>NC_090815.1:80925912-81589662 GCF_000390325.3 Nicotiana tomentosiformis
AACCAGTAATAATAATAATAACAGGGAAGAAAAATAGGAAATGGAGGTAAGGTAGTTAATTTATGAAAATGAACTCAATCCTCACAATCAGAGAACCCAGAATAATAGATCTCATAATTTCATATAAGAATGCTGAAAACCAACACAATAACAACAATGAGTACAATACACACAATCCTTTGCGGCGCGCAACCCGATCTCACCGTACACACACAATCCTCTTTTATTTCACCATATCACCATTTATCAATATCAAGAATCACGCATACAACCTGTTGCGGCACACAACCCGATCCTACCATATCATCATAATTAAATATCATAATCCTCCCTTATTACACCATATCATCATTTATCAATATCAAGTATTACGTACACAACCGTTACGACGCGCAATTCGATCCCACCATATCATCATAATCAAATATCATAATTCTCCCTTATTAAACCATATCACAACTGTTGCGGTGTGCAACCCGATCCATAAACAATTTTAATAAACGTAATCAATCCAATAGCTCAATTTACAAGAATTTCTACAATCAAAGGATACGAAAGCAAAGCAATAAAGGAACCACATACTAATCATGAAATGCTACAAATAATACAAAAATAACAAGACAAGTCAAGTACATGAAAATTAAGGTGTGCAAGTAAGACAATTAGGTCAAGTAGCAATTAATCACAGAGTCATGGAAGGAACAAACAATTCAATACAATAATAATTAATGATAAGTAACAAATTACGGCATAAAAAGCAATTAAAGCATGTAACAGTTAAGGTATGGAATGAGATAATTCATGAAATATGAGAAGACATGGAAATAATTATTTTTACGATGTATATACACTCGTCACCTCGCATATACGTCTTTTTACACGTAATCCACATAACATATAGTTCAAGGGTTCCTAATTCTCTTAAATCAATATTGGACCCAACACTTACCTCGCTCCACAACCAAATCAAAACTCAACCGGGGCCTTTCCTCTAAAATTAGCCTCCAAACCAATCGAATCTAACCAAAATTGACTTAATATCATCAAACAATGCTAAGAAAATCAATTACAATAGATAAAGCTAAGATCTTTACACATTTTCCTAAAAAGTCAACAAAAGTCAACCCGGGACTTGTCCGGTCAAAACCCCAGTTCAATGATAGATTCCGACTAACCATGACCCCACGAGTTCATATATGTGATTAGTTTCAAAATTTGAGTCCAAATAGACTCTCAAAACTCAATTTCTTATTTTTTAAAAACTTGACAAGGTTTCACAAATTTTCACAATTTTGTTGTTAAAATCCAAGATAGATTGATGTAATATAATTAGAAATGGATTAGCATCACTCACCCAAAGTTTGTAGATGAAATTCCTTTTTCAAAATCGCCTCCTACCGAGTCTACGGTTCAAAAATATAAAAATAAGGCTAAAAATCACGTCCCTTAGCTTTTGTCCAGTCGCAGGTGTTGCAATTGCAACCTGGGATTTGCAAATGCGAAGAAACCATCGCAAAATCAAAGTCCCTCACACCCCTGCTACAGTCGCAAATGCGACATATTATTCGCAATTACGAACCAGTGACACATCACAAAAGCGATCAGGATGATCGCAAATGCGAACCAAGCTTACCCAGTCCCCCATCACAAATGCGAACACTGAGTTCGCAAATGCGAGCCCAACAAACTCAAGCTAACCATCGCAATTGCTACTCATTTCTCGCAATTGCGAGACCTGAAACTTCTGCACAAAAACCAGCATAATTCTAACTCTATCAAACACTCCGCTACGCTCCCGAAACTCTCCTGAGTCCCTCGGGCTCCAAACCAAACATGTACATAAGTCCAAAAATATCATACAAACTCGCTCACGCGATCAAAATATAAAAAATAACACCTAGAACTACGAATCAGATATCAAAATGTATGAAATTTCTAATGAAACTTAAGAACTTTTTAAATTAACAAATTAGACGCCTGAATCACGTCAAATCAACTCCGTTTAACACCAAAATTTACAGACAAGTCATAAATACTATAATAGACCTATTCCAAGTCCAAAAATAAAATTTCGAGCTCAATAGCTAAAAGTCAACCTACGGTCAAACTTTTCAACTTCAAATTGCCAAATTTCGGCAAATCAACACGATTCGACCTACGGATTTCCGAAATCAGTTTCGGGCATACGCCCAAGTCTGAAATTACGATACGACCCTCCAAGACTGTCAAAATACTGATCTGGGTCCGTTTACACAAAATATTGACCGTAGTCAACTCAAATCATTTTAAGGCAAAATTTCATATTTTCTACATAAAAACTTTCCGGAACATGACACGAATTATGCACGCAAATTGAAGAACACTAGACGGAGCTAGTCGAGGTCTTAGAACATGGAAATAAAGGCTAAAACTCAAAATGACCTATCGGGTCATCACATTTTACTATATAAAATACAAAAAAAAACCTAGAGTCCCATTCCTCTCCTATATAAACTCATATATGTTATTATCATTCTTTCATCCATCACTTCTCAAGCTATACATGAAGACATCTCAAGCCGATGACGAGAATGATGATTGCAACGACCATGAAGATGTTGGAACTCATTTCCACCATGAATCCTATAAAAGGGTTCACTCAAACTGAATCAATGAGTTACCAAGATTTCTCCCTCCAACTTACAACCATCAAATCGAAATATTAAACAAGAATTCATAATGTAAGAGTAAAATGTAATTTTGAACAAAGATATTAGTTAGAAACTAAATGGGAAGTTCATGTTGGGTTCATGCCTATATTGTTCAGCGAAATGCCCAATGTCTAAATCCCATTCTCTTTTGATTTCCATTCCTATTCGGAATTGGATTCGATTTTTATTTCTATTTGGAGTTAATTTTGGCATTAAGAGAAAGCACCACTCATTATCTATAAATAGAATAACCTTGGATAATTGATCTATGCTCATTGCTATAAGTCTTTGAAAGACTTTAGCAAATAAGAGTGGTTTTCAAGAGAGCTTCAGTCAAGAGAGAAGAGAGAGAAAAAAGTGTTCGTTTTGTTGCAGATTTTGTTCCGACCAACCAATTTCAAATTATGTTTTCTGATTCGTTCACCGTTGGATCGGGCTGAAATTTTGACTGAGTTTTACTATAATCTTGATCTTTGATTTCAATGATGAAGATCGGATTTGGTCGCCCGTAACATCCGATTTTGAGCCCTGAACAACATCTCCATTTTTGTGACTTCTCCTCTTTTTTCAATTGATTTTGTTGTTGCTATTGTTGCTCCGTATTTGACACTTATTGTGTAGCTAATTTGGAGGACTTTTGTAACTCTCTTATTGTTATTGTGGATCTTTTTGGATCATTGTGATACCGTAATTTTTACCTTCGATTTGAAAGATTTTCCATATTAAAATTTGGTGTTCATTATCTTCTTTATTTTTGGATTTGTCTCTACCTCGATATTATAGTGGTATTAGAGCCTTGATTATTTGTGTGGGTTTTTTTTTACCGAATGAAGGCGAATATGAGAAAGATGGTATGTTAAATGAGAGAAATTATAATGTTTGGAGAAGCAAGATGAAAAATTTGTTGTTCGTAAAAAAGATACATTTACCCGTTTTTGCAGCTCATAAACCAGAGATTATATCTGATGAAAATTGA
Organism: Nicotiana tomentosiformis; assembly: GCF_000390325.3. NCBI lineage: Eukaryota > Viridiplantae > Streptophyta > Magnoliopsida > Solanales > Solanaceae > Nicotiana > Nicotiana tomentosiformis. The sequence continues at coordinate 80,929,579 of NC_090815.1, forward strand.
AATTTCAAGCATGAGAACGTATGTGGATATATACGACAATGGATTGAAGACATTGTTCGCAACCATATTGTGAATGAGACACACATGAGATCATTGTGGAAAAAGCTAGAGACTCTTTATGCTTTAAAAATCGGGAACAACATATTATTCCTACTAAAGCAATTGATTACCTTTAAATACAAGGAGGGCAGTCATATCCTTAATCATATAAATAATTTTTAAGGTGTCCTTGATCAACTGTATAGATTGGGAGTTAATTTTGATGATGAGATACAAGGACTTTGGCTTCTTAATACCCTTTCAAGTTCTTGAAAAACTTTTCGTGTTTCTTTGACAAATTCAACTCTTGGGGGTAAGGTGACCATGGAATATGCCAAAAGTGATGTGTTGAACAAGGAAGTAAGGAGAAAATCTCAGGGTTCTTCCTCACAAGTAGATGCTTTGGTTACAAAAGACCGAGGGAGATATAGAACAAGAGGTTCGAGGATCGGAGGTAAAAGCAGAAGTAAGTCAAGGTCTAAATATCAAAATTATTCGTGCAACCATTGTGGTAAGAAAGGACACATCAAAAGGTTTTGTCACAAGTTGAAGCAAGACACTAGAGAAGGAAAGAAAATTAAAAATAACAAGCACAATATTGCTGCTATTGTTCGAGATAACCTTCTTTTTGCTTATGATGAAAATATCATCAATTTGGTATCCCATGAGACGAGCTGGATAGTAAATTCAGGAGCTATCTCACATGTCACACCAAGAAAAGATATTTTATCATCTTATACTCCTGTTGACTCTGGAGTGTTAAAGATGGGCAATGCAAGTGAGGTTAAGGTGTTTGGTATTAGCACAGTTTATTTGAAAACTAATAAGGGTTCAACGTCAGTTCTTCAGAATGTCAAGCATGCTCCAAACTTTCTTTTTAATTTGATCTCCTCATGAAGATTAGAAGATAAAGATTACCATAATGTCACGACCCAAAGATCAACTAGTCGTGATGGCACCTAACCCAACTCGCTAGGTAAGCCAATTACAATAAACCACAAAATAATGATAATGGTAAGAGTAAAAAATAAAATAACTGAATTTTATACAATTCTCCAAGAGCTGGTAGTACAAATCATGAGCTTCTAAGACTTACAGCTTACAAAGGTGGTATGAAATAAATACATCATCTGTTCGAAATGTACATAAACAGATTTATAAATCTAAAGCTACCAAGAATAAGAGGCAGGTATAAACGGAACACAAGTATATTTTCAATGCCAGCTCCTACCACTCGCATCGACGTCAGCTCCAAAATCTGCACGCAAGGTGCAAAAATGTAGTATGAGTACAACCGACCCCATGTACTCAATAAGTAACAAATCTAACCCTAGCTTGAAAGCAGTGACGAGCTTGGACAACAGTTAGAGTCCAACACCAATAGCCAAGAATAACTCGTAATAATATAATAAAAGTAGCACAAGTAATAACTCAAAGATATGATGCCCAGCTCATTCACAGTTACGGAAAAATGGGCATGCTTTTGGGGTATAACAGTAAAACCCAAATCTTTCAGCAAAATCACCAAAATATGAATAAATCAAAAAACTATGATTTTTTCCAAAAACTTTCAACAACAGATAAGATATTTCATTCTCAGATGGCATGAGGAAACTACATCTCTATGCCTACATGTCAATGTGCATGTGAAATCATGAATGCCACAAAATCGTGTATCATGAGAAAATGCATCTATATGCTTGTATGTCAAGTATGCATGTCATATGTAATGCATCACATTGATGAACTTATGTACTCACACTCTCAGAGTACTCAATCTCACTGTCTCGACCTCTCACTCATCACGCTCAATCACTCAGAACCCTCAGTCACTCAGCACTGTACGGTACATGCGCTTACTGCTGGTATGTCAGACTCCAGAGGGGGGATCCTGCCCAAGCGCTAATATAAGCCAACATGGCCTGCTACGGCGTACATTTCGATTCCATCATGAATTAATAAAACCCGTTGTGGCGTGCATCCTGATCCCATCAATAATAATAAATTCTATAAGGCCTGCTTCGATATACAGCCCGATCCATATAATAATAATATATATAAAGTCAATATGGCCTATTGCAGCGTGCAGCCCGATCCAGAATATCTCTCACAACGTATCTCAGGACCCAACTCAGTCATCATTATCTCCAGCCTCTTGGGCTCACAAATCTCGTGCCAATCAACCCAAACAATGATAACATGATGTGACAACAAAGGATAACAAAGACTGAGATATGATATGTGAATGAATGAATATGACTGAGTATGTAACTGCAATTTAAGCAAATAACTCAATAGCATAGATGACCTCAGTGGGTCCCAACAGAATAAGCATATAGCCTAAATATAATTTCTAACATGATTTACAGTTCAATTTCTCTAACACGTTGAAATTAATGGATAGAAACAAGATTAGGTAACTACACAGAATCACAGAATCAACCGAGTCATAATTCACATGGTGCACGTCCACACACCCATCACCTTACATGTGTGTCACCTCAACACCAAACACATAACACGTATGTTAAGGGATTCATACCCTTAGCACCAAGTTTAGAAGTGTCACTTACCTCGAACAAGCCGAATCCAATACCGAGTAAGCCAAACAATACTCTAAAAATTCAATACCGACCTCCGAACGGCTCAAAACTAGCCAAAAGCAACTCAATAAAATCAAATAATGCCAAAGGAAACAAACCCAATCGATAAAGGTCGAATCTTTAATCAAAAGCCCAAAGTCAATCAAAAAGTCAACAAAAGTCAATGTCGGACTTGCCTTGGATTCCGAATTCAAGCTTATCCGAGCGAAGCCCGAACTAATACAAACTCACATGAATAAAAAGTGACTCAATCGGAGTCTGATAACTCAACAAATTCGCCAAAATATCGCTCTTGGGTGTTCATAACCCAAGAGTCCAACCCACACTAGTTGGGTCCCATATCTCCTGAAATACTCTTCCAAAACTCGTCAAATTCGGGTATGTTGTTCTCCTAATATAGAAGAACAAAACCCCAAAAGGAATCGAGAAATAAACGCCTCTAACTCATTTTTAATTTTTAAAATTTAGGACATAACCCTAGGTCTTGATTTAAATAATTAAATGAGTTTTCAATTAAAATCATAGATTAAAGCTTAAACCAAGGGAATTAATCAAAAAAAAATATTTAGGTTATGGTTTAGACCTTACCCCATGGAAGAAACTTGAAGAACATCCTTGAATTCTCCCAATCCCAAACTTTCAAGATGAGAAAAACTCTAACAACATTAATAGCCAAAATACCCAACTGTTCTACCTTGTTTCTTATACCAAACGATCCCGAAACTCGCTTTTGATACCTCTAATGGATTTCACGTGAAATTACAGTTAAGTTAGGCTTTTGAATCACTCCATTTGACATTATAATGAAAGAAATATGTTGGTTTCAATATTTGAAAATAGTGCAGATTTTTAAATACGAATTCAATGGCAATTTCATAATTAATCTGAAATATCTAGTAACCTAATTCTTAAAAATGACCAAAATTTCTCATACGATGTCGAAACTTGGTGATTTCAGTTGCTATGGTTCCAAAATGATGATACGAATATAATGGTTTAGTCAAAACACGAATCAAAGACAGTTTGCTCAATATGGTAACCTTTATGCTCAAATCAACGTCGAAACCGAAAACAATCACTATACAATCCAAACTTATCCAAACCTCATCGGAATTTAACCAAGCTTTGTGGACATGTCCAAAATCATCCTACAAACTTATTGGAATAATTAAAATCTGGTTCCGAGTTTGTTTACCCAAAAGTCAAACCTTGGTCAACTCTTCCAACTTAAAACTTCTAAAACGAGAATCATTCTTCCAAGTCAATCCCGAACTGCTCGAAAACTGAAACCAACCATACACGCAAGTCATAATACATAATATGAAGCTACTCAAAGTCTCAAACCACTGAATAGAACGCTAAAGTTCAAAATAACTGGTCGGGTCGTTACACATAATGCCTTATTTAATGGCCAATGAAAGCTTACCAATGGCTCATTAGTAGTGGCTCAGGAAGTCAAGTCTTCTCATTTATATGTGATACAAGGGTCTATTCTTAGTGACTCTATAAATCTGATAGAAAGTGATACTTTATCAGAATTGTGGCACAGAAGACTGAGTCATATGAGCGAGATGGGGATTAGGTGTTTGGCTAAGAAATATTTATTTTCTGGAGTGAAACAAGTAAAGGTGAAAAGGTGTATCCATTTTTTAGATGGCAAACAGAAAAGGGTTTTCATTCATTGCTATCCTCCTTCAAGAAAGCATAAATTATTGGAGCTAGTACACTCTGATTTGTGTGGTCTTTTTAAAATAAAGTCAAAAGGTGATGCACTTTACTTTGTGACCTTCATTGATGATCATTCTCGCAAGCTCTGTGTCTATCCTTTGAAATTCAAAGATTAAGTACTTGGCGCGTTTAAGGAATTTCAGGCCTTAGCTGAGAGACAAATGGGGAAGAAATTAAAATATATTCCCACTAACAATGGTGGTGATTATTGTGGTTCCTTTGATAACTATTGCAGAGAAGAAAGATTTCATCATCAGAAAACTCCACTCAAGACGCCTCAATTGAATGGTTTGGCAGAGAGGATGAATAGAACTCTAGTTGAGAGGGTTAGATGCTTGCTATCAGAGGCTAAACTTCCAAATACATTCTGGGCGGAAGTACTTAACATTGTTTCTTGTGTTGTCAATTTGTCTCCTATTTTTTCTTTGGATGGTGATGTCCCAGACAAAGTTTGGTTTGCCAAAGATATTTCTTATGATCACCTGAGAGTTTTTGGGTGTAAAGCTTGTGTGCTTGTTCCTAAAGATGAGAGATTGAAGCTAGATGTCAAAACTAAGCAGTGCATCTTTATTGGTTATGATCAAGATGAGTTTAGGTATCGTTTTTATGATCCAGTTGATAATAAACTTATTAGAAATCGTGATGCAATATTCTTTGAAGACCAGACTATTGAAGATATTGATAAAGCTGAGAAGATAGATTCTTAGAGTAATGAGAGTATAATTGATATTGATCCAGTTTTTATTGCTAAGATACCTATTGCACATGAAACCCAAGAAAATAATGAAGATATTGATCAAGATCAAAATGATCATCATGGTGTAGATGTTATGGATACTCCAGTTGATGAAGTTGGGGCTGATCAACAACTAATTCCTGCTCAGATAACTACTTCGAATGCTCCTGAAACCTCTCTTAGAGATCTACAAGGGAGAAGAAAAAATTCATATGCTATCCTTCTGATGAGTATGTACTTTTGACAGATATGGGAGAACCTGAGAGTTATGATGAAGCCATGCAAGATGCTCACAAAGATCAGTGGATAGAAGCCATGAAAGATGAGATGATGTCACTCCATGTGAATGGCACATATGAGTTAGTGAAATTGCCGAAAGGTAAGAGAGCTTTATCAAATAAATAGATTTTCAGAATAAATCTAGATCAACATACCTCCGCACCTAGGTACAAGGCGAGATTAGTTGTTAAAAGTTTTGGCCAGAAGAAGGGAGTTCGCTTTGATGAAATTTTCTCCCCTATTGTGAAGATATCTTCTATTCGTGTGGTTCTAAGCTTAGCTACGAGTCGAGATTTAGAGGTTGAGTAGATGGATGTAAATACTGCTTTTCATCTTGGTGATTTAGATAAGGAGATTTATATAGAGTGGCCTGAGAGTTTTGTAATTAAGAAAATAAAATTATGTCTGCAAATTGAAAAAGAGCATGTATGGATTAAAACAAGCTCCAAGGAAATAGTACTTGAAGTTTAAATCTATCATAGAAAAATAAGGGTACAAGAAATTTTTTTAGACCACTGTGTACTCTTCTAGAAGTTCTATGATAATGATCTTATTACCTTATTGCTTTATGTGGATGATATGCTTATTGTTGGCAAGAATAAATACAGAATTAGTCCTTAAAAGTAGTTGAGCAAATTATTTGCTATGGAGGCCTTGGAGTCAGCAAAGAAAATCTTGGGCATTCAAATCCCCCGACACAGAGATAGAAAAGAGTTATTTTTGTCCAAAATGAAATACATTGAGAAGGTACTCAAGAGGTTCAATATGACAGATGCAAAAGTGGTTAGTACTTCTTTTGCTAAACACGTTAAATTGAGTATTAGTTAGAGCCATCTGCTGATGAAGAGAAAAAAGAGATGTCTCGTATTCCTTACTCTTCTGTTGTTGGTAGTTTGATGTATGCAATGGTTTGCACTAGATCAGATATTGCACATGCCATTGGTACTGTTAGTAAGTTCCTTTCTAATCCTGGAAAGGAATATTGGATCAAGTACTATTGATATTAAGGTATCTGAAAGGTACTACATATTTGAAACTGTGCTTTGGCAGTGGTAAGCCTCAACTTATTTGTTATACAAACTCTAATTTAAGAGGAAATATTGATAATTCAAGATCCATTTTCGGTTATTTGATCACCTTTGCAGAGGGAACTATTTCTTTGCAATTTAGACTACAGAAGTACATAGCTCTATCCATAACATAAGCCGATATTGTTGTTACCGAAGGTGCCAAAGAATTATTATAGATAAAGGAGTTTATTAATGATCTTGGCTTTGAGCAGTCAAGGTACATCTTATTTTGTGATAATCAGAGTGATATCTATCTTACCAAGCGCTCCACTTTTTATTCTAAGATGAAACATATAAATAAAAAATATCATTAGATAAGAATGTAGTGGAAGACAAATTACTTGAGGTTGAGACGATACCACTACAAGAAAATGGGCCACTTGCGGAGGTTTTATTGAGGAGGTTCTTACTATCTCCACAAATTGTATCAATTTGGGGGGGAGGGGGATCTTTAAGTGACGCAAATAAACCTCTGCTACCCTAAAAAAAAAGCGCCTTTATTTCCCCCCACATTTTCCCCTTTCCCTCCTTCCCCAACCCTTCACGCCTTTAACCCCTTTCTCCAGAAACTTTCGCCTTTAACACCTCTCTCTCAGCCCCCCACTTTTAGTATTCATCCAGTTTTGTAAACCGGATTTAGTAAATCGGTAAGTTTCAACTGCTTTTATTTTCACGATTTGATTTCTTATTTGGTGAGAGACTTTAAGTTCCTAGTTAGAGTTTGTAAATTTTTTAGGTGTTTATGCTCTTCGATTTTACGGAGTGTCATTCAAGTATTATTCCGATTTGAGGATACAAATAGAATTACAACTTATAGTTTCTTAGTGCTATGTTGCTTGAACGTTCAGAAGAAAGGTTCTTTTTATATTTTTTTCCCCCCAATTTGTTAATATCTAGCTATGTACATGCCTATTTTCTTCTTTTTCATATATGGCTAATGGATGAATGCATGTATTTTTATTTGTCTCATAAGGAATTTCAGCTTGTTCTATCATCAACGTTTATCTGCTACTCTAGTAATTTATTAGATCCTTTTTTGCGTTAGTTCTCTAGTTAATCTTATTTCTGTTTTTTCCTCTTCTCCAGAGTCTCTATTAGATGATTGAAAATATCTTTTTTTGAGTTTCAGAGGTCTAAACTTAATGTAAATTGGGATTGAGTTGTAGTTATTATTCATGGCCTGCTTATTTCTCACATTTGATTGATTTTAGCAGCCTTAACTATGAAATGCTTTTATGATGAAAGTGAAGAGAATTAGAATAAAGCGAACAAGAAATACCTAGCTTTGTGTGTTTATCTTTAAATAGGAAAATTAGAACTCTGTTATTTAAGAATGAAAAAATTAGATTAATTGGTTAGCAATCTAAAATAAATGGTTGGTATGCTCTCAGGCCATCCTTAATTTCACATGTCTATGCCGCTGCTAGGCCATCCTTTTCTTTTCCTACTTTGTTTTTTGGCCATTCCTTTGTTTAAATAAAACAGTGAAAATGACAATTTTGTGGAATTTTTTGGTAATTAATGTTCTGCCATAGTTCCATGTTCGCTTCATCTTAGTGCACTAGATCATATATGATTCACCATTTTTTTTATTTTTCTTATGAATATGAAGCAATGCCAAAGATTAAACGTTTTCGAAATCCATTGAAATCAGCTCATGGACCATAAGATACTCCTGGACATTCTTCATCGTCAACACCTCCAGCGTCGTCACTTGCTATAGAGCCCTCAACATCGTTACAAGTTCTCCCGCATGCTCCTGCAAGTTCCTCAGTAGCTGATGAAGTCCCACAACAAGAACAAACTCCAACTCAGCCTTCTAATCCAAATGCAATGTCCACACGCCATCCTGGACGTGAATCTACACAATATTGGGAAGTAGAGGCAATAGGTATATGCCATATATATATGTTTATTTCTGATATTTTTCCTTTTGGTTGACTAACTTGTCTTTTTATTAAAGACTCAAACAACACTACCAAGCACATTAAGATCAAGGTCAATGGTCAATGAAATCAACAATCTACCTATCGGAGATCACATCATTGTGGACTTTGATAACTACGATGCAGCATATGGAAAAGCGCAAGGGTTGCTTGTCGAATATTGTGGATTACTGGCTATTGATGGCAATTTCTCCCCAATTAATTTTGATAGGTGGTCAGGACCATCAGGTATTCATAAAATTTAAAAGGAAGACTACTTTGAAACTATGCTAAATGTATTACACATATGTCTATTTATTGTAACTAGAATTTTCTGCATGAAGAGAAAACTAGCTTTGTTTTTCTTTTTCATTTGAAGCCTCGATTGTTTTTAGGACTACTAATGCCATTGCATACAGATGTTGCAATGCTAGTTTGAATAAGAAGTGGCCTACACATAGACATAGGTTATGGGATGAATTTTATGATCCAGCCAAAAGAAGAACTGAACTTTTAAGCAATGTGCCACCGGGTATAAATAGAGATCAGTGGCTGGTTTTGTTGCTTATCATCTAAAATCATCAACAATTGTAAGATTCTGATTATCTAAATAGATTTTGATGTTGTTATGATTAAATATTAGACTAACTTTTTAAGTTGTTATTATTTTGTTGATAGGAAAGTTGTAGAAGAAATAAAGAAATTCGACGCAAACAAACAATGCCTCACACTGGCGCTTCCAAAGCTAACTCGAGACGACGACATGAGTTGGTATTCATATTAACTTAATAGTTTTTACTTGTTCTCTAATTTAAATGCTTTATTACAATCTATTTAATTTATCTCTTTCTTAGTTTTGGAAACTGGAAAAAATCCTACTCGGGGAAAGGTATTTATCGAAACTCATAAGAGAAGGGATGTATCATTTGTAAATGATGAGGCAAGGACTATAGTGGTAAGTTCAGCTTTGGTGTATTTCTCTGACATCATTTGAAGTTATATTTTAACATTTTGCATCTCAATCTTACTTTTTGTACATACTAATTGATAATTTGTCTGCTCGTAGGAACAAATTGAATTGACTCAAGGCAATACCAATGAATCTGAAATTTTCCCAGATGATATTATTGGCAAGGTGTTAGGGGCAGAGCATTCAGGGAGGGTACGATGTATGGGTATGGGAGCAGCTCCTTCAAAGACATTCAAGAATATCAAGCAATGACTTAATGAGCTTAATCATTCTTCATCTAGCTTCGGCGCATCATCTGCAACTTTCACCTATTTGCAACAAGAGGTCATTCATTTGAAGTCCCAATTAGCAGACACCTTAACTGCATTGAAAGCTTACATGATATCAAAGGAAGGAAGAGTTCCTGAGCAATTTGCTGGTCTGTTTGCTCCTCAACCACAAGTAAGAAGAACATTAGAAGTTATGTGTTTTGTGCATATGTCTTCTGTGTTATCTTTTAATTTGGTTTGGTTGGATTATTGCAAAGAAAAGGAATAAGGATGCATCATAGATAACGGTAAAATGCATTAGTATATATTTGAATCTTGATGATGCTAAGTTGCGTACCGCGATTTAGAATATTGTACATGCTTGAGAAATTGATTCCAAGAGTGCATGGTTGATTGAAGACATCTGAAATATGCCTTCATATGGCAGTAGGGAGATATTGGTATAAGTTCTTGTTTTTCTGTCACTTAGGAAAGCATGTTATTTATATGTATAATCTAACTTGAGAATCTTCCATGTATAGAAATTATGTCTCTGTATGATACAATTGCTTCTTGTCTAACAGAATGCCATAAGCATTATTATCAGGCAAATGATTGTAACGAGGATATAGTCCTCATCTTGGTCATAGCTAGATAATCATCACTTTAAGGAAGTATTCAAATTTTAAATATAGTATAATGATTAGATTTTTCATCTGAATATGCTTTTTATTGTTTCAGCCTAGTGATGATGAAGAAAGTGAACCTACTTCACCGGTGGATGTAAGAAGATCATCGGGCAGCAGGGACGAGAATCGCCAAGCAAATATTTAGAATTTTATTTATTTAATGTGGAACTACTTTTGCTTTTATGGATTTTAAGTAGTAATATTTAGGAACTACTTTAGTTTATATTGCTTTGGTATGATTTGTAGTACTTGAAGTTGTGACTGTTACTATTGTGGATGTTTTAATAAAATTTGATTTCTGCTATATAAATAGTATTATGTAGTAAATAATATTTTTTTGTTTATGCATATGTACAAGCTTGATCTTATTTAATCATGCAATATTTAATGAGAAGAAAGGGCATTTCAATATTTAGCTTGTGACGGTAATTAACCCCCACGCGTTAAAATTTATAAAAGAGATTATATTGTGACAATTATAGACCCCAACTAATTAATTATTTTTTACAGAAAGCTCATATTGTGATGGTTATACATTGCCACTAATTATTTTTTGAAAATCACAGATCATATTGCGACAGTTACAAAGCCCCATAAATTATTATTTTTTAGCATTAAAATCATATAAAGAAGGTTATAGCCCGCCCTTACTTGACTTTAAAACCCCCACTAATCACAAAGTTAATTTGCGAAGGTCGTCGTGGGGGTTCTTTAAAACCGTCACAAAAAGCCTTGTGGGGATGATAACCATGGCATTTCGTAAAACCCCCACAATTCAATTTGTGGGGGTCCGAAACCATCACAAAATTAAGAAAAAGCCTCCACAAATTACACCTTTTCTTATAGTGTACACACTGATGACAATCCTTCGGATATGTTGACGAAAGCGGTGGTTGCAGATAGGCATGAGTTTTGTAGAAAATTGGCGGACATAAAGCCTATCAATAGCTCCTCTACTTGAAGATACATTTGGCCCCTTGGCTTGAGAGGGAGTTTGTTGGGCTCATGCCCATGTTATCCAGCCAAAGGCCTAATGGCCTAATCCTATTCTCTTTTGAATTCCATTCCTATTCGGAATTGGATTCGATAGTTATTCCTACTTGGAGTTGGTTTTGGTTTTTAAAGAAAGCATCACTCATTATCTACAAATTGAGCAACTTAGAGAATTGTTCTATGCTTTTTGATATATGTCTTTGAAAGACTTTAGCACATAAGAGTAATTTTTGAGAGAACTTTCGTTAAGAGAGAAGAGAGAAGAAAAAGTGTTCGTTTTGCTGCAGATTTTGTTCCGACCAGCCAGCTTCAAATTATGTCTTCCAATATTTTCACCACTGGATCTTGCTGAAATTTTGACTGAGTGTTTCTAACATCTTGATCTTTGATTTGAACGGTGGAGATCAGATTTGGTGGCCCTTCGCAGCCGATTTCGAGCCCCGAATAACAACTTTATTTTTGTAACTTCTCCTCTTTTTTCAATTGATTTGTTGTTGCTATTGTTGCTTCGTGTTTGCCACTTATTGTGTAGTTATTTTGAAGAACTTTTGTATCCCTCTTATAGTTATAGTGAAGCTTTTTATATCTTTGTGATCATGTCGCTTTTACCTTCGATTTGAAGAGTTTTTCACGTTAAAATTTGGTATTATTAACTTCTTTATTTTCGAGTTTTTCTCTTCCTCGACATAACAGTTCAGATCAGTGTAATTTTACTTGAATTTTAGTAGCAAGGTTATCTTTTCATCATTTGATGCGTACACTTTTTCCTTCCCCGTCTTTTAAACTCCTTAACTACAGGGGCGTCCTGACCCTAAAACAAGTGAAGCACTTGCTTTAGGCCCCAAAAATTTAAAGGCCCCAAAATTACTATTTCTCTATATATAGTAGTATATTATTTATATAATTATCTCTTATTATTGATAAATTTATTTCTTTATTGTCATGTTAATTTTTAATAACTCGATTTCTTCCTCTAATTAATATAACTAAAATAGTTTTCTGTCAATCTTATTTTACTTTTTTACTTAATTATATTTCTCTATTCATTAGTTGGTCACATAACTATATCTAATAATCTAACTTATTATTTATTTTCTTTACATAAATTATACTCTCTCCGTCCCAATTTATATGAAAGTGTTTGACTGGACATGGAGTTTATGAAATAAAGGAAAGCTTTTGAAACTTGTAATCTTAAATAAATCATAGAAATTTGTGGGCTAGATATCATCTCATTAATGGTAAAAAGAAAAATCTAAAGTTAAATTGTTACCAAATATAGAAAGGGACTTACTAAAAAAAGGAGTCACTTAAGTTGGGACGGAGGAAGTATGTTTTCTGGGTTCTCCCATTTCAGCTGTGATGCAATCAACGTTAAATTCATTTAATTCTGTACTTTATAAAACTAAGTTTTCATATTTTTTAATTCCACATCCTCACTTGTCTAATTTTTTAAAAAACGATGTTCATTAAATAATATATATATATATATATATATATATATATATATATATATATATATATATATATATATATATATATTAAGGCTTTGCTTTAGGCCTCGGATGATGTTGGGCCGCCCCTGCTTAACTAAATAATCGTCCTAACATTAAACAATGATGCAACATAAATAAGAGCAGATAATTTCTCTACTCTTTTAAAATTGCCTTTCATAGTTTATATATTAATACTACTATTTAAGTTTGATTTTAATATTGTATGTTTCTCACGTTGTGTAAGCATGAAGGAGGATTATATGTTTATTAGATAAAAAAGAGGTGTAAAAACAAACGTCTACAGTAGATGGCTCTTTAGATGATAAAATAACAAATGAAAATAAAATTGCAAATGTGGAAATTCACTTAAAACAATCAAGACAATAAATGGAGATTCGTATTACAATACCAGTTTACACTTTACATACGAAAGCTAATAGCCTGAAAAAAGTTCTCTTATCCTATACAAATCAATACATTCTGATTATCTAAGTCTAAATGTTTCAAATACGAATATTTAATTAACATGCTATCTATTGTTTTATTCTTCCCATATCTCCCATAATAAAGTTGGTCTGTTGTTGCTCTTCTCACGAGTTTTTTCCAATCCTTCTATCCTTGCGATCAATTCAAGAAATGAAGGCTGCTACTCGAAAACATGATTACTTTGAAATTTTCATGCTTCCTCCCAAAGAAGGTTCAGGATTCGGCTGTGAACTTGTTCTTCACCGGGAGGGGAAAAACCCAAGTAAATGCCATGTATCCTCTAGATTAACTTCTTATGTTGATCCATAGTCTCCGAATAATTCTGATCGTACTTTACATGATAATATGATCGACACGCAATGGGTTGAGACTCGCAACAAGAGACAAGAAAGCTCAAGGCTACCGTCGGAGGAAAGGAAGACAAAGGAGTTAACGTCCCCTTTCCAAGTGAATCAAACCTTCCGTCCTTTATTATTGCAGCAAAACCACAAACCATGCACACTGTAAATTAAATTAACCAGTCATTAGATATAATTTATTAGACTCAATGTCTTTTACTTTTTATGGGACTTTTATAAACAAAAAAGGCAGATCGACACATCAAAGATTAGAATCAAAGCATAAACGAAGAGAGGAACTTACAAACTTGGTAACTCATTGATTCAATGTTGAAGAATCCATGAAGAGGATTCCTGCTGGAATTGGATTCCATCGTCGTCATCGTCGTCCTCTTCAGTGATGGTAGCCCTCATCATCTCCCCAGATAGGCTAAGTTGTATTGAGAATGATGGTGACTGATAAAGCATATCACTATATATAGGAGGGACATGGGGCTCTAGGGTCAAAAGTTATTACAAACTTTTCTTAAATAAAATCTAGTTTGCTCCAGAGAAAATCTGATTTACTCCCAATTTTACTGCAAATATTAAAGTTCTACATTTTGTAGCCTCTAAAATATATAGTAAGTTGTTACTAGTAAAATCTGATTCCCTTCTAACTCTAAGACGAATATTTGGTCGGTTGTTGCTTGTATTCCTTGCCTAGCAATAGTAAGTTGTTATTAATAAATCTGATTCTCGCTCAACTCTAAGACAATATTTGGTGAGGCAAAGTTCATCTAGATGATTATTCTGGAGGTCTTGTGTAAATTAAACCGCAGATACATGAACGTGGCAAGGCATCCAGTAGGAATTATTTCTCGTGTCAGAGAATTAATGAATAAGTTGTCATGAACTATGTCACATGATGCCCAATTTGTTGGAATCTGGGGCATGGGAGGTGTCAGTAAAACTACCATAGCAAAACCAATCTTCAATGAATGTTATCCAAATTTTAAAGGTCCTTTATTAGGGTCTATTTGGAAAATCATCCAATAATTGGAATTGGTGTAATTACTAGAGTAGTAATTACACACCCTTGTAATTACGCAATATAGTAATTATGACGACCTGTTTGTTTGTCATAACATAATCACATTGTAATTACAAGCATACTGTTTGGTTGCATAAGTGTAATTACACAATTAGATTATATTTTAAATAAAGTAATTATCAAAACTTAAAAGTTAATATAATAAATATATATGCATATGAATGATTATTTATAAGTATAAATGATATTATATTTGGTATTTAAGATGCATATATTTTCTTGAATATACATTAATTAGCAATCATATTTTTATAACTAATATTGTAAAAATAATTGATATATATTTTCTAAATTAATAATATTTAGTTTAATTAATTATAAAACTAAAAACATACGTTTTGTTAGGACATGTGATGACCCGATAGGTCATTTCGAGATTTTGTCTCTATTCCTGTGTTTCGAGATCTCGATTAGCTCCATTTAGTATTTTTCGATTTGCGTGCGGAGTCTGTGTCCTAATTCGGAAAATTTTATGCAGAAAATTGAAGAAAATGTGAAATTTTGCCTTAAAATGACTTGAGTTGACTATGGTCAATATTTTATATAAACAGACTCGGATCAGTATTTTGACGGTCCCGGTGGGTCCGTATTGTGATTTGAAATTTGGGCGTATGCCCAAAATTTAATTCGGAAGTCCCTAACTTGTTTTGACTCATTTTGCCGAAAACTAGCATTATTGAAAGTTGAAAATTACTAAGTTTGACCGTAAGTTGACTTCTTAGCTAACAGGTTCGGATTTTGATGTTAAAATTAGGAATAGTTCTGTATTGCTATTTGAAACTTGTTTGCAAAATTTGGTTCAATTCGGAATTCATTTGGCATGATTCGGACGCTTAAA
The DNA here is from genome assembly GCF_000390325.3 of Nicotiana tomentosiformis. Lineage (NCBI taxonomy): Eukaryota > Viridiplantae > Streptophyta > Magnoliopsida > Solanales > Solanaceae > Nicotiana > Nicotiana tomentosiformis. Next base: position 80,945,110 of record NC_090815.1, read on the forward strand.
TGTGATTATAGTGTTCTTGAGTTTCACTTTGAAAGTTCATTCGTTTTGAGGATTGATTCGTAGATTTAGATGTTATTTTGGTGATTTGATTGCGCGAGCAAGTTCATGTGATGTTACTACACTTGTTTGCATGTTTGATTTGGAGCCCGAGGGGTTCGGGTTAGTTTCGGACGTGTTTCACATGATTTTGGCTAATGCTAGGATTGCTGGTGCAATACTAGTCTTGGTGCTCTGTTGCAGATCTCGCAATTACAAGGTTTGGCTCGCAATTGTGAGCATTGATTTTGCGAATAATGGTTTGCATTTGAGAGCATGGGCTGGATTGGGCGGCTTCGCATTTTTTATGATCGCAATTGCGATCTTAGAGTCGCATTTGCGACTCATTAGTCCTTGAGCTGCCTTCGCGTCTGCGAAGATTGGGAGTTCGTATTTGCGAACCAAATATCGCATTTGCGACTTCTGTGGTCCTGATACAGGTTTCGCATTTGCGATCCTTGTCTCGCATTTACGGTGTTCACAATTGCGAATAAGACATCGCAATTGCGTCATCTGCTGCTCGGTAAAAGAGGGGGAAAACATGACTTAGCTCATTTCTCACAATTTCTTAACCCTAAACAACTTAAAGGCGATTTTCCAAGAGATTTCTCTTCCTAAATTCATTGGTAAGTGACTTTAATCCATCTCTTTTCAATTACCCATTACATTTCATGAGATTTCAATATCAAATTTAGGATTTTCATGGTAGAAATTAGGGGTTTGGGTAGAATTAAGAATTTTTATAAAATTGAGATTTAGACCTCGAATAGAGGTCGGATTTCGAAACAAATCACATATCTGAGATCGGGATGAATGAGTAATCGGATTTTGGTCTGAATCTCGATATTGACCAAGCGAGACCGGGATTGATTTTTGTTGACTTTTTCAAAAATGATCTAAATTGAACCACTTTCATTGCTGGGTAATTTCTGAAGCTTATTTTGAATCATTTGGTCAATAATTTGCTAGATTTGGTTGGTTTGGAGGCTTGTTCAAAAGACAAGGTCGTGATTGATTGATTGCTTGAGTTGCGGAACGAGGTAAGTGTTGGGTCTAACCTTGATTTGAGGGAATTGGAACCCTTAAACTTCATGTTACGTGAATTACGAGTGAAACATCGTATATGCGAGGTGATGAGTGTATATGCGCCGTTGTATTACTTGCTTTCATGTTTTCGTTACTTCATAGTAAATCTTGTTACGTGCCTTAATTGCTATATGCTTATTTGACTTCCATGCCATAATTGTTACTTGTCCTTTAGTTATTCTTGTATTAAATTGTCCGTCCCTTCCATAATTTTATGCTTATTTGCTACTTGTCTTTATTTGCTTTTCTTGTATACCTAAATTGTCCCATGCCTTGCTTGTCTTATAGTTTGCAACAATCCAAAATATTTTATACACTTATTAATTAGGAGATTGGAGAACTAATTTAATTTGTAGATATTGGGGTCAAATATTAAGTTGTGGAAGGAAATTTTGTTACTATATGAGATATGGTACTAAATAAGTGGTTAGTGGCTAATTTTTTTAACTATACTTATATAGTTTACTTTGGTGATTTATTAAATAAAGAGGAGTGGGTTAAGCCCATTATCTTATGGCTGCCACCTAAAGAGTAGAAAATTTGGGTAATTAATTCCTGGGTCTTAGAAACAAAGAGGCAAAATACTCAGAGAAGAGTCGTATTGGGGAAATTAGCGGCGGCATCGTAAGACGCTAGGTGGTTAGCTTTTATAGTGCAGGTATGTCGATGAGGTGTAAATAAAAAAAATTCTGCACACTAGTTTTGGTATAGAAGTGTAATGATGGTTCAATACCAAGCCATGATGTGATATTAATTAGGGGATACAATGATTATACAACTAGTGAAATAATTCTCGGTTCGCGCGGCCTTTAAAGACATCTTTAAAATTTAAAAATGATGAAATATTCTTGAAATTTTGTCGAAACAAAAAAAATCTTACATAACCAAAAATAGATCCTTGCAAAACCTAATCAAAAGTAGATCTTTGCAAAAACTACCAAAAATAGATCTTTGCAAAAATTAAGTAATCTAAATGTACGAATTTTTTACTTCAAGCCGGAGGTATTTTTCAACAATAAGATTTTTAAAAAATAAAAAAAATAAAACCAAATTAACAAAAAAAAATGACATCACGTATCGGTTAATTTGTTTTAAACAAAGAAGTAAGAATGGAAGTATAAAGCCACGACGGCCTAACAGCAAAAGGCCTAAAGAAAAATTCTGGAAACTATTCTTGTATATGAAAAGAAGTTTTCACTTGCTGGTAATGCTTATGTTTTAGTTGCAAGTTTCTCCGTCTTCTTCATGTAATATCGACCAGTCTCTTATTAACTTGAATTACTCTTTTATTTGTTTTTTCACTTTGAATTACAAATTTAAATTTAAAACAAAAAGACCATCAAAATCTAAAAAGTAATAGAAAAAAAAAGTATAAGAAGTTATTTTGCTAGTTGAGCCAGATTATTTTCTCGTGTGTATTATTTTCTTAGAATTCAAATCAATATATAAATTTTCAAAGTCAGATGTAATAGCAACCTCAAAATTTTTTAAATTTCTCTATGTACAGACAAAAGGAGTTTCTCAAAATGCTTAAGGCTGATACATTTTCAATTTTCATAACTCGTAAAAATATGAAGAGTTCTAGAAAGTCAAAATCGAAAAGTAAAGCACACTTCACATTCCACCGCCAAAAAAACTTGTTTTCTACAGTCATTCCAAATCACAATAAAACTTACCAAGCATGCTTTTGAAATAACAAACGGTACTCGCATCTCAAGATTGTCATACTAATATAGGAAAAAAGACCCATTATTTTTAGTGGTGGAAAAAATCAATATCAACTCATCAGAGATCGATCCAGCTCTTATAGTCTCAACCATTTGCTAATATGGGTCTTTGATTTTTCTGAAAAGCAAAGAATATGCTATTACTCAGAATGTACTCAACTACAATCCTGAGTAAATGGACAAAAAAATTAAAATAAAATAAAATAAGGAAGGTAACGATAATAGAGTAAATCACAAAGAAGTTAGTGTTATGAAGCGAAACGTTAGAAGAGGTATCTCAAAGTATTCGTAACCCACTAATCCGCGGGATAAAAATGAGATCAAATTAAAACATACACAACCTATTTTCAAATAATAACAAAGTATGGAGTGTCACAAAATTAATCATTAATCGGAATCCACATTTATATACAAGGCTTTGACTCAAAATTTAAAGGATGCCAACCGTTGGTAAACAATTTGAAATGAAAAATAGGTTACAAAATAAAAAAGATACAATCCTGCTCTTTCGTAAAAATACAAAAAAAGAGAGAGAGACAAAGCACATAAAAGAAAAGATCGATTGCCACATCTCTGCAGTCCTGCCTTTGCTTCCATCATCTCTGCCTCCTTTATGGCCGCACTGTCACTTTTTTACCCGTTAAAATTATTATTTTGTCATGTTGAAACCTCTCCTCCTTTATTTATATTCTTCAGATCTGAATGCACTCGTTAATCTGTCCAAATTAAGAAAATAAAATACAATTTCAAAAATATGGAATGAAAAACCTATGTAACCTTATGAGAAATCTACATTTGGTTGCATGCTAATTTAGTGTCACCCGACTTCTACAGATCGGAGTTTTGGGATGCAGTGTATGCGCTTGTCCTTAACCTTGCTTCTTGGCAATGTTTGGCAAAGCTAGATATAGCATACAAAACCCACACAATTATCACACAACCATATTGCATATTAGACTTATTGTAATTATGGCCAATATTTTGGCTAATGGAGTCCATCTCACATAAGCATAAGTATCTTTGTAAAGTGTAGATTTTGTTGGTAATATTCTTTGGGATCCAAAAATATTGCATTATGTGGTGGACATCATTTGTACAAGTTGTATCTCTTCTTTTACACCTAAGAGCAAGACTTTTTTGCCTATAAAAGGGAACGCAATTAGTTCATTTTAGACACACCAACAAGACTTGTCTTCAATTCTTGTTTCTTCCTTTCTTCCTTTATTAAGAGTGTTTTGTATGAGAGTTAGTGTTGGGAAGCACTTGTGTGAACCCTTTCTTTGGAGTGATCTTGTGAGGTTATTCTCTTAGGGTATTTGGGATTAATTAGAGTGTTTACTCTAATTTTGTACTCTCTTTTATATTCTTATTGTTATAGTAAATTGCTCATCTTCGCTTGTGGACGTAGGTCACTTTGACCGAACCACGTTAAATTTGTGTTCTTTATCTACTTTAATTATCGTTGTTATCAACTTCTATTGTCTTTGTTATTGCCATTATACCGTTGTTTGGCTATATTCCGTACTACCCGGCTTTCCGATCCTAACAAATTGGTATCAGAGCTGGATCTAACCGGGTTAGTTTCAATAGCCAAAATGACTCTAACAAAGACCTATGTTGAGAAATTTGACCGACGTGCAAACTTCGAAATGTGGCAATTAAATATGGAAGCTATCCTAATTCAGGATAGCTTAGACTTGGTGTTGCAAGGAAAGGAGAAGAAGCCGGATAAAATGAAGGATGAGGAGTTTACCGTCATAGACAAAAGGGCAAAAATAGGTATCATTTTAAATCTCTCAGATGAGATTTTACATGAAGTTTCTGTAGAAACCACAGCCAAAGGCATGTGAAAAAAATTAAAAACCTTGTATATGAAGAGGACGGTGAAAAATAGATTTTACCTGAATCAGAAACTTTATACAATTCGTATGGGTGAAGGTACCTCTATTCTCTCTCATCTTGACACCTTTGATTCCATTCTTATGGATTTGAGTAATATAGATGCTGAAATTAAAGATGAGAATCAAGCCGTGTTATTGCTTTGTTCTCTACCCCCATCTTTTAAGCATATAAGAGATACTATGCTTTATGCAAAGGATAATATCTCTTATAAGGATATTAAATCTATCTTAAAATTAAAAAAACAGATAGATAGTGATATTACTGGGGAAGCTAGTGGAACTCAAGCGGGAGTTGGCTTATTTGTTAGGGGCAAATCCTACTCCAATTCCAGATACAATAATTTAGAGTGTCGCTATTGTCATAAGAAAGGTCACAATATTTCTGAATGCTATAAACTGAAAAATAAAGAAAAGCATAAAGAAAGAAAAAATGAGCACAAAAATACTTACAGCGCCGAAGCTAGTATAGCAACTGATGAGATTGAGGGAACTATATTTTTAGCAACTGAAACTAGTTTCAGATTAGACAATGAGTGGATTTTAGATTTCGATTGTTCATATCATATGTGTCCTAACAGGGACTTATTTTCTACATATGATTCAGTTGCAGGTGGAGTTGTCCAACTAAGTAACAATATTACTTGTAACGTTATTGGTAAAGGTACAATGCGGGTCAGAATGCAGGATGATGTGGTGAGAACTCTCACCGATGTTAGATATGTTCCTGAGTTGAAAATAAAATCTCATATCTTTGGGCACTTTAAAATCCCTTGGGTACAAATTCACTAGTGAAGGTGGAGTTTTAAAAAAATTTCAAGATGCTCTTGTGATCATGAAAGCACATAGATCTGGTTCGTTGTATACTTTATTGGGCTCCACTGTTATAGGCCCTACTACAGTTTCGGTATCAGACAGCTTGTCTAATTTTGATGGCATTAAATTTTGACATATGCCCATTGGGACTTTTGCGGAGAAGGTGGAGCAAATTTACTATATCAGCCAAAATTAGGCCAAGGTGGAGATTTGTAATTTTGGCCAATATTTTGGCTAATGGAGTCCATCTTACATAAGCATAAGCATCTTTGCAAAGTGTAGAATTTGTTGGCAATATTCTTTGGGACCCAAAAATATTACATTATGTGGTGGACATCATTTGCACAAGTTGTATCTCTTCTTTTACACCTAAGAGCAAGACTTTTTTGCCTATAAAAGAGAAGGCAATTAATTCATTTTAGACACACCAACAAGACTTGTCTTCAATTCTTGTTTCTTCCTTTCTTCCTTTATTAAGAGTGTTTTGTATGAGAGTTAGTGTTGGGAAGCACTTGTGTGAACCCTTTCTTTGGAGTGATCTTGTGAGGATATTTTCTTAAGGTATTTGGGATTAATTAGAGTGTTTACTCTAATTTTGTACTCTCTTTTATACTTTTATTGTTATAGTAAATTGCTCCTCTCCGCTTGTGGACGTAGGTCACTTTGACCGAACCACGTTAAATTTATGTCTTCTTTATCTACTTTAATTTTTGTTGTTATCAACTTCCATTGTCTTTGTTATTTCCATCATACCGTTGTTTGGCTATATTTCGCACTACCCGGGTTCCCGATCCTAACACTTATCATAGCAAGGTGCTCTCTATATTTCTGGTTCTCTCGTCCTTTTATTGCTATTCTTCTTTATTATACCATTCAATACACAATTGAAAACATAAATTAAGAATTATTACGATTGTATAATTAGAAACATGATTGAATACTAAAAGTCATTAAGGAGACCTAAACATGTAACAGAAAAGATTAAAAAATAAAGAAGAAGAAGAAGAAGAAGAAGAAGAAGTGAAAAGGGGAGTGGGAAAAGGACTTGATAAAGGAGGAAAAATGAGTGTAAAAGAAATAAATGATAATAATGATAATAAGGAATGACATAAATAGGATGTATTTAATTTTCTTCAGATTTTGTAGACAACAAATGAGGGAAAAAGGTCAAAAAAAGGAGAAAAATGATAAGGTACTTTCATGGCTTATGAGATGTGCCACATCATCTTTTTTATTCCCAATTATATATATATATATATATATATATATATATATATATATATATATATATATATATATATATATATATATATAGAGAGAGAGAGAGAGAGAGAGAGAGAGAGAGAGAGAGAGAGAGAGAGAGATGATGGGCAATTCTTTAGAAGTAAAAGTTAGAGAAATTAGCTGTGCGTATGTGTGAATTTTCGGTACTGTTCAAACTCTCCTTACAGTGCATTAATTTTTAATAGTTTTACAAACCTTAGGACTTTGGCCATAATAGGTGTCAATCATTCTGTAATGATTAGTAGGATTAGAGATAGGAATTTGAATTTTTAATGAGAACTCCATTAACAAAATTTGCATCAGATTTTTTACTCAATTATTTAATGAAAACTTATTTGAAATTTTGGACTTTTAGCTACTGCTCATTATTTTTCTAATGAATGAAGAAGCTTTATTTTACTTTATATACTTGGAGTACAAGTATTAATTTATATAAATTGTAATTGAATAATTAAGTTAGATAGTGATATTATTAGATTTTCTCTTTTAATTCATAGTTTAAGGTGTGAAATATTAAGGTTTAACTCTAAGCTTGAAAGTTAGAGATATTGAGTTTGACCTATTAAGTGATATCGTTTATCAATATGTTGTATAGATTGAGGCCATTGGAGGCCATTTGGTTGGTGTTCTAGACGTTGCAAGGTTGGAAAACTTTCCGATAGCGAGGGTAAGTGAGACTTTAAATTTTAATGCTTGCTTTTCATAAACCCGCTTTGAAAAAAGGTGTTTTCTCTGCTTGGTCCATGTATTGGGACAAAAGTGCGCTTGGCAGAATCGGTGGTCTTAGACTAGCCGTAAATATATTATTTTATAAAAAATACAAAAATAATTACTTTATAAGTTGTTTAAGCCACCAGAGTTTGATGCTACACAGGCTTCTATTGAAACCCCACAAGTTCATTCAGCATTGTGAAAAGATACTAACTACATTGAGGCTAAAGGAGAATCGAGGGGTAGAGTTTGCTACTGTTCTATTTTCAGGATCTGCAGAGTCATGGTGGAATTCAGTTCAGAAAGGCAGATGAGTAGGGTTGCCACCTATTACATGGTTAGAGTTTTCAGCTATGTTTATGGATAGTTTTGTCCCACTGAGCAAGCGAGATGACATGAGACGTCAGTTTGAGTAACTGCGTCAGGGCACTATGACAGTTACGGAGTATGAGGCTGAGTTCACTGACTTAGCCAGTTATGTACCTTTTCTAGTTGCAGATGAACATGAGAAGGTTCGTGGATGGGCTTGAGCATCGTTATCGTGGTCCGGTATTTAGGGATGTTCGAGGTGGTTCCTACAAAGAGGTAGTTGACACTGATCTCCATTATGAATCCTATCAGGAGAGGGACAAGACCGAGCGAGAAAGCAAAAAGGGCTCGTAGCACCGACGGGTTTAGTGGAGGTTCTTTTGGGGGCAAGAGTGGTTTTAATCGTGGGAAGTCCATGCCTACTCAGTCAGAGTCAGTGGTGCAGCCTTCTAGGAGTACTTATCCAGCTAGACAGGGATAACAGCAGATACAGAGCAAGGGTAATAACTCATATCAGCCAGGTCAACATTTGAGGTGTTCGAAAGTGGCCGTTGTTTTGAAGCAGATAGAGCTTGTTTTACTTGTGGTCAGAAAGGTCATATTGCTAAGTATTGTCCTAGAGGAAATTCTGCTACTAGCCACGCTACTCCACAGCTGCAGAGAACGTTTGCAAGTACACAGACTCAGACACAGACTCAGCCAACTAGAGCCGTTTCACAGGTTGCTCGTGGATAGGGTCGACAGGGTGCACAGGCTGCTCAAGTAGCGGGTGGACCACCGAGATTCTTTGTTATGGTCATACATGATGCTGTGGCATCTAATGTAGTAGTCACAGGTATTATCATTATCGTTTCATATGGGGTATAAACTCTTATTGATCCTGGTTCTGCGTATTCATTTGTATCTCTATCTTTTTCCATACACTTAGAACAAGGAGTTGAGTCTCTTAATATACCATATATCATGGCGACCCTAGTGGGGGAGACTATATATATGGATAGAGTCTATAGAGACTGTGCGTCATATATTCAAGGCAGGGACACCGTAGTTGATCTACTAGTATTGCTGATGTCTGACTTTGATGTGATTATAGGTATGGATTGGTTAGCGTCATGTTATGCTTCAGTTGGTTGTCATGCCAAGCTTATACATTTTGATTTTCCTGAAGAACCATGTTTAGTGCGGAAAGGCATAACTCTTGTTACTCAGAAGATAATATCATATGTAAAAACACGTCGAATGATTAATAATGGGTGTTTGGGTTTTATTGCGACCGTTCATGATAAGAGCGTGGAGGATGTTACTATTGATAGTGTTCCAGTGGTTCAAGAATTTACTGATGTGTTCCCAAAAGATTTACTCGGGCTGCCTCCGATGAGGGAAATTGAGTTCAGTATTGATTTGGTGCCAGGAACTCAACCTATCTCTATTCCTCCATACCATATGGCCCCATCTGAATTGAGAGAATTAAATATTCAACTTCAAGAGCTACTTGATAAGGGGTTCATCAGGCCTAGTGTATCCCCGTGGGGTGCGCCTGTGTTATTTATGAAAAAGAAATATGGCACAATGAGAATGTGTATTGATTACAGACAGCTGAAAAAGGTGACGATCAAGAATAAATATTCGTTGCCATGTATTGATGATATATTGGACCAGCTACAGGGTGCTACTCACTTTTACAAAATTGACCTGAGATCGAGTTACCATCAGCTGAGAGTTAAGACCGAGGATATCTCTAAGATAGCTTTTCAGACCAGGTACTGGCATTTTGAATTTTTGGTGATGTCCTTCGGGCTTACTAATGCCCCCGCAGCATTTATGGACCTCGTGAATAGGGTATTCAAGCCATTATTAGATTATTTTGTGACTGTATTTATTGATGATATTTTAGTCTACTCTCGAAGTGAGGCAGAACATGAACAACACCTGAGAGTTATGCTACAGACACTTAGAGAGCGAAAGCTTTATGCCAAGTTCTCAAAGTGTGAATTTTGGTTGGATGCGGTTTCCTTTTTGGGACATGTGGTGTCACGAGATGGGATTCAGGTTGATCCAAAGAAGATAGAGGCAATTTGAGATTGGCCTTGACCCACTACTCCTATAGAGATACGTAGCTGCTTAGGCATAGCCGGATATTATAGAAAGTTTGTTGAGGGTTTCTCAAAGATAGCCACTCCATTGACATGATTGACTCAGAAAGGTGTTGCATTTCAGTGGTCAAATGAGTGTGAAGAAAGTTTTTCAGAAATTGAAGACCGCATTGACTACAGCTCCGATTTTGACACTACCTATGGGTGCAGGTGGTTTTACTATTTATTGTGATGCGTCTTGCATCAGTTTGGGTTGTGTGCTGATGCAAAATGACAAAGTTCTAGCTTATGCTTCCCGGCAGCTAAAGTACCATGAAAAGAATTATTCAACTCATGACTTGGAATTGGCTGCGATTGTATTTGCACTTAAGATCTGGCGTCACTACCTTTATGGTAAGCCGTGTGAAATCTATACTGATCACAAAATCCTGTAATATATATTCAAGCAAATAGATCTAAATTCGAGGCAACGACAGTGGTTAGAGGTACTTAAAAATTATGATCTTACTATTTTGTATCATCCCGGGAAGGCGAATATGGGGACAGATGCCTTGAGTAGAAAGTCTATGGGTAGCTTATCCCGATTTACTACTGAAGAATGGCCTATGGCTATGGATATTCAAGCATTGGCCAATCGAGGAGTGCATATTGATCATACATTGCCGAACTGGTTACTTTCGGGTTTGGTAGCACAATCAACCTTGGTTGGACATGTCAAAGCTCATCAATTTGAAGATTCCCGTCTTGCTAGACTCCAAGATCGAGTGCAGAATGGTGGTGTTAAGTCATTTACTATTAATAGTGAAGGTGTGTTACGTAGACATGGTAGATTGTGTATCCCTATGGTGGGTGATGTGAAGTAGTTGATTCTTGAAGAGGCTCATAGCTCCTGATACTCTATCCATCCAGGTGCTACAAAGATGTATCAAGACTTGGGTGAATTATACTGGTGGAAAGGTATGAAGTACGATATTTTGAAACATGTGACTTGTTGCTTAAATTGTCAGCAGTTGAAATATGAGTACCAAAAACCAAGCGGTGTGATGAAGAATTTGATTATCCCTAAGTGGAAGTGGGAATGAATTACTATGAATTTTGTAGTTGGGTTGCCACGTAAGTTTATGAAACATGATTCACAAAGTTTGCATATTTTATACCAGTATGAGTTACTCACACTGCAGAATAGTTAACACATATTTACCTCCGTGAGATAGTTCGGCTTCATGGTGTGCCTATTTCTATAATATCATATCGGGGTGCACAGTTTACTGCTGAGTTTTGGAAGTCCTTTCAGAAGTCATTGGGTTCTCAGGTTGAGTTGAGCACAACTTTCCATCCACAGACGGACGGACAGTCCGAACGTGTTATTCAGATCTTGGAGGACATGCTTAGAGCTTGTGCGATTGATTTTGGTGGCCATTGGGACGATTCGTTGCCATTAACAGAGTTTTCTTATAATAACAACTATCAATCGAGTATAAAGATGTCGCCATTTGAAGCTCTATATGGCTGTAAGTGTCGTTCACCAGTTGGATGGTTTGAACCTGGTGAAGCATAGCTATTGGATCCGGATTTGGTTCAGCAAGTTTTGGAGAAAGTTACATTGATACGAGAACGACTTCGGACAGCTCAAAGTAGACAAAAATCCTATGCAGATAAGAGAGTTCGTGATTTGGAATTCATGAAAGGAGAAAAGGTCTTTTTGAAGGTGTCCCCTATGAAAGGAGTCATGAGATTCGGGAATAGAGGCAAGCTAATCCCGAGGTATATTGGTCCGTATGAGATTTTAGATCGAATCAGATCGGTGGCGTATAGACTTGCTTTGCCTCCGAGGTTATCTGCAGTTCATCCTATATTTCATATGTCTATGCTTAGATGATATGTTCGTGATGATAGCCATAAGATTCAGCCTGAGGATGTGGGGCTTGATGAGGACTTTACTTATAAAGAAGGTACGATAGATATTCTTGATACGCAAGTACGATAATTGAGGTCGAAGAAGGTTGCTTCAGTGAAAGTGTTGTAGCGCAACCATCCCATAGAAGAAGCTACGTGGGAGTGTGAAGCAAATATGTGAAGCAAGTATCCTCAGTTGTTTAGACATTAGCTACACTTTCTAACTCGTTCGAGGATGAACGCTTGTTTAAGTGGGGGAGAATATAATAAATATGATGTATTAAATTTTCTCCAGATTTTGTAGACATCAAATGAGGGAAAAAGGTAAAAAAAAAAAAAAAAAAAAGAGAAAAATAATAAGGTACTTTCATGGCTTATGAGATGTGCCACATCATCTTTTTTATTCCCGATTATATATATATATATATATATATATATATATGTTAGAGAAGTAAATGTTAGAGAAATTAGCTGTGCATATGTGTGAATTTTCGGAACTGTTCAAACTCTCCTTACAGTGCATCGATTTTTAATTGTTTTACAAACCTTAGAATTTTGGCCCTAATAGGTGTCAATCATTCTGTAATGGTTAGAAGGATTAGAGATAGGAATTTGAATTTTTAATGAGAACTCCATTAACAAAATTTGCATTAGATGTTACTCAATTATTTAATGAAAACTTATTTGAATTTTTGGACTTGCCCCTTTTAGCTACTGCTCATTATTTTTCTAACGTATGAAGATGCTTTATTTTACTTTATATACTTGGAGTACAAGTATTAATTTACATAAATTGTAATTGAATAATTAAGTTAGATAGTGATATTATTAGATTTTCTCCTTTAATTCATAGTTTAAGGTGTGAAATATTAAGGTTTAACTCTAAACTTTAAAGTTAGAGATATTGAGTTTGACCTATTAAGTGAAATCGTATATCAATATGTTGTATAGATTGAGGCCATTGGAGGCCATTTGGTTGGTGTTCTAGACGTTGCAAGGTTGGAAAACTTTTCGTTAGCGAGGTAAGTGAGATTTTAAGCTCTGATGCATGCTTTTCTAAAACCCGCTTTGAAAAAGGTATTTTCTTTGCCTGATCCATGTGTTGGGATACGCGTACGATTGGTAGAATCAATGATCTTAGACTAGACACAAATATATTATTTTATAAAAAATACAAAAAAATACTTTATAAGTTATTTGACGGCGTGATACGATTGTGAGCCATGATGTTGAGTTTGATAGTTTTATACGGATGTGAGCCATAGTGTTGAGTTTGATAGTTTGATACGGATGTGAGCCATGATGTTGGGGCATTGTATCTGCCTTTGTACATCACCCGAACATTGTGTATGCTCGATATATATATATATATATATATATATATATATATATATATATATATATATATATATATATATATATATTGGGGCATCGTGTATACTTCAATGAGCATTGTGTATGCTCTGTTACATATTTGAGATATTGTGGTGCCGCTGTGGACTTATAAAGGTGTTGTTTAATTTTGTTGATAAATATATATTGGGTTATTGTATAATTATCATATTTATTATATCATTCCTGCTGTGGTGTTTATATTTTCTAATACTTATTCTAGAGGTATTCAAAGTGGCGGGTCGAGAATCTTACTGGGTTATATTTACATATAACTCACTCCTTACCTGCATCTCTACGCAGATACTATTGCGGACAATAGAACTAGTAGCTGAAGAGTTCGTTCAGGCCGATTCTGTTGCTGAGGTGAGCCACCGCATTATTCCTGGAGGCTGTCACTGCAGCTTTATCTAGTTTATGTTAGTTAATTCCTTCTCTTTGGTGTTTGCATACCCGTCTGTTTAACTCATGTCACTCTGTTAGATGCTGCATGGTCTTGGTGTGAGATTTGAGTTAGAGTATTATTATTTGAGTGATCGTTGGTCTTTCTATCAATTGACTAAGTTATTGGTTGGTAACTATTTCGTTTTTAATTATTAATAATGCTTTTAGACATGCATTTATTGTTCTCCCAGAGTTCGGGTAAATGGTCAAACGTATGAGAAACGGGTTCGCCTGGCAGGTGACGTTGGCTGGCTGCCAGCCAGGTCTATGGGGTAGTTTGGGATGTGATAATTTTGTAACATTTGTTGCCCTCAATAATGTAGTTTCATTTGTATGAGTTGTTAATTGGTAGATACCATTGAGTAGGTAAAGTTGAGACATTCTCCATTGCTTCGTACATTTTCTCTCTTGATATAGAACTTTTTGTAAATCTTAGTTGTTGAATTGCTATTGTTGATTAAAATTATTTGGGGAGCAGGTTGCATGCCTCAACGGAAATTTAAAGATAATGAGTTAAAATGGTGGAATAAGGACGAATTATGATATTGACATGTGATGATATAGTGGGATCGGGTTGTGCGCCACAATAGATTGTATAAAGTTATATTTGTTTGTGACTGTTGGATTTGCCTCGGTAATTGAGATGAGTTTATATGACTTGTTTTTCTGGACTCTCTATTAGTTGGATTTTGAGTTTGTTATTATGAATTAACTGCTTTATTTCCATTCTTGTCTTTTCTGTTATTATAATTATTGCGTAGAGATTATTGTGAGTGACCCGCCTTAGCTTCATCACTATTTTGTCGAGGTTGGGCTCGACACTTATAGAGTACATGGGGTCGGTTGTACTCATACTACACTCTGCACTTCTTGTGCAGATACTAGAGTTGTTCCTAGCGATGTTCTGTATATTTGCTCGGATCTAGCTATCATTGGAGACTTGAGGTATAGCTGCACGGCGTTCGCAGCCCTGAAGTCCCGTTTTACATTATTTTAGCTGTTTATTTTGATGTAGACAGTTATGTTTATTTCAGACCATAATTTGTAGGACTCTAGACGCTCATGTATTAGTGACACCAGTTCCGGGATTTGTATTTGGCTTTTGCCACGTATTAGTTTATTACCTTATTTTAGACTATTTAGTTTTATCATTGTGTAACGACCCGGCCGGTCGTTTGGAGAATTTAAGTAACGTCCGGCGGCATAAGGCCCTGAGCAACTTCATATTATGTGTATTGACTTGCGTGCGTGGTTGAATTCAGTTACCGAATGATTCAGAGTGATTTGGGACACTTAGTCCCTAAAACGGAAGCTTAACTCTTAGGATTTTGACCGTAGTCGGAACTATGTGAAGATGACTCTGGAATGGATGTCTGTCGGTTCCATTAGCTCCGTTGGGTGATTTTGGACTTATGAGCATGTCCGGACTGTAAATCTGAGGTTTGTAGCTGATTTAGGCTTGAAATGGCGAAAGTCGAATTTTTGAAGATTTGGACAGGAAGTGGACTTTTTGATATCGGGGTTGGAATGCGATTCCGAGAGTTGAAACAGCTCCGTTATGTTAATTGGGACTTGCCTGCAAAATTTGACGTCATTCCGGGTTGATTTGATAGGTTTCGGCACAAGTTTTAGAAGTTGAAAGATTTGAAATTTATAAGTTCGATTCATGGTGCGATGCGTAGTTTCATCGTTAGTTGATGTGACTTTAAGGCTCGACTAAATTCGTATGGTGTATCAGGATTTTTTGGTATGTTTGGTTGAGGTCCCGGGGGCCTCGGGTGAGTTTCTGGTGCTTAACGGATTAAAAGTTTGATTTGTGTTACTGCTAAGTCTTCAGGCTTCTGGTATTTTCGCACCTGCGAAGAAGAGACCGCAGGTGCGAGAGCACATATGCGGAGAGGCAAGCACAGAAGCGGAAAAATGGAGGAGGGCCAGGGGTCGCAGGTGCGAGAAAAATTCCGCATCTGCGATGCCCGCAGATGCGAAGATTGAAGCGCAGGTGCGAGAAGAGCTGGACTTGACAGTCTCCGCAGGTGCGGAGAAATTGTGCGTACCAGCGGCTCCGCAGAAGCGGATTTTTGGCGTGCAGAAGTGAGAGGAAACGCAGGTGCGGTTGGACATGCGCACCTGCGGTCGTGCAGATGCAGCTATTTATGCGGAGGTACGGTCACGCCTGGGCAGAAAGGGGAAATCCGAGGGTTTGGTTTCATTCTTCGTTTTTGGACTTGAGAGCTCGGAATTTGGCAATTTTTCGAGGGTTTTTCAGAGGAAACTTTGGGGTAATGATTCCTAACTCGTTTTTGGTTATTTTCCATTAATCCATAGTTCTTTTCTCCATTTAGTTTCGGGTTTGGATTGAAAATTTAGGAAAAATAGGAAGAAATTCTTCAACTAAGAGTTCTGAGTTTTGATTGGGTTTTATTCATCTAATTTGGATAATTTTGGTACGAGTAAACTCGCGAGTGAATGGGTGTTCGTATTTTGTGACTTTTACCCGATTCTGAGACGTGGGCCCGGGTCGACATTTTAGGGCGAATTTCGGAATTTTTAATAAATATTGATTTCATTGATTAGACAAGTTTATTATTGTTGTATTCTTGTTATGCAATTGTGTTTGGCTAGATTTGGGCCATTCGGAGTCGGATAATTGAGGAAAGGACATTCTTGCGGACTGTTTGAGCTTGGTTCGAGGTAAGAAACTTGCCTAACCTTGTGTGAGGGATTTCCCCCTTAGGATTTGAGTCTTCTATGTTAATTGTAGTCCATGCACGCGAGGTGACGAGTGCGTGCTCGGACTTATTTGTGAAAAGTTAGCCTTTTAGGATTCTTAGGTCCTTATATTCACCGAGTATGAAGTTGTTCTTGATATGATTAAGTTCCTATTTACTAGTTTCACCTCTACATGCTTTAATTAGAATTAATTGCTTTCAGGATTCACTCATATTGCCTATTGGACTCTTATTTGACTTAACTGAAGATTTTTTTTACCTCCTCTATTGTCATGCTATCTTTTCATAACTGCTAATCTTTATTTGAAATTATTATTATATCATCTTATAATTTGTTTAGTCTTAATTGAGGTTATGATTATCTTTCCCCTGCTTATCCGTAATTAAATTTTTGAAAATCCTTAGTAATTTCTCAACCTTAAAAGAAGTTTTAGATATCCTATATCTTAGTCGGCTTGTTTTATTTGGAATTATTTGACTCGTGTTAGTTTCCCTGTTGTTGAAATGTATATTGTGGGATCGTTGATACACATTAGTTTCCCTTTGTTGAGTTGTTCTATTTACACCTAGCATTATTTACTGTGGTTATTCTTTGTGATTTGGTCCCACATTTTCCTGTGATTTTAAAAGTTCTTAAGTTGATTTACTTGTCGTACTTTGTATTATTGCCATTGTTGTTTTTGTATTTGTTGTGGTGATGCACGAGGTTTCTGCCGTGCGGTTGTTGTTATGGGGTTGCATGGGATTTCTGCCGTGCTATTGTTATTATTGATTTTGCACATGCGGCGTGACAAGGTGGGATATATATATATGCATGGGTTGCGCATGTGGCGAGACAAGGTGGGAACATTATTATGCACGTGTGCTGAGATAAGACGGGCAATTATGTTACTATTGCACAAGTGGCGAGAAAAGGTGGGCTGTGTCAGGGATTGATTTGTGATGATTTATGGCCTGGGGGAATTCTTGTTGTTGATATTTGTGTAGTGGTATACGTACCTGTGTGAGCTTTATCTTGTGAAAGTTGTGAGAAAATATTCTACGTGTTGTCCGTTCTTCTTCTTCCTTATGCTTATTTGCTTGTATGGACTATGTTAGGACACTTGCACAAGCATACACATAGTTAAGCACTCTTATCGGATAAGAGGTGTTCTTGATATTGTTGAGCATAGATGCTCGCCCTTGTTTACTTGCCTTCTATGTGAGAATGGCTCTATTGGCACGTGAGTCGTCAGTGTGGTTATGAGGTGTTATGAGGGCACATGATGCCAAGTGTTAGGGTTCAGGTATTGAGACCCGTGAGATTGTAAATTGTCCGAGGTTCGGTACCTCGTGGAGTTTTTAACTAAAACCTGATGTAAAAGCGGTTGTAATTACTGAGTTATTACTTGTCCTTGCTGTATTCATGATTCCGGATTTAGGTTGTGTTCCATTCACTTTGTCTGCGTCATTTTCATGATATTCCGCTGATACTTGTTATTTCTTGCTTTAATGCCATCACTGTATTGTGAGCCATATTGCATAGTCTTTATGTAGACATTATACTTTTGTTATTCATGTACTTATATCTGTTCGGTTTATTAGACTAGTGGGTGTCTTGACTGTTCCTCGTCACTACTCCACAAGGTTAGTCTTGATACTTGCTGGGCACCGCTGTGGTGCGCTCATGCTACTCTTCTGCACATTTTTGTGCAGATCCAGGTACTTGTTCGTTAGCTAGCTTTGTGGACTGTTGCTGTGGAGACTTAAGGTAAACCTGTTACTGCGTTCGCAGGCTTTGGAGTCACCTTCTAGTTTTCCTTTTACACTGTTTATACTTATTTCTGCACAGTTGTATTTAGAAGTTTTCTAGCAAACACTCTGTAGAGATTATGACGTGTACTACCGGTTTTGAGAATTTTAAGAGATTCTATTTAAATAATGTTATTGTTTTAATTATTGTTAGGCTTACCTAGTCCCTAAGACTAGGTGCCATCACGATACCCAACACAGGGAAAATTGGGTCGTGACACATTGTCATTAAATTTGGAAATTGTTAAAAATGGTTAATAGATATAGCTAATGTTGGCTTGCCTAGAAGTGAAATGGTAGGTGCCATAACGGTCCCGAGGGTCATGACAAGTTGGTATCAGAGCACCAGGTTGCATAGGTCTCACGAGTCATGAGCAAGCTTAGTAGAGTCTGGAGGATCGGTATAGAAACGTTTGTACTTATCTTCCAGATGCTATGGAGTTTAGGACAAACTTTCTTTCTCTATCATGCGGTTTATTTCAATTACTGAAGTTTGAACGTTCTACTCTTGTTCTCTCGCAGAAGGTGAGAACTCGCACATCGTCTATAGTCGGGCAGGAGCCAGAGCCCCCTGTTGCAGCCACTACTAGGGGTAGGGGTCAGGGTCGAGGCAGGGGCAGAGCTCAGCCTAGAGCACGAGCAGCAGCAACACCCACGGTGGAGCCTCAACCTGACCATAAGGAGGAGATCCAATTCAGACCTCACCAGTTGGATCCGCTCAGGTCCCATAGGGATTCATAGCCACTCTCATACTTCAGGATGCTCTAGTTCACTTAGTTGGACTCATGGAGAGTGTGGCTCAGATCGGAGCATTTTCTATGGCACCAGCATCTCTCAGGCTGGGGGAGGAGCACAGACTCCTGCCACTCACACTCCGGAGCACTTTGCTCTCCTGCATCAGACTTCGGTTGCTCCAGCAATTGGAGTAGCTCAGCCTGTAGTTGCTACATAGCCCGAGGAGAGGCCTGCGATGTCTTCTGAGGGATTGATAAGTTTGGACAAGTTCACCAAGCTCTTTCCTGTTCATTATAGCGGTGCACCCTCCGAGGACCCATATGATTACTTGGACTGTTTCCACGAGGTGTTGCGCAACATGGGTATCGTTCAGACCAATGGGGTCGACTTTGTAGTGTTCCAGACGACTGACTCTACCAAGAGGTGGTGGCAGGATTTTGAGCGGAGCAGACCAGTCGGTTCACCTTCACTTACTTGGGATCAGTTTTCACAGCTATTTCTAGAGAAGTTTATTCCTTTCACTCTGAGGGAGGAGTACCGTAGGCAGTTTGAGTGCTTGCAGTAGGGTGGCATCTCCGTCACCCAGTTCGAGACCAGATTTATGGACGTGGCCCGTCATCCTAAGTAAAAATGATAAAATATAATATTTTGCACATTATTTAGCTCTTAGACAATTTATTGATAATTATTCCTATTTCCACAAAATATAGGAATTTTTATCATTTTATTGTAATTAGTTAAATACTACAATTTTGTGAAATTTTTTAAATTTTAAATAATTTATTGATAATTGTCCTTTTTTCAAATATTAGGATATTCTATCAATTTATTGTCCTTTAAAAAATAAAATAACAATTACTACTTCATCATAATAGTTATAATTTTAAATAAATACTACAAGATTTCTTAATAAAATAAATATTTTTCTTATATAACACGGTCTACTAAATACACGGGAGCCAATACAATTAATTGAAAATACATATCCAATCTAGTCAAATTAATGTCCCTTCAATATCCGACGTGACATGACATTCGATTTGACTAGACATTTGATGTGACACGTCAACCGATGTGACACTACATCTTTTACTTTTTGACTTTATATTGACCACATATTTTTAATTTGCATTGTCTTTTATTTTTTGGTCAAATGAAGACCACACATTTTACATATGTACTTGTTATAAAATATCTACACACTACACTCCACCTCCTAGGGGTGGACATCGGTCGGTTCGGTTTGGTTATAAATATTATCGGTTTAGCGTATCGGTTATCGATTTACAAATATGATAAATCGATAACCGAACCGATAAGATATCGGTTATCGATTAATCGGTTATCGATCATTATCAGTTCGGTTATCGGTTTACCCGATAAGATAACTCAATCAAGAGATAAGAAGCATAATATAAAACGCACATGAACTGAACTATTATTGAATCTGGCAATAACAAAGGAATATGTCCACCGTCCAGATATCAAAAGATGTCAGCAAACAACCAAATGCTTTAACTCTAATTAAACGAATTAAATACAGAACATTGAAGACCAACGCACAAGAATTTTCTCATAATTTTAGTTCTTATCTCGAATTAAATCCAAAACAACCTCAAACAATAAGTTAGAAAATCCAAAAACAGTGACCCAAAAAATAATGAGGAAAATGGAATTGTAAAGTGATGAAGAGAATCATAAACTTACCCTAAATTGATGGAGATTGTCGATTGAGAAATGAGAAAAGAAACTGGCCGGTCGTACATATAGGCTGTACCATAGTCGTCATGAGCTCACAAAATAAAAATCAAAAATAAAGTATTATAAAACATGAGCACAAAATAAATAATTGAAAACAATCAAAAATCTAATATTTTTATTATTGAAATCTACTGTAAAACTCAAAAGAAAGGAACAAAATTTGTTCTTAAGAAAGAAGTAATTAAATTTTAAATTCTGAAAAATAAACTTACGCTAAGATTCTATGAATGTGGTTTGTACTTTGCATTTTGAAGAAGAACTGCTGAAGAATTGAATCAATTGATGACTGAACTCTGAAGAGTGAACCGTGAAACTTGATATCTTGAATGCGGCTGGGAAAATTGGGAGAAAAAGAGAGAATAAAGCCTTAGATGTATTTATATACTTAAGGGTAAAATCATAATTTTATTAAATCTTATTGGATTATCGGTTAATCCGTTAAGAAAATTGACAAACCTAGGCCCGAACCGATAATCCAATAATAAAAATAAAATACTAAACTGCTACTGAACCGTTAACCCAATAACCCGATATCGATACCCCAATAAGTTTTTTTTGGTTTGGGCTATTGGTTATACCCGATATATGCCCCGCCCTAACACCTCCCCCCTTCATATCAGATTTTCCCCCAAAAAAATCCTAATATATTAGGAAGCTCTCATATCTCTCATCAATATATTCTTAAAAGAAGAGGGAAAATCTCTCTTCTTAAGCCAAGTGGCAGCCTAGAAAAAAGTCACATGGTATAAGTAGTTAATAATTAGTTCTTTAGTTAATAATTAGTTATTGATTATTATTTTTTAATTTAAATATCTATAAAATAATAAAATAAAATATTTTATAATAAAAAACAAAAATAAAAAAATTATACATTCAAATTGGAGAGTAGTTTCAAGTTGGAGTTTTTAATTTATTTTAAAATAAAAAAACTGCCAATTAAAAAAAGTCCACATGGCATAAGTAGTTAATAATTAGTTATTGATTATTATTTTTTAATTTAATTATCTATAAAATAATAATAAAAAATTAAAAGAAAAGTTGTCTATTCAAATTGAAGAGTAGTTTTAAGTTGGAGTTATTAAATTATTTTAAAATAAAAAACTAAAATTTTTTAAAAAAATAAAAAACTGCCAATTTAAAATTTCTTTGTTGTTTAAATAATTTTTATTTTTCTTTTTAAAAATATAAAGCTTATTTATTCAGAAATTATTATTGAGAATAATAGAATAAAATATAATGAAGGCCATATGAAAACATGAATTACTATAAATTAGGTAATGTAATAACAATAGTTAAAAATTTAAAAACATTTAAAATTATAAATATAAGGGAAAGATGATTTGAACTTGAGATTAAATTAAAATTATTGTAAAAACGCTCAAACTATGAAAAATTAAAGTTTTACTAGATAAAGAAAAAACAAATATCCATTCAAATTGGAGAGTAGATTCAAGTTGGAGTTTTTAAATTATTTTAAAATTAAAAACTAAAATAAAAAACTGCCAATTTAAAATTACTTTATTTTTTTAATAGTTTTTTTTTTCTCTTTAAAAATAAAAAACTTATTTATTCAGAAAATATTATTGAGAATAATAGAATAAAATATAAAATACAATGAAGGCCACATGAAAACATGAAATACTAGATATTAGGCAATGCAATAGCAATAATTAAATTTTAAAAACATTTAAAATTATAAATAGAAGGAAAAGATGTTTGAACTTGAGATTAGATTAAAATTATGGTAAAAACGCTCAAACTATGGATAGGACCACAAAATTAATGTTTTACTGGATAAAGAAAAATAATAATAGGATAACAAATTAAAATATTAAGAATACTTAATAAATGTCTCATGTAGATAATTTACTAACGAAAATAAAAGTTAAACTTGAAACTAAAAGAGAAAGAAATTTTAATTACACGTGATATAAACTAATTATAAGAAAATACAATATATTTAAAATTTGCTAATTAAAAATAAAATGTGATATTACATATTTTGACTACTGGTAAAATACTAATATAAAAAACTAATTAAATTTTCATAATAGGGGTAAAAATATATAAAGAAGAAAATAAAGGGAGTGTGAGAATATTTATACTTTGAATTAGTTTGAGGATAAGTATATTAAATAATTAAATAATACTAAAAAATATTTGATGATAGATTTAAATGATGAAAGAGTTTTAAGTAAGAGGATAAAAGTAAAACAAATTATTAATTTTTAGGAATAAAAAAATTATATTTATATATGATTTTATCAAAAGGGTAATAAGAAAAATATTAAGTCAATTAGTAAGCTAATAAAAGATCACATGACAATTTAACAATGTTAGGTAATAAATAATGCAATAACTATAAGCAAAGATTAAAGAGACATTTATTTTATGGTGAACAGGTAGAAGGATAAGACTTATTCGACTTTGAAGTAAAATATAAAGTGGTAGTAAGAATTTTGTTAAAATAATATGCTCAAACAAGACAAATTACAACGTGATATGTTTAGTGCTCTTTAATATCGACCACGGAATACATGTAAGTACTAAGATTGTGATGACCCTAAATGTCATCTTAAAATATAATAATTAATTCTGTGTCCTAAGACATCGAAAAGTACTATTTCGAAAAGTTTTTATGTGAAAAATGGATTAAAATATGAATTAGAGCTTTAAAACTCAACTGAGTTGACTTTGGTCAAGATTTTGAGCAAACGGACTCGGATCAGTATTTTGACAGTTCCGGTAGGTCTGTATCGTGATTTGGGACTTGGGCGTATGCCCGAAATCAAATTTCGAGGTCCCTAACCCGAGATATGGAATTTTGATGAAAAATTAAAAGTTTAAGTTCAAATAGTGACCAGATGTCGAATTATGTGCAAACGACCCCGGAATAGAATTTTGATGATTCCAACAGCTTCGTATGATGATTTTGGACTTAGGAGAGTGATCGAAATTTTATGTGAAAGTCCGTAGTGAAATTAGGCTTGAAATGGCTAAAATGAGAATTTAAAGTTTGAAAGTTTGACCGGGGAGTTGACTTTTTGATATCGGGGTTAGAATCTAATTCTGAAAATTTTTACAGCTCCGTTATGTCATTTATGAATTGTGTGCAAAATTTGAGGTGAATCGGACTTGATTTGATAAGTTCCGGCATCGAATGTAGAAGTTAAAAATTCTTAGTTTCATTTAGCTTGAATTGGGGTATGATTCGTGGTTTTAGCGTTGTTTGATGTGATTTAGAGGTTCGTCTAAGTTCGTATGATATTTTAGGACTTGTTGGTATATTTTGTTGAGGTCCCGAGGGCCTCGGTTGAGTTTCGAATGGTTCACGGATCAAAAAATTGGACTTAAACAGCTGCTGCAATTTTTCTCTTCTACTGAAAATTCTGGGCTGTGATCGAGCCCATGATCGAGCCCAAAATCGAGCTCCCAAGATCGAGCTCCCATGATCGAACTCCCTGATCGATCTCCCAAGATCGAGCTCCTAAGATCGAGCTCCCATGATCGAGCTCCCAAGATCGAGCTCCCATGATCGAGCTCTCATGATCGAACTCCCTGGTCGAGCTCCCAAGATCGAGCTCCCATGATAGAACTCCCTGATCGAGCTCCCTGACCGGGGTCCCCTGATCGAGCTCCCTGATTGGACTCGACAGATCTGTAAGTTATAAAAACAGAGACATTCAACCCATTTGCCTTTTTTGACAAACTTGAGCTTGAGCAGAGGCGACTTTTGACAGATTTTCAAGGAAACACATTCGGGGCAAGTGATTCCAACTCGAATTTGGTCTATATACACAAATATATCATTGTTTTCACCATTTAATTAGTGTTTTGAGAATGAAATTTGAAATTTTTTAGAAATCTCATAGAAATGAATTTTTGAGATTTCGGTATCGATTCAGAGTCGAATTTGAGTGAAACTGGTATGGTTGGACTCGTAATTGAATGGGTTGTCGGATTTCATAACTTTCTCCGGATTCCGAGATGTGGGCCCCACGGACGAATTTTTAATTAATTTCGAAATTTTTATTGAAAATGTAGTATTTCTTATAGAATTGATTCCTATAAATTTTAGTGATTGTATCGAATTATTTATGGTTAGATTCAAGCCAATCAAAGTTGGATAATCGAGGAAAGGGCCTTCTAGTGGATTAAATTGAAACAAATTGAGGTAAGTCTCTTGTCTAATCTTGTGAGGGAAAAATTTGCCCCATAGGTGATTAAATTAAATAATTGTTGCTAATTGCGGGGGCTACGTACGCACGAGGTGACGAGAGTCCGTACGTAGCTACTATTAATGCTAAAGTCTGGATAGTTTAGGACTCAAAGCATGAATTACTTGTGCAAATTGTATTCTTTATTAATTAAAATATTTGATGTATATATTGTGAATTGTTATGAAAGATAGAAAAATATGAAATTTTTATATGCTTAATTTTTGTTTAGATAAATTAATTATTGAAATAAATTGTTATCCTCTCGAATAAATTTTACAATAAATACTCTTATTCCGGAGGTACATAAGAAAATGTCCTCCTTTCTTGTGGATCGAGCCGAACGCCTCGGCAGGATAGATGCATCTATGGATCGTGCCGCACGTCACTCGGCAGTGTACACAATATTCTGGATCGGGCCGAACGACCTCGGCAGAAATCGTGCTTAATAATAATAATTACATGATACTTTGATAGTTTATTGTAACTTGTGAAGCTAATTGATAAATTTGAAAATCTTTGAAATTTAAGGATTATTATCCCTGTTTGCTAAGGATTTATTGTTATTCATGTAAATGAGATTAATTGATAAACTGGAAATTTATTGGAATTGAAGGAATTTAGTTAATATACTAAGAATTGTTGCATTTGAAGGAATTTAATTATTTCTGCTGGTTAAATAAATTATTGTTATATTCTGTGAATCATGCTGAATTATATATTCTAGTTTTATATCAATTATTATTATTGACTCGTAGTGAGTGTCAAAGTCGGCCATCTCGTCTCTACCACTTCGAGATTAGGCTTGATACTTACTGGGTACACGTTGTTTACGTACTCATACTACACTTGCTGTACTTTTTGTGCAGGACCTGAGGCAAGTACTAGTGGGGGACCTACCGTCTTACACCCACGTTATCTAGGGGCATAGTGATGAGCTACCTTTCTGAGCCATTCTGCAGCTACCAATGTCTCTCCTTATATTCTTTTTTTTTTTTTTTTCATTCTGTCTATTTTTATTTCAGACAGTATTTGAGATTTTGTATAATCTACTAGATACTCATACACTTGTGACACCAGGTCTTGGCACACACATTGGTAGAATTTAGTATTTTATTATTTTCTTGGATTAAAAGTTTAATCAATATATGTTTAATTTATCAGTTGGCTTGCCTAGCTGTAGTGTTGGGCGCCATCACGACCTATAGGAGAAATTGAGTCGTGACAAAGATCAAGGATATTACAGATATAAAAAGAAAATATGTTATCCAATACGAGATATGAGAAATAGTTTCATGTCCTGTTTCTTAATTGATATATAATGATTATATGTAATTTTTATCCGGAGGATTTAAATTTTAAGGTAAATTACATATAATCCAAATAACCCAATTTAATATTTGTGTCCGCGTATCGCGCGGGTACTAATACTAGTTGTTAGAGAGCCTCAGCCGCCAGGCACTTTCTCTCTAACGTCTCTCTCTTCTCTTGGAGCCACTGCTGCGTCGCCGCCGTCTATGGCGAAGTGGCCGGCGACCTCCTCTCTCCTCCCTCAGTTTTGCGCTGCCATCGCCGATCGCCGGTAATCAGCCATGGCCAAATCGACCCTCGCTACTCGTTTTCTTCTCCCCGATGCCGCTGCTTTGTTTTATATGCCGTTGGTCCGGTGCTCTTCGCCGTGGAAGCGGTGGCATGTGGTGGTTATATAGTTATAAGACCGGATCTGGCCAGAGATGGGACTTCAACGGAAAATGGCCCTGAAATCTCAAGTCCAACGACTTCTATTGTTCTCTTCTCCTTTGTGTTTCCATTTTACAAATCAATGGAAAAATCAAAGACACCACTGCTGGCCACCAGTGTTCGCCGGAAAACAAATGGAGTCCTGGCCAGA
Source organism: Nicotiana tomentosiformis (assembly GCF_000390325.3). NCBI lineage: Eukaryota > Viridiplantae > Streptophyta > Magnoliopsida > Solanales > Solanaceae > Nicotiana > Nicotiana tomentosiformis. The sequence continues at coordinate 80,971,926 of NC_090815.1, forward strand.
TTTGTATTTGCTGGCGACCTTCCAATGGTTTACTGTCGTCTGTTTGGTTCTATTGCCGACGACCTTTGTTTGGTTGCTGTTGCTGCTCACTTTCTTTGCATTGTTATGCCTTGTTCAAATTTTTGTTGCATTTGGTTACTCATTAAGTTTCATGCTAAAGTCCAATATTGGCTCTATTTGGAATGTTACCACTGCCCGTGCTTATTGACTTTGAAACAGATGTTGCGCTTTGTGGTTTGTTGTCTAAGACTATGTATATGATGAAGTTTCTTGGCATCTTTTGATATTCTGCTTTTGCCTTAATCGTTGGCATGAGACTAATGTTATTAGTTTGATGAGTTTGGTGTCTTATGGGAAGATAAACTCACTGTGTCTCCGTAAATATTGTATTGACTGTCATTGTGAGTTTTGAACGGATAATACAGTGATGAATACTTATGGATTTGCATGAAGGCCGATGATAATAGAATTTTTGAGGCCTTGTGATGATTTTTGACCGATAAAGGACAGGACATGTAACGACCTGACCGGTCGTTTCACTTTTTAGATCCCTGTTCCCCTAATTAAGACTTTCCGTACGTGCTTTTACTGTTTTATGACTTGCGGGGATGGTTAGTTCGGGTTTGGAAGGGTTCGGGTTAAAATCGGAATACTTAGTTCCTTAATATTGGCTTAAAATGGTTAAGTTTGACTTGAGTCAACGTTTTGAGTAAATGACATCGGAACCAAGATTTGACGGTCCCAATAGGTTCGTATGGTGATTTTGGACTTAGGCGTATATTCGGATCGGGTTTCGGATGACCTGGGAGCTTTTTGGCGCATGATATTGAAAGTTGGCGCATTGAAGGTTTTCAAGTTCTTTAAATATGGTTTGAAATAGGTTTTGGTGTTATCGAAATCCGTTTGGGATTCCGAGCCTGAGAATAGTTCCATAAGGTGATTTATTACTTGTACGCAGAATTTGGTGTCATTCCGAGAAGTTTAGGTGTGTTTCGGTGCATTAAGAGTAAGTTGGAAAAACTTGAAGTCCATAAGTTGATTTAATTTGGTTTGGGGTTCGATTCTTAGTTTTGATGTTGTTTTACGCGTTCCGGGGGTTCGAGTGAGTCTGTTTTATGTTTATGAACTTGTTGGTATGTTTGGGCGGGGCTTCGGGGGCCTCAGGTGCTATTCGGGCGATGTGCGGAACTTGTTTTGACTTGGGACAACTGCTGAAGCAGCATTAGTTCTGGTGCGTTCGCACCTGCGAGAGACTAGCCGCAGGTGCAAGCCATCGTGCGCAGAAGCGGCTGGGGAGTGGGCTGGCTAGAGTCCGCAGAAGCGAAGCTTCTTCCACTAAAGCGGACTCGCTTCTGCGAGGGAGGAGTCGCGGATGCGGAGGGAGGCAGCATGACATAGGTTGCAGGTGCGCGAGGCGAGCCACAGAAGCGGACTCGCATGTGTGAAGTTTATCCGCAGTTGCAACCAGTGTTGGTTCCTACGTGTTCCGCAGGAGCGGATAATTTTCCGCAGAAGCGGCGAAGCTTCCGCAGGTGCGAAACCACTGAAGGCAGTGGGGTTCATTTAATGTCGAGACTTAGGCTTTTTGGTTCATTTCTTTCACTTCTTGGACGATTTTAGAGCTCTTTGAAGAGGGGTTTTCACCTAACTCTTTGAGGTAAGTAATTTCTATACAACATGAGTTTAACACATACATTTTGGGTAGATTCTTAACACATAAATTGTAGAAATTGTGGGTTTAGTTGAAAAATCTAGGTTTTGATAAAAATGGGATTTAACCACAAAAATGAGTATGGAATTAGGTAAAAATTATATATTTGAGTTCGTAAGGTTATAAGTAACATTTATCCTCTAAATATTTTGGAATCCAAGCACGTGGGCCCGGGGGTGAATTTTAGGGATCTTCCAATTTGGGTTGGGTAATTTCTTAAATGGCTAAATTATGAACTTGTGAGTGTGTATTGATTAATTTAAATAATATTTGGCTAGTTCCGAATTGATTTACACCAATTTGAGGCTTTAGAGCGGATTTGTGGACCGGAAGTGAGCTTGAGAACGAGCTAAATCTCTTGCCTAACCTTGTAAGAGGGAACTCATCCCCTTAGGTGTACTTTTGTTGTGTATTACTTATGTGGGAAGCTACGTACGCACGAGGTGACGAGAGTCCCTTTGTAGCTATATTCCATGATATGTCTGGGTAGTCTTAAATCCACATCATGCTTTAATTGTATTATTGTGTTTATTATGCATATTAATTGTCTTGAATTGTAACGACCCGACCGATCATTTTGCTTTCTAGAACCCCGTTCCCCTAATAAGACTTCCCGTACATGCTTTTACTATTTTATGACTTGCGGGGATGGTTAGTTTGGGATTTGGAAGGGTTTAGGTTGAAATCGGAACACTTGGTTCCTTAAGGTTAGCTTAAAAGACCAAATTTGACTTCGGCCAATATTTTTGAGTAAACGACATCGGAATCGGGATTTGGTGGTTCCAATAGGTTCGTATGATAATTTTAGACTTGAACGTATATTTGGATCGGATTTTGGATGACCAGGGAGCATTTCAGCGCCTAATAGTGAAAGTTGGTTCTTAATAGTTTTAAAAGTTCTTTAAATTTGATTTAGAGCGGGTTATGGTGATATCGAGGTTCAAATGGAATTCCGAGATCGGGAATAGTTCTGTAATGTCATTTAAGACTTGCACATAAAATTTGGTGTCATTCTGAGTAGTTTAAGTACGTTTCAGCACATTGGAAGTAAATTGAAGAACTTGAAGTTCTTAAGTTTGATTCAATTGCTTGTGCGATTCTTAGTTTTAATATTTTTTCGGGCGTTCCGATAGTTCGAGCGAGTCCGTTTTATGATTCCAAACTTGTTAGTATGTTCGGGTGGGGCCCCGGGGGGCCCCGAGTGTCAATCGGACGATGCTCAGACCGAGATGAGAATTTGGAGCAACAGCTGATGCAACATATCTGTCAAAACCGCACCTGCGCTTGGTCAACCGCATGTGCGAGCTCGCAGGTGCGGGCCAAGCCTCGTAGAAGAGGCCAAAGGAGGGCAGCCCAGGTTTCGCAGATGCGGCCCATCCTCCGCAGAAGCGGGACCATAGAAGCGGGTACCCGTCCGCTGAAGCGATCCCAGCCGGCCCAGTGAATTGCGCAAAAGCGGACCCTTGTCCGCAGAAGTGAGGGAGCAGGTGCGGCCCTATGACCGCAGGTGCGGAAACCGCTGGAGGCAGTGAGCCTCATTTATTATGGGTTAGGACCATTTTTATAATATTTTCTTCTACTCTTGGGCAATTTGAGAGCTTCTAAGGAGGGGATTTCGACCTAGCTTTGTGAGGTAAGTAATTACTTTTAAAATTGAGTTTAGTACATATATTATGGGTAGATTTCCACCTAAAAATTAGTAGAAATCATGGGTTGAGATGAAAAACCTAGGGTTTAATAAAAAATGAGATTTTACCACGAAAATAATTTTGAAACTTAGTGAAAATCATATATTATGTTCCTAAAGTTATGTGTAATAACTTTCTTTAAATATTTTCGGAATTTGGGCGGGTGGGCCCGGGGGTGAATTTTAGGAATCTCGCAATTTTGGTTGGGTAATCACTTTAATAGTGGAAATATGAACTTTTGAGCATAGATTGATCGATTTATATAATGTTTGGCTAGTTCCGAGTGGTTCGGCATCAAATTTGGAGGTTTGAGCGCATTCTTGAATTGGGAAGTAAGCTTTGAGACGAGATAAGTCTTTTTTCTAACCTTGTAAGAGGGAACTTACCCCATAGGTGAATTTAATTAATATATGTTGTTATTTGTGGGGGCTACGTATGCACGAAGTGACGAGAGTCCGTACATAGCTTCTATTCCTATTTATGCCCGAATAGTTTTAGGTTTATACCATGCTTATGGACACCGTTATTTGATTATATTTGTTAAATGTATCAAATGGAAGTGAGTTGAGGATTTTTAAGGATTTAAAAGCTTCAAATCGAATTGTCTTTATTTTGAAAAGATTCAAGAAAGGGTTATGATTTATTAATAAATTTATATTTGACTGCCTCGCATGTATGATTTGCGAGCGGGGTAATAGATGCATCTATGATTCACGCCATTCGACCCTCGGCAGTGCACAGTTTACATTTATGTTGGATCGGGCCAAACGTCCTCGGTGGTATTCGTGTGTGATAATAGAACTGGAAGTTCCTTTCATAATCTGTATAAATTCATTGTTTGTGTGATCATATGTTTTAAAGGAAAGGAAGTGATTCAAGCTCTTAAATATTTCTGAAGACTTGTTAAGTTATTTCTTGTTCTGAGTGTTATTATTATATATCATGCTTAATTAGAATTTCATATTATCGTGTTATTGGCCCTAGTAAGTGTCGGAATCGACCCCTCGTCACTACTTCTTCGAGGTTAGACTAGATACTTACTGGGTACATATTATTTATGTACTTATGCTACACTTTTGTACTTAATTGTACAGGATCTGAGGAAGGTGCATCTGGTTACCAGTCTGGTGTGCAAATTTGATTCCCATCTCGAGACTTCACGGTGAGCTACCTTCTGAGCCGTTCTGCAGTAGCTGGAGTCTCCTTATGTTTTATTTTTCTGTCTTTTTCCTTTCTGACAGTAGGCTAGTGTTCTTTTATATATTCTACTAGATTTCCCACATACTTGTGATACCAGGTCTTGGTACACACACTAGTAGACTTATGATTTTATTTTTATTTACATGATTACAATCAGTACTTGTTTGTTTCCGTTTAATTATGTCACATTTGCAAATTTCTAAATCTTTTTAACAAATGAGGAAATGTTATCCACTTAGTAATTTATTTAAATGGGAAACTATTAATTTGATCAGTGTTGGCTTACCTAACAATGGTGTTGAGTGCCATCACAGCCTATGATGGAATTGGGTCGTGACAACATGGTATCAGAGCACTAGGTTCACGTAGGTCTCACAAGTTATGGGCAGACCTAGTAAAGTCTTGCGGATCGGTGCGGAGACATCCGTACTTATCTTCGAAAGGCTATAGGGTGTTAGGAAACTACTCTTTATTCATATCCTATCGTGCAGTTGGTGGTATACTAAAACCCTTTCTCTCATAAATGGCGAGGACGCGTATGACGGATATTCCAGACCCGAGAGGAGCTGCTCCCCCCATTGCTAGAGGCCGAGGTAGAGGCTGGGGGGGGGGGGGAGGGCACCAGCTCGAGGTAGGGGACAAGGGCGTCCCAGAGCTGCCCCGGTAGCACCACCAGAGGATTCAGTGGAGGATCCCATCATTGAGGAGTAGGGCGAGGTGCCCGCTGAAGAGCCAACCCCGGTAGATTTCATGTCAGCACCGGGTTTTCAGGAGGTCATGGACCGTATGCTGCGGTTCATGGACACTATGACTCAAGCTGGTTTATTTCCAGCAGACCCAACTACATCTCAGGCGGGAGGGGGAGTACAGACCCCTACTGCCCAGGCTCCGGGGCATGCAGCTACATTATATCAGACTCCGGGTACACTACCCGTGGGCGAAGCCCAGCCAATTGCTGCGGCTGCACATGAGCCTAGACCAGCTGCGGACGGCGATCCGCAGAAGCTATTGGACAAATGGACTAGGCTACACCCTCCTATCTTTGGGCACGAGTGGCATGAGAATCCCCAGGACTTCATTGACCGGTGTAGGGACAGACTTCACAACATGAGGATATTGGAGTCCCATGGGGTAGATTTCACTAATTTCCAACTGGAGGGCAGGGCCCGTAGATGGTGTCAGTCTTATCTTCTTGGCAGACTAACGGGTTCTCCTCCCATGACTTGGGACCAGTTTACACAGCTTTTCTTGGATAGGAATATTCCACCCTCTCAGAGGGAAGATTTGCGAGGTCAGTTCGAGCAGGGTCAAATGTTAGTAACCGATTATGAGACGAGATTCTCTGAGTTGTCTCACCATGCACTTATGATACTTCCTACCAACGCAGAGAGAGTGTAGAGATTTGTTGCGGGGTTGCACCCCAGTATTTGAGCTAGAATGGCCCGGGAGTTTGATATAGGTACTGGTTATCAGCTAGTAGTAGAGACTGCTCGGAGGATTGAGGGCTACCGCCAGAGGGGTAGAGAGCAGATACAATAGGACAAGAGGGCCCGAATCTCTGGAGAGTTTAGAGGTGCCCCAGCCAGGGGCAGAGGGTAGTTTGGGAGGGGTCAGCCTAGCAGGGCCACATATCCAGCACCACCACCTCCTCGGGATGCTCCGGCGTGACCCTATTTATTGCTATGCCATAGAATTCTTATCACCCACCAACTCATCAAGGTTCTTCCAGTGCCTATTTCAATGCCATGCCAGAGAGTTCATACCACCCACCAGCCATTCACGGTTCTTCTAGTGGGTATTCAGGCCATCAAGGTTAGACTTTGGGGCAACAGTCTATGGTACCGAGAGGTTGTTACGAGTGTGGAGATCCGGGTCACATGAAGAGAACCTGTCCCAGACTTTAGAGCAAGGTAGTACAGCAGGGTCATCAGCCCATGATTGCAGCACCAGCCGTCCGACCGCCCAGAGGTGGGGGACAGACGGGTAGGGGCAGTCCTAGAGGTGGAGGCCAGGCAGGGGGAGGTCAGCCAGTTATTGTTCAGCCAGGTGGAGGCCAGCCAGTCGGCGCTCCAGCTAGATTCTATGCTTTTCCGGCTAGACCAGATGTAGTGGCCTTAGATGCCGTGATCACATATATTAATTCTGTCTGCAGTAAGGATGCTTCGGTATTATTTGATCAGGGTCTACCTATTCATATGTATCATCTCTATTTTCTCATTTCGTGGATATCCCTCGTGAGTCCTTGGGTACTCCTGTTTATGTGTCCACTCATGTGGGCGACTCTGTGGTTGTGAATAGGATCTATCGATCCTGTGTAGTCACATTCTGTGGTTACAAGACGAGAGAGGACCTTCTGTTACTTGATATGACCGACTTTGAGGTCATCCTGGGCATGGACCAGTTATCCCTATATCACGCCACCCTTGATTGCCATGCCAAGACTGTTACCTTAACAATTCCAGAGATGCCTAGATTAGGGTTGAAGGGTTTTTCTGTCAGTACATCTAGTCGGGTTATCTCTTTTCTGAAGGCTCGACATATGGTCGAGAAGGGTTGTTTGGCTTATCTAGCCTATGTTCAGAATACCACCGCAGAGTCTCCGACCATTGATTCGGTTCCAGTAGTCCGGGAGTTCGCCGATATGCTTCTTTTTGACCTTCCAGGCATTCGCCAGATCGTGACATTGATTTCTGTATTGACTTGGCTCCAGGCACTCAGCCTATATCCATCCTACTATATCATTGAAGGAGTTGCTTGCGAAGGGGTTCATCAGGCCGAGTGTATCACCTTGGGGTTCACCAGTATTATTTGTGAAGAAGAAGGATGGGACTATGCGGATGTGCATTGATTACCACCAGTTGAACAAAGTCACCATTAAGAATAAGTACCCGTTGCCGTATACTGATGATTTATTTGACTAGTTGCAAGGTGCTAGGGTTTTCTCTAAGATCGACTTGAGATCGGAATACCATCAATTGAAGATTCGGGACTCAGATGTTCCGAAGACTGCCTTCCGTACTAGATTTGGCCATTATGCGTTTCTAGTGATGTTCTTCAGCCTGACTAATGCCCCAACAATATTTATGGATTTGATGAACAGGGTGTTCATGTAATGACCCGACCGGTCATTTTGAGTATTACAACCCCGTTTCCCCATTTACTGCTCAAATTGAGCTTTACAGTTGTTGTGTGACTTGCCGGGGCAATTGGTTCGGGTCCGGTGAGGTTTTGGAATGAATTGGAACACTTAGTTCCATGCTTTGAAGCTTAAGTTAAAATAGTGACCGAATGTCAACTTATGTAAAAATGACCCCGGAATGGAGTTTTGATGATTCCAATAGCTCCATATGGTGATTTTGGACTTTGGAATTAGGCTTTAATTGCCGAAAGTTGATTTAATGGGAAGTTTGATCGGAGGGTTGACTTTTTGATATCGGGGTCGGAATTCGATTCTGGAAATTGGAATAGGTCCGTAATGTGAAATGTGACTTGTGTGCAAAATTTGAAATCATTCCGGATTGATTTGATATGTTTTGGCACTAGATATAGAATTTGAAAGTTCAAAGTTTGCTGATTTTGAATTGAGGTGTAATTCATTGTTTCGATGTTATTAGGTGTGATTTGAGGCCTTGAGTAGGTCCGTAATATGTTATGGGACTTGTTTGTATAATTGGTTGAGGTCTCGGGGGCCTCGGGTGAGTTTCGGATGGTTAACGGATCAAATTCGGACTTAAGAAATGCTGGAACTGCTGCCTACTGGTGTGATCGCACCTGCGAAGATTTTGATCGCAGGTGCGAAGCCGCATGCACGTGAAATAAGCCGCAGAAGCGGCCAAGAGTGGGACTGGGCAGTGCTTGCAGGTGCGAGAAATTTGCCGCATCTGCGAGGTCGCAGGTGCGAAGGTGTTGGCACCGATGCGGCCTGGGGCAAACGCAGGTGCGAAGGGTTTGCGCATCTGCGAGCCCGCAAATGCGAGAAGGGTGCCACAGATGCGAGGTTTTGGAAGGTTGGCATTGTCCGCAGGCGCGCAATTTGTTTCACAAATACGGATGTGCAGGTGCAAGCCAGGCACTGCAGGTGCGGAAATGCCTGGGCAGTGTTTAAAAAGAGGGTTCCGAGATTTTTCTCATTTTGGACATTTTGGAGCTCGATTTGGGCGATTTTGGAGAGGAACTTTTCCACACAACTTGGGGTAAGTGTTCTTGACTCCCTTGTGATTATATTTTATGAATTAATCTTTATTTTTGGTGTAATATTATCGAATCTTCAAGAGAAATAGAAGGAAATTTCTTTAATGTCATAAAATGAATTTCCCGAGTTTGAATACCGATTTAGAGTCAGAATTGAGTGAAATTAGTATGGTTGAACTTGTAATTGGGTTGTCGTATTTTGTGAGTTTCATCGGATTCCGAGATGTGGGCCCTACGGGTGATATTTGGGGCGTAATTTCGGATTTTGTGAAAAATATTAGTATTTTGATATGGTATAAATTCCTATAATTTTCGTGGGCTGAATCAAATTAATTGTGACTAGATTCGAGTCGTTTGGAAGTGGATACGCATAGAATGGGATTTCTGGAGCATTGTTTAGCCTGCTCGACTTTGGATTCGGCTTGTTCGAGGTAAGTAACTCTTCTAATCTTGGAGTTGAGGGCATGAACCCTGAATATATGTATTACGTGAATTATTTGGAGGTGACGCACATGCTAGGTGACGGGCGTGTGGGCGTGCACCATAGAAATTGTGACATAATTGTTTCATGGAATTTTGTATTCAAATAATCTTGGTATTTTCCTTGTAGTTTTATGTGCTAAAGAAATTGAGCTGAGAATCATATTAAAAAAAAACAAAATCATGTTGAGGCTATGTGACAGTATTATTGGGACCCATAGAGGTCATATTGCTATGAATTATTTGTTTTAAATTGAAAATTCATACTCAGTCATATTCATTTCATTGCATATCATGTCTCAGTCTCTGTCGTTATTTATTGATACATCATATCATCATTTTCGGGCTATTTGCATGACATTGTGAGCCCGAGAGACTGGAGTGATTGATGACTGAGTAAGGCTAAGGTCCTGATTATGAGGATAATTATGGGATCGGGCTGCATGCCGCAGCATGCCTTATAGGCTTTATTATAGCACGTGAGTTGTCTGTGCATCACATAAGTTGTCCGTGTGGATACAGATATTATTATAGCACGTGAGTTGTCCGTGCAGATCCAGATATAATATTATAGCATGTGAGTTGTCCGTGCTTATAGCGCTTGGGCTGTAGGAGCCCCTCATGAGTTTGAACATCCCCAATGAGCGCAGGTACCTACGGAGTACGAGTGCCGAGTGATGAGTGACTGGAAGGCATGAGTGATTGTAAGGTATGCCCGAGGGGTTGTTTATGAGTGATTGTGAGGTAAGCCCGAGGGGCTATATACGAGTGATTGTGAGGTCTTCCTGAGGGGCTGTTTATGATTTTATCACTGAGTTGCATAGCATTGGCATGCAGACATAACATACAGGCATAGATACGTATTTTCCTCATGCTGTACAACATCACATCATTCATGATTTCTCACACATTTTGACAGATAGGCATAGTGATGCATTTGTTTTGAAATAAGTAATCAAAACTAACAGCGAAACAAATAAAAACATACAACCTCCCAAGACTTGTAGTACTGAGGCACGAACTCTAACTGAATACATAGAATGATCACGAGATCCGAATATACAATATTGTTTGATTACAAGTTAACAGTACAATGAAACGAAAAGACTCCAAGGAACTATGACGACCAAGCAGCTCTACCTTGAATCCTTACGATCCCACTTTAACTCTGCTCAAGTCCGTTATCTTTAATACCTGGCTCTGCACAAAAATGTACAGAAGTGTAGTATGAGTACACCACGGTCGATACCCAGTAAGTATCAAGACTAACCTCAATGGAGTAGAGACGAGGTACAGTCAAGACACTCACTAGTCTAATAACCTGTGCAATATAATATACAGAATAATAGGAAACAAACAACAATAAGGGCAACATGAAACAACCAGTGACATGCACAATAGACAACAAGGATACCATTAATATCACTCAACAATTAAGAAGTACAATTACACCCAATTAAATCAAGTCCTTCAAATAAATATCCTTAACATATAATTCTTCCAAATAACTCTCTTTCAAATGTAGTTTTCTCAAATAATTATTTTTCAAATATAATTCTTTCAATAAATCTTTTCAAATATAATTTCCTCAAATAAATATCTTTCAAATACAAGCCTTTCATATAATTCTTTTTGAATAAAAATCCTTTCAAATAAATATTTTGAATATAATTCTTTAATTACAAAGTCACCATGTGACACCTCATTTCATAATCATAAAAATACGGGTCTCAGCCCATTTTCATATTTTTCGTTAACATGGGTCTCAGCCCATTTTCATATTTCTACGGCACCTCGTGCCCATAATTAAATCATCATATTTCCCCGGCACCTCGTGCCCTAATTTCATATCATAACTGCACGGACAGTTCACGTACCAATTATCATTATCATTTCATCACAACACCTCGTGCCCACATTTTATATCACAATTGTACGGATAATTCACGTACCAAATATCCTCATTATTTACTTACGACACCTCGTGCCCATATTTCATTTTATAATCCGTCTGAAAATAGCTACAAGCTCTCAATTTCAACATAAATCAGATTGTTATAAATTTACCAACAATAAGATAAATTGTACAAGGTATAAAAATAAACACAAAAAAATCACAATATCACATGAAAATTATCCACCACCACCCCTCATCATCACATATCATCCCTGACAATATCCACCCTTATCTATCCTATAGCCGCCCTTATCACTCCTACAGCTACCCTTATCGCTCTGCCCAGACAATATCAATAGCCACCCTTATCGCTCCTATTTCCACCCTTATCGCTCCTATAGCCACCCTTATCGCTCCGCACAGAAAATATTCCAACAAACACAATAACAGTGAAATGCCACCCTTATACCCACATAATATCAACGGTGAAATACCACCCTTATCATCCAAAAAAATAATAACTCACACAACACAATAATTTATACGGGAAAATAACATGGCAATATAATAAAATCAATTCATATCACAATTTGCCCAATGGCCACAACCAAATTCCAAAGATATAACAAAATCAATAAATTTCATAACAAATAGCCCTAGGCTCCACACAATGTATATAACACCCAAAAATAATCAATAGAGATAGAAATTACTCAGCATAAAGCAAAACCTTCATTAATGCAAATTTAGATAATTATATTAACACTTATACTTAAGCTCGCTTAAATTAATTATTTGCATAAGAAAATTTATATTGGTGGCATTAAATGTGACTCGACGATTTGAGTAAATAATTACGAGGTTTTCATGTTCCTCAAATCGTTGTCAGTATTGTGAAGGTTTGAAACAAGGCTTGAACTGAGATGAGATTAATTGCCGGTGCTATAATTGATTATGGGCCTAAGTGTGATGTGTTACGTTGTATGAATGTGGCATGCAAGTGTAGGCACGAGTTTCTACAATAGGTTGAGACTAATACCGTGTGTTGATGTAAAAAATCAGTCCGTTTGAAAATGTTTGGAGTGTAAGAAATTTGGTTTTAAAGTTTATAAGTATGGATGAAAGAAATAATCTTCAACTGGGATGGCGTTGTCGAATCCATGTTAAATTTGTGGTGATGTAGAATTACCCACGAGTAAGTGTGTAATAATACACTCAGTAATTTAATGTCCTTAAAAAGATTCTTGGCACGTTCGAGGATGAACGTTTGTTTAAGAGGGGGAGAATGTAACTATCCGACTTGTCATTTTGTGAATTAGCATCTCGTTCAGAGACTTAAGGTCTCGAGCAGCTTTGTGATGTGTATTATGACTTGCGTGTATGGTCGAATTTGGTTTTCGAATGATTTGGGATTAAATTGAAAGAACAATTCTTATTTTTGAAGCTTTAACGAAAAGAGTTGACCGTAGTTTGACTTTTAAGAAAACGACTTTGGAATGGAATTTTGATGATTATAATAGCTTCGTATGGTGATTTCAGACTTAGGCGCATGTTCAGATTTGGATTTGGAAGTCCGTAGAATAATTTGAAGCATTTCGGCGAAAAATCGAAAAGTTAAAGTTTTGAAATATTCATAAATCTGACCGCTAGTGGACTTTGTTGATATCGGGCTTGGATTTTGATTCCGAAAATTTGAATAGCTTCGTTATGTCATTTATGACCTGTGTGCAAAATTTGATGTCATTTCGAATTGATTTGATATGTTTCGGCACAAGTTATAGAATTTAGAAATTTCATAAACTCATAAGTTTGATTAGAGGTGCGATTCGTAGTTTCGGTGTTGTTTGATATGATTTGAGCCCTCGACTAAGTTCGTATCATGTTTTAGGACTTGTTTGTATATATGGTTGGGGTCCCGGGGGCCTCGGGTGTGTTTCGGGTGTTATCGGATCATTTTGGGCTACTTTGGATGCTGGTTTTATTCTTCGCATTCGCGAAGAAGGATTTGGCTTCTGGGATTTTGTTCTTCGCATTCGCGAAGAGACTCTCGCGTTCGCGAAGAAGGAATTCCTACTGTCCGTCGTCTGATTTTGGAAGCTTATATCTTGCAATCTATAAGGAATTTGGAGATGATCCAAAAATGACAGTTGTAGCCCTTTGTGTCTAGTTTGCAGAAAATCAAATTTTGGAATTTGGAGTTTAGTATAAAAGGTTATGACCATTATACTAAAAGTTGTCTGGGAAGAGTTTGGAAGTGGATGTTGAGGAATTTGTTCATTGCGAACGCAAGGGGAGGGTCGCGAACGCGAAGAACAAACGCAGCAGAATAAAGTCAAAAAATGAGACTTCGTCTCATTCTTCTAATTTTGGATGAAGAAAGGTCGGGTGAGGCCATTTATCACGACCCAAAATCTCACATGTCGTGATGGCGCCTATCTCAATACTAGGCAAGCAAAAAATCCCAATAAACCACCATTTCTTTTAAATTTGAAAACGAAATAATTAATTTAGAGGAAGAAATCTCAAAATTTCAAATATATCACTCCCAAAACCCGGTGTCACTGAGTACATGAGCATCTAATATGAATACAATGTCTGACTGATAAAAAGCCACTGTCTGAAAGTATAGAACAGTACAATAACTGAAGGAAAGAGAGACAAGGTCAGCGGACGCCAAACGACTACCTTGATTGTCTCCAACTGATAGTACTCTGAAATTTAACATCTTCATGTCCGAAAGCACCTGGATCTGAACACGAGGTACAGAGTGTAGTATGAGTATAACTAACTCAATAAGTAACAACACTAACCTCTGGGCTAAAAGAAATGATAAGCTCCGCAGGTCCAGTCCCAGTAAAAATAATGGAACAGAAATATAGGCATGCTTTCAAGTTCAACAGTAAACTCAGTGCAAGTGAAATAGATCAATACTGCATGATATGAGGCATATGACATATCAATAGAAAGACCTCAAGTAAATACTGGTCACAAATTATCCGGTTACTTGGTACTATTTATGGCCAATCCAGCCCAAGGGTGTTCCAACCCGTATATATATATGCACATCGACTGATAATCAGTCACCTAGTACCGTATAAGGCCAATCCAGCCCTGGGATAATTTATCCCTAAATATAAATGATACTGACAAGATCCATGTCCGCATAACTCATTACAATACAAATAAGAAAGGCAAGTCCATACCCTGGGGAGTCCATCCCGAATATCGGTGATCATCTACGCTCACTGGGGTTGTGTACAAACTCCGGAAGGGCTCCTTCACCACAAGCATAATACAAAGCCACTATGGCCTACTGCAGGCGGGCAGTCCCGATCCGTATAATAACAAAGCCTTTAAGTCCTGCTGCAAGTGGGCAGCTCCGATCCATAAAATAGTAACATATATAAAGCCAAATTTCCTGCTGCGTTTCGCAGCTCAATCCCATAAATATCCTCACAATGGACAATTATTACTGAGTGGGAAATGTAGATTTTAGAACAATTAATTCTACAACATCACGACCCCATGGGTCTAAAAATATCGGCACATAGCCTAAACATGATCTTTATTACTAGCCTCAGCTTAATTCCTCTATCAAGTACCACATGTTCAGATAATAACATGATTCTTTAATTTTACTGCTTCACAGGATTTATTCAAGACAACTTTCGGTGGTGCACGTCCACATTTTCGTCACCTATTGTGTGTCTCACCTCCAAACAATTCATATCATACCAAAATCGGGGATTCATACCCTCAGAACCAAGTTTAGAAGTGTTACTTACCTCAACCCATGTAATTATTTATTCCTTTATGACCTTGCCACGAGAATTGGTCTCCGAAAGCCTCGTATCTAGGTATAATTAATTCGATTCAATCAATACCAATTATTGTAATTAATCCCATAAGGAAATACTAATTTTTCCAATAAAATCCGAAATTAACTCAAAAGTTGCCAATGGGTCCCACATCTCGGAATCCGACAAAAGCTACAAAATATAAATGCTCATCCAACCACGAGTCCAACCATACAAATTTCACCAAATTCCGACATCAACTCGACCCTCAAATCTTCAATTAAAGTCTTTGAAGATTTCTACCATTTTCAACCCAATCTATACCTATTTGAACTCAACAATCTTTCCATAAACCTTATTGATATGTATAAATGATACTATTACACCCAAGAACCATACTCTTAATCACCCATATTTACCCAAACTCGAAATTGAAGACTCGGGGTTAGAACCTTACCTCTTGGGTGAAGATCTTGTGATATTTCCTTGTTGAATTTCAAAGTTTGAACAAGATCCTGATGTACAAAGCACTTGAGCTTCTTCCTCTCTCTAGAACACTCTCCCTTCTCTCTAAAAATATCAGAGTTTTGCTCCAAAATGAGTCCCAAAGTCTATTTATCAAAATGAGTTCGAGTTATGAAAATAGAAAAATTAACCCTCCGAAAGCAGGTCTGCGGTCGCATAATGGACCGCAGAATGGGTATGCGGGTCGCAAAATGCACCGCAAAATCAATGCCCAGAAATGGGCTTCACTGGATAGGTTTACGACCATTTTGCGGTTGCATAACTACTTCTGCGATCGCATAATGGTTCTGCGATCGCAGAATTGGTTGTAGAATCGTATTTTTCCAGACTTGGTAATTTAGTTATAACTTCTTGTAGGAATGTCCAAATGACGAACGGTTTGAAGCGTTAGAGACTAGACTCGAAGATCTTTCATTTGATAAATATATTATCACGTAAATCCATACATACATATATATATATATATATATATATATATATATATATATATATTACTGTTCAAAGTTGGGTCTTGTGCGAACTCACTTGAAAATTTAGTCTTATGAAATTTTCAACTTCTACATTCGATGCCGAAACCTATCGAATCAAGTCCGATTGACTTCAAATTTTGCACACAAGTCATAAATGACATAATGAAGCTATTCCAATTTCCAGAATCGGATTCCGACCTCAATATCAAAAAGTCAACCCCCCGGTCAAACTTTCCAAAAATTCAACTTTCGGCATTTCTAGCCTAATTCCACTACGGACCTCTAAATAATTTTTCGGATACGCTCCTAAGTCCAAAATCATCATACGGAGCTGTTGAAATCATAAAAATTCAAATCTGAGGTCGTTTACACATAAGTCAATATTCGGTCAACTATTTCAACTTAAGCTTCCAACATGAAAGTTCATTCTTCCAAGCTAACTCTGAAATACCTTAAAACCAAAATCGATAATTTACACAAGTCATAATACCTCGTAGGAAGTTATTCAATACTTCAAATAGTTGAAAGGAGCGTAAATGCTCAAAACGACCGGTCGGGTCGTTACACCATTGTTCGAGAGTTTTTCAAGAAAAACATTGGGGTAAGAATTCCTAACTCGATTTTGATTAAAATACATGAATCCATTGTTGTTTTTATCATGAAATTAGTGAATTGGGTTGAAAATGGTAGAAATTTTTTATACCTTAAATTGAGGATTTGGAGGTCGATTCGTTATCGGAATTTGATAAAATTGGTATGGTTGAACCCATATCGGAATGGGTGTTCGGATTTCATGAAAATTCTGATACCAACTTATCACAACCCAAAATCTCATCTGTCGTGATGGCGCCTATCTCAATACCAGGCAAGCCAAAAATCCCAATAAACCACCATTTCTTTTAAATTTGAAAATGAAATAATTAATTTAGCGAAAGAAATCTCAAAATTTCAAATATATAACTCCCAAAACCCGGTGTCACTGAGTACATGAGAATCTAATATGAATACAATGTCTGACTGATAAAACGCCAATTTTTGAAAGTATAGAACAGTACAATAACTGAAGGAAAGAGAGACAAGGTCAGCGGACGCCAAACGTCTACCTTGATAGTCTCCAACTGATAGTACTCTGAAATCTAACAATCTCCGCGTTCGAAAGTACCTGGATCTTCACACGAGGTGCAGAGTGTAATATGAGTACAACTAACTCAATAAGTAACAAGACTAACCTCTGGGCTAAAAGAAATGATGAGCTCCGCAGGTACAGTCCAGTAAAAATAATGGTACAAAAATATAGGCATGCTTTCAAGTTCAACAGTAAACTCAGTACAAGTGAAATAGATCAATACTGCATGATATGAGGCATATGACATCTCAGTAGAAAGACCTCAAGTAAATACTGGTCACAAATTATCTGGTCACTTGGTACTATTTATGGCCAATCCAGCCCAGGGATGTTCCAACACGTATATATATGCACATTGACTGACAATCAGTCACCTAGTACCGTATAAGGCCAATCCAGCCCTGAGATAATTTATCCCTAAATATAAATGATACTGACAAGATCCATGTCTGCATAACTCGTTACAATACAAAATAAGTAAGGCAAGTCCATGCCCTGGGGAGTCCATCCCGAATATCGATGATCATCTACGCTCAGTGGGGTGTGTACAGACTCCGGAGGGGCTCCTTCAGCGCAAGCGTAATACAAAGCCAATATGGCCTACTGCAGGCGGGTAGTCCTGATCCATATAATAACAAAGCCTTTAAGGCCTGCTGCAGGCGGGCAGCCCCGATCCATAAAATAGTAACATATATAAAGTTAAATGGCCTGCTGCGTTTCGCAGCTCAATCCCATAAATATCCTCACAATGGAAAATTATTACTGAGTGTGAAATGTATATTTTAGAACAATTAATTCAACAACATCACGACCCCATGGGTCCAAAAATATCGGCACATAGCCTAAACATGATCTTTATTACTAGCCTCAGCTTAATTCCTCTATCAAGTGCCACATGTTCAGATAATAACATGATTCTTTAATTTTACTACTTCATAGGATTTATTCAAGATACACTTTCGGTGGTGCACGTCTACATGTTCGTCACCTATCGTGTGTGTCACATCCAAATAATTCATATCATACCAAAATCGGGGATTCATACCCTCAGAACCAAGTTTAGAAGTGTTACTTACCTCAACTCGTGTAATTCTTTATTCCTCTATGACCTTGCCATGAGAATTGGTCTCCAAAAGCCTCGTATCTATGCACAATTAATTCGATTCAATCAATACCAATTATTGTAATTAATCCCATAAGGAAATACTAATTTTTCCAATAAAATCCGAAATTAACTCAAAAATACCAGTGGGTCCCACATCTCGGAACCCAACAAAAGTTATAAAATATGAACGCTCATCCAACCACGAGTCCAACCATATAAATTTCACCAAATTCCGACATCAACTCGACCCTCAAATCTTCAATTAAAGTCTTTGAAGATTTCTACCATTTTCAACCCAATCTATACCTATTTGAACTCAACAATCTTTCCATAAACCTTATTGATATGTATAAATGATACTATTACACCCAAGAATATTACTCTTAATCACCCATATTTACCCAAACTCGAAATTGAAGACTCGGGGTTAGAACCTTACCTCTTGGGTGAAGATCTTGTGATATTTTCTTGTTGGATTTCAAAGTTTGAACAAGATCCCGATGAACAAAGCACTTGAGCTTCTTCCTCTCTCTAGAACACTCTCCATTCTCTCTAAAAAAGTCAGAGTTTTGCTCCAAAATGATTCCCAAAGTCTATTTATCAAAATGGGTTCGAGTTATGAAAATTGAAAAATTAACCCTCCGAAAGCAGGTCTGCGGTCGCATAATGGACCGCAGAATGGGTATGCGGGTCGCAAAATGCACCGCAAAATCGATGCCCAGAAATGGGCTTCACTGGACAGGTTTACGACCATCCGATCAACTATTTCAACTTAAGCTTCCAACAGAAAAGTTCATTCTTCCAAGCTAACTCTAAAATACCTTAAAACCAAAACCGATAATTTACATAAGTCATAATACCTCGTAGGAAGTTATTCAATACTTCAAATAGTTGAAAGGAGCGTAAATGCTCAAAACGACCGGTCGGGTCGTTACACCATTGTTCGAGAGTTTTTAAGAAAAATATTGGGGTAAGAATTCCTAACTCGATTTTGGTTAAAATACATGAATCTATTGTTGTTTTTATTATTAAATTAGTGAATTGGGTTGAAAATGGTAGAAATTTTCTATACCTTAAATTGAGGATTTGGAGGTCGATTCGTTATCGGAATTTGATAAAATTGGTATTGTTGAACCCATATCGAAATAGGTGTTCGGATTTCATGAAAATTCTATCAGGTTCCGAGAGGTGGGCCCCGCGTTGACTTTCGGGTTGACTTTTTAATGTGAAATTTTAAGTCGACGTTATATTATCCGGAATTATTTTTGATAAATTTTAATAAAGTTATGCAATTAATTTGGCTAGATTTGAGCCGTTCGGAGGTCATTTCACGCAAGAAGGCTATTTTGGAATATCGGCCTAACTTTAAAAAGATAAGTATCTTGTCTAACTTTGAGTAGGGAAATTACCCCTTAGGCATTAAGTCTTATGTATAAATTGTGTGATTGAAAGCCGTGTACGCAAGGTGACGAGTACATACTTGGTTTATATGTGCAAATTATATCAGTTAACATTCGTAGACACCCTTATGTATTAAATTGAAAATTGTTGGTACTTATTAAGTTCTTTATTTGTCATGCCTAATTCCTTGTTTGCCGAGTTTGCTTTTATATGGTAATTTGGTGTGATTGTCACTTGACTTTTATGATGATTCCGTGTTCTGTTGAGTTGCCATTTAGTGGAATTAATTTCATTAAGGATTTTTCATCTGTATATAATTAATTAATTAAATTTGAAAAGAGGTATTAATTTAATTACCAAGAATATGGATTAAAGAAGGCGTTGTTCTAGCTGAGTTACTTTCCATCCTTGTTATTTTTAAGATTTTATATACATTGTGTTGAGCCGTGTGCTACCTGTTGTTAAATTAATTGATTTCATTGTACCTTTGGAAATGTTGTGGCCTATGGGCAATTTGTAAATACGAGTTGATTATGCTGTGTTGTTGTGATAATATTCTGTATGAATTATTGTGATTTGGGTTACTGTTATGTGGCGTATAAGGGTGGCATCTCACTGTTGATATTATGTGGGCATAAGGGTGACATTTCACTATTGTTATGTGTATTGGTATATTGTCTGGGAGGAGTGATAAGGGAGGGTATTAAATAGAACGATAAGAGAGACTATTATAGGAGTGATAAGTGTGGCTATAGCAGCGATAATGGTGGCTATTGATATTGTCAGGGCGGAGGGATAAGGGAGGCTATAATAGGAGTGATAAGGGTGGCTATAGGAGAGATAAGAGTGGCTATTGTCAGGGATGATATGTGATGATGTGGGTTATTGTGTTGGTAATTTTTATGTGATGATGTGGGGTTATTGTGCTGGTGATTTTCATGTGATATTGTGATTTTCCTTGTGTTTAATTTTTATATCTTGTGCAACTTGTCTTGTTGTTTCGGTAAATTTGATAATAGTCTGATCTATGTTAAAATTGTGAGCCTGTGGCTATTGCGGAACGGATTATGTTATTGGCACGTGAATTGTCCGTGCAGATGTGATATGAAATATGGGCACGAGGTGCCGGAGAAATATAATGATTATGTTATTGGCACGTGAACAGTCCGTGCAGATATGATATGAAATGCGGGCACGAGGTGCCGGAAAAATATAATGATTTTTATTATTGGCACATGAGTTGTCCGTGCGGATTTGATAGAAATATGGGCACAAGGTGCCGTAAAAATATGAAAGTGGGTTGAGACCCATGTTACGAAAGTATGAAAGTGGGCGGAGACCCGTATTTTATGATTATGAAATGAGGTGTCACAGAGTGACTTTTATTTGAAAGATATTTATTTAAAACAAGTATATTCGAAAGATATTTATTTGAAAGAATTATATTCGAAAGATATTTATTTGAAAGAAGTATATTCGAAAGGCATTTATTCGAAAGAATTATATGTAAAAGATTTATATTTGAAGGATTTGATTAATTGGTTTTACTTGTATTCATTATTCATTTGAGCAATAATTATGGTGTTCTTGTTGCCTTGCTGTTTATATCACTGGTTGATTTTTTTGCTATCATTGCTAGTTGTTTTCCAGTACTATTGTATACTGCTATATTGTACAGGTTATTTGACTAGTGAGTGTCTTAACTGCACCTCGTCACTACTCCACCGAGGTTAGTCTTGATACTTACTGGGTACTGACTGTAGTGTATTCATACTATACTTATGCATATTTTTATGCAGAGCCAGGTACTGGAGATATCAGACCCACACCGAATTAGTGTGTTGATCGCAAGGATTCAAGGTAGAGATGTTTGGTCGTCACAGTCCCTTGGAGTCTTTTCATTTTTATTGTATTATCATCTCTTATTCGAACAATATTGTATATTCGATCCTGGAGATCCTTGCATGTATTCAGTTAGAGTTCGTGACTCTGTATTACCAGTCTTGGGAGGTTGTTATAATTATTTTCACTGTTAGTTTCGATACTTGTATTAATATATATGTTTCAAAAAAAAAATGGCTCCAAATATAATTGTAATCGGCTTACCTAGTCTTAGAGATTAAGTACAATCACGATGCCTGTGGTGGAATTTTGGGTCGTGACATTTTCGAACTATTTTCAGAAACAATCTTTCAAAAATATTTTCGAATAAAATCATTTCAAAAATCAATTAGTTTACTGTTTACTTTATATTTTTACTAACCATTTTTACTTCTCTTATTTGTGAGGTACCATCATATTATCATTTTTGGAAGACGACGTTTGGAGAAAAATCAAGGATAAACCCCTTCAAATGTCCCGCCTCGTACTTCCCGTTCTTGGATGTACTCAAACATAAAATATAGTAAAGCCATAGATAGATATTGTGCTTGCTTGTTTTCTTTGGTATTGTCTATTTTCTAAACACTTAGGGTGAATCGCATATAGTTAATAATTGGATTAAAATTGCGATGTTGTATCTTAGGTAAATTTATGAAGTTTGTGCATATATCTAGGTTATTGAATATGTAGTATGATATGATTAGTTTGTCTAGGTGTATTCTCAGATAATTGAATTATTCATGGTCGTAAATAGGGGTGGCAAACGAGCGGGTCTGGTCGGATGTGAGCAGGTCGAAAATGAGTAATTAAAAAACGGATAAATTATCCAACCCGACCCGTGTTTTAGATGGATAAAAAACAGGTTATCCGACAGATAATATGGATATCCATATTATCCATGTCTTCTTGAATATGATCACTTGTGGGAGAATTCCTAGTCTTCCAAACTTGAGAAAAATTTGAGGCTTTACAAATGTAAATGTTAAACATATTAGTTATCCATTGGTTATCTATTTGGTTAACCATTTTCTAAGTGGATAGTATGGTTCTTATCCATATTCGACCCGTTTTTAAAAATTTCATTATCTAACCTATTTTTAATGGATAATATGGGTGGATAACTATTTTTTTAAACCATTTTGCCACCTCTAGTTGTAAATAATGGCATGCTTTCCTAAAGTGAATGATATATACGAGTATGTTTAGCTAAACAAAAAAAAAAGTGATTCAATCATTTAGGTACTTTATTCTAATTAAAGTATGTACATAATACTTGGGATTGTAAACATACTTTTGTTACAATCAAATTAAATAACTAGAGTTGTGCATCTTGCTAACCATATTAGATATATATTTGTGAATAAGATTATTTGGATTTGTATGGTTTTCCATGAAAGTATTTTGGTTGTTATACTTTTACTATATTCTTATACTCTAACTAAATTGTAAATGGTTTTTTCGTTTTTATTTTTCTAGACATAAAGAGTTTGTTCTCTATCTTATTGTGTGGATTCTCTTTATTCGGAACACTTTATTGAGTATGGTACATTATCCGAATCTCTTTATGTTATATGGGAATAATTTTAGCCATTCTTTTGAAATTATATATATATATATATATATATATATATATATATATATATATATACTCGTTTGTTTTAATAATACTTTCCCATATGTATTTTGATAACTCTTTTTTTAAATAATATTCCTATTTTTTAACTAATACTTTTGAAATCATTAGTTATTTATATTATATATTCTAAGATAGTTCTTTCCAATCTTTATCCATTACTTTAAATAAGTCTTCTTTATATTTTACCCATTTATTCAAAACAATTGAACTTTAGGTGCTAATTAAATCTTTTCAAGTGTGTTCTTATGATTTAAAATTTATTTAGTTAATTCATAAATACTCTACTTATTGCTACATGTTTTGTACGTTTATTGAATCATCAAAAGACATAATTCTCATATGCTTTCATTCTTTATATGCATCCTATTACATAGGTATTTGTGTTTGGGCATGCGATATTCACATTCAATTACTCTTCATTTCAAATCACTTTTTATAATTCTTGTAAATATTGAATCCTCTTTTCTTATCCTATTTACTATATAAAACTATTTAAAGACAATTCTTCCCCCACTCTTGCAAATCATTTTAAAGTGAGTTTTCCTTCTCTTTTACATTTAGAGCCTATCACTCAAAATGGTTTATTTTTGGATATAAATTAAATTCTTCCAAGTGCATTCTTTTATTATAATTTATTTAGTTAATTTAGAAATACTCTATTTGTCATTACATATTTTCTTCACTTTTTACCAAGTCATCAAAATATAATTTTCACATACTTATTTCGCATCCTTTGTACATAATTTTATTATTTTGTCACTCATGTTTAGTCACTCTTCATCCGAATTACTTAT
Source organism: Nicotiana tomentosiformis (assembly GCF_000390325.3). Lineage (NCBI taxonomy): Eukaryota > Viridiplantae > Streptophyta > Magnoliopsida > Solanales > Solanaceae > Nicotiana > Nicotiana tomentosiformis. The sequence goes on from NC_090815.1 coordinate 80,995,828, forward strand.
GATATTCATCATACAAAAATTAGTCATTCTTTAGAACCTCCCCTCTTATTTGATCGAGTCCGCATGAACCACATTTTTGTTGATCTTGAGGGATGCCTAACACCTTCCCCTCAGAATAACTTGAACCCTTACCTAGAATCTGAACGGTGTCGCAGATCATAGTTAAAGTATATATTACGTAGTATAGTATAGATGTCCTAGTATACCTTAAATACTAGGTGGCGACTCTAAATTTTAAATAACTTTGTAGAGTACTATAAGTTGTAGTTTGTTTTGTCTTGTGCAAAATAGGGTGCAACAATATGGCGGCTCTGTTGGGGATACTTCAGGCTCTAACCACAATAGATTCAATCAATTATTTGAGGGATTACAGGTTCTCCAATACTCCAACTTTTATTCTTTCTGTCACATGTTTCAACTCATATATTCTCGGTTTCATGTTGTATACTCTTTGTTTCAAGCTGTATATTCCTTGCTTCAAGTTGCATATGCTTTGTCGCATGCCTCAATTAGTCTATTGTTTGTGATGCGCTTCAGGCAGTGTATTCTTTATCATGCGCTTCAAGCGGTATATTCTTTGTTGCCTCGAGTTGTATATTCTCTGTCGTATGCTTCAACCCGCATAGTCTCTGTTGCGTGCTTCTAGTCATGTATTCACTGTTACATGCTTCAGGCCGTATTTTCTTTGTCATGCTCATGTTGTATATTCTTTCACAGAAGCCTATGTTGTATATTCATTGTCACATGCTTTGGTTCTACCTTATTGAATTGTCATCACTTTTCTATCGATACTTGGTCGTACACTATCACACACAAGTCATGCGAGGATTGTTGTAACGGCTCAAAATCTCACCCGTCATGATGACGCCTATATCAATACTAGGCAAGCCGACAATATCAATAAACTATATATCTTTTAAATTTGAAAACATAATGATTTAATTTAGCGAAAGAAATCTCACAAGTATAAATATAAATACTCCCAAAACTCGGAGTCACTGAGTACATGGGCATCTAATATGAATACAAGTCTAGAAAATACGGTCCATAATAATCTGAGACCAGATACAGTAAATAAGGAGATAGGGAAGGAGAGGCAAGGTCTGCGAAACACGGCAGCTGCCTCTTAATCTCTGGAAAATCAACAGTGCGAAAGAATCAACACCCACTATGTCCGGGAATACCTGGATCTGCACACGAAGTGTAGGGTATAGTATGAGTATAACCAACTCATCAAGTAACAATAATGACTAAGGAACTGAAGATAATGACGAGCAACAAAGTCATAGTTCACTTTCAGTAGTTCCAGCAAAGAATAAACATGCTTTCAAATCCAGCAGTTTAAGTCAAATCAATTTTATACAGTTCAATTTCAAGTAATCCGGATGTAAATTCTTTCAGAGATTTCACAACAATGACAGATAGCAACCAAGTGCAATAACAATTGCAAAGCAAGTATAACCTCTCAGGCAACAGTCACTCAACTTATCACAATAGCTCAACCACTCGGCTCTCAGCCCTCAGCACTCACACTCAATGGGTACCCGCACTCACTGGGGGTGTGTACAGACTCCGGAGGGGCTCCTACAGCCCAAGTGCCATAATCTGCACGGACAACTCACGTGCTGCATGGAAAACTCACGTGCTGCACGAACAACTCACGTGCGATAGTATCAATATCTGGATCTGCACGGACAACTCACGTGCTATAGTATAATAATATCTGGATCCGCACGGACAACTCACGTGCTGCACGGACAACTCACGTGCTATAGTATAATAATATCTGGATCCACACGGACAACTCACGTACTATAATAATATCTTACAATCAGGCTCTCGGCCTCGCCTACTCAAAAATCTCTCCAGTCTCCCGGGCTTTCAGAAATCATGAAATCAGCCCCAACAACAATGATATGATGCATCATAATGAACAATAGAGACTGAGATAAAATAAATAAGTTGTAACGTCCCGACCGGTCGTTTTGTGTATCACAGCCCCGTTTTCTCCTTTACTGCTCAATTTATGCTTTACATTTGTTATGTGACTTGCCGGGGGTAATTGGTTCGGGTTCGGTGAGGTTTTTGAATGATTTGGAACACCTAATTCCAAGGTTTCGAAATTTAGTTGAAAAGGTTGACCGAATATTGACGTATGTGTAGTGACCCAGAGAATTTTTGCTAAGGAAATCAAGGTTTTGAGGTGCCGAGGTAAATTAATTAGTACAAAGGTTGTAGAAATTTCTCGTGACGAGCTTGCGAGATGCGGCTCAGAATTTTTGGATTGAACAATGCACCGGGAAGTAAAGGAAAATTTTTGGAGGAAAAACACATTTCTGCGGTCCATTATGCGACCGCATAATCACTCTGCGGGCCGCAGAAGTGAGGCAGAAGAGGGCCAATTTGGATGAAATTTGCGGTCGACTATGCGGCCGCATAACTGTTCTGTGGTCACTATGCGACTCCAGAATAGGTATGCGGGCTGCATAGTGATCGCATACATAGACAGATATTTGCTAGTATTGGACATTGATTATGCGACCGATAAGCGGTCCGCATAACCATTATGCGGTCGCATATGCGACCGTAGAACCTGTTCCGGAGCTTCATTTTTCTGGTTTTATAAACCTGACCCCATTCTTATAAAACACTATTGTGGGTCATTTTGAAGGATTTTCATCTGATATTTTAGAGAGAGGTGAGAGCATTTTAGAGAGAGAAAGTGAAGACTTAGTCATTTATCCATCAATTCTTGTTCAAGGTTTGAAGATTTCACAAGGATCTTGTTGGGGCTTCAAAGAGGTAAGAATTTCTTTCCTCAATCCTTCAATTTTGGGTTTGGAGTAAAAATGGGTGATTTATAGTATGATTCTTAGGTGTAAGAGTATTATGTATACATACCAATAAGGTTGTGGAAAGATTGTAAAGTTCAAATGGGTAAGGATTGAGTTGAAAATGATAGAAATCTTCATAGGCTTTAATGGAAGATTTGAGGGTCGAGTTGGTGTCGGATTTTGGTAAAATTTATATGGTTGGACTCGTGGTTGGATGAGCGTTCTTATTCTGTAACTTTTATCGGGTTCCGAGACGTGGGCCCTACGGGCGATTTTTGAGTTAATTTCGGATTTTATTGAAAAAAGTAGTATTTGCTTATGGAATTAATTATAATAATTTGTATTGACTGAGTCAAATTAATTGTGGCTAGATACGAGGCTTTCGGAGACCAATTCTCGTGGCAAGGGCATAGCGGAATAAATAATTATACGGGTTGAGGTAAGTAACAATTATAAATTTGGTCCTGAGGGTATGAAACCCCGGATTTTGGTATCATGTGATTATTTTGGAGGTGGCGCACATGCTAGGTGATGGGAGTTTGGGCATGCACCGAGGTGATTGTGACTTGGTCCATCCTGGAAAACTGTAAAGTTGAATAATTTATTGTTAGCTATATGATCTCTATATATTGAAGAAATTTGACTATAAATCATGCTTAGGCTATGTTATAGTACTGTTGAGACCCGTAGAAGTCGCGTACTTGTTGAATTATTTACTAATTGTTGTCTTGTACTCAGTCATGATTTTTATTGCGTATTATACTTCAGTCTTTCTGGATATTTGTTGATATACTATGTTATCTTTGTTTGGGCTGATCTTTGTTATTTCTGAGAGCCCGAGAGACTTGAGAGGTTGAGGACTGAGTAAGGCCGAGGGCCTGTCGGTGATGTAAGGATATTATGACACGTGAGTTGTCCGTGCATGATATTATAGCACGTGAGTTGTCCGTGCAGCACGTGAGTTGTCCGTGCAGATTATGGCGCTTGGGCTATAGGAGCCCCTCCGGAGTCTGTACACACCCCCAGTGAGCGCGGGTACCAATTGAGTGTGAGTGCTGAGGGCTGAGAGCCGAGTGGTTGAGCTGTTGTGATAAGTTGAGTGACTGTTGCCTGAGAGGTTGTACTTGCTTTGCAATTGTTATTGCACTTGGTTGCTATCTGTCATTGTTGTGAAATCTCTGAAAGAATTTATATCCGGATTACTTGAAATAGAACTGTATAAAATTGATTTGACTTAAACTGCTGGATTTGAAAGCATGTCTATTCTTTGCTGGAACTACTGAAAGTGAACTATGACTTTGTAGCTCGTCATTATCTTCAGTTCCTTAGTTATTATTGTTACTTGCTGAGTTGGTTGTACTCATACTACACCCTGCACTTCGTGTGCAGATCCAGGTGTTCCTGAACATAGTGGGTGTTGATCATTTCGCACAGTTGATTTTCAGGAGATTTTGAGGTAGCTGCCGTGTTTCACAGACCTTGCCTCTCTTTCCCTATCTCCTTATTTACTGTATCTTGTCTCAGATTATTATGGACCATATTTTCCAGACTTGTATTCATATTAGATGCCCATGTACTCAGTGGCACCAGGTTTTGGGAGTGTTGTATCGGAAATTGCTAGATTTTTGGTAACGTTACGTTTTAAATGTAAAGGAAATCGTGAGTTATTGATGTTGTCGGCTTCCCTAGTACTGAGATAGGCGCCATCACGACAGGTTAGGAATTTGGGTCGTGACACAAGCAAACTGTGACTGAGTACTAAACAACAATTAAGCAGATAGTTCAACACGTACACGACCTCTGTGGGTCCCAACAGTATACACATATAGCCTAAACATGGTTTCTAACATGACTTACAGTCAAATTTCCACAATACATAGAGAGCAGATAGCTATCAATAAGTCATTCAACTTTACAGTTTCTACAGGACGGACCAAGTCACAATCCCCTCGGTGCACGCCCACACGCTCGTCACCTAGCATGTGCGTCACCTCCAAAATAATAACATGACACAAAAATCAAGGGTTTCATACTCTTAGGATCAGATTTAAAACTATTACTTACTTCAAAGTGTAAAATTCTTTACTCTGCTATGCCCTTGCCTCGCAAATCGGCCTCCGAATGCCTCGAATCTAGTCACAATTAATTTATTTCAGTCAATAAAATTTATTAGAATTAATTCCATAAGAAAATACTATTTTTTCATAAAAATCCGAAATTTAGCTCAAAAAATTGCCTATGGGCCCCACGTCTCGGAACCTGACAAAAGCTAAAAATTCCGACAACCCATTCAATTATGAGTTCAACTATACTAATTTCACTCACATCCGACTTTGAATCGCTGTTCAAATTCCAAAAATTCATTTTATGAAATTTCTACAATTTTCCCCAAATTTCCATCTCAAAATATTTATTACATGATGAAAACAATGATATATTCATGTATGTTAACCAAATATGAGTTAGAATCGCTTACCCCGGTAAATATCTTGAAAAACCCACAAAACATCGTCTCAGACCGAGCTCCCAAGATCCAAAAACGAAATAATAACCTAAGCCTCGGTTATATAGTACTCACCATGTGCGGTCTGCACAATCCCAAGTGCGGCCGCACATCCCAGCTCCTGCGGTCGCACAAAAATGGTACGGCCGCATCTTTTGGTGACTGCACTGCCACGACTTAGTATTTTGGCCATATATTTCTCTACAGATGTTCAAATGATAACTTCTTTATCTTTCTAGAAACTAGACACGAAGGGCTACAATTTTCGTTTTTGAATCATCTCAAAATTCCTTGTAGATCAAAAGATATAAGTTTCCGAAGTCGGACGAATGAACCTACGAAAATCACGAGTAGTGCGGCCGCACACAAAATTGTGCGGTCTGCACTAGGTTGAGTGCGGCCGCACACAAAATTTTGCGGTCCACCTTGTCTTCTGCGGTCCGCACTTTTCCTCTGAATTGCCGAAATGCCCGGACTCGCTCAAAACTTACCCTAAAACTCATCTGGAACCTCCCGGATACAAACTATATATGAATTTCAATCATAAAACATGATACAGACCTGCTCGCACACTCAAAATACTGAAAAGAGGTTATCTTGACCTGATATTGACCATGGCCAAACTCCCAAATTTCTTAACTTTACTAATCTCTCAACCAATGATCCAAAAATATACTCAAGCCACTCGGGACCTCAACCAAATATACCAACACGTCCCAAAATACAGTACGAACTTAGTGGAGGCTTCAAATCTCGTCAAACAACTTCAAAATTACGAATCTCGCCTCGAATCGAATTATGAGTTTTGGAATCTTCCAACTTCTATGTTTTGCGCCGAAACGTATCAAATCAATCGAGAATGACTTCAAATTTTGCACACAAGTCATAAATGACATAATGTTGGTATTTTAATTTTCTGAATCAGATTTAGGCCCCAATATAAAAAAGTCAACTCCCCGGTTAAACTTTTCAAATATACAACTTTCGGCATTTTAAGCCTAATTCTACAACGGACCTCCAAATAATTTTTCGGACACGCTCCTAGTCCAAAATTACCATACGAAGCTATTGGAATCATCAGAATTCAATTCCGAGGTCATTTACACATAAGTGAATATCCAGTCAACTTTTCCAACTTAAGTTTTCAATTATGAGACTAAGTGTCTCATTTCACTCCAAAATATTTTCGGACTCGAACCAACTAACCCGATAAGTCATAAATCAAATGTAAGGCATAAATTGAGCAGTAAATGGGAGAACGAGGCTGTAATACTCAAAATGACCGGTCGGGTCATTACATTCTCCCCAACTTAAACATACGTTCGTCCTCGAACGTACCAAGAGTTGTTTCCAAGCAACCAAAGCACTATTCCATCTTACCACGCACGTACCCGGGGGTGATATCACATCACCCTATTCTATATAGGCCTGACCACACAACCTAATTGAAAATCATTAATTTAACCTTAGCCCAAAAACCTTAGAGTCAAATTTCTAACATCCAGAATTCTTTTCAAGACCCGAATCTCACATCTACACACTGTATAAGCCTGAACAAGTTATATCCAGCTATAACCATAATCCTAGATATAATCACATAACATACTACACAACTCGCATACTCGTAACACCATTTCTGATCACCGTAACAGCTCAAAACCAACCAAGTACTAGTATAAAAACTCATATCAAGCCAAACCTCATTTCAAAAACCTTCGTACACTACTGATAATAAAAGAAGCATACAGAAATCGCATGATCCCTTATCAGAGCAACAAGTCATGGAACTCTCCCCCCCCAACCAGAACCATAATCACTTTCTAAGTTGACTTTCAATATTATCCTCCCGAATATACCGTAATCAAACCTGATAGTACCCATTCTAGGTCTAATGACCTTATATTATTAAACACAACTATCTCATAGACACGCCACATCAATATAACTCAAGCCATAACTGTGCAATCCGTGTACCCAAATATGGGAGATGTCTCAAGGAAGAGAACCATATTGCAAGTTCAACAAGCACCACCACAATCACACTATTACAACCAACTCCTTAAATTTTGTGAAGAGGATAACCGTAGGCGCATGTGCATAATTGTAGAGAAAGGAAATTAATAAATCAGATAAATTATTATAGAAATAGAATTCCCACACACGGCAGAGACAACTCACGTGCCAATAAAATGAATCGCCCGGCATGGTCACAGGCCTCCAGTCCCAGCATATCATACAGGAGCAATTAAACAAGTACACTTGTATATGATAATGAAAAGGATTCTCATGCTCCCGGACTGGTATAAATAGCACGCCATAGTGTAAGCATGTGCAAAGTGTGCTATCACACTTCAAATCGGCAATTTAACGCAGAAATAGTAATTACCCCATTTATTCAAGGAAATTAGCCTCTTTGTAACCTCAAAAGTAGCCTAGATAGTTTTCAACAAAGGTATGAACATGGGAAACATTATAACTTTACGCTTAACAGTCAACTCTAGGCATATCATAGCCTAAGCATTCTTTCGAGTATGAATACTTACCCTGATTCTCGCACATTGGCTCAAACCTCACATATATGCACACTTATAGTGCATAGCTATCACAAATAATTAACGCAACTAGTGCCTCCACTGAGTTTAAAGAAAATACTCATCTCAAACAGGCCGCAACCCGAATCAATATACTTCTGAGAACTCTCAGTCTCCAAATTCATCAAACACACGAATCACCGTAACTGATCCCAACTTCAGCACTAGAATGACTAACACATCTTCCATTCACGATCTTCCCATGAGGAATACTTTCATAATTCTTCCATGCCACATAGCAATAATTTGAATATCAGCAGTCTATCAACCAGGTGAGTATTGTAATACCAATGAACATTCGTAGGTCAAAACATAATGCGCCTTTTGAAATGCGCACCCTTCTCAGGGATTATCAAGCAGTTATAACATTCATCTAAATATCTAAAACTGACCATTCTGTCCAAAATTCGTGATCTTCTTTTCAAGAATGAACTGTCACCTTGTACATGTAAATCTAACTCTGGCACAACACATCACATCTATCATGTGAAAGGCACGAGAATCTCATTATAAACTCTGAGTCACTAGCAAATTACATACCCTATTAGTTAGAAATCTCTGTCTTGCTTCTTTCCAGGAGGAAATCACAATACACAACATGTTCCCCACACCGGTAGAAAATATCCGATTCAAACCATGATAGAAACCATCATGAAAACTTTGAAATCTATTTGCACATAACCAAGTTATCAGAACTGAATTCCTCTAACTCGACTAAGCCACACAGGTTGCCAAATCCGAGAGTATTGCCACAAAACACCCATAAAGCCTCACCTCATCATAAGAACTAAAAGAACCGAGCATACCATTACCATATTGATCCAGCATGTTACCCATTTGTCGTATTTTCTCCTAGTTTCTTCTGGATTATCCTCAAGTTGCCATTTTTCCTTGTCAGAACAACACTACTTTACCCAAAACTTCCTACAAGACATCCTAACATAAAACTACACTGCCCTAAGGCCCATAAGCCACTGTATTCTTCTTAAGCACCTCCATAAATACCACAACTATAACACTCACTCTGAAAATACCTTATGCGAATTTAAAATTGTTCCTCTTTCCTTTCTTATACTAAAATGTAGAATCCATAGTCAAACAGAATTAGCGCAAGTCCTGATACCATCCAATGTAAGTAACCGATTCTAGTGATTTACAAATTCGAAAAAATTTAAATTTTCACATATACATTTTGAATCCATTAGAAATCTCGAGAGAGTCATCCACTCTGCTCAAATCTAATTTACTCTGCCCCAAACGGGCCGAAAGACATGTGCTCCTTTAGCACGATCAACACTCAAAGAAGTAACCCTGCCTTAACACGACCAATCGAATTCAAACTTCGTGCTCACTACATCCTTCAAAATAACAACTTAATCATTCCATAATTTTCATATTTTCATAAAGTTCAATGTAACTCGTATCCAGGAATTTACTTACCTGAGTCATCCTCGATCTCCACCTCTGTAAGTCATAGCTAATCCACAAGTATGTCTCAAACCAAAACTAAAGTTTAACATATATCCATGAAATTGAATTGTCAATAGCAGACTCCCCCACTTGGCTCAAATCCATAGAACAAAACACTCGATAACTCATAATACCCATACTTCATTACTGCCATAATACTGCAGTTAGTTCAACGAAAATTCTTCTCAAGCTTATGCAACACCCACCATAAAATACCTCAATCATACGCTAAGTTAGCATTTATTCTCGCGACAATCAAGTCAAATTTTCTCAACCCGATTTAAATTCAAATCTCAACACATACGCCCCGTTAGTAGAAAAGAAACTCTATATTCACATCATAAGGAATACACCTACATAGATTACTGCACAGAAGATAACCCAACTGCTTAGTATCAAATTGGCATTTTGTTATACCCTTTCGCAGCCACAATTACTATGAAATCACTTAATCTTTTTGAGTCCAAACTCATTAACTAGACACGAGAATTTAATTTGCCCCAAAATTTAACAACGTGAAAGATCTTTCAAAACATTCACACTCGAGATTGTACGTCACATCAAAACAAAAATAAAGCACCCAATGGCCTTCCTTTACATTTCAAGGAAACACTTCTCGTCACATTCAAATCGTCTTAACACATCCCGCAGTTACAACATACCCATCACAAAGCTATTCCACCCCTCATCGAGCCACAAATTCCACTCATAGGGACATTACCAGACATATGAGTCCAAATATATAGTTTACAACTGAAGCTACCAAGTCTAAGCTACGGTCTAAACCTGGCCTCAAGTCCTCCAGACTACCCCATAACCAAAACACAGAATACACATCTTGAACCTCGTTCATAGAATCACAAACCGGCGATGCACAGCTGATACCGAGCCCTTATGTGCGCATACAAATGCGTGGAAGGAATTCAAAGAGTTATGTTTCAAGACGAATCAATTCCGCACGATAGAATACAAGAAAGTGAAATTTTCCTAAGGGTTCGGCAGCCTCTAGAAGATAAGTACAGACGTCTCTATATCGATCCGCAAGACTCTACTAAACCTGCTCATGACTCGTGAGACCTATGTTACCTAGAGCTCTGATACCAACTTGTCACGACCCAAAATCTCACCCGTCGTGATGGTGCCAATCTCAATACTAGGCAAGCCGACAATCTCAATAAACAACATATCTTTTAAATTTGAAAACATAATGATTTAATTTAGCGGAAGAAACCTCACAAGTATAAATATAAATACTCCCAAAACCCGGTGTCACTGAGTACATGGGCATCTAATATGAATACAAGTCTGAAAAATATGACCCATAATAGTCTGAGACCAGATATAGTAAATAAGGAGATAGGGATGGAGAGGCAAGGTCTGCGAAACACGGCAGCTGCCTCTGAATCTCCGAAAAATAAACTGTGCGAACGAATCAACACCCGCTATGTCTGGGAACACCTGGATCTGCACACGAAGTACAGGGTGTAGTATGAGTACAACCAATTCAGCAAGTAACAATAATAAATAAGGAACTGAATATAGTGACGAGCTACACAGTTATAGTTTACTTTCAGTAATTCTAGCAAAGAATAAACATGCTTTAAAATCTAGCAGTTTAAGTCAAATCAGTTTTATACAGTTCAAGTTCATGTAATCCGGATATAAAATCTTTGAGAGTATTTCATAACAATAACAGATAGCAACTAACTGCAACACCAAATGAAAAGCAAGTACAGCCTCTCAGGGCAATAATCACTCAACTCGTCACAACAGCTCAACCACTCGGCTCTCAGCCCTCAACACTCACACTCAATGGGTACCCACGCTCACTGGGGGTATACAGACTCCGGAGGGGCTCCTACAGCCTAAGCGCTATAATCCGCACGGACAACTCACGTGTTGCACGGACAACTCACGTGCTATAATATCAATATCTGGATCCGCACGGACAACTCACGTGCTATAGTATAATAATTGAAAAAGGGCCAAAAATACCCCTAACGTATTGAAAATGGCTCAAAAATACCCTCTGTTAACCTTTTGGTCTAAAAATACCCTTAACGTTTTATTTGTGGCTCACATATACCCTTAACGTTTTATTTTTGACTCACATATACCCTTGAAACTAACAAAATATGGATGATAAATTTTTGGCACACCTTCCATCAATATACCATATATTCTTTTCTATGCATTTTATACCACATATATAAATTATATATATACATCATAATACATGTAAATAAACAAATATACCATACATATTCTTTAAAGTTGTGTATTTTATACTTTATATATACCACTATTATATAATTTATCATATATACTATTATAATAGCAAATATATAAGAATCATCGGTCGAAGTTATAACATATTAAAATAAGAGAGCGGCTCCGCTCTATTACAATTTGCTCCATTAGATGCCAATATAGCTTTAAATAACTAACATGTGTCCTTGATAATTTTTAAAGGATGGGATTTTTTTATTTTTTAATTCTCTAATGGTTAAGTTTCTATTGATAAACAAAAATAAAATAAGTGAATGGCCCGTCAACATCATGTTCTTTCCCATAAATGTATCTATTAAATTGATTTCCCCCCCTTATGATCGGGTGAGTATATATATTTATTTAGCAAGTGAATATTATTATTCATATATATATATATATATATATATATATATATATATATATATATATATATATATATATATATATATATATTACTTTCTGGGGAAGAACATGATGCTGACAGGTCATTCACACATTGTTTTTGTTTATCAAAAGAAACTTAACCATAATAATAATAGAAAATTAATAAATAAAAAAATATCATCCTTTAAAAATTAACAAGGACACATGTTAGTTATTCAAATCTATATTGGCATCTAATGGAGCGGAGCCGCTCCTTTATTTTAACATGTTATAATTTCGACAGATAGTTCTTATATATTTTTTATTATAATAGTACATATGATAAATTATATAATAGTGATATATATAAAGTATAAAATACACAACTTTAAAGAATATGTATGGTATATTTTGTTTGTTTACATGTATTATGATGTATATATATAATTTATATATGTGGTATAAAATACATATAAAACAAATATGGTATTATGTTGGAAGGTGAGCCAAAACTTTACTATCCATGTTTTGTAATTTCAAGGGTATATGTGAGCTAAAAATAAAATATTAAGGGTATATGTGAGTCAAAAATAAAACGTTAAGGGTATTTTTAGAACAAAAGGTTAACGAAGGGCATTTTTGAGTAATTTTCAATATGTTAGGGGTATTTTTGGTCCTTTTTACGTATAATAATATTTGGATCCGCACGGATAACTCACGTGCTGCACGGACAACTCACGTGCTGCACGGACTACTCACGTGCTGCACGGACAACTCACGTGCTGTACGAACAATTCACGTGCTATAGTATAATAATATCTGGATCCGCACGGACAACTCACGTGCTGCACAGACAACTCACGTGCTATAGTATAATAATATCTGGACCCGCACAGACAACTCACGTGCTGTACGGATAACTCGCGTGCTATAATAATATCTCACAATCATATCCTCGGCCTCACTCAGTCACAAATCTCTTCAGTCTCTCGGGCTCCCAGAAAACATGAAATCATCCCCAACATCAATGATATGATGCATCTATAATGAACAATAGAGACTGAGATAAAATAAATAAGTAAACTGTGACTAAGTACAAAATAACAATTAAGCAGATAGTTCAACATGTACACGACCTCTGTGGGTCCCAACAGTACATACATATAGCCTAAACATGGTTTTTAATATGACTTACAGTCAAATTTTTACAACACATCGAGAGCACATAGCTATCAACAAGTCATTCAACTTTACAGTTTCCACGGGACGGACAAAGTCATAATCCCCTCGGTGCACGCCCACACGCTCGTCACCTAGCATGTGCTTCACCTCCAAAATAATCACATGACACAAAAATCCGGTGTTTCATACTCTTAGGATCAGATTTAAAACTATTACTTACTTTAGAGTGTGAAATTCTTTACTCTGCTATGCCCTTGCCTCACAAATCGGCCTGCGAATGCCTCGAATCTAGTCACAATTAATTCGTTTCAGTCAATAAAATTCATTGGAATTAATTCCATAAGAAAATTCTAATTTTCCATAAAAATCTGAAATTTAGCTCAAAAAATCGCCTGTGGGGCCCACATCTCGGAACCCGACTAAAGTTACAAAATTCGACAACCCATTCAATTATGAGTTCAACCATATTAATTTCACTCACATCCGACTCCAAATCGGTGTTCAAATCCTAAAAATTCGTTTAATGAAATTTCTACAATTTTTCCCAAATTTCCATCTCAAAATACTGATTATATGATGAAAACAACGATATATTCATGTATGTTAACCAAATCTGAGTTAGAATAACTTACCCCGATGATTTTCTTGAAAAACCCACGAAACATCGTCTCAAACCGAGATCCCAAGGTCCAAAAATGAAATAATAACCTAAGCCTTGGTTATATAGTACTCACCATGTACGGTACGCAAAACTCCAAGTGCGGCCGCACATCCCAGCTCCTGCGGTCGCACAAAAATGGTGGGGCCGCACCTTTTGGTGACTGCACTGCCACGACTTAGTATTTTGCCCATACCTTTCTCTACAGATTTCCAAATGATAACCTCTTTATCTTTCTAGAAACTAGACACGAAGGGCTACAATTTTTGTTTTCGATTCATCTCAAAATTCCTTGTAGATCAAAAGATATAAGCTTCCAAAGTCGGACCAATGAACCTACGAAAATCACGAGCAGTGCGGCCGCACACAAAATTGTGCGGTCCGAACTAGGTGGAGCACGGCCGCACAAAAAATTGTGCGGTCCGCACTTGTCCTCTGCGGTCCGCACTTTTCCTCTGAAGTGCCGAAATGCCCGGACTAGTTTAAAACTCACCCCAAAACTCATCCGGAACCTCCCAGACACAAACCATATATGCATTTCAATCATAAAACACGCTATGGACCTGCTCGCGCACTCAAAATACTGAAAAGAGGTTGTAATCACCCGATATTGACCATGGCCAAACTCCCAAATTTCTTAACTTTACTAATCTCTCAACAAATAATCCAAAAATACACCCAAACCCCTCGGGACCTCAACCAAATATACCAACATATCCCAAAATATAATACGAACTTAGTGGAGGCTTCAAATCTCGTCAAACAACATCAAAATTACGAATCGCTCCTCTAATCGCATTATGAGTTTTCGAATCTTTCAACTTCTATGTTTTGCGCCGAAACGTATCAAATCAATCCAGAATGACCTCAAATTTTGAACACAAGTCAAAAATAACATAATGTAGGTATTCCAATTTTCAAAATCGGATTCCGACCCCAATATCAAAAAGTCAACTCCCCGGTTAAACTTCCCAAAAATTCAACTTTCGGCATTTTATGCCTAATTCCACTACGGACCTCCAAATACTTTTTCGGATACGCTCCTAAGTCCAAAATCACCATATGGAGCTATTGGAATCATCAGAATTTAATTCTAATGTCATTTAAACATAAGTGAATATGCGGTCAACTTTTTTCAACTTAAGTTTTTTTTTTAAAAACTTTTTAATTATGAGACTAAGTGTCTCATTTCACTCCAAATTCTTTCCGGACCCGAACCAACTAACCCGATAAGTAACAAATTAACAGTAAGGCATAAATTGAGCAGTAAATGGGGGAACATGGCTATAATACTTAAAATGACCGGCCGGGTCGTTACAGTTGTCTTTTCACCCCTCCAAACCTTCTTTCAAAACTCCTTAGTTTCAGAGATTGGCAAATGAGGTTAACTACGTACAATCTCGCAGTTGTCCTTAACTCATGTCTGAATCTTGGTAAATCTACTCTCAGAATTCCTAGGTCACTGTACACACAATCTTGCATCTAGCTTTAGCTGAATTAATCCTTGCATATCATTTACTTGCTACATATTCTTGTATATTTGTTATATATTCTTTATCTATTACATGTACTTTCTTTTTGTTATCTACTATTAAGTCCTCTTTGTCTAACTAAGCTCTAGTTGACTTGTGTTGAACCTTCACCTTTTAAAACACATACCCATTCCGATCTTTACTACCACCCACCGTAATCGTACCATCATCTAGACTTCACCATCATTTCCAAAGATACATCAATCAAGCTTTGTACATCTTCCATTGATTTGATGTATTATTCTCAATCAGACTTCACACTCTCACTGACTTCCATCATTTGAGACAGATCCATACGCTATGCTACCATCTATCTCTTATTTAGGAGTTACTAGTCTCCACCCACCCACACAAGAATTCTCATTCACTACGACTTCTTCTCAAGGAACAATCACTTATTCATGATAACCATACAAATCTCATAGTCCTAGTAGTTGGCCCGAACTACGGTTTGACCTGATTCTTGCTTTGGCAAGATACATAGGCAATCCTACATAAGAATTCGTTCTCCCCACTATTTCAAACTAATTTTCTCAGTATGGAAAACTGGGGCAATTCCTTTGGAATAGTGCGATGATGCTCTCAACCCAGAAAACCTTCTAGAGCGTCAACCAAATTTCACCCAAAATCCAAACATCCAAATGCCATGCCAACCTTGCTCTGATCCTCACCCAACTTAAATCCCAACATATAGGATGTAAGTCATTTCTTCAAACATCTGGCTATGGAGTCATGGTGTTCACTCCCACTCTCTAAATTTAGAGACTCGATGCAAGTCAGCCCATTTCTGTTGCAGGGGCAAGTTGTTAGTCAGCTTTCGAGAAGTGCCATGCTCACACAACTCGGACAAACAAAGAAGAACAAACAAAGCCTCAAGTTAAAATGAATCAATTTCCCTCCCTCTAACTAAGAATTGTTCTTTGGACGCAGGAGGCACAACACAATTTCTGGAACCATCATGGAATGCCTACATTGCATTCCTAATCACAATCGGACACTCCACTGGCTGCATGGCCTAACTTTACACCCTTTTAATGTTATAACTTAACCCGAGAGGGACTCTAACATTTTCTCCTCTGTGTTTTGCATGTACGTCATCCCGGGCACTACACGGGAGATATTATCTGGACTTGGACTTGGTGGAATATCAGTTAGATAATCAGAGGAGTAGTAGTTTTACAATAAACTTCACCATTTTTCATGACTTCGCTGCTCTCGCCACTTTTCTATATTTAGTCCAGAACATCATTCCCGGTTGTCAACCGGGGACGATCATTAAATAGTTCATGTGGATGCTCGAGAGGTGCATTATCCTGGGACTGCATGGGAAGTAGCATCCGACATTGGACATCGTGGAACTTCAACCATACAATCAGGGGAGTGTTAGTTACAATTCTTGATTCCATCATTTTATGACGGCACTACTCTCACTATATTTTATATCTGCATCAGATAATCGCCCTGGCTAATAGCCGGGGACGATCACCAAAAGGTTCCTGTAGACAGCCGGAAGGTCACAACAAAACATCACTCCCGTCAATTGGGAGACAATCATAACAACTGTCTCGCAAACCGTCAGGGGGGAATCGAAACAACTGTTCGAAGGAGCAATTGGGGCACATCTTCTGGAGGGAGGCACGCTTCAACTCCAGAGATACTACACCCAATCATGGGTACAATGAGGCATCACTCCGAGTTTGTCTATACCCTGACATTTCATACATATCTTTGATGTAATTAATATAGTTAGTTTCAATGCCTTGAAATGGGAGAGTAAAAGAAGTGTTGAAAATCATACATCTCATACTCTCCAACCTTCACGAACTACGTGTACCTGATTCTTGACCTTGTGTCAAGATACATAGGCATCCTGTCATGGGTCCGGTATTTCTCGTCCTTAGTTGGACGAGTCGGTCATGTCTGGCGACATGGGTCACAGTTGACCGAAGATCCTTGCGAAATGGTCATCTTTGAAAAAAATTTAAAAAATGTATATATCTTCTGTTGCTTCTAAGTCTTTTTATAGACATCAAAGGAAAATCAAAATCCAAAACATATTCCTGCATAATTCCTCCTTGAGGAAATTTCAAAATCTTCCTCTATCCCCAATCTTCACAAACTACGCGTTCCTGATTCTTGGCCTCGTGTCAAGATACATAGGCAACTTGCAATGTGTATGGATTTTCTTGTACTTAACTGGACGAATCGGTCAAGTCTGGCCACTTGGATCACGGTTGACCAGAAATCCTTACGAAAGGATCATCTCAAAAAAATCAAAAAAACAAATTAATTCAAAATATATATACCTTCCTCTGTTTTTTCTCCAGAAGTCTCTCCGTTAGACATCAAAATCAAAATTTGAAAAATATCATCCTCATTTCTTGAGGAAATTCAAAATCCAAAACATCTCCCCTTTATCTCTAACCTTCTCGAATTATGCCTGAACTAATTCTAATTTTGACGAGATACGTAGGCAACTTTCGGGTTCTGTCTTATTTTTTTTTAAATCAAACAAATCATCAATCAAGGACCCTTCCCGGGTTCAATCTTATTTTGAAAAATGAAAAATCATCAATTAAGGACCCTTCTCGGTGTCGGCCTCATTTTTCAAAAACTATAAAATACTCCCATCGTGCAGAGATTTTCAATTCTTATCTCTCCCATCGCGCGGGGATTTTACATTTCAGCCAGTCCCATCATGCATAGATTTTTAATTCTTGTCTCTCGCATTGTGCAGAGATTTTACATTCCTATTCAATGCTCCTATACGGAACAATACACATCCCATCATTTTACTTTCCTGTCAGCGCTCTAAACGGAATGATACCCAACCCCGTACTAACAATACTCCTATACGAAATGGTACACAACCCATCATTTTATTTTCATGCCAGCGCTCCTAAACGGAACGATACCCAGCCCCGTACTAACAATGATCCTATACGGAACGGTACACATCCCGTCATTTTACTTTCCTATCAATGCTATTATACGGAACGTTACACAACCTGTCATTTTGCTTTCCTGTCCATGCTCCTATATGGAACGGTATCTACAAAGCCTGTCTAACCTTCAATGCTCCGATATCGCTTTGGAATGGTAACTACAAAGCCCGTCTAACATTCAATGCTCCGATATCACATCGGAATAGTAACAAAGCCTGTCTAACATTCAATTCTCCGATATCGCATTGGAACGGTAACTACGAAGCCCGTTTTACATTCAGTTCTCTCTATAAGAAATCACAAAATTAATTAATTCAAAAAGTTGAAATGAAATGAAAATCTAAAAAATATTTTCTTTCGACCCTCCCCGAACTACGCTTGACCTGATTCTCATTTCAACGAGATACGTAGGCAACCTTCGGGTTCGATCTCATTTTTCAAAAAAAACCAAAAAGAATGATTAAGTCCAAAAAATCCAAAAAATATAATAAGTCAAAATCGCAAAAAAGAAAAAAAACACATTGATTAAGTCAAAAATTCAATATATATATATATATATATATATATATATATATATATATATATATATATATATAGTTAGGAGTGTGCATGGGAAAGAACAAATGTATCACGACCCAAAACTCACTAGGTCATTATGGCGCCCAACGTCGTCGTTGGGCAAGCCAACGATGAACTATCAACTTAATTATTTATTTTATTATTTTTAAAATCATAAGCCTTATTAAGTAAATGATTCAATGCATTTAAAAATCATGAATACTTAAAATATTAGTAAGATATAAAATAAAAGATGACAATATTAAGCTAAACCATATCAATCACTCGAGTATCCCCAAAACCCGGGGTCACAAATGCATGAGCATTTACTAAGGAGTATAATAATAATAAAATATCTGTCCGAAATGTAAATAAGACAGGATAGAGTAAATTATACGATGGAGACTCTGTGGGTTGCATACGTAGCCTGGAATGCAGCTCACCAAAAGTCTCCTCAGCAATTGCGCCTACGCGCCAAGATGACCACCAAATGAACCTGTGAGTTCCTACACATTTAGTGTAGAAATATAGCATGAATACGTAAATTAATGCATACCCAGTAAGTATCTAGCCTAACTCCGGAGAAGTAGTGACGAGGGGTCGACATCGACACTTACTAGAGGTCCACTAAAATAGTATGATAAATCATAACCGGATATGAAGCACAACAGTAATAATGGGGTAAGATTGTAATTTACATAATCTTCCAAAATTTCTTTTAAAGATATAAATTTCTCAATCTCGTATTCTATCTCAACAACTCAGATATATAAAGCGCCAGTATCAAACAGATAAGGAATACCATATAAAATGCCAGTCATTAGTAGAAGGAAAGATCTTGTGAATATTCGGACTGCTAGCGATATAACACATGATTATGCCGAGGTCATGTGTCCCGATCCAGTATGGTGTGTACACTGCCAAAAAAAAACTAGCACGAACCAGAGATGCATCTCAATATACTTCCGAGGCGTTCGGCCCGCTCCACAAGAAAGGAAGGAACTTATTGAGTTACGAGTCATGTGCTTACAATACAAGTATATGAGCATAACGTGGATATACCTTTTACTGTTTATCAAATATTTTGCCAACAACTAATATATATTCCTAAATAAATTTCAATTATCAATTCACTTCATTAAGCTAGCAAAAATGAGTTCAAATAATTCAAATATGACATGATAAAGTCCTACGTCTAACCGGACATAAACATGTTTTAGCTACGTACGGACTCTCGTCACCTCGTCTGTACATAGCACCCACAACTAGTAGCACATAACAATTATATTACCTAGGGGTAGTTTCCCCCTCATAAGGTTAGACAGGAGACTTACCTCGCTTCGAAATCCGATAGCCAGCTCCAACGTCTCTCTAAAACATAAAACTGATGCTCGTCGATGCAAAAACTCTTAATTAATCAATTTATAACAATTAACAATTCTACTCAAAAAGTCAACAAAGTCAACCCCGAGGCCCACGTAATCGGATTCCGAAAATTTTCGAAGATAAACATTACCCATAGAACCAAGAACTCAATTATATAATTTATTCTCAATTTCAAGTCTAATTTCATGGTCAAAATCAAAAAATACCATTTCTAGGTTTTCTTCCAAAAAATTCCATAATTTCAATCAAACTCCATGTTAAAATCCATATATAACCCATGTATTTAACTTGAAACAAGTAGGAATAACTTACCTTATGATATATGGCAAAAATGATCTCCAAGAATTACCCCAAATCGCCCCACATGTGCTCCAAGAATTTAAAAGTGAAGAAATGAGCTCAAAATCCCGAAATTAGATGTTTAATACACATGCCATGCCTCCTTCGCGATCGCGGTCATAAGGCATGCAATCGCGGTTAACAAAAGCTCCATCAACGTTTCCTTCATCGCGATCGCGACCAAAATCTCGCGATCGCAATGTACAATTTTGTGTTTTCTTCTTCACAAACACCCTTCAGTATAATTGCCATAACCTTTTGCACAAAATTACAAATGACAAACAATTTATTTTCTAAAAACTAGATTAAAAGCGCTACAACTTTTATTTTTAGAACATCTCCAAATTCCTTATAGATTGCAAGATATAAGCTTTCAAAGTTAGACCACTGACAACATAAATTCCTTCTACACAATCGCGAAATTCCTTCCGCGATAGCGATTCGCAAAGTCTGGAACAACACTTTGCTCTTCGCGATCGCGGCCCAAGCCTCCGCCATCGCATTTCACACCCTCGACCCCAGTTATCAGCAGTTCCAAAAGGCCTAATAGTGGTTCGAAACCACTCCAAAACTCACCCGAGGTCCGAGGAATCCCGTTCAATCATTCTAACAAGTTTATATACCCTATGTAAATTTGTCCGAAGGCTCGGAACACAAATTACAGCATCAAAACCAAGAATTAAAGATCAAACTAAATTTCTTAAACTCTCTTAACTTTCAAACCTTCATTCTTCGCCAAACGTGTCCGAATCACACGTAAACATTCCGGAATGACGCCAAATTTTACGTGCAAGTCATAAATCATGACGCGAACCTATTCCAAGGCTCGGAACCCTAAACGGACATCGGTAGCACCAAATTCCACTTCAAACCAAACTTAAGAAATTTTAAAACCTTCAAAATGCCAACTTTCCATTTTAAGCGCTGAAATGCCCTCGAATTACCCGATACTCAACTCGAACATACGCCCAAGTCCGAAATCATCATACGAACCTATTGGAACCTTTAAATCTTGATTCCGAGGTCGTTAAGTCAAACCCTAGTCAACTCTTCCAACTTAAAGCTTCCGAATTTAGAAGTGTCTTTCCAAATCAACTCCGAACTTCCCAAAATTCAATTCTGATCACACGTACAAGTCATAATACCTGAAGTGAAGCTACTCAAGGCCTCAAACCGCCGAATAATGCGTTAGAGCTCAAAATAACCGGTCGGGTCGTAATATTCTCCCCCACTTAAATATACGTTCTTCCTCGAACGTGCCAAGAATCGTTCCGGTGTGGTCCAAAATCACTATTTAACACCTCGTGCACCTACGCGTGTCACCACAACCCATGTGAGCACATTAGCTCAAGCCATACCAAAGATCCTCCCTATAACCTTAGCTAACAAGCCTTAGAATCAAATTTCAACATCCAGAATTCTCCACGAGACCTGATTTTAACATACGAACAACGCATGAATAACTACACACTTTACCAAAACATGATCATGCACCTATGCTAAAATCACACCATGCACCGCATAAGTCTTTTGCACATAATAACATCCTCTGACCACAATAGCTGCAATTTCACGAATCCGATGCTCACAATACACCTCATAACACATATAAGCCCTGTTCCAACCAAATCAATAAATCATGGAGTCTCTTCACCTGATAAGAACTATTACCACATTCTAAACTAAATAACGATATTTTCTCTCTAATATACCGTACATAAATCTGATTAAACCGATCTCAGGTCCAATAACCTCATCTCATCTAGTACAAGCTGCTAGGGCAATAAAACACCTCAAATACCGTCTAAAATCTTCATACAGCGCCAACTAGCTACACCTTGAATATGACCAATAGGGAAGAACAAACTCTGGCAAAGAACCATCTAGCACGCATTAACGAATAAAATGGCCAAATCGATGTTATGGATCTATCTCAGAGAGGAGAAACAAGGTACACAAAATAAGTATAAGGGACCGTACTTAACATCTCACTGTTACAGCGTGCAACCCGATCCAAATATGATATTGTTGCGGCGTGCAACTCGATCCAACTATGACATGGTTGCAGCGTGCAACCCGATCCAAACATGACATCGTTGCGGCGCGCAACCCGATCCAAACAACATAACAATTAATAAGGAAACACCCATCAACCCAAAATACTTATACTTACGAAATGTAGGAATATCGATCACACGCACCCTAAGTGCATAATACAACCTTGGGGAGACGGATAGTGCTATACGCTACAAAACCCTAAGCACGACTAAGGAGCAATAAATACCTGCATCTCGAGAGCCATCTTGCTCATATAACACCACAAGCTACATGGGATCACAACACATGTGCAAATATTCAACCGTCTCACAACCCACCTGGCACGATAGAGTATTACATGGAATAGCTGACGACGGGAATAACATCCAATGCCCGAAGACTCCTCTGTAAGCAATGCTGTGCTGAATGAACTCATCCGACCTGATGTAGAGTACGCATTCACATTAGACCCATAAACGGACCTCAAGCCGATTCTGATCATACCATACTAGGACAACAACCTTTCAAGGATCCACAATGGCCCTATTAATGACACACACAAGTAGCCGTCTAATCTAGAATAAACTCCCATAGTCCACAACCAAAGGAATAGAGCGCCTTTCAGGCATAAACTCTCATATTAGCGATAGTACCAGAATCTCTATACTTGGTTTCAATCCTTAACAATCAAGTGAACAACAGGTCACATTATACAGTTTTCCGGAGGGATACGCTCCCACAATCTTCCGCACCAGCTAGCAAAGTGTGCACCTCCAGACCACCAACCGTACTACTCCCTTCGTTCCAGTTTATGTGAACCTATTTCCTTTCTGGTCCGCTCCAAAAAGAATGACCCTTTTCTAATTTTGGAAACAATTTAGCTTAAACTTTCGATTCTACCCTTAATGAGAAGCTTTTATAACCATACAAATACTCTGGGCCCCTTTTTGACTTGTTTAGGACCACAAATTCCAAAAATCTTCATTTTTTCTTAAATTTTGTGCACAGTAAAATAGGCTCACATAAATTAGAACGGAGGGAGTAATTCTGTAAAGCAAATCACAAATCCGCAAATACATACACAATGCCTCTTCCACACAACACCATTCTCAGGCGACACTAAGATAATGCCAACTTACTCTAAACATCCGAATTCTTCCCTGCCCATCCGAACTCGTGACATTCTTATCAACACCGAGCCACAACCTTGATCCTCAACTTTCAATTCCCATGCCGCTCACTGCACCTATCATGTCGCTACGCGAGAGTACAAGAATTCATCATAACCCCTAGAATACTAGTAGAATAAATAATTCATTGGCTAGAAACCTTTCAGTTAACTCATTTCAGAAGAACCATAGCAACACGCAACTTAATTCCCACGACCGCATCAAATACAATCCTCACGTCATGGTCTAAACCGCCATAACTCTTCCGGGATCCATTTACACAACAAGGCCATAGGAATCGAATACCTCCCAAATCAAGCAAATTACGGTGGCTATCAAGCCCATATGTACAACCACAAACCACCGGTATAACTTAACACGCCGAAGGAACTGATCATTGCCACAATCATGCTGATTCAAACCATTACTAACCGACCCCACTTCTTCCAATTTACTCTTGACTTGCCTTAGAAATAATAATAGCTCCATTCAAAACATAACGAAACCCAACAACACTCATCCCGAATGACCCAATTCACGAGACCACATCGTCTCAATACCCATGAACCATATCATACCCTCCTTTTGCACACAATAGCATCTCCAACTGGTATACCCATTATGAAAGATCCTCTATGAATCCAAGGTTGTTTTCTTCCATCTCTCTAATATCGCACTGCAGACCCCTGGTGCTAACATAGAAACACTCCAAGTCCCTTTCATTATCCACTGCAAAAACTCGATCCTTAACCATACAATGGACCCAAAATCCTTAGACACTGCACTTTAATTCTTGAACCTACTAGAACTATTATTGAGAGTCACCCACTCTGACCTGGTCCCGAATATAATGCAACTCCAATGCTCTGTTAGCTCATGAATACTCCCGAAGAAGCAACCAAATGAATTCTTTCCTTGTACATCACATCCACACGAAGCATAAACTCTGATTCTTCCCATAATCTACACATGAATCGAAAAGGCGAAATATAGCACACATTCATCAAGTTCTTTTCTCGAGTTTCCCCTGGTGTTCCATTTTCTTAGTCATTAATAATCCACCAATGCACCGATAAGCAGAAACCGCACAAGCAGACAACCATGCGATCCAATCGTAGACGGTGGGCTCCCCCACTTATCTTTAAGCTACAATCACATAAATGTAGAACCCATAATGATTCCTCCTTCTCAATTACCGTGATCTAGCACCGATAACCCACCAAATTCCTCGTAATCTCTTATTAAACTTTTCATGAACATTCTGAATTGTCAGTCAAAATCCCTCATTCGACCTCCTGCTGGGTAGTAAGTAGAACTCTTTGTAGAAACTTCAACATAATCGTGCAACTGCTAACCTTCTCACAGGAGATAGCATACCTATGGAATTCCATACCGACATCTTCCAACGACATTGCCGTGGGTACAACTACCATGAAATCAGAAAAACCTCCTGAGACCATGCTCGCTCGCCAGCTGTAAGAGTCTGTTCATCCCCATTACCATCAACTGAAAGTCCAACCATACGTTCCAAACTCGAAGTCATGTTGCATAAAAAAATGATAATCAAGCTTTCAGACCCCTCTTCCTTTCAAGAAAACTCCTCTCTGTCATATTCAATCTTCCTCAGTACAGTAGCCACTATCCTAAATTAAATTTATAGACTTAGTCACCGTCCACCATGATTTCCCAAATCGCTCTAAACTTTCCTCAAGGCATGTGTCTATCCTACCACAGAATCCATACGCTAATCTACCACTCCCACTTTGGTTAAACCATCTTCTTTAAGCAACTTCTCGACCTCTTCTTTTCATACTTGACCTGCTAGCAATTCAACCACCGCGAGACACCTCCCACCATGTGCTTCCTCCTTTATTGCTGCCAAGATACAACCTCAAATCATAATCCATATTTTGTAGCAACCGAACGTGTAATCTTCCACCAACTGTGAGACACCATAAAGATCATCTCCCCCGATCCATCAACATTAGGAGCGCCGATTAGACTCTGAAGCCAACATACACTTCCATCTCAGACAAGTGCTTCTTAGGCACCATTTCACAATACCCTGCCCTGAAGGAAAATCAAAGAAGACCATAACACCGAGGAACCTTAATGCATTCCAACAAGGATGACGACACCACATCACAAATGAAAATTCCACCACGTCTAAAACTATCCTGTCTCGATACTCCGTCAACCAAGGTCTGAACATCCATAGTCCAATTGCCTCTCTTTCGCTGGAATTATATGTCGAACCTACAAACTATGGACCGAATAATCCTCCTTTTGAGTCATTCATTTACGTGACACACAAATAAACACCCTACAATTTACACCAACATTGCCTGATAACCATTCATGAGCATCATAATACACTATACGTAGAAGCGAAACTGTAGGCAACATTAATATTGCGCTGAAATGGCAGAACATCCATCTACGAGGTGACGATAATAGCCCGATCAAAATCCAATAACCGACTCCAACGCCTCTCTAAAACCTCAAACTGATGCCCATCGATCCGAAACTAGTCAAACAACATGCAAGCCAATCAAAATATACCCAAAAACTCTTAATTAATCAATTTATAACAAATCTCAACTCCGCTTGAAAAGTCAACAAAGTCAACCATCGGGCCCACGTGCTCGAATTCCAAAAAGCTTCAAAGATAAACATTATCCATAGCACCACAAACTCAATTATATAATTTATTCACAATTTCATGTCTAATTTAGTGGTCAAAATCCAAAAATACCATTTCTAGGTTTTCTTCCAAAAATATCACTATTTCTATCAAACTCCATCTTAAAATCCATATATAACCCATGTATTTAACTCAAAACAAGCAGGAATAACTTACCTTATGATATATGGCAAAAATGATCTTCAAGAATCACCCCAAATCGCCCCACATGTGCTCCGAGAACTTAAAAGTGAAGAAATGAGCTCAAAATTCCGAAATTAGATGTTTAATACAACTGCCATGCCTCCTTCGCGATCTCGCTCATAAGCCACGCGATCGCGGTTAACAAAAGTTCCAGCAATGTTTCCTTCATCGTGATGGCAGCCAAAATCCCACTATCGCAATGTACAATTTGTGTTTTCTGGGCCATAACCTTTTGTACAAAATTCCAAATGACAAACGGTTTGTTTTATGAAAACTAAATTCAAAGTGATACAACTTTCATTTTTTGAACATCTTCAAATTCCTTATAGATTGCAAGATATAAGCTTCCGAAGTCAGACTACTGACAGCAGAAAATCCTTCTACGTGATCGCGACTTTTCTTCCGCGATAGCGATTCACAAGGCCTAGAACAACACTTTGCTCTTTGCGATCGCAGCCCAAAACTCCACCATCGCATTTCACACCCTCGACACTAGTTATCAGCAGTTCTAAAAGGCCTAATAGTGGTCCGGAACCACCCCAAAACTCACCCGAGGTTCGAGGAACCACGTTCAATCATTTTAACAAGTTTATATACCCTATGTAAACTTGTCCAAAGGCTCGAAACACAAATTACAACATCAAAACCAAGAATTAAAGATCAAACTCAATTTTTTAAACTCTCTTAACTTTCAAACCTTCATCCTTCGTCGAACGCATCCAAATCACACGTAAACATTCCGGAATGATGCCAAATTTTATGTGCAAGTCATAAATCACGATACGAACCTATTCCAAGGCTCGGAACCCCAAATGGACATCGGTAACACCAAATTCCACTTCAAACTAAACTTAGGCAATTCTAAAACTATCAAAATGCCAACCTTCCATATTAAGCGTCGAAATGCCCTCGTATCACCCGATACTCAACCCGAACATACGCCCAAGTGAAAAATCATCATACGAACCTATTGGTACCTTCAAATCCCCATTCCGCGGTCGTTTACTCAAAATTCAAATCTGGTCAACTCTTGCAACTTAAAGCTTCCGAATTTAAAATTTTCTTTCCAAATAAACTCCGTACTTTCCGAAATTCAATACTGACCACACGTACAAGTCATGATACCTGAAGTGAAACTACTCAAGGCCTCAAACTGTCGAATGATAAGCTAGAGCTCAAAATGACCGGTTAGTATAATGGCCATAACCTTTTGCACAAAATTCCAAATGACAAACAAATTTTTTTCTGAAATCTAGATTCAAACTTTCATTTTTGGAACATCTCCAAATTCCTTATAGATTGCAAGATATAAGCTTCCGAAGTCAGACCACTAACAACATAAATTCCTTCTACGCGATCGCGAATTTCCTTCCACAATAGAGATTCACAAGGCTTGGAATAGCACCTTGCTCTTCGCGATCGCGGCCCAAACCTCCGCCATCGCATATCACACCCTCGACACCAGTTATTAGCAGTTCTAAAAGGCCTAATAGTTGTCCGGAACCACCCCAAAACTCACCCGAGGTCCGAGGAACCCCATTCAATCATTCTAACAAGTTTATATACCCTATGTAAACTTGTTCAAAGGCTCGAAACACAAATTACAACATCGAAACCAAGAATTAAAGATCTAACTCAATTTCTTAAACTCTCTTAACTTTCAAACCTTCATCCTTCGCCGAACGCATCCGAATCACATGTAAACATTCCGGAATGACGCCAAATTTTATGTGCAAGTCATAAATCATGATATGAACCTATTCCATGGCTCGGAACCCCAAATGGACATCGG
The DNA here is from genome assembly GCF_000390325.3 of Nicotiana tomentosiformis. Lineage (NCBI taxonomy): Eukaryota > Viridiplantae > Streptophyta > Magnoliopsida > Solanales > Solanaceae > Nicotiana > Nicotiana tomentosiformis. Next base: position 81,024,345 of record NC_090815.1, read on the forward strand.
TAACACAAAATTCCACTTCAAACCAAACTTAGGAAATTGTAAAACCTTCAAAATGCCAACTTTCCTCATTAAGCGTCGAAATGCCCCTGGATCATCCGATACTTAACCCGAACATACACCCAAGTATGAAATAGTAATACAAACTGATTTGAACCTTCAAATCCCCATTTCGAGTCGTTTACTCAAAAGTCAAACCCTAGTCATCTCTTCCAACTTAAAGTTTCCAAATTTAGAATTTTCTTTCCAAATCAACTCCGAACTTCCCGAAATGCAATTCTGACCACACGTACAAGTCATGATACCTGAAGTGAAGCTACGCAAGACCTTAAACTGTCGAACGATGAGCTAGAGCTCAAAATGACCAGTCGGGTTGTTATAAAATGTTAATTGGTATGATTGAGAGGTTCAGCTTCGTGGTAAACCATAGATTCATGTGGTAACTCTTAATTATACATTAGTAACGCTAGAAAAATCTGAAGCTTACAGTTAGGGTAAGAACAAAAATGACCTCATTATTTCATTTGCATTGTGTGGTGAGATTTAGATTTAAAATTCATTGCATTGCATTATAGATCTAGAACTTGGCCCGAATATTTATTGAGGCGAAATCCTGAGTAACGTTTGGATTAGGAAATGATCGTAGGCCTTCTTTAACCCGTTTGAGCCTTTCTAACCTACCACATGACATAAATCACTAGCATTCCCCCTTTGAGCCTTAAAGCCTTTTTCTTGGACAACCACATCTTAACCCATATACTTTCTTGTGCTAAATACACAATGCGTCTCTTGCCCAACCTCCTCGAGTGCATTGAAAATGTGTAACTCCAGACAAAGACAAAAGTGGAGGCGATAAGCAATAAAAAGCGAAAGATGCAAAGTCCAAGATAATCAAAGACATGACTTCAGGAAAAGAAGGCAGAAACTCCACCATTCAAAAGGAGGATCCAACAAGAAGGAGAAAACTTTCACAAATTTAAAGGAAAATAAAAAGAAAAGGAGAAAAAGGGAAAAATCCACAAATTCAAAGAGGAGGAACCCAGACAAAAAAAGAAGGGGAAAACTCTTGCAAAGCAGGAGAAACCTCAAAACAAAAGAAAAGAAAGAAAACAACCTCCAAAAAACAGAAGAAGAACCTCTTACAAGTTTAAAAGAAGTCAAAGCAAAGAAAGGGACACCAAGACAAACAAGATCAAGCGCCAAAGCATGGTTTGAAATCCGAAGACATGGATGCAGTGCGGTGCTTATGGAGGAATTAGTCACTTTCAACCCAAATGAATATCCTACCCGACCCTAAGCCTACATTACAAGCCAATGATAAAGCCTTACATGATCATATTCCAAGTGCTCTTATGTTAGTGGATACTCACATAAAGGTCAAGCATATGGTATCTCAATTGCATGCATTGAATGTCATTCCGAGTACGAGTGTGCTTCGAAAAATGTCTTAATGTCAAAATACAAAAATACTTCAAATATGTGTGCAAATTATGACTTTCTTTGTGTGAGGGCACTTGAAACATGAGTTAGGCAGAATCCAAACCTTTGATTGAAGCAAGACGAGAAAATCTTGTCAAACCTAAGTATACCCGAGGTACCACTTGAGGTTATAGGAATTACCCATAAGCTGATCTCAATTTGATGGAAAGTACATGGCGGAAATTCCTATGGACAAAACTAATTGTTGGTACCAATCAAAGTCAAGTAAAAGAAATGATGATTGATCAATAAATTGCAGTCTCTCTTTACTCTTCAAATATTCAAATATTCTCTATAAAAAGCTACAAAAAATAGCGAAAAATACAGAAAACAAAAGAGTCAAATTTTGTTGACGGTAGAGTTAGGTCTTCTTGTAACAGAACTATGCTCGACCTGACTTCCCCCCGAGGGATACGTAGGCAACCCACGTAGAGTTCGGTTTCTCTCCCCCTTTCTCTTGTAACAGAAAACCAAATATCATTTCTATGTATTTGGAACTACGACATGACTTGGTTTCTTTTGGTAGGAATACGTATGCAATCCACGTAGGATCCGGTCTCACTCTTGTAATAAAAATCATCAAAAATAATTTCAATACATTCAGAACTACGCCGTGACTTGATTTCCTTTGGTAGGAATACGTAGCCAATCCACATTGGATTCAGTCATATTTTGCAATCGAATTACGTTTTGTCCTGATTCCATAGGATACATAGGCAGTCTAAGTCAGACCTGGCTATATCATTTCAAATTCTATCTTTTTGCATCTATTGCCTGCCCGAGTCATTAATAACAAAACCCTATTCATCAATTTCTTACATAGAAAAAATAGCTACTTGCTTTTCAACCTCCCTCCTCGACAATGGGTATTTCATTTCAAAGCCAAATTTTCCAGGCGCCCTCCTGAACAATGGGCGTCACATTTAAAATAGAACGCAGGCGCCCTCCTGAACAATGTGTATTTTTATTTCAAGTTCAAGTTTCCAGGTACCCTCCTGAACAATGAGCATTTTATTTCAACTTTTATTTTATAGGCGCCCTCCTGAACAATGGGCATTTTATTTTAAGTTCAATTTTACAGGCGCACACCTTCCAATAGAGGTATCTTAGATTTAAATGCTTCGATCACTTCGGACCGGTACTCATCCCAGATTTCTTTTTTTTATTCAAATGCTCCGATCACTTCGGACCAGTACACAATCCTGATTGTTTTCTAAAATAAAAGTGCTCCGATATCACTTCGGACCGGTACTCAGCCCGGATTTCCTTTAAATTAAAGTGCTCCGATCACTTCGGACCGGTATCCAGCTCGGATTCCTTTCGAATTAGAGTTCCAACCTGGGACCCTATTTCGTTCAAAAATAACATCATTCTCACATCGTAAACACAATCATTATTCAACATTACATATCCATCCTTCTCAAACGGAAGCATAGTCCACCCCTCGTCAACTCTACTAACACAACATAACGTGAAACTATCGTCTAGCAAATAAATTAGGGCAGATTTTACGAAAAGCCGTCGAGCTTTCCAACAGTAATCGATGGTATGTCCCAAGTATCGTTCTTACTTCCCAGTTGACATGGGGTGTGTAGGTAATCCGAACCCCCATAGTCAAATAAAATACCCAGCATCATCACAGCTTGACGCTGGAACAACTATCAAAATCAAAAATCAAAATCATCTCATCGCATTATCAGATTACAACTAGCATGATTCTCGTTACATCTGAGATATGTAGGAAAACTCAACATAGAGCCCATCCGCATCCACATCAAAATCCATTCAATCAATCTATCCGTCCATCCAACACCACATCCCAATGTTACCACAGTCCAACACTAGGGCAATTTTGATGGCAATATCGAGATCACACGAGCCTATCCGTCCTCGAACATTTGTCTTCCACTCCTTGAGACTACGATTCATAAGTAGTAATCAATCTTCCAGAACTACACGCGACCTGATTCTTGTGCAACCCGAGATATGTAGGCAATTCAAATATTAGAGTTCGGTAACAGTCTTCAAAACATCCTCCATTCAACACTTTGTCATGTCAGGGTCAAAATTGAGTTTGATGTCAATTTCTTTGCCCGAAGACTATTACATTGTCTCCGGTCAAAGAGAGACAGCTGTTGCCACTCAATTTTGACCCTCCGTATTTAAAAATTATCTTCTGCAGACTGCCTAGTCAAAAATGATGAAATTTAGTATTTTGCATATGTACTTGTTATAAAATATCTACACACTACACCATACCTCCCCCCTTCATATCAGATTTCTCCCCCACAAAACCATAATATACTAATAGCCTGTTTGGCCAAGCTTCTAAAATCAGCTTATTTTGAGAAGTGCTTTTCTCAAAAGTACTTTTTAAAAAAGTATTTTTGGTGAGAAGTAGTTTGTGTTTGGCTAATTAATTTGAAAAGCACTTTTGAGCAATAATTATTGTTTGGCCAAGTTTTTGAAAACTATTTCTAAGTGTATTTTTCTAAAAAGTGCTTCTCAGAAAAGTGCTTTTGGAGAGAAGTTCTTTTTTCTTCTTTGTCGGATTTTATATGTTTCATCGAGTTCCGAGGCGCGGCCCTGAGTCGGACTTTTGGATTGATTTTGGGATTTTGATTAAATATTCGACATTTATCGATTGGATTTGTTTCCTTTGGCATTAATTGATGTATTTGAGTTGCTTTTGGCTAATTTCAAGCCGTTCGGAGGTCGGTACGCGCGGGATGGCATTTTTGGAGCATCGCTTGGCTTGCACGATATTGGATTTGTCTTGTTTTATGTAAGTAACACTTCTAAATTGGTGATGAGGGTATGACCCCGAATTACGTGTTACATGTTTGGTGTTGAGGTGACGTACATGCTATGTGACGGGCGTGCACCGTGTGAATTGTGACTCCGTAATTTATGTGGTGCTGTGTAGTTACCTGATCTTATCTGTAACCATGAAATCTCTATGTACTAGAGCTATTGAGCTATGATCCATGTTAGAAACCATGTCTAGGTTACATGCTTATTATGTTGGGACCCACTGAGGGCATTTCTGCCATTGAATTATTTGTTTACATTGCAATTTCTTACTCGGTCATGTTCATTCATTTCATATCATATCTCAGTCTCTGTTGGTATATATTGACACATCATATCATGATTTTGGGCTAGTTTTATGGCATTGTGAGCCCGAGAGGCTGGAGAGATTGATGACTGAGTGAGGCCGAGGGCCTGATTGTGAGTGATATTATGAGATATGGCTGCACGCCACAACATGTTATATTGATTTATGCTTAGATCTGGTTTATTATGGCGCTTAGGCTAAAGGAGCCCCTCCAGAGTTTGTACACACCCCCAGTGAGCGCAATTGATTATATTGAGGGATGGATCTTCCCTGGGCATGGATCTTGCCCGAAGTATTTATATTTGGGATGGATCTTCCCCGAGCTGGATTGGCCTTATACCTACTGAGTGATAGACTTTCAGTTGATATATATATATTCGGGATGGATCTTCCCTGGGCTGAATTGGCCATATACAGTACTGAGTGACTGAGCCTGTCGAGTGATTGAGCATGATGAGTAGAAAGTGTGAGGCAGTGAGATCGAGTACTCTAAGAGTGTGAGTACATGTGTGCATCACTGAGATACATTGCATTTGACATGCATACTTGAGATACATTCATAGATATGCATTTATTTCTGCCACTTCAGTTTTGGTGTCATTCATGGTTTCACCTGCATATTGACATGTAGCCATAGAGATGTATTTTTCTCATGCCATTTGATAATGAAACATCTTATCTGTTGTTGAAGCGTTTTTGGGAAAAATCACAGTTTTCACACTCACTCATAAATTTGGTGATTTCGATAAAGGATTTGGGTTTTCACTGATATACTTGATATGCATGCCTATTTTCTGGAACTGTGAACGAGCTGAACATTTTATCTCTGAGCTACTTCTTTTATTACTTCCATTATGTTGTTATGAACTGTTGTTTGCTATGGGTGTTAGACCTCGACCTGTATTGCAGCTTGTCACTACTTTCAACCTAAGGTTAGGTTTGTTATTTATTGAATACATGGGGTCAGTTGTACTCATACTACACTTCTGCACCTTGCGTACAGATGTTGGATGCTGATATTGCTGTGATCGACGAGAGCTGGATTTGAAGACATACATGCGTTCCGGTTGTAGCTGCCTCTTGTTCATGGTAGCCTTAGATTTATAAAAAAAATCTGTTTATGTACATTTCGAAGACATAATGTATTTATTTTATACCAGCTTTGTAAATTCTAATCTTAGAAGCTCATGATTTGTACTACCAGTCCTTTAGAATTCTTGTATAAAAAGCAGTTTTATTATTATTTCTTTTCATAATAAATCTCATTTAAATTAGATAGTTGTTAATTGGCTTACCTGACGGGTTGGGTTAGGTGCCATCACGAGTAGGTTGATTTTTGGTCGTGGCAAGATGGTATCAGAGCTCTAGGTTCATAGGTTCTACAAGTCATGAGCAAATGTCTTATAGAGTCTTGCGGATCAGTATGATGACGTCCATACCTATCTTCGAGACTCTACAGGGCATTTAGGATAAACTTCCCATCTTTCTTTCTTTATCATGCGGCATTGATTCAGCTTGAACATAACTCTTTAAATTCCCTCCACACATTCGTATGCGCATGTGAGCGCTCGATATCAGTTGTGTATCACCGGCTTGTGATTCCATGGACGAGGTGCTGATGATGGACCCGTCTGGAGGACTTGAGGCTGGGTTTTGACCGTAGCTTGAGCACGGGGATTTCAGTTGTGTAAGCACGTGCTTTTGGACTTATATGTCCGGTAGCATCCCTATAAGTGGAATTTGTGACTTGATGGGTGGTTGGATGGGTATATGATGAGTATGATGTGACTGTGGAATATGTTCAAATTGTTTGAATGTGATGAAAAGAGTTGCTTGAGATGCAAAAAGGACTATTGGGTGCTAGATTGCTGTCTTGATGTGACATATAGTCTTGAGTGGAGTGTGTTGAAAGATTTTTCATTTTGTTTAATTGTGGAACGAAGTAGATTTTCATGTCTTGTGGTGAGTTCAGACTAAGGAAGATTAAGTGATGGCGTAGTAATCGTGGCCGTGAAAGGGTATAATAAGATGCCAATTTAAGGCTAAGCAGGTGGGTTATAATCTGCAAAGTAATCTACAGATGTGTGATTGTATGATGTTGTGTGGAGAGTATCTTTTCTACCAGTGGGGTATATATGTTGAGATTTGAATTTTAATTTAGTTGAGAAAGTCGACATGACCGTCACGTGGATGTATGCGAGCTTAGTAGATGATTTGAGGAACTATATGGTTAGTGTTATGTGAGCTTATGAAGGATTTAGTTGAATTTCCCTGCGGTATTATGGTAGTAATAAAGTATGGGAATTGCAACTTATCGAGTGTTTTGATCTATGGCTTTGAGCCAAGTGGGGGAGTCTGATATCACCGATTTGATTGCATGGTTATGTGTTGTACTGGCTACGGTTCTAGGCATACTTGTGAATCAAATATGACTAGCAGAGGTGGAGAGCGAGGATGACTCGAGTAAAGGAATTTTTGGATACGGGTTATGTTACACTTTACGGGTATGTGGAAATCATGAAATGATTGAGGTGTTATTCGTGAAGGATGTAGTGCGCATGGAGTAGGAATTTGCTCGGTTGCGTTAAGGCGGGGTTACTTTTGTGGGTGTTATCGTGCTAATGGGGCACAAGTCGTTCGGCCCGTTTGGGGCGGTGCTATTGAGATTTGAGCAAAGTGGATGACTCTCAAGAAAGTTCTTATGGATTTAAATTTTTTATGTAGCAATTGTGATTTTTTTCCAGATTTGTCTATGGCTAGGATCTGAGATTTTTCATTGGATGGTGTCGAGACTTGTGAAATTTCTATATCATTATGGATTCTACATTTTAGCATCAGGAAGGTGAAGGAAAATGGCTTTAGATTCACAGAAGGTCTCTTCGGAGTAGGTTTCTCGGTTGTGGTACTTTAAGGGTGTTTAAGAGGGAATTCAGCGGCGTATGGGCCTCAGGGTGGTGTGGTTTTATTCTAGGACCTTTTTGGGTGAGTCTTGGTTGAGGATCATGGTATTATGGTGAGGAGGAGTGTCAACTTGAGGGTAATTCAGAAGGAACTCAGAGAAATAGGGCAGCCTGGCAGTAGGTTGGATCAATAGGGTAATGGTATGATCGATTCTTTTGGTTCTCATGATGTACTAAGTCTCTACAGGTGTTTTGTAGAAATACTCTTGGGTTTGGCGACTCGCGTGGCTTTGTTGAGTTAGAGAGATTCAGTTATGACAGCTTGATTTTGTGCAAATGGATTTCAAAGTGCTCTCGAGGATTTCTACCATGGTTAGAGGTGTATATTTCCTAACGGCGTGAGGAACATGTTGCGTATTATGATTTTCTCCTATATGAGATCAAATGGAAGGTTCCTAGCCAATTGAGTATGTAGTTTGCTTGTGACTCAGAGTTGATTATGAGATTCTCATACTTTTCCTATGATGTCATGATAGATGTGGCGTGTTATGTGGCGTGTTATGTGGGATTGAGATTTGCATCTGCAAGGTCATGGGTCCATTTCAAAGGGAAGATCATAAATTCTTAAACAGTATGGACGGTTTCCAAAGTTTAGATGAATGCTATAACTATTTGGTAATTCCTGGGAAGGGTGCGCATTTCAGAAGGTGCACTGTGTTCAGAGTTGCGGACACTTCATTGGTATTGCGGTACTCGCCCGGTTGATCGACTGCTAATATTCAAATTTTCCTATGTGGCACAGAAGCATTATAGAAGTATTCCTCATGGGATGATCATGTATGAGAGATGTGTTAGGCATTCGAGCGGTGGAGTTGGGATCAGATATGGTGATTTATGCGTTCTATGCACGTGGAGACCAGAAGTTCTCAGAAATAGATCATTTCGTTGTTGTGGAATGTGAAGCTATGGCTAGAGCTAGCCAGGTGACAGTATGTGAGTGGTTTAGTCGTTGTGGACTTTCAGAGGATTATGTATCTATTTGTGGGTGACCAGAGTGGATTTGGTGTCCATTTGCAGGCCCAATGAGGATGTGTATTCTACACCGGGTCGGATTGGTTGACTCCGTACTGCTGTTGTTGAGGGATGTGCCATTCGGTTATAGTTGAGCTTATTCGTATTCTAAGATGTTCTATAAGTTACCCTTCTATGCTACGAGGGGTTGGGACCCGTTGGTTATAAGCACATATGGTGCGATCCTATTTGGGCCTTATAGCAAAATTTGAACGATATGGATATTAAGGGGTTGAATGATTGATTGCACATTTGGTTATGTTCTTTCCGGACTGTGGTATTGTGTTATTGGTTCCTCCGTAGTTATGGTCATGCACCTTGGGTACTTGAGGTCATATTGCGCGTGGCTATTGATTTTGAGCATGGTGGCTAGAGGACGAGGTCGCGCATTGCAACAGAGTTATGTTGAGATATGATCCTTTGTGTCAGATTCATGTGTCATGGTTCTAATGTGTATGATGGACTCATGGCATTGCGGTTGTGGTGGTATTTGTTGAGCTTGCAGGACATATCTCTCATTTGAGTCATTTTCCTTGATTGAGTACATTATAATTGTTGCGTATTGGTACACGTATTGCATGGTTTGTGGCTCTGTGTAGTATTGGTGTGGCATGTCAGTAGAGAAGCTTGTATTTGATAGGAAGAGGTCGTCAGACCTAGAATGGGTGCTATCGAATTTAATTGTGGTATATTTGAAAGGACAATGTCGCTAATCGGCTAAGAAATTGGCTATAGTTCTTGTCGAAGGAGAGGGAGCTCCATGGCTTGTTGATCTGATGAGTGGTTAGGAGTTTCTGCGTGTTTCTTTAATCATCGGCAGTGTACGAAGGTTTTAAAATGAGGTTTTGTTTGATATGAGGTTTATTACTGGCATTGGGTTGTTTTGAGTAGCTACTGTGATCAAAAATTTTGCTACGAGTATGCAAGTCATGTGGTATGTCATGAGATTACATCTTGGGTTATGGTTATGGCTTGATACAGCTTGTTCAGACTCATACAGTGTGTGGAAGTGAGATTCCGATCTTGTAGGAAATTCCAGGTGTTGGAAATTGGATTATGTGGTTTACGGGCTGAGGTTAAAGTAATAATATTCAGTTATGTTGTGTTGTCGGGCCTATATGGAATAGGGTGACGTGGAATCACCCCCGGGAATATGCATGGCAAGGTTACACGGTGATTTGATGGCTTTGGAACGACTCTTGGCACGTTCGAGAATGAACGTATGTTTAAGTGCGGGAGGATGTAATGACCCGACCGGCCGTTTCCAGCATTTGTACTTCGCTCGGTAGTTTGAGGGCATGAGTAGCTATGTATGTTGTATTTTGACTTATGTGAATCGTCGGTTTTGTTTTTCAGGTTATTCGGAAGCGATTTGGAAGAATGAATTTCATTGTTGAAGCTTTAAGTTGGAAGAGTTGATCAGGTTTGACTTTTGTGAATTTGAGCCCGGAACGGAGTTTTGATGGTTCCGTTAGTTTCGTATGGTGATTTTGGACTCGGACGTATGCCCGAATTTGCATATTTGGACGGGGTCCCGAGTGGCCCAAGTGAGTTTCGGACGAGGTTCGAATTATTTTTGCTTCATGTTGCATTGCTGAAGGTATACTGGTTCTAGAGCTTCCGCATCTGTAGAAGAATGTCCGCAGATGTGGACAATTGGTCGCAGAAGCGTAGTGAGAGCTGGGTGAGGAAGACCGTAGAAGCAGAGTTTTGTAGCACATCTGTGTGCGCGCAAATGCGAGATTTTAGCCATAGAAGCGGCGTGTGGCGCAGAAGAGAAGAAATTCCGCAGGAGCGATGGGCTGGTCTTCAGTAAATTCTCGCTGGTGCGAGTCATTTACCGCAAAAGCAGAGGTCGCAGGTGCGACGATTGGTTCGCATTTGCGAACAGTGTTGGGCAGAAACTAAATTAACGATGGTTTTGTCATTTTATTTATATTTGGAGTTATAGACCTCGGATTGAGACGATTCTTGAAGAGATTTTCACCACATGGATTGCGGTAAGTGTTCTACACTCGGTTTTGATTATATTACGTGATTTTATCTTCATTTTTGGTAATTGGATTATGAGTTTTAAAGAGAAAATTGGGGATTTTAGCCTAAAGCTTCATAGAGTGAGTTTTTGAGTTTTGAATGTCGATTCGGAGTCGTATTTGAATGAAACTAGTATGGTTGGACTCGTAATTGAATGGATTGTCGGATTTTGTAAGTTTTGCCGAGTTCTGAGGCGCGGGCTCGAGTTGGACTTAAGGGTTGATTTTGGGCTTTTGATTAAAGATTCGACATTTATCGATTGGGTTTGTTTCCTTTAGCATTAATTGATGTATTTGAGTTGCTTTTGGCTAGTTTCGAGCCGTTTGTAGGTCGTTATGCACTGGATGGCATTTTTAGAGCATCGCTTGGCTTGCCTGGCATTGGATTTGTCTTGTTCGAGGTAAGTAACACTTCTAAACTTGGTGCTGAGGGTATGAAGCCCCGAATTACATGTTACGTATTTGGTGTTGAGGTGACGCACATGCTAGGTGAGGGGTGTGTGGGCGTGCACCATATTTTTCTGGAACTGTGAATGTGCTAAACATTTTATCTCTGAGCTGCTTCTTTTATTACTTCCATTATGTTGTTATGAAGTGTTATTTGATATGGGTGTTGGACCCCGACTTGTGTTCCAGCTCGCCACTAATTTCAACCTAAGGTTAGGTTTGTTACTAATTGAGTACATGGGGTCGGTTGTACTCATACTACACTTCTGCACCTTTCGTGCAGATGTTGCTGTGATCGACATGAGCTGGATTTTAAGACGTACCTGCATTCTGGTTGTAGCTACCTCTTGTTCATGGTAGCTTTAGATTTAAAAATAAAATCTGTTTATGTACATTTCTAACAGATAATATATTTATTTCATTCCAACTTTATAAATTCTGATCTTAAAAGCTCATGATTTGTACTACCAGTCCATGAAAATTCTGGTATAAAAGCAGTTTTATTATTATTTATTTCTTATAAATCTCATTTAAATTGGATAGTTATGAAATGGCTTACCTAACGGGTTTGGTTAGGTGCTATCACGACTAGGTGGATTTTGGGTCGTGACAATATTCTTATTTGTTAACTAATACTTTTTAAATCATTAGTTATTCATATTGTATATTCTAAGATAGTTCTTTCCCATCTTTATCCATTACTTTAAACAAGTCTTCTTTATACTTTACCCATTTATTCAAAATAATTGAACTTTAGGTGCTAATCAAATCATTTCAAGTTTGTTCTTATGATTTAAAATTGATTTAGTTAATTCATAAATACTCTACTTATTGCTACATATTTTGTACGTTTATTGAATCATCAAAAGACATAATTCTCATATACTTTCATTCTTTATATGCATCCTATTACATAGGTATTTATGTTTGGGCATGTGATATTCACATTCAATCACTATTCATTTAAAATCACTTTTTATGAGCCTTGTAAATATTGAATCCTCTTTTCTTATCCTATTTACTTTATTAAACTATTTAAAGACAATTCTTCCCCCACTCTTGCAAATCATTTTAAAGTGAGTTTTCCTTCTCTTTTACATTTAGAGCCTATCACTCAAAATGGTTTATTTTTGGATATAAATTAAATTCTTCCAAGTGCATTCTTTTATTATAATTTATTTAGTTAATTTACAAATACTCTATTTGTCATTACATATTTTCTTCACTTTTTACCAAGCCATCAAAATATAATTTTCACATACTTATTTCGCATCCCTTGTACATAATTTTATTATTTGGTCGCTCATGTTTAGTAACTCTTCATCCGAATTACTTTTGATATTCATCATACCAAAATTAGTCATTCTTTTGAACCTTTCCTCTTATTTGATCGAGTCCGCAGGAATAACATTTTTGTGGATCTTGAGGGATGCCTAACACCTTCCCCCTCGAGATAACTTGAACCCTTGCCTAAAATATCAACGGTCTCGCAGATCATAGTTAAAGTGTATATTACGTAGTATATTATAGGTATCCTAGTATACCTTAAATACTAGGTGGCGACTCTAAACTTTAATTAACCTTGTAGAGTACTATAAGTTGTAGTTTGTTTTGTCTTGTGTAAAATAGGGTACAAAAACATGGAGACTCTGTTGGGTATACTTCAGGTTCTAACCACAGTGGATTTAATCAATTATTTGAGGGATTACAGGTTCTTCAATACTCCAACTTCTATTTTTTCTATCACATGTGTCCTCTCATATATTCTTTGTTTCATGTTGTATACTCTTTGTTTCAAGCTGTATATTCCTTGCTTCAAGTTGCATATGCTTTGTCGCATGCCTCAATTAGTCTATTATTTGTGATGCGCTTCATGCGGTGTATTCTTTGTCATGCGCTTCAAGCAGTATATTCTTTGTTGCCTCGAGTTGTATATTCTCCGTCGTGTGCTTCAAGCCGCATAGTCTCTGTTGCGTGCTTCAAGTTATGTATTCTCTATTACATGCTTCAATACTTATATTCTTTGTCATGCCCGTGTTGTATATGCTTTCACAGATGCCCATGTTGTATATTCGTTGTCACATACTTTGGTGCTGCCTTATTGAATTGCCATGACTTTTCTATCGACAATTGGTCATACACAATCACACACAAGTCACGCGAGGGTTATCTTTTCACCCCTCCAAACCTTCATTCAAAACTCCTTAGTTTCAGAGGTTGGTAGACGAAGTTAACTACGTACCATCTCGCAGTTGTCCTTAACTCATGTCCGAATCTAGATAAATCTACTATCAGAATTCGTAGGTCAATGTACACACAATCTTGCATCTTGCTTTAGCTGAATTAATTCTTGCATATCCTTTACTTGCAATATATTTTTCTATATTTGTTATATATTCCTTGCCTATCATTGTTATGTATTCCTTATCTGTTATATGCAGATTCTATTTGTTATTTACTACTAAGTCCTCTTTGTCTAACTAAACTCTGGTTAACTTGTGTTGAACCTTGACCTTTTAAATACACATACCCATTACGGTCTTCATGACCACCCACCATAATCGTACCATCATCTAGACTTCACCATCATTTCTTAAGATACGTCAATCTAGCTTTGTACATCTTCCATTGATTTGACGTATTCTTCTCAATCAGACTTCACACTCTCATTGACTTCCATCATTTGAGACAGATCTATACGCTATGCAACAATCTATCTCTTATTCAGGAGTTACCAGTTTCCACCCACCCAAGAATTCTTATTCGCAACGACTTCTTCTCAAGGAAAAATCACTCATTCATGATAACCATACAAATCTCATAGTCCTAGTAGTTGGACCGAACTACGTTTTGACATGATTCTTGCTTTGGCAAGATACGCATGCAACCCTACATAAGGGTTCAGTCTCCACATTGTTTCAAACTAATTTTATCTGTATGGAAAACTAGGGAAATTCTTTTGGAACAGTGCGATTATGCTCTCAACCCAGAAAATCTTCGAGAACATCAACCAAATTTCACCCAAAATCCAAACATCCAAATGCCATGCCAACCTTACTCTGACCCTCACCCGACTTAAATCCCAACATGTGGGATGCAAGTCATTTCTTCAATCATCTGGCTATGGAGTCATGGGGTTCACTCTCACTCTCTAAATTCAGAGAGTCGATGCAAGTTAACTGTCACGACCCAAAAACTCACTATAGGCTGTGATGGCACCTAACATCGCCGTTAGGCAAGCCAACGGTGAACTACCAACTTTATTATGAACTTTATTAATTTTGAAATCGTAAAATTTATTTGATAAATAAATCAACATATTAAAATCATGGAAACTTACAATTTTAACAGAATAGATAATAAAAGTGTCTAAATGCTAAGCAAAAACTACTGCTAGAACATCCCAAAACCTGGTGTCACAAGTGCATGAGCATTTACTAAGAAGTACAATAATAATACAAATCTGTCTAGAATGTAAATAAGATAGGGTAGAGTAAATGGTATGATGGAGACTTTGTGGGCTGCGGTACGTAGCCTGAAATGCAACTTACCATAAAGTTTCCTCAACAGCTGCGCCTACACGCCAAGAAAATCACCAATTGAACCTGTCAGATCTTGCACATTTAGTGCAGAAGTGTAGCATGAGTACGTAAATCAACACGTACCTAGTAAATATCTTGCCTAACCACGGAAAAGTAGTGACGAGGGGGTCGACATCGACACTTACTTGTCACGACCCAAAATCCCACTAGTCGTGACAGCACCTAACCCAACCCGTTAGGTAAGCCAATTTCCAACTATCCAATTCCAATGAAATTAATTAAAAAAAAAATATCTAAAGCCAATATATCTCTCCAAGAACTGGTAGTACAAATCATGAGCTTCTAAGAATAGAGTATACAAAGCGGAAATGAAATAAATACATAGTCTGTTTGAATAGTACATAAACAGTGCTTTAATAATTTAAGGCTACCATGAACAAGAGGCAGCTACAACAGAAACGCAGGTACATCTTCAAATCACGCAACCATCCAGCACAGCAACAACATCAGTCAATATTTGCACGCAATGTGCAAAAGTGTAGTATCAATACAACCGACCCCATGTACTGATTAAGTAACAAACCTAGCCTTAGGTTGAAAGTAGTGACGACCTTCTACCAAAATTAGGTCCAAACCCAATAGTCCCCAACAATCCATAACAACAATAAGCAAATAATACCAGAAGTAACTAAGAGATAAAATGCTCGGCCAAATCATGATTTCAAAAATAATAGTTCTTCCTTTCAAATCCATCAGTGAAAACTCAAATCTTTTGCTGAAGTTGCCAATAATATGAATAGTTTGAAAACAATAAATTTCTCCAAAAATCTTTTCAATAATAAACAATATGTTTCATTTTCCTTCCGGATAACCTATGTAAAACAAATACATCACTATGCCCATCTATCAAAATGTATGAGAAATCATGAATAATGTGATACCGTACAACATGAGAAAAATACATCTCTATGCATATATGTCATGTGTGCATGTCAATGCAATGTATCTCAGTGATTGTACTCATATACTCACACTCTCAGAGTACTCAATCTCACTGTGTCGCATTTTCTCTCACTGTGCTCAGCAGACTCAATCACTCAACGCTATACAATACCTGCTGCTGCGTGCAGCCCGATCCCTGTTTATAGTCGACTGCGCTCACTGGGGGTGTACAGACTCATGAGGCTCTCCTATAGCACCAAGCGCTATAATCACGGACAACTCATGTTCTGCACGGACAACTCACGTTCCCTAATATAAATATCTGGATCCCCACGGCCAACTCACGTGCTGCACGACCAACTCACGTGCAATAATAATATAAGGATCCGCACGACCAACTCACATGCAATAATAATATAAGGATCCGCACGGCCAACTCACGTGTTGCACGGCCAACTCACGTGAAATAAAAATATAAAGATCCGCACGGCCAACTCACGTGATGCACGGCCAACTCACGTGCAATAATAATATATATAAAGCCAACATGTCTTGCTGCGGCGTGCAGCCCGTTCCCATAAATATCCTCATAAATCAGGCCCTCGGCCTCACTCAGTCATCAATCTCTCCAGTCTCTCGGGCTCACAATATCATGAAAATAGCCCAAAATGATGATATATTGTATCAATAAATAACAACAGAGACTGAGATATGATATGCAATGAAATGAAAATGACTGTGTATGAATTTTCAATTTAACACAATAATTCACAGCAATATGACCTCTGTGGGTCCCAATAATACTGGCACATAGCCTCAACATGATTTTTAATATGCTTTTCAGCTCAATTTCTGTAACACATAAAATCGCATGGAAAATGCCAAGATTATTTAACTATAAAATTCCACATAAACAATTATGTCACGATTTCTATAGTGCACGCCCACACGCCCGTCACCTAGCATGTGCGTCACCTCCCAATAATTCACAAAATACATATATTCAGGGTTCATACCCTCAACTCCAAGATTAGAAGAGTTACTTACCTCGAACAAGCCAAATCCAATGCCGAGCAAGCTAAACAATGCTCAAGAAATCCCATTATGCGCGTATCAACTTCCAAACGGCTCGAATCTAGTCAAAATAATTTGATTCAGCCCACAAAATTTATAGGAATTAATTTCATATCAAAATACTAATATTTTCCAAAAATCCAAAATTGCGCCCCAAAAATCACTCGTGGGGTCCACGTCTCAGAATCTGATGAAAGTTACAAAATATTAACGCCCATTCAACCACGAGTCCAACCATATAATTTTTACTCAAATCCGACATCAATTCGACCCTCAAATCTCCAAATTAAACCAAGAGGGTTTTCACAATTTTCCAACTTAATTCACTAATTCAATGTTAACAACAACCATGGATTCGGGTAATTTAACCAATATTTAGTTAAGAACACTTACCACGTTGTTTCCTCTGAAAATCTCCCAAATATCGCTTCAATCCGAGCTCCAAATCGCTAAAAATGTGAACTTAAACTTTCTGTCCAGACCTCTCTTCTTCGCGAACGCAATAGGTCCCTCGCGTTCGCGAAGTACAAAATGTGCTTCCCAACATTTGTTCTTCGCGAACGCGATGCTTTACGGAGCCCTTCTTCGCGAACGCGAGCTCCCATCCGCGAACGCGATGCACAACCCAGCTCCTCTTCGCAAACGCAAGACCACCTCGCGAACACGATGAGTAAATCCTGCCTGCCTGAAATTCCTCTTCGCGAACGCGAGGCTCCACTCGCAAACGCGATGAAGGAAACTGGATGGTGCATCAGAAAAATTCCAGCAGAATTCCAAGTCCAAAATCCAACCCGTTAACCATCCGAAACTCACCCGAGCCCCTCGGGACCTCAACTAAATATACCAACAAGTCCTAAAATATCATACGAACTCAGTCGAACCCTTAAATCACCTAAAACAGCGCTAAAACCATGAATTACACCCCAATTCAAGCCTAATGAACTTTAAAATTTCTAATTTTACAAATGACTCCGGAACCTATCAAATCATGTCCGATTGACCTCAAATTTTGCACACAAGTCGCATTTCATATTACGAACCTATTCCAATTTCCAGAATTGAATTCCGACCTTGATATCAAAAAGTCAACCCTCGGTCAAACTTTTCAAAAATTCAACTTTCGGCAATTCATGCCAAATTCCACTACGGACCTCCAAATAATTTTTCGGACACGCTCCTAAGTCCAAAATCACCATACAGAGCTATTGGAATCATCAAAATTCGAATCCGAGGTCGTTTACACAAAAGTCCGTATCCGGTCACTATTTTAACTTAAGCTTTAAACCTTGGAACTAAGTGTTCGAATTCCTTCAAAAACCTCACTGGACCCGAACCAATTACCCCGACAATTCACACAACAACTGTAAAGTACAATTTGAGAAGTAAATGGGGAAACGGGGTTGTAATACTCAAAACGACCGACCGGGTCGTTACATTCTCCCCCACTTAAACATACGTTTGTCCTCGAATGTGCCAAGAGTTGTTTCCAAGCCATCAAATCACTGTTCCATCTTACCACACATGTGCCCGGGGGTGAACCCACGTCACCCTATCCCACATAAGGTTTGACTACACAATGCAACTAATAATTATTAATTTAACCTTTGTCCATAAACCTTGGAGTTTAATTTTCAACCTTTAAAATCTCTTTCAAGACACAAATCTTACATTTACTCACCGTATAAGTCCGGACAAGTTGCATCGAGCTATAACTATAACCACGGATATAATCAACCAACATATTACATAACTCGCATGCTCGTAGTACCATTCCTGATCGTAGTGACTACTCCAAACCAACCGCATACTAGTATTAAACCCATATAGAACCAAACCTAATCCCAAAAC
This sequence comes from Nicotiana tomentosiformis, assembly GCF_000390325.3. Taxonomy (NCBI): domain Eukaryota; kingdom Viridiplantae; phylum Streptophyta; class Magnoliopsida; order Solanales; family Solanaceae; genus Nicotiana; species Nicotiana tomentosiformis. The sequence goes on from NC_090815.1 coordinate 81,042,796, forward strand.
CTTCGTACACTGTCGATAATAAAAGAAACACGCGAAATTTCATGACCACTTACCAGATCAACAAGTCACGGAGCCCTCTCGCCCCAACTAGAACCATAATCCCTTTCTGAGCCGACTTTCAATATTATACTCCCGAATATACCAAAATCAAACATGATAGTATAGTACCCCTTCTAGGTCCAATGACCTTATATTACTAAACACAATTGTTCTGTAGACATGCCTCACCAATATAACTCAGAGCCACAACTCGTGCCATCCGCGCACTAAAACGCAATAATTCAAATGTACCCAGTCATGGAAAATGACTCAAATGAGAGAACTGCCCCGCCATTAACAAGTACCTCCACAACAAAACGCTGAAAATTCATCATACACCGTAGAACCATCACCCGATTTTAACATGAGGTTCCTGTTATATACTCTGAGCCACCCTTCCCCGAATTAATTACGACAGAGAGGCAAATGACAAAAATACCACACAAAACCTGAAAGGACATAACCATTACGCTATCGATTAGGCAATACACCAAGTGCTCATCACACTTAAATTCCTCTATAAAGCTCAAATTGAACCGCGCCATCTGTGCACATAACCAATGAATCACAACTCCTCGTAGCATAAAGGAGTAACTCACAGATCATTTGAGAACACGAATAAGTTCAACATCAACCGAATGATATATCCCTCAATAATAGTAGTATGGAGCCAACTATTCTGGCTCGGTGTAGAATACACATCTTAATTGGGCGTACCTATGGACCCCCAAATCAACTCGGGTTACCCACAAATAGATACAAATCCCTCCGAAAATCCATAATGACTGAATCATAACACATTTCACCATCTGGCTAGCTCCGGCCATAACTTCACAGTCCACAACCATGAAACTATCTGCTCCTGGGAACACGTGAATCACCATATTTGATGAACACGTGAATCACCATATTTGATTTTCATCTCCACCGCCCGAATGCCTATCACCTCTCTCATACATGATCATCCCACGAGAAATACTTTGAAAGTTCTTCCATACCACTTGACAAAATTTGAATATCAGCAGTCTATCAACCATGTGAGTACCACAATACTAATTTATACATCCGTAAGTGTAACGACCTGACTTGTCGTTTTTAGAAATTACGCCTCGTTCAGTGACTTAAAGTCTTAAGAAGCTTCACAATATGTATTATGACCCGCGTGTGCGGTCGAGTTTGATTTTCGAAAGATTCGGAATATAATTTAAAGAAAAATTCTCATTTTGAAGCTTAAATGGAAAGAATTGACCGGGGAGTTGAATTTTGAGCAAACAACCCCGGAATGAAATTTCAATGATGGAAATAACTTTGTATGATAATTTCGGACTTAGGCGTATGTTCGGATTTGGATTTGAAGTCCTTAGGACAATTCGACACATTTTGACGAAAGTTGGAAAATAGAAGATTTTGGAAAATCTTACCGACGGATGAATTTTTGATAACGAGGTCGGATTTTGATTCCGAAAATGGGAATAGCTCCATTAAGTCAATTATTACTTGTGTGCAAAATTTAAAGTCATTCCGGATTGATTTGATACGTTTCGGCACAAAATATAGAAGTTGGACTATTTGAAAACTTATAATTCGATTCGATGCGCGATTCGTAATTTCGACGTTGTTTGATGTGGTTTGAAGCCTCGACTAAGTTCGTATTGTATTTTGGGACATGTTGGTATAATTGGCTGAGGTCCCGGGGGCCTCAGGTGGATTTCAGAAGGTTAACGGAGCAATTCAGACTTGAAAGAAGCTGCTGGAAAATGGCAGCAGCTGTTGGATTCGCACCTGCGGAAGTTTGGGCGCAGGTGCGACCATCGCAGAAGCGAGAAAAAGCTCGCAGAAGCGAAATTGGCTGGGCTGGACTGAGGCCGCAGGTGCGAAGAATTTCCCGCACCTGCTTGAGCGCAGAAGCGAAAGCTTTTCCGCAGGTGCGAGGGCAGTGCCAGTGGACATCGCAGAAGCGAGAATTAGCTCGCAAAAGCGAGCTCGCAGATGTGGAAAATCAGTCTGCAAGTGCGAAACTGGGCAAAAATATGAGGATTGAACTTGGTCATTTTTGGCATTTCGTTTTGGAATATTTGGAGCTCGGATTTGGACGATTCTGGAGGGATTCTTCACAAGCTTGGTTGGGGTAAGTGTTCCATATCCTAAAGTGATTATATTTCATGAATCTATGATTATATTCATCACTTAATTCGGATTTAAAAAATCTTCCAAAAATAAAAATTTATGATTTGGAGGTCGAGTTGTTATTAGAATTCGATAAAATTGGTATGGTTGAACTCGTATCGGAATGGGTGTTCGAATTTTATGAAAATTATGTCAGATTCCAAGGGGCGAGCCCCGCGTTGACTTTTGTTGACATTTTGGAATAAAATTTTAAATCGACATATTATTATCCGGAATTGTTTTCGATGAATTATAATGAAGTTATACAATTAATTTGGATAGATTTGAGCGATCCGGAAGCCAATTCAAGCAAGAAGGCTATTTTGGAATATCGGCCTAACTTCAAAAAGGTAAGTGTCTTGCTTAACCTCGAGTGGGGGAATTACCCCTTAGGTATTGAGTCTTATGTGCCATTTGTGAAATGTGAAAAGCCGTGTACGCGAGGTGACGAGTACGTACTCGGGCTTATACGTGTAAAATTCATTGAAATAATGTTTTAGGCATTATTGCATAGTAAATTGGAAAATTGTGTAAAATTTTTAAATCATCTGTTTGCCATGCCTAAATCCTTATTGTTGAATTTGTTTTTATATGATAATTTGATGTGATTTTTACTTGAAATATTTATGAAATTTCGTGAGTATTGTTGGTTTAAAATTTCTTGGAAATTAATTCCAATATGAATCTTCTTATGCAAATAATTAATTTAAGCGAGCTTAAGAATAAGTGTTAATATAATTATCTAAATTTGCATTAATGAAGGCTTTGCTTTATGCTGAATAATTTCTATCTCTATTGATTATTTTTGGGTGTTATACACATTGTGTGGATCCTTCGGCTATTTGTTGTGAAATTTAATGATTTGGTTGTATCTTTGGAATTTATTTGTGGCCATTGGGCAAATTGTGATGTGAATTGATTTTGTTAAGTTGTCGTGATAATTTCCCGTATAAATTATTGTATTGTGTGAGTTGTTATTTTGAGGATATAAGGGTGGCATTTCACTGTTGATATTATGTGGTTATAAGGGTGGCATTTTACTGTCGTTGTGTTTGTTGGAATATTGTCTGGGCTGAGCGATAAGGGTGGCTATAGGAGTGATAAGGGTGGCAATAGGAGTGATAAGGGTGGATATTGATATTGTCTGGGCGGAGCGATAAGGGTGGCTATAGGAGTGATGAGGGCGGCAATAAGAGCGATAAGGGTGGCTATTGTCAGGGACGATATGGGATGATGTGGGTTTGTTGTGTTGACAATGTTCATGTAATGTTGTGATGTTGTGATTTTCTTGTTTTTTTTTTATACCTTATGTAACTTGTCTTGTTGTTAGTAAATTGATAATAATCTGATTTATGTTGAAATTGGGAGCCTGTGGCTATTGTCAGGTGGTTTATAAAGTGAAATGTGGGCATGAGGTGCCGTGAATTATGATATGAAATGGGGATATTGGCACGTGAATTGTCCGTGCAGTTGTGATATAAAATATGGGCACGAGGTGCTGTGATGAAATGATAATGATATTTGGCACGTGAATTTTCCGTGTAGTTGTGATATGAAATGAGGGCACGAGGTGTCGGGCAAATATAATGATTTAATTATGGGCACGAGATGCCGTGGAAATATGAAAATGGGCTGAGACCCGTATTTTGATAATTTTGAAATGAGGTGTCACATGGGGACTTTTAAATTGAAAGAATTATATTCAAAATATTTATTTGGAAGGAATTTTACTTATAAAGTATTATATAAAAGAATTATATTTTGAAAGATATTTATTTGAACAAATTGTAATTGAAAAGATTTATTGAAAGAATTATATTTGAAAAAATAATTATTTGAGAAAATTATATTTGAAAGAGAGTCATCTGGAAGTACTATGTGAAAGATATTTATTTGGAGGGCTTGATTTAATTGGGTGTAATTGTGTTTATTAATTGTTGAGTGATAGTAATGATATTCTTGTTGTCTGTTGTGCATATTACTGGTTGTTTTACCCTACCTTTATTATCATTTGTTTCCTATTATTTGGTATATTATATTGCACAGGTTATTAAACTAGTGAGTGTCTTGACTGTACCTCGTCTCTACTCCATTGCGGTTAGTCTTGATACTTACTGGGCACCGTTGTAGTGTGCTCACTCTACACTTATGCACATTTTTGTGTAGAGCCAGGTATTGAAGATAACGGGTTTGAGCGGAATTAAAGCGGGATCGTAAGGATTCAAGGTAGAGCTGCTTGGTCGTCGCAGTCCCTTGGAGTCTTTTCTTTTCATTGTACTGTTAACTTGTAATCAAACAGTATTGTATATTCGGTCCTCGTGATCATTCCATGTATTCAGTTAGAGTTCGTGACTCAGTACTACCACTCTCGGGAGGATGTATATTCATATTTGTTCCGCTGTCAGTTTTGATTATTTATTTAATTTTTTAAAAAAATTGCTTCAAAATATAATAGAAATCGGCTTACTTAGTCTTAGAGACTAGGTGCCATCACGACTCCTGTGATGAGATTTTGGGTTGTGACAGTAAGTCAAAATATAATGCGCCTTCTGAAGTCCGCCCCTTTCTCATACAACACTAAGTAGTAATAGTATTCATCTAGTTATTTGAAACCGTCCATGTTGTCCAATATTCATTAGCTTCTCTTCAAGGCTGTACTGCCACCTTGTACATGAAAATCTAGCTTTCGTACAACACATAACATCTATCTTGCCATCATGGGAAAAGAACTAGAATCTTATTATCAACTTTGACTCACCAATAATTTACATGCCATTTTAGTTACAAACCTTTCTCTTGCTTTTTTTTTCAGTAGGAAATCACAATACACAACACGTTCTCCACACCGGTAGAAACCATCAAGAATACTTTGGAATCCATTTGCACATAATCAAGCCCTTAAAACTAAATTCTTCTAACTCGACCAAGCCACGCAGGTCGCCAAGTCCAGATGCATAGCCACAAAGCACCTGTAGAAAAAACACCCCACATCATAAGCACCCAAAGAACCGATCATATCCATTACCATACTAATCCAACCTACTACCCGTTTGTCTTATTTTCTCCGAGTTTCTTCCAAATCTATCTTCAGATTAATACGTCTCCTTGCTAAAATGCCACGATCTTTAGCCACGGCTCACCCTACAAACCTTAGCATAAAACCACAACACCCTACGGCTCATAAGCAATTGTATTCTTCTCAAGCACCTTTAAAAATACCACAACTATAACACTCACTCTGAGAATACCTTATGTGAATTTGAAATTGTTCTTCTTACCTTCCTTCTACAAAAATGTAGAATCCATAGTCATATAGAATTTCCGCAAGTCCAGGCACCATCAAACGCAAATCTCGGATTTTATCCATACACAAGTCCAGAGAAATTCTCAATCGCTATATAAAATTCACAAAACCACTAGAATGTTTCTCGGGAGTCACCCACTTTGCTCAAATCTAATTGCACCGCCCAAATGGGTCAAAAGACACGTGCCCCATTAGCACCACAACACTCAAAGAAGTAACTATACTCCAATACCCCCAATCAAATTCATACTCCGTGCGTACTACATATTTTGAAAATAACAACTCACTCACCCCATGATTTTCACATACTCATAAAGTACAATATGACCCGTATCCAAGAATTGGTTTACTCAAGTTATTCTCGAACTCCATCTCTGCAAGTCATAACTAATCTACAAGTATGCCTCAAACCAAAACTAAAATTTAATATATAACCATGAAATTAAGCCGTCTGCAGCATGCTCCCCCACTTGGCTCAAAGCCATAAATTTAATCACTCTATAACTCACAATGCCAATACTCTATTACTGTCATAATGCCACAGTCAGTTCAACGAAGCTTCTTCTCAAACTCATGCAACGCCAATCGTAAAAATACCACAAATCATCCGCTAAGCTCGCAATCCTTCTCTTGACACTCAAGTCAACTTTCTCAGCCAGATTCAAATTCAACTCTCCACACATACGCCCCACTGACAGAAAAAAAACCCTCCACTCATATTACAAGGAGCATACCTACGTAGATTACTCTCCAGGAGATAACCCACCTCCCTAGCCTCAAATTGGCATCTTGTTATATCTTTTCGCAGTCACAATTACTATGCAATCACTTAGTCAATTTGAGTCCAAACTCATTACCCAGACATGAGAATTTAATTTACCCCAAAATTTTAACAATATGAAAGATCCTTCAAAACATTTTTTACTCGAGACTGTACGTCACATTAAAACGAAAATCAAGCACCCAATGGCCATTTCTTTACATTTCAAGGAAACACTTCTCATCACATTCAAATCGTCTTAACACATCCCTCGGTCACATCATACCGCCATTCCACTGCTCATCGAGCCACAAATTCCACTGTAAGGTCATTATCGGACATATGCGTCCAATTGTACAAGTTATAACTGAAGCTACCAAGCTTAAACTGCGGTCTAACCATGGACTCAACTCCTCTAGACTGGCCTATCACCAAGACATAGAATTCACATCTCGCACATCATCCCTGAAATCACAAGCTGGCGATACATAATTTATACCGAGCGCTCATGTGCGTATACGAATACGTGGAAGGAATTCAAAGAGTTTATGTCTCAAGCTGAATCAATCTCGCACGATAAGGAAAGAAAAATGGAAAGTATATATATCCTAAATGCCCTGTAGCCTCTCGAAGATAAGTATGGATGTCATCAAACCGATCTGCAAGACTCTACTAGACACTTGCTCATGAGTTGTAGAACCTATGAACCTAGAGCTCTGATACCACCTTGTCATGATCTAAAATCCCACTAGTCGTGATGGCACCTAACCCAACCCGTTAGGTAAGCCAATTTCCAACTATCCAATTCCAATGAAATTAATAAAAGAAAATATCTAAAACCAATACATCTCCCCAATAACTGGTAATACAAATCATGAGCTTCTAAGAATAGAGTATACAAAGCGGAAATGAAATAAATACATAGTCTGTTTGAATAGTACATAAACAGAGCTTTTATAATTTAAGGCTACCATGAACAAGAGGCGAGCTACAATAGAAACGCAGGTACATCTTCAAATTCCGCAACCATCTAGCACAGCAACAACATCAGTCAACATCTGCACGTAATGTGCATAAGTGTAGTATCAGTACAACCGATACCATGTACTGAGTAAGTAACAAACCTAGCCTTAGGTTGAAAGTAGTGACGAGCTTCTACTAAAGTCAGGTCCAAAACCAATAGTCCACAACAGTCCATAACAACAATAAGTAAATAATACCAGAAGTAACTCAGAGATAAAATGCTCAGCCAAATCATGATTTCAAAAATAATAGTTCTTCCTTTCAAATCCATCAGTGAAAACTCAAATCTTTTGCTGAAGTTGCCAATAATATGAATAGTTTGAAAACAATAAATTTCTCCAAAAATTTTATTAATAATAAACAATATGTTTCATTTTCCTTCCGGATAACCCGTGTAAAACAAATGCATCACTATGCCCATCTGTCAAAATGTGTGAGAAATCATGAATAATGTGATACCGTACAGCATGAGGAAAACACATCTCTACGCATATATGTCATGTGTGCATGTCAATACAATGTATCTCAGAGATTGTACTCATGTACTCATACTCTTAGAGTACGGAATCTCACTGTGTCGCATTCTCTTTCACTTTGCTAAGCACACTCAATCACTGAGCGCTATAAAATACCCGCTGCGGCGTGCAGCCCGATCCTAGTTTATAGTCGACTGCGCTCGCTGGGGGTGTGCAGACTCATGAGGGGCTCCTACAGCCCAAGCGCTATAATCACGAATAACTCACGTGCTGCACGGCCAACTCACGTGCCATAATATAAATATCTGGATCCGCACGGCCAACTCACGTGCAATAATAATATAAGGATCCGCACGGCCAACTCACGTGTTGCACGACCAACTCACGTGCAATAATAATATAAAGATCCGCACGGCCAACTCACGTGTTGTACGGCCAACTCACGTGCAATAATAATATATATAAAGCCAACATGGCCTGCTGCGGCGTGCAGCCCGATCCCATAAATATCCTCACAAATCAGGCCCTCGGCCTCTCTCGGGCTCACATTGTCATGAAAATAGCCCAAAATGATAATATGCTATATCAATAAATAACAATAGAGAGTAAGATATGATATGCAATTAAAGGAATATGACTGGGTATGAATTTTTAATTTAACACAATAATTCACAACAATATGACCTCTGTGGGTCCCAATAATACTGGCACATAGCCTCAACATGATTTTTAATATGCTTTTCAGCTCAATTTCTTTAACACATAACACCGCATGGAAAATGCCAAGATTATTTAACTATAAAATTCCAGAGAAACAATTATGTCACAATTTCTATAGTGCACGCCCACATGCCCGTCACCTAGCATGTGCGTCACCTCCCAATAATTCACAAAATACATATATTCAGGGTTCATACCCTCAACTCCAAAAATAGAAGAGTTACTTACCTCGAACAAGCCAAATCCAATGCCGAGCATGCTTAACAATGCTCCAGAAATCACATTATGCGCATATCAACTTCCAAATGGCTCGAATCTAGTCAAAATAATTTGATTCAGCCCACAAAAATTATAGGAATTAATTCCAAATCAAAATACTAATATTTTCCAAAAATCCGAAATTGCGCCCCAAAAATCACTCGTGGGGCTCACGTCTCGGAATCCAATGAAAGTTACAAAATATTAACGCCCATTCAACCACGAGTCCAACCATATAAATTTTACTCAAATCCGACATCAATTCGACCCTCAAATCTCCAAATTAAACCAAGAGGGTTTTCACAATTTTCCAACATAATTCACCAATTAGATGTTAAAAACAACCATGGATTCGGGTAATTTAGTCAATATTGAGTTAAGAACACTTACCCCGTTGTTTCCTATGAAAATCTCTCTAAACTCGCATCAATCCGAGCTCCAAATCGTTAAAAATGAAAAATGGGACGAAGTCCCATTTTCTGAACTTAAACTTTCTGTCCAGACCTCTCTTCTTCGCGAACGCAATAGGCCCCTCGCATTCGCGAAGCACAAAATGTGCTTCCCAACATTTGTTCTTCTCAAACGCGAGACATTGCTCTCGAACGCGATGCTTTACGGAGCCCTTCTTCTGAACGCGAACTCCCATTTGCGAACGCGATGCACAACCCAGCTCCTCTTCGGGAACGCGATACCACCTCGCGAACGCGATGAGTAAATCCTGCCTGCCTGAAATTCCTCTTCGCGAATGCGAGGCTCCACTCGCGAACGCGATGAAGGAAACCAGATGGTGCATCAGAAAAATTCAGCATAGTTCCAAGTCCAAAACCCAACCCGTTAACCATCCGAAACTCACTCTAGCCCCTTGGGACCTCAACCAAATATACCAACAAGTCCTAAAACATCATACAAACTCAGTCGAACCCTCAAATCACCTAAAACAACGCTAAGACCATGAATTACATCCCAATTCAAGCCTAATAAACTTTGAAATTTCTAATTTCTACAAACGACTCCGGAACCTATCAAATCACGTCCGATTGACCTAAAATTGTGCACACAAGTCACATTTCACATTACAGACCTATTCCAATTTCCAGAATCGGATTCCGACCTCGATATCAAAAACTCAACCCCCCGATCAATCTTCCCAAAAATTTAACTTTCGGTAATTCAAGTCAAATTCCACTACGGACCTCCAAATAAATTTCTGGACACGCTCCTAAGTCCAAAATCACCATACGGAGCTATTGGAATCATCAAAATTTGAATCCAAGGTCGTTTACACATAAGTCCGCATCCGGTCACTATTTTAACTTAAGCTTTAAACCTTGGAACTAAGTGTTCTAATTCCTTCAAAACCTCACTGGACCCGAACCAATTACCCCGGCAATTCACACAACAACTTAAAGTACAATTTGAGAAGTAAATGGGGAAACGGGATTGTAATACTCAAAACGACAGGCCGGGTCGTTACATTGCTAGAGGTCCAATACAACAATATAATAAATATTAAGCAGGTATGAAGCACACAACAATAATGGGGTAAATTTGTAAGTTACATAATCTTCGAAAAATTTCTTTTAAAGGATATGAATTCTTAGTCTTGTATTCTACCTCAACAGCTCAGATATATCAAGTGCCAGTATCAAACGGATAAGGAATACCATATAAAAGGCCAGGCATCAGTGGAAAGATAATATCATAAATATTCGGACTGCTGGCGATATAACGCACGATTATGACGAGGTCGTTCGGCCAGATCCAGAATAATGTGTACACTATCAAGGGTTGAGCGACTCAAACCATAGATGCATCTATTATACTGCCGGGGCGTTCGGCCCGCTCCACAATAAAGGAAGGAAATCAGCGAATTACGAGACAAGTGCTTACAATACAATACATGAGCTCGAAGTGAAATAACCTTTACCGTTTTCTTAAATAACTTGCCAACAACTGAAGGTGATAAGGCTCGGCCTAATATATCTATATATATATATATATATATATATATATTCCTAAGTCATCTTCAATTATAAATTTAATTAATTAAAACAGGAGAATGAGTTCAAATAATTTAAATATTATATGATAAAGTCCTAAGTCTACCCGGACATAAACATGTTTTAGCTACGTACGGATTTTCGTCACCTCGTGCTTACGTAGCACCCACAACTAGTAGCACGTAACAATTATATCACCTAGGGGTAGTTTCCCCCTCACAAGATTAGACAGGAGACTTACCTCACTCCGAAGTTCCATAACCGGCTCCAACGCCTCTCTAATACCTCAAACAAGATACAAAAAAATCAAAATACTCTTCAATGCGAATAATCTAACCATTTATAATAATTCTCAAGTCCGCTCGAAAGTCAACAAAGTCAACCCTCGAGTCCACATGCCCGGATTTCAAAATTTCTTGAAGATAAACTTTACCCATAACAGCACGAGCTCTAATTTATAATTTATTCCTAATCCCATGTTCAATTTCGTGGTAAAAATCCAAAAATATAAATTCTAGGTTTTCTTCCAAAAATACCACAACTTCCATAAATTTCATGTACAAATCCGTATATAACTCATGTATTTTACTCAGAATAGGTGGGAATAACTTACCTCACAATGGATGAATAAACTCTCCTCTACAAGAACCCCAAAAAGTCGCCCAAATAAGTGAAAAATATGAGAGGAATGGCTAAGTCTCGAATTTAAACACCCCACTGCCCAACGACTCTTGCATCTACGGACGAGTAGCCACTTCTGCGGCTCCGCACCTACAGAAACTCCCATCGCAGGTGCGGTTCCTACTAAGCCCAGCCAAGTCTTCTTATGCGGACTAAAATCCGCTCCTGCGGTCACGCTTCTGCGGACCACTGACCGCTCCTGTGGTCCAGCATCAAAGGCCCAGATTCCGCATCTGTGTTGCCTTCTCTGCTTCTGCGGATTCTCATCTGTGCGCCCAAACTTCGGACGGCCCTTACCCTAGCAGTCCTCTTTCGCTTCTGCGATGACCTCCTTCGTACCTACGTGTCCACACCTGTTACGAAACCCATCGCAGGTGCGATGACACCAAACTTCAGCAGTCTTCAGCATTTCCTCAAATCCAAATTTCAATCCGATTTCCGTTTCAAACCCGAGGCCCCCGGGAGCCCATCTAAATATACCAACACATCCCAAATCATGATACAAAGTTAGTCTATGCCTCATATCACGTCAAACAACATCAAAATTATGAATCGACGACCGAAACCTTTCTTTAATCTTTCAAACATTCAAACTTCGTCGAACGCATCCGAATTATACTTAAACATTCTGGAATGATGCCAAGCTTTACGCACAAGTCACAAATCACGATACAAACCTATTTCAAGGCTCAGAACTCCAAACAGACATGTAAGCGCTGAAATGCCCCCGGATCACCCGATACTCAACCCGAACATAAGCCCAAGTCTAAAACCATCATAAAAACCTATTGGAACCTTCAAGTCCTGATTTAGAGGCCGTTTACTCAAAATTCAAACCCTGGTCAACTCTTCCATCTTAAAGTTTCTGAATTTCAATATTCTTTCCAAATCAACTCCGAACTTCCAGAAATTCAATTCCGACAACATGTACAAGTAGTAAGATATGTAGTGAAGCTACCCGAGGCCTCAAATCGCTGAACGATGTGCTAGAGCTCAAAATGACCGGTTGGGTCATTACATCAACATATTTTTATTACAAGGGCGAGTTGTTAGTCAGCTTTCAAGAAGTGCCATGCTCGCACAACTCGGACAAACAAAGAAGAACAAACAAAGCCTCAAGTCAACACAAATCAATTTCCCTCCCTCAAACTAAGAATGTTTCTTTGGACAAAAGAGGGACAATACAATTTTTGGAACTATCATGGAATGCCGACATCGCGTTCCTAATCACAATCGGACACACCACTGGCTGCATGGCATAACTTTACACCCTCTTAATGTTATAACTTAACCCGAGAGGGACTCTAACATTTTCTCCTTTGAGTTTTGCAGGTATGTCATCTCGGGCACTGCACTGGAGATATCATCTGGATTTGGACTTGGTGGAACATCAGTCAGATAATCAGGGGAGTAGTAGTTTTACAATAAACTTCACCATTTTTCATGACTTCGCTGCTCTCACCACTTTTCTATATTTAGACCAGAACACCGTTCCCGATTGTCAACCGGGGACGATCATTAAATGGTTCCTCTGGACAGCTGAGAGGTGCATTATCCTGGGACTATAAGGGAAATAGCATCCGACATCGTGGAATATCAACCATACAATCAATGGAGTGTTAGTTACAATTCTTGATTCCATCATTTTATGATGGCACTACTCTCACTATATTTCTATATCAGCATCAGATAATTGCCCCGGCTAATAGACTGGGACGATCACTAAAAACCAAATGCCAATCAAATTTCGAGAGTAAATATCACCTAAAATCCAAACATCCAAATGCCATGCTAACCTTACTCTGACCCTCACCCAACTTAAATACCAACATATAGGATGCAAGTCAGTTCTTCAAATATCTGGCTATAGAGTCATGGTGTTCACTTTTGCTCTCTAAATTTAGAGATTCGATACAAGTCAACCCATTTTGGTTGTAGGGGAAAGTTGTTAATCAGCTTTCGAGAAGTGCCATGCTTGCACAACTCGGACAAACAATGAAGAACAAATAAAGGCTCAAGTCAACACAAATCAATTTCCCTCCCTCGAACTAAGAATTGTTTTTGGACGCAAGAGGGACAACATAATTTCTGGGACCATCATGTAATGCCGACATCGCTTTCCTAATCACAATCGGACACACCACTGGATGCACAGCTTAACTTTACACCCTCTTAACGTTATAACTTTACCCGAGAGGGACTCTAACATTTTCTCCTCCGAGTTTTGCAGGTACGTCATACCGGGCACTGCACGAGAGTAACATCTGGACTTGGACTTGGACTTGGTGGAACATCATTCATAAAGGGGAGTAGTAGTTTTACAATAAACTTCACCATTTTTCATGATTTTGCTGCTCTCACACTTTTCTATATTCAGACCATAACATCGTTCCCGATTGTCAACCGGGTACGATCATTAAATGATTCTTGTGGACGGCCAAGAGGTGCATTATCCTGGTACTGCACGGGAAATAACATCCGATATCAGACATTGTGGAACATCACCATACAATCAGGGGAGTGTTAGTTACAATTCTTGATTCCATCATTTTATGACAACACTACTCTCACTATATTTCTATATCTGTATCAGATAATCGCCTCGGCTAATAGAGGGAACGATCACCAAAAGGTTCCTGTAGACAGCTGGAAGGTTGTAACAAAACATCTCTCCCGTCAATTGCGAGACAACCACAATAATTATCTCGCAAACAGTTAGGGGGCATCGAAACAACTGTTCGAAGAAGCAACTGAGGCACATCTTCTCGAGGGAGGCACTCTTCATCTCCAAAGATACTATACCCAATCATGGGTACAATGAGGCATCGCTCCGAGCTTGTCTATACCCTTGAATTTCATACATATCTTTGATGCAATTAATATAGTTAGTTGCATTGCCTTGAAATCGTAGAGTAAAAAGAGTATTGAAAATCATACATCTCATACTCTCCAACTTTCACGAACTACGTGTACCTGATTCTTGACCTTGTGTCAATATACGTAGACAACCTGTCATGGGTCCAATCTTTCTCGTCCTTAGTTGGACGAGTCGGTCAAGTCTGACCACTTGGGTCACAGTTGCCCAATGATCCTTGCGAAAGAGTCATCTCTGAAAAAGAATAAAAACAAATGTATATATATTCCCTTGTTGCTTCGAAGTCTTTTTGTAAAGATCAAAGGAAAATCAAAATCCAAAACATATTCTTGCATAATTCCTCCTTGAGGAAATTCAAAAATCTGGAATATTTTTCTATGTCCCTAATCTTCACAAACTACGCATGCCTGATTCTTTGCCTCGTGTCAAGATAGTTAGGCAACCTGCAATGGGTCCGGTTTTTCTCATCCTTAACTGGACGAATTGGTCAAGTCTGGCCACTTGGGTCATGGTTGACCGGAAATCCTTACGAAAGGATCATCTCCAAAAAATTAAAAAAGAAATTAATTAAAAATGTATATATCTTCCTCAATTTCTTTTCCAGAAGTCACTCCATGAGACATTAAAATCAAAATCCAAAAAATATCATCCTCTTTTCTTGAGGAAATTCAAAATCCAAAATATCTCCCCTTTATCTCTAACCTTCTCGAACTACGCCTGACCTGATTCTCGTTTCGATGAGATACGTAGGCAACCATCGGGTTCGGTCTTATTTTTCAAAAAAAATCATCAATCAAGGACCCTTCCTGGGTTCAATCTTATTTTCAAAAATCATCAATCAAGGCGTAATGACCCAGCAAATCGTTTGAGTGTTGTAGCCTTTTCCCCCATTTACTGCTCATTTTATGCTTATTAGTTGCTATGTGACTTTCTAAGGTAGTTGGTTCGGTTTCAGGGATGTTCTGGAATGGGTTGAGACACTTAGTCTCAAGGTTGAAAGCTTAAGTTGAAAAGGTTGACCGTATTTTGACTTATGTGTAAATGGCTCCGGAATGGAGTTTTGATGGTTCTAATAGCTCCGTTGGGTGATTTTGGACTTAGGAGTGTGTCCAAATAGTAATTTGGAGGTCCGTAGTTGATTCGGGATTGAAATGACGAAAGTTAAAAAAATTAAAAGTGTTGAAAATTGAGAAGTTTGACTGATAGTTGACTTTGTGTTTATCGGACTCAAACAATTTTTTTGTTAGTTGGAATAGGTACATTGTGTCATTTATGACTTGTGTGCAAAATTTGTGGTCAATCGGATGTGATTTGATGGGCTTCGATATCGATTGTAGAAGTTAAAATTTCTTAGTTTTAATCGGATGTGGTCAAGAATATGTTTTGGATGTGATTTGGTTGTGGTCCAAAAATCATCGATTGTGCAAAATTTGTGGTCAATCGGATGTGATTTGGTTGAGGTCTCGGGGCCTTGGGTGGAGTTCGGATGGTTAACGGATCAAAGTTTGGAACTAAAGGACTACTGAAGTGCACCAAGTCTGGTGCGATCGCACCTACGGAGTTTTGATCGCAGGTTCAGGCCCGCAAAAGTAACGTGAGAGAAGAAAGCAGCCCGAGAAGGGGTGTGCAGCGGTCATAGGTGCGAGGGTATTTTCGCACCTCCGTGGTCGCAGATGCGGTATATGGGCGCAGAAGCGGAGCTCAGTGAGGAGGTTGTGGAGCGCAGGTGCAGAGGAAGTTAGATGCATACTCGCATCTTCGTGTGTGTGATCGCAAAAGCGAAGGAAGGTTTTTTTTTACAATTTCTGAAGCGAAGGAAGTGTCCGCACCGGCGAGACCGCAGATGCAGTTAAGTGAGTTGCAGGTGCGGAAGCACTAGTAGTGTTAAATCTGAAGGGTTTCGTGTTTTTTCTCATTTTGGGCTTTGCAAACTCAGACTAAGGTGATATTTGAGAGGGATTTCGAGGGGTTTCTTGAGGTAAGTCACTTGTGATCATTTTCATTAAATATTATTGTTTCCCCATTGAATTTCCCACCTAGTTTGTGTGTTTTTGAGGTGGAATTTTGGGAGTTTGAGGCTAGGGATTTAGAGAGTTAATTTGGGGGATTTGAGTGACGAATTAGTGTCAAAGTTTGGTAAATTTGGTATGATTGGACTCATGGTTGAATGGGCTTTCGGATTTTGTGACTTTTATCAGATTTTAAGACGAGGACCCGGGGGTTGACTTTTGAGTTAACTTTTGACTTTTGATTAAGAACTTAGTATTTTCATATGGAATTGACCCCCTTAGCTCGTGTTGATTGTATCGAACTGTTTGTGGCTAGATTCAAGGCATTCAGGGGCCAATTCGTGAGGCAATGGCTTACTAGCGTAGAGATTCGCACGGTTTGATGTAAGTAACACTTCTAAACTTAGTTATGAGGGTATGAAACCCTGAAATTCGTATTATGTGATTGGTGTTGAGGTGACGCGCATGCTAAGTGACGGGCGTGTGGGCGTGCACCGTAGTAATTGGTATTTAGTCGATTCCATGAAACTGTGTAGCTATCTTATCTGAACATTATTACTGTACTCTATGTGTTAGAACACTTAAGTTGTCATTTATACTAGAAAACATGTTTAGGCTATATGCTGATACTATTGGGACCCACAATGGTTGTTCTTTGCTATTGAGTTACTTGCTTAATTGTAGTTATGTACTCAATCGCATCCATCATTACATATCATATCTCAGTATCAACTAAAGCTGCGCAAAACACCTACCTCATTTGGGCTGGTCCAAAGCTCCAAAATCACATTTCCTTGAGAAATCAACTCTAATCGGCTCAAATCTAGCCAACTTCAACGAATGAAGTGCACAAATACTATATGAAACGATCCCAATCCATAAAGCCTTGATTTTTGAAGATTTCTCCAAAAGTCAACCCGGGCCCACGTGCCCGAAATCCGAAACCAATACCAAAATATTATGAACCATAACCTATTGAGTCTAAATATGTAATTAGTTACCAAAATTGGGTCCAAATCGGTACTCAAATTTTCAAAATACACTCTCTTAAAGTGTATGAAAAATTTCCAAATTTTCTTTCAAAATTCCAAGTTTTAGGTGTAGAAATCTATGAGTAATGAATATGTAAAACCAAATACAAGTGAAAATCACTTACCTCTAAGGTAGTAAGAAAATTATTCTTCAAAATCTCCACTTATCGAAGTCTAGCACTCAAAATATGACACAGCGGGAAAAATCCCCAAAATATCCCATGTTCGCGAAGAACCAAAACCCAACGCCTAAAAAACCTTCACCGTGAATGTGGCATGCTCCATGTGAACGCGGAGGCCGACTGACCTCTCAGCTAAGCGAACGCGAGAGACCAAGCGCGAACGTGAAAGGCTGTTGACCAACCTTCACCAATACTTCACGGACGCGAAGCCATCCACGCAAACGCGATAGCCATATTTTATAGTACTCCGCGAATGCGGACACTTTATCGCGAATGCAATGAAAAAATCACCAGTCAACCAAAACCCTTTACGCGAACGCGACACAATGATCGCGGACGCGAAGCACATCAGAACACCAGAAGATTAGTTCTACAAACTTAACCGAAATAGTCTGAAACCAGCCACCCCAAATCACATCCGGGGCCCTCGAGACCCTGTTCCAACATAACAACAGGTCCAAATACGCTAACCAAACTTATCCGAAGGCTCAAAATACTATAATTAACATTAAAATCAATAATCGAAGATCAAATTCATTCTCTTGACTTTCAAACAAGTTCCAATAACCTAAATGAACCTATGCAAGGTGTCAAAGCCATAATAGGAGTCTAATAAACCAAACCTATAAACTCTCTAATTTTCAAATTGCCAACTTTCAACAAATAGAGCCAAATCCTCCTATGAAGACCGAAATTCAAATCCGAGCTTCCGTCCAAGTCTGAAATTACCATACGAACCTATATAAACCATTAAACCCCAACTCCGAGATCATTTACTTAAAAGTCACACCTTAGTCAACTCTTCCAACTTAAAGCTACCAAATTGAGAATCACACTATCAAATCAAATCGCCAAACACTCGAAAATCAAGATTAACCCTACATGGAAGTCATAATGCATTAAACAACTCGAAGTCTCAAATCAAATAACGATATGCTATAACTCAAAACGATCAGTCGGTTCGTTATTTAGAACATTAGTTATGTTAACTTTCACTATGTAAATGCTAAAATCTAATCAGCAATGGAGAGTGTATATCAATTTTTTTTTCATGTGTTACATCTATAAACAGACTTATGGATTGTAGATACCATGATATCCTGAACGAAGATTGTTCGAGCAGCAAGGCTGCTTTACCTTAGCACATCAACACTTAAAAGGGTAAGAATCATTAAAGAATAAACTAATAGAGCATCAATCGGATCATATAAAAAAGGCTATTTGTGAAGAGAATGAACTAATAACTTGGTAACTCGTTGATTCAATTTGAATGAACCCTTTTAAAGGATTCATGGCGGAATTGAACTCCAACATCTTCATCGTAGTTGCAATCATCATTCTCGTCATTTTCTTGAGATGTCTTCGTGTATAGCTAGAGAAGTGATGGATGAAAGAATGATAATAGCATATACGAGTTTATACAGGAGAGGAATGGGACTCTAGGGTTTTTTGTATTTATATAGTAAGTTATTATCAACTTTACTAATATGTGCTTTCAGTCTCCAAATATATTAAAAAAAATCAAACTTCTCCATTTGGTCAAACCCTTAAAAATTAGAGAACTTGGACTAGAGAGAAATGCAAGGAGATTCAAATAGGACGGTATGGGAGAACGAAAATTTTCATAGACCTCCTGATCTAATAACTTCAATTTTTCAACTTTTAAACAACTTTTATTAGGTTCTCTGATGAACATAAGCAAGTTAAGATTTCATTCAGGGTAACTAATTTTTTTTACTAGATTAAAAAGGATCAATCTAACCTTTCAATATATTTTATTTTTTATTTACACGTACATTTGTATATGAGATCATCCACTGATAACTAATCTCAAGTGAACATTCATTTTCTATTTCATTGTACATTTATTTATATCAATAGGCTTATTTTGAGTATAATCACGTGTGCAATAGGTTGAGTTTTTAGCTTAAGCGGCTAAATAAAATATTCTGACAAGACAAGTTGAAGGGGTCATAACGATTTGAACTATGCACCTAATTTTATTTGTTTATATTAGATATATAACATGCAGTGGGTACCACTACACTCTCAACTCAATTACTATATTCACCCATTGTTGTGAGTTAGAGTTGCGTGTGGGCATCGGGCCGACTTCGAGCGAGCCCAACTGAGCCGAGTTCAATCGAGCTTTGTTAAAGTATAACCGAGCTCGAGGCGAGCCCAAGTTGGCTATTAAATGTTTAGTTCCGCATAGTCCTACGCCATTAGAAAAAGTAAATGCATAATAAGGTGGTTGATTAATAAAGTTGTATACGGTCGAAATAGATTTCGGCCTTCCTACGTTCGATCGAGTTCGAGTGTTAAAAAGTCGAAATGAGATTTTGGGACTGAGCTCTGAGGTCGGTACTAACGAGCCTCGGGCCCGAAGGTCGCTCGAGGAGTCGGTTCCATAATCCTGTCGTGCCCGTGACCGAATCGATCCGCAAGGCACTACTTCGAGGTCGGATATGCGCGACGCCCATCTCGAAGGTCAAACTCGAGCCAAGACTGAAGGGCCCGACCCAGTAACGAGCTCGAGTCAGTATCGAGCTCACAGACAAGAGCCGTTGCAACCGCACCAAGAGAGAGAATCTTGGCGGGAATCAACAGACAAGTCATCATGGACCTTCCACTATATGTTTTATTTTATTATTTTTTTGTAATAACCCTCTTCTATAAAAGGGGAATCCTTGTAAGCTAATGGGGCGGCAACAAAAGATCACGTCTTATATTGATAGTTATCCTGTTGTGCTTGTTTTACTTATTCATTCTTTTTGCTTATTATTTTCATTCTCATAGTCAACAATACGCATATTTCTATTTCTCTACGCGATTTATATCGAATTGTATCGCATAACCTTAGAACCATACACAAATCTAACGTTATCCGATTTTTTCGATAAACAGTTTGGCGCCCACCATGGGGCTAAGGGTAACAGTGATCGCTTGATATAAATCTAAAGTACACGCCAGTTTACAAATTCAAATCAGCAATGGCTTCATCTATCGACCACGAAGCCGGCCTTCAAGATGAAACCAACAACTTGGCACCCGGGGCCGGAAGGCCACTCGATGATGGCACTGAGGCCCGAATCGAAGCACCCGAAATTCGAGCACAAGTACCATTAGATGTCAATTCACAAATAGCTCCAGAGGCGAATCAACGTTCTGAACTAGAAAGAAGCATTCAGGGCGGTACTCGATCCGTAGCTCGAGACACCCATAACGTGGAAGATATTGGAGTCAGCTTACGGATGATCTTCGAGATGTTACAAGCCCAGCAAATAGCGATAGCTCAGTTGCAGAGCCAAACTCAGATACAAAGCAGGCCGGAGCCCAATCCGCTTCGAGAAGTCACCCACAGAACGGAACCAGCGATAGAGAAGTCAAATGGGCAAGAAGCGGGGATTACTCCCGAAATTACTAAATTGCTCGAGGAACTCACGAAACGAGTCGAAGCCAATGATAAAAAAGTAGAAATATATAATTCCAGGGTCGACCAGATCCTAAGAGCTACACCAATGATAAAAAGGCTAGATTCGAAAAAATTCACTCAAAAGCCTTTTCCCTCGAGTGCAGCCCCAAAACCAATCCATAAATAATTTCGTATGCCCGAAATACCCAAATATAACGGAACGACCGACCCCAACGAGCACGTCACTTCTTACACGTGTTCCATCAAGGGCAATGATTTGGAAGATGATGAGATTGAATCTGTATTACTAAAAAAATTTGGTGAAACCCTGTCAAAGGGGGCAATGATATGGTATCATAATTTACCATCTAACTCCATTGATTCTTTTGCTATGCTTGCAGATTGCTTCGTAAAAGCACATGCCGGAGCCATAAAGGTCGAAACCAGAAAGTCGGACTTGTTAAAGGTAATACAAAAGGATAATGAGATGCTAAGGGAGTTCATAGCTCATTTTCAAATGGAACGAATAGATCTGCCACCAGTCACAGACGATTGGGCTATTCAATCTTTCACTCAAGGTCTAAATGAGCGGAGCTCGATGGCTTCACGGCGGTTGAAGGAAAATCTGATCGAGTACCCAGCTATTACTTGGACCGATGTGCACAATCGATATCAATCCAAAATAAGAGTCGAAGATGACCAGTTGACTTCTAGGTCCATTACGAAAATGCAAAAGTCGACCAGAGATCAATACCAGCCGTATAGCGGAAACGATACTACTGCTGAGTATCCGAGGCCTCTTTAAAATCAACCTCGTACATAGGGGGTCTTTATCATTGAACGCATCTGTGATGATTATCAAGTTCGGTGCAAAGGAAGTTACTTCGTTATTTCATGACAAACAGTGTCTCAACGGGAAATGTCGTAAGGGCCAAATGGTCAAAACGAACCATGCTTATGTAGTTGGCCCGAGCCCTGACGCAAAACATGAACCCATGTATAATGACTTGCAAAGCAATCTCTCTTCTTTACCGATATTCTATATTCAAGATTTATTATGAAAACATGATCGAGTTCGAGCAATCACTAACTCGACCATTAATCCTATGGGCTACTTTAGCTATTATGCCTACATTGCATCGAGTTCGAATCATTCGCTCGACTGCCAAGCCAACGGGCTACCTTTATTTTGAGTTCAAGCAGTTACTCACTCGACCATTAAGCTTACGGGCTACTTTGACTATTATGCCTACGGGCTACATTGCATCGAGTTCGAATCATTCGCTCGACTGCCAAGCCTGCGGGCTACCTATATTTTAAGTTCGAGCAATCACTCACTCGACCATTAAGCCTACGGGCTACTTTGATTGTTACTCCTACGGGCTACATTGCATCGAGTTCAAATCATTCGCTCGACTGCCAAGCCTACGGGCTACCTTTATTTTGAGTTCGAGCAATCACTCACTCGATCATTAAGCGTACGGGCTACTTTGACTATTACGCCTACGGGCTACATTTCATCGAGTTCGAATCATTCGCTCGACTGCCAAGCCTACGGGCTACCTTTATTTTGAGTTCGAGCAATCACTCACTTGACCATTAAGCCTACGGGCTACTTTTACTATTACGCCTACGGGCTACATTGCATCGAGTTCAAATCATTCGCTCGACTGCCAAGCCTACGGGCTACCTTTATTTCGAGTTCGAGCAATCACTCACTCGATCATAAAGCTTACAGGCTACTTTGACTATTACGCCTACGGGCTACATTGCATCGAGTTCGAATCATTCGGTTGCCTGCCAAGCCTATGGGCTACCTTTATTTCGAGTTCGAGCAAACACTGACTCGACCATTAAGCCTACGGGCTACTTTGACAATTACGCCTACGGGCTACATTGCATCGAGTTCGAATCATTCGCTCGACTGGCAAGCCTACGGGCTACTTTTATTTCGAGTTCGAGCAATCACTCATTTGATCATTAAGCCTACGAGCTACTTTGACTATTATGCCTACGGGATACATTGCATTGAGTTCGAATCATTCGCTCGACTGCCAAGCCTACGGGCTACCTTTATTTCGAGTTCGAGCAAACACTGACTCGACCATTAAGCCTACGGGCTACTTTGACAATTACGCCTACGGGCTACATTGCATCGAGTTCGAATCATTCGCTCGACTGGCAAGACTACGGGCTACTTTTATTTCAAGTTCGAGCAATGACTCACTTGATCATTAAGCCTACGAGCTACTTTGACTATTACGCCTACGGGATACATTGCATTGACTTCGAATCATTCGCTCGACTGCCAAGCCTACGGGCTACCTTTATTTTGAGTTCGAGCAATCACCCACTCGATCATTAAGCTTACAGGCTTCTTTGACTATTACGCATATGGGCTACATTGCATCGAGTTCGAATCATTCGCTCGACTGCCTAGCCTACGGGCTACCTTTATTTCGAGTTCGATCAATCACTCACTCGACTATTAAGCCTACGGGCTACTTTTAATATTACGTCTACGGGCTACATTGCATCGAGTTCGAATCATTCGCTCGTCCGCCAAGCCTACGGGCTACCTTTATTTCGAGTTCGAGCAATAACTAACTCGATCATTAAGCCTACAGGCTCCTTTGACTATTACGCATATGGGCTACATTGCATCGGGTTCGAATTATTCGCTCGACTGCCTAGCCTACGGGCTACCTTTATTTCGAGTTCGAGCAAACACTGACTCGACCATTAAGCCTACGGGCTACTTTGACAATTACGCCTACGGGCTACGTTGCATCGAGTTTGAATCATTCACTCGACTAGCAAGCCTACGGGCTACTTTTATTTCGAGTTCGAGAAATCACTCACTTGATCATTAAGCCTACGAGCTACTTTGACTATTACGCCTACGGGATACATTGCATTGAGTTCGAAACATTCGCTCGACTGCCAAGCCTACGGGCTACCTTTATTTCGTGTTCGAGCAATCACCCACTCGATTATTAAGCCTAAAGGCTTCTTTGACTATTACGCATATGGGCTATATTGCATCGAGTTCGAATCATTCGCTTGACTGCCAAGCCTACGGGCTACCTTTATTTCGAGTTCGAGCAATCACTCACTCGACTATTAAGCCTACGGGCTACTTTTACTATTACGCCTACGGGCTACATTGCATCGAGTTCAAATCATTCACTTGACTGTCAAAACTACGGGCTACCTTTATTTCGAGTTCGAGCAATCACTCACTCGATCATTAAGCCTATGGGCTACTTTGATTATTACGCCTATGGGCTACATTGCATCGAGTTCGAATCATTCGCTCGCCTGCCAAGCCTACAGGCTACCTTTATTTCGAGTTCGAGCAAACACTGACTCGACCATTAAGCCTACGGGCTACTTTGACAATTACGCCTACGGGCTACATTGCATCGAGTTCGAATCATTTGCTCGACTGGAAAGCCTACGGGCTACTTTTATTTAGAGTTCGAGCAATCACTCACTTGATCATTAAGCCTACGAGCTACTTTGACTATTACGCCTACGGGATACATTGCATTGAGTTCGAATCATTCGCTCGACTGCCATGCCTACGGGCTACCTTTATTTTGAGTTCGAGCAATCACCCACTCGATCATAAAGCCTACAGGCTTCTTTGACTATTACGCATATGGACTACATTGCAATGAGTTCGAATCATTGGCTCGACTGCCTAGCCTACGGGCTACCTTTATTTCGAGTTCGAGCAATCACTCACTCAACCATTAAGCCTACGGGCTACTTTGACTATTACGCCTACGGGCTACAGTGCATCGAGTTCGAATCATTCGCTCGCCTGCCAAGCCTACAGGCTACCTTTATTTCGAGTTCGAGCAAACACTGACTCGACCATTAAGCCTACGGGCTACTTTGAAAATTATGCCTACGGGCTACATTGCATCGAGTTCGAATCATTCGCTCGACTGGCAAGCCTACGGGCTACTTTTATTTCGAGTTCGAGCAATCACTCACTTGATCATTAAGCCTACGAGCTACTTTGACTATTACGCCTACGGGATACATTGCATTGAGTTCGAATCATTCGCTCGACTGCCAAGCCTACGGGCTACCTTTATTTTGAGTTCGAGCAATCAGCCACTCGATCATTAAGTCTAAAGGCTTCTTTGACTATTACGCATATGGGCTACATTGCATCGAGTTCGAATCATTCGCTCGACTGCCTAGCCTACGGGCTACCTTTATTTCGAGTTCGAGCATTCACTCACTCGACCATTAAGCCGACGGGCTACTTTGACTATTACGTCTATGGGCTACATTGCATCGAGTTCGAATCATTCGCTCGCCTGCCAAGCCTACGGGCTACCTTTAATTTGAGTTCGAGCAATCACCCACTCGATCATTAAGCCTACAGGCTCCTTTGACTATTACGCATATGGGCTACATTGCATCGGGTTCGAATCATTCGCTCGACTGCCTAGCCTACGGGCTACCTTTATTTCGAGTTCGAGCAAACACTGACTCGACCATTAAGCCTACGGGCTACTTTGACAATTACGCCTACGGGCTACGTTGCATCGTGTTTGAATCATTCACTCGACTAGCAAGCCTACGGGCTACTTTTATTTCGAGTTCGAGAAATCACTCACTTGATCATTAAGCCTACGAGCTACTTTGACTATTACGCCTACGGGATACATTGCATTGAGTTCGAATCATTCGCTCGACTGCCAAGCCTACGGGCTACCTTTATTTCAAGTTCGAGCAATCACCCACTCGATTATTAAGCCTAAAGGCTTCTTTGACTATTACGCATATGGGCTATATTGCATCGAGTTCGAATCATTCGCTCGACTGCCAAGCCTACGGGCTACCTTTATTTCGAGTTCGAGCAATCACTCACTCGACTATTAAGCCTACGGGCTACTTTTACTATTACGCCTACGGGCTACATTGCATCGAGTTCAAATCATTCACTTGACTGTCAAGACTACGGGCTACCTTTATTTCGAGTTCGAGCAATCACTCACTCGATCATTAAGCCTATGGGCTACTTTGATTATTACGCCTATGGGCTACATTGCATCGAGTTCGAATCATTCGCTCGCCTGCCAAGCCTACAGGCTACCTTTATTTCGAGTTCGAGCAAACACTGACTCGACCATTAAGCCTACGGGCTACTTTGACAATTACGCCTACGGGCTACATTGCATCGAGTTCGAATCATTTGCTCGACTGGAAAGCCTACGGGCTACTTTTATTTAGAGTTCGAGCAATCACTCACTTGATCATTAAGCCTACGAGCTACTTTGACTATTACGCCTACGGGATACATTGCATTGAGTTCGAATCATTCGCTCGACTGCCATGCCTACGGGCTACCTTTATTTTGAGTTCGAGCAATCACCCACTCGATCATAAAGCCTACAGGCTTCTTTGACTATTACTCATATGGGCTACATTGCAATGAGTTCGAATCATTGGCTCGACTGCCTAGCCTACGGGCTACCTTTATTTCGAGTTCGAGCAATCACTCACTCAACCATTAAGCCTACGGGCTACTTTGACTATTACGCCTACGGGCTACAGTGCATCGAGTTCGAATCATTCGCTCGCCTGCCAAGCCTACAGGCTACCTTTATTTCGAGTTCGAGCAAACACTGACTCGACCATTAAGCCTACGGGCTACTTTGAAAATTATGCCTACGGGCTACATTGCATCGAGTTCGAATCATTCGCTCGACTGGCAAGCCTACGGGCTACTTTTATTTCGAGTTCGAGCAATCACTCACTTGATCATTAAGCCTACGAGCTACTTTGACTATTACGCCTATGGGATACATTGCATTGAGTTCGAATCATTCGCTCGACTGCCAAGCCTACGGGCTACCTTTATTTTGAGTTCGAGCAATCAGCCACTCGATCATTAAGTCTAAAGGCTTCTTTGACTATTACGCATATGGGCTACATTGCATCGAGTTCGAATCATTCGCTCGACTGCCTAGCCTACGGGCTACCTTTATTTCGAGTTCGAGCATTCACTCACTCGACCATTAAGCCGACGGGCTACTTTGACTATTACGTCTATGGGCTACATTGCATCGAGTTCGAATCATTCGCTCGCCTGCCAAGCCTACGGGCTACCTTTAATTTGAGTTCGAGCAATCACCCACTCGATCATTAAGCCTACAGGCTCCTTTGACTATTACGCATATGGGCTACATTGCATCGGGTTCGAATCATTCGCTCGACTGCCTAGCCTACGGGCTACCTTTATTTCGAGTTCGAGCAAACACTGACTCGACCATTAAGCCTACGGGCTACTTTGACAATTACGCCTACGGGCTACGTTGCATCGAGTTTGAATCATTCACTCGACTAGCAAGCCTACGGGCTACTTTTATTTCGAGTTCGAGAAATCACTCACTTGATCATTAAGCCTACGAGCTACTTTGACTATTACGCCTACGGGATACATTGCATTGAGTTCGAAACATTCGCTCGACTGCCAAGCCTACGGGCTACCTTTATTTCGTGTTCGAGCAATCACCCACTCGATTATTAAGCCTAAAGGCTTCTTTGACTATTACGCATATGGGCTATATTGCATCGAGTTCGAATCATTCGCTCGACTGCCAAGCCTACGGGCTACCTTTATTTCGAGTTCGAGCAATCACTCACTCGACTATTAAGCCTACGGGCTACTTTTACTATTACGCCTACGGGCTACATTGCATCGAGTTCAAATCATTCACTTGACTGTCAAGACTACGGGCTACCTTTATTTCGAGTTCGAGCAATCACTCACTCGATCATTAAGCCTATGGGCTACTTTGATTATTACGCCTATGGGCTACATTGCATCGAGTTCGAATCATTCGCTCGCCTGCCAAGCCTACAGGCTACCTTTATTTCGAGTTCGAGCAAACACTGACTCGACCATTAAATCTACGGGCTACTTTGACAATTACGCCTACGGGCTACATTGCATCGAGTTCGAATCATTTGCTCGACTGGAAAGCCTACGGGCTACTTTTATTTAGAGTTCGAGCAATCACTCACTTGATCATTAAGCCTACGAGCTACTTTGACTATTACGCCTACGGGATACATTGCATTGAGTTCGAATCATTCGCTCGACTGCCATGCCTACGGGCTACCTTTATTTTGAGTTCGAGCAATCACCCACTCGATCATAAAGCCTACAGGCTTCTTTGACTATTACTCATATGGGCTACATTGCAATGAGTTCGAATCATTGGCTCGACTGCCTAGCCTACGGGCTACCTTTATTTCGAGTTCGAGCAATCACTCACTCAACCATTAAGCCTACGGGCTACTTTGACTATTACGCCTACGGGCTACAGTGCATCGAGTTCGAATCATTCGCTCGCCTGCCAAGCCTACAGGCTACCTTTATTTCGAGTTCGAGCAAACACTGACTCGACCATTAAGCCTACGGGCTACTTTGAAAATTATGCCTACGGGCTACATTGCATCGAGTTCGAATCATTCGCTCGACTGGCAAGCCTACGGGCTACTTTTATTTCGAGTTCGAGCAATCACTCACTTGATCATTAAGCCTACGAGCTACTTTGACTATTACGCCTATGGGATACATTGCATTGAGTTCGAATCATTCGCTCGACTGCCAAGCCTACGGGCTACCTTTATTTTGAGTTCGAGCAATCAGCCACTCGATCATTAAGTCTAAAGGCTTCTTTGACTATTACGCATATGGGCTACATTGCATCGAGTTCGAATCATTCGCTCGACTGCCTAGCCTACGGGCTACCTTTATTTCGAGTTCGAGCATTCACTCACTCGACCATTAAGCCGACGGGCTACTTTGACTATTACGTCTATGGGCTACATTGCATCGAGTTCGAATCATTCGCTCGCCTGCCAAGCCTACGGGCTACCTTTAATTTGAGTTCGAGCAATCACCCACTCGATCATTAAGCCTACAGGCTCCTTTGACTATTACGCATATGGGCTACATTGCATCGGGTTCGAATCATTCGCTCGACTGCCTAGCCTACGGGCTACCTTTATTTCGAGTTCGAGCAAACACTGACTCGACCATTAAGCCTACGGGCTACTTTGACAATTACGCCTACGGGCTACGTTGCATCGAGTTTGAATCATTCACTCGACTAGCAAGCCTACGGGCTACTTTTATTTCGAGTTCGAGAAATCACTCACTTGATCATTAAGCCTACGAGCTACTTTGACTATTACGCCTACGGGATACATTGCATTGAGTTCGAAACATTCGCTCGACTGCCAAGCCTACGGGCTACCTTTATTTCGTGTTCGAGCAATCACCCACTCGATTATTAAGCCTAAAGGCTTCTTTGACTATTACGCATATGGGCTATATTGCATCGAGTTCGAATCATTCGCTCGACTGCCAAGCCTACGGGCTACCTTTATTTCGAGTTCGAGCAATCACTCACTCGACTATTAAGCCTACGGGCTACTTTTACTATTACGCCTACGGGCTACATTGCATCGAGTTCAAATCATTCACTTGACTGTCAAGACTACGGGCTACCTTTATTTCGAGTTCGAGCAATCACTCACTCGATCATTAAGCCTATGGGCTACTTTGATTATTACGCCTATGGGCTACATTGCATCGAGTTCGAATCATTCGCTCGCCTGCCAAGCCTACAGGCTACCTTTATTTCGAGTTCGAGCAAACACTGACTCGACCATTAAGCCTACGGGCTACTTTGACAATTACGCCTACGGGCTACATTGCATCGAGTTCGAATCATTTGCTCGACTGGAAAGCCTACGGGCTACTTTTATTTAGAGTTCGAGCAATCACTCACTTGATCATTAAGCCTACGAGCTACTTTGACTATTACGCCTACGGGATACATTGCATTGAGTTCGAATCATTCGCTCGACTGCCATGCCTACGGGCTACCTTTATTTTGAGTTCGAGCAATCACCCACTCGATCATAAAGCCTACAGGCTTCTTTGACTATTACTCATATGGGCTACATTGCAATGAGTTCGAATCATTGGCTCGACTGCCTAGCCTACGGGCTACCTTTATTTCGAGTTCGAGCAATCACTCACTCAACCATTAAGCCTACGGGCTACTTTGACTATTACGCCTACGGGCTACAGTGCATCGAGTTCGAATCATTCGCTCGCCTGCCAAGCCTACAGGCTACCTTTATTTCGAGTTCGAGCAAACACTGACTCGACCATTAAGCCTACGGGCTACTTTGAAAATTATGCCTACGGGCTACATTGCATCGAGTTCGAATCATTCGCTCGACTGGCAAGCCTACGGGCTACTTTTATTTCGAGTTCGAGCAATCACTCACTTGATCATTAAGCCTACGAGCTACTTTGACTATTACGCCTACGGGATACATTGCATTGAGTTCGAATCATTCGCTCGACTGCCAAGCCTACGGGCTACCTTTATTTTGAGTTCGAGCAATCAGCCACTCGATCATTAAGTCTAAAGGCTTCTTTGACTATTACGCATATGGGCTACATTGCATCGAGTTCGAATCATTCGCTCGACTGCCTAGCCTACGGGCTACCTTTATTTCGAGTTCGAGCATTCACTCACTCGACCATTAAGCCGACGGGCTACTTTGACTATTACGTCTATGGGCTACATTGCATCGAGTTCGAATCATTCGCTCGCCTGCCAAGCCTACGGGCTACCTTTAATTTGAGTTCGAGCAATCACCCACTCGATCATTAAGCCTACAGGCTCCTTTGACTATTACGCATATGGGCTACATTGCATCGGGTTCGAATCATTCGCTCGACTGCCTAGCCTACGGGCTACCTTTATTTCGAGTTCGAGCAAACACTGACTCGACCATTAAGCCTACGGGCTACTTTGACAATTACGCCTACGGGCTACGTTGCATCGAGTTTGAATCATTCACTCGACTAGCAAGCCTACGGGCTACTTTTATTTCGAGTTCGAGAAATCACTCACTTGATTATTAAGCCTACGAGCTACTTTGACTATTACGCCTACGGGATACATTGCATTGAGTTCGAATCATTCGCTCGACTGCCAAGCCTACGGGCTACCTTTATTTCAAGTTCGAGCAATCACCCACTCGATTATTAAGCCTAAAGGCTTCTTTGACTATTACGCATATGGGCTATATTGCATCGAGTTCGAATCATTCGCTCGACTGCCAAGCCTACGGGCTACCTTTATTTCGAGTTCGAGCAATCACTCACTCGACTATTAAGCCTACGGGCTACTTTGACTATTACGTCTACGGGCTACATTGCATCGAGTTTGAATCATTCGCTCGTCTGCCAAGCCTACGGGCTACCTCTATTTCGAGTTCGAGCAATCACTCACTCGATCATTAATCCTACGAGCTACATTGACTATTATGCCTACGTGCTACACTGCATCGAGTTCGAATCATTCGCTCGACTGCCAAGCCTACGGGCTACCTTTATTTCGAGTTTGAGAAATTACTCACTCGATCATTAAGCCTACGGGCTACTTTGACTATTACGCCTACGGGCTACTTTGACTATTACGCCTACGGGCTACATTGCATCGAGTTCGAATCATTCGCTCGACTGCCAAGCCTATGGGCTACCTTTATTTCGAGTCAAGCAATCACTCACTCGATTATTAAGCCTACGAGCTACTTTGACTATTATGCCTACGGGCTACATTGCATCGAGTTCGAATCATTCGCTCGACTGCCAAGCCTACAGGCTACCTTTATTTCGAGTTCGAGCAATCACCCACTCGATCATTAAGCCTACAGGATTCTTTGACTATTACGCATACGGGCTACATTGCATCGAGTTTGAATCATTCGCTCGACTGCCTAGCCTACGGGCTACCTTTATTTCGAGTTCGAGCAATCACTCACTTGACTATTAAGACTACGGGCTACTTTGACTATTACGTCTACGGGCTACATTGCATCGAGTTTGAATCATTCGCTCATCTGCCAAGCCTACGGGCTACCTTTATTTCGAGTTCGAGCAATCACTCACTCGATCATGAAGCCTACGAGCTACGTTGACTATTATGCCTACGTGCTACATTGCATCGAGTTAGAATCATTCGCTCGACTGCCAGGCCTACGGGCTACCTTTATTTTGAGTTCGAGCAATCACTCACTCGACCATTAAACCTACGGGCTACTTTGACTATTATGCCTACGGGCTACATTGCATCGAGTTCGAATCATTCGGCTGACTGCCAAGCCTACGGGCTACCTTTATTTCGAGTTCGAGCAATCACTCACTAGACCATTAAGCCTACGGGCTACTTTGACTGTTACTCCTATGGGCTACATTGCATCGAGTTCGAATCATTTGCTCGTCTGCCAAGCCTACGGGCTACCTTTATTTCGAGTTCGAGCAATCACTCACTCGATCATTAAGCCTACGGGATACTTTGACTATTATGCCTACGGGCTACATTGCATCGAGTTTGAATCATTCGCTCGACTGCCAAGCCAACGGGCTACCTTTATTTTGAGTTCGAGCAATCACTCACACGATCATTAAGCCTACGAGCTACTTTGACTATTACGCCTAAGGGCTACATTGCATCGAGTTCGAATCATTCGCTCGACGGCCAAGCCTACGGGATACCTTTATTGCAAGTTTGAATCATTCGCTCACTCGACCATTAAACCTACGGGCTACTTTTACTATTACGCCTACTGGCTACATTGCATCGAGTTCGAATCATTCGCTCGACTGCCAAGCCTACAGGCTACCTTTATTTTGTGTTCGAGCAATCATTCACTCGACCATTAAGCCTACGGGGTACTTTCACTGTTACTCCTATGGGCTACATTACATCGAGTTCGAATCATTCGCTCGACTGCCAAGCCTACGGGCTACCTTTATTTCGAGTTCGAGCAATCACTCACTCGATCATTAAGCCTACGGGATACTTTGACTATTACGCCTACGGGCTACATTGCATCGAGTTTGAATCATTCGCTCGACTGCCAAGCCTACGGGCTACCTTTATTTCGAGTTCGAGCAATCACTCACTCGATCATTAAGCCTACGAGCTACTTTTACTATTACGCCTAAGGGCTACATTGCATCGAGTTCGAATCATTCGCTCGACGGCCAAGCCTACGGGATACCTTTATTGCAAGTTCGAATCATTCGCTCACTCGACCATTAAACCTACGGGCTACTTTTACTATTACACCTACTGGCTACATTGCATCGAGTTCGAATCATTCGCTCGACTGCCAAGCCTACAGGCTACCTTTATTTCGTGTTCGAGCAATCATTCACTCGACCATTAAGCCTACGGGGTACTTTGACTGTTACACCTATGGGCTACATTGCATCGAGATCGAATCATTCGCTCGACTGTCAAGCCTACGGGCTACCTTTATTTCGAGTTCGAGTAATCACCCACTCGATCATAAAGTGTATAGGATTCTTTGACTATTACGCATACGGGCTACATTGCATCGAGTTCGAATAATTCGCTCGACTGCCCAGCCTACGGGCTACCTTTATTTCGAGTTCGAGCAATCACTCACTCGACTATTAAGCCTACGGGCTACTTTGACTATTACGTCTACGGGCTACATTGCATTGAGTTCGAATCATTCGATCATCTGCCAAGCCTACAGGCTACCTTTATTTCGAGTTCGAGCAATCACTCACTCGATCATTAAGCGTACGAGCTGCGTTGACTATTATGCCTAAGTGCTACATTGCATCGAGTTCAAATCATTCGCTCGATTGCCAAGCCTACGGGCTACCTTTACTTTGAGTTCGAGCAATCACTCACTGGACCATTAAACCTACGGGATACTTTGACTATTTTGCCAACGGGCTACATTACATCGAGTTCGAATCATTTGCTCGACTGCCAAGCCTACTGGCTACCTTTATTTCGGGTTCGAGCAATCACTCACTCGACCATTAAGCCTACGTGCTACTTTGACTGTTACTCCTACGGGCTACATTGCATCGAGTTCGAATCATTCGCTCGACTGCCAAGCCTAAGGGCTACCTTTATTTTGAGTTTGAGCAATCACTCACTCAATCATTAAGCCTACGGGCTACTTTGACTGTTACTCCTATGTGCTACATTTCATCGAGTTCAAATCATTCGCTCGACTGCCAACCCTACGGGTTACCTTTATTTCGAGTTCGAGCAATCACTCACTCGACCATTAAGCCTACGGGCTAGTTTGACTATTACGCCCACGGACTACATTCCATCGAGTTCGAATCATTTGCTCGACTACCAAGCCTATGGGCTACCTTTATTTTGAGTTCGAGCAATCACTCACTCGATCATTAAGCCTACGGGCTACCTTTATTTTTAGTTCGAGCAATCACTCACTCGACCATTAAGCCTACGAGCTACTTTGACTATTACGCCTACGGGCTACATTGCATCGAGTTCGAATCATTCGCTTGACTGCAAAGCCTACGGGCTACCATTATTTTGAGTTCGAGCAATCACTCACTCGACCATTAAGCCTACGTGCTACTTTGACTGTTACTCCTGCAGGCTACATTGCATCGAGTTCGAATCATTCGCTCGACTGCCAAGCCTATGGGCTACCTTTATTTTGAGTTCGAGCAATCACTCACTCGATCATTAAGCCTACGGGATACTTTGACTATTATGCCTACGGGCTACATTGCATCGAGTTTGAATCATTCGCTCGACTGCCAAGCCTACAAGCTACCTTTATTTCGAGTAAGAGCAATCACTCACTCGACCATTGAGCCTACGGGCTGCTTTGACTATTATGGCTACGGGCTACATTGCATCGAGTTTGAATCTTTCCCTCGACTGCCAAGCCTACGGGCTACCTTTATTTTGAGTTTGAGCAATCACTCACTCGATCATTAAGCCTGCGAGCTACTTTGACTATTATGCCTACAGGCTATATTGCATCGAGTTCGAATCATTCGCTCCACTGCCAAGCCAACGGGCTACCTTTATTTCGAGTTCGAGCAATCACTCACTCGACCATTAAGCCTATGGGCTACTTTGACTGTTACTCCTGCTGGCTACATTGCATGGAGTTCCAATCATTCGCTCGACTGCCAAGCCTATGGGCAACCTTTATTTCGAGTTCGAGCAATCACTCACTCGATCATTAAGCCTACGAGCTACTTTGACTATTACGCCTACGGGCTACATTGCATGGAGTTTGAATCATTCGCTCGACTGCCAAGCCTATGGGCTACCTTTATTTTGAGTTCGAGCAATCACCCACTCGATCATTAAGCCTACAGGCTTCTTTGACTATTATGCATACGGGCTACATTGCATCGAGTTTGAATCATTCGCTCGACTGCCTAGCCTACGGGCTACCTTTATTTCGAGTTCGAGCAATCACTCACTCGACTATTAAGCCTACGGGCTACTTTGACTATTACGTCTACGGGCTACATTGCATCGAGTTCGAATCATTCTCTCGTCTGCCAAGCCTACGGGCTACCGTTATTTCGAGTTCGAGCAATCACTCACTGAATCATTAAGCCTACAAGCTATGTTGACTATTATGCCTACGTGCTACATTGCATCGAGTTCGAATCATTTGCTCGACTGCCAAGCCTACGGCTTACCTTTATTTTGAGTTCGAGCAATCACTCACTCGACCATCAAACCTACGGGCTACTTTGACTATTACGCCTACGGGCTACATTGCATCGAGTTAGAATCATTCACTCGACTGCCAAGCCTACGGGCTACCTTTATTTCGAGTTCGAGCAATCACTCACTCGACCATTAAGCCTACGGGCTACTTTGACTGATACTCCTATGGGGTACATTGCATCGAGTTCGAATCATTCACTCGACTGCCAAGCCTACGGGCTACCTTTATTTCGAGTTCGAGAAATCACTCACTCGATCATTAAGCCTACGGGCTACTTCGACTATTACGCCTACCGGCTACATTGCATCGAGTTCGAATCATTCGCTCGACTGCCAAGCCTACGGGCTACCTTTATTTCGAGTTCGAGCAATCACTCACTCGACCATTAAGCCTACGGGCTACTTTGACTGTTACTCCTACGGGCTACATTGCATAGAGTTGGAATCATTCACTCGATTGCCAAACCTATGGGCTACCTTTTTTTCGAGTTAAAGCAATCACTCACTCAATCATTAAGCCTACGAGCTACTTTGACTATTACGCATACGAGCTACAATGCATCGAGTTCAAATCACTCACTCGACTGCCAAGCCTACGGGCTACCTTTATTTCGAATTCGAGCAATCACTCACTCGACCATTAAGCCTACGGGCTACTTTGCCTGTTACTCCTGCTAGCTACATTGCATCGAGTTCGAATCATTCGCTCGACTGGCAAGCCTACGGGCTACTTTTATTTCGAGTTCGAGCAATCACTCACTAGATCATTAAGCCTACAAGCTACTTTGACTATTACGCCTATGGGCTACATTGCATCGAGTTCGAATCATTCGCACGCCTGCCAATCCTAAGGGCTACCTTTATTTTGAGTTGGAGCAATCACTCACTCGACCATTAAGCCTACGGGCTACTTTGACTGTTACTCCTCCTAGCTACATTGCATCGAGTTCGAATCATTCGCTCGACTGCCAAGCCTACGGGCTACCTTTATTTCGAGTTCGAGCAATCACTCACTCGATCATTAAGCCTACGTGCTACTTTGACTGTTACTCCTATGTGCTACATTTTATCGAGTTAGAATCATTTGCTCGACTGCCAACCCTACAGGCTACCTTTATTTCGAGTTCGAGCAATCACTCACTCGACCATTAAGCCTACGGGATACTTTGACTATTACTCCTACAGGCTACATTGCATCGAGTTCGAATCATTCGCTCGACTGCCAAGCCTACGGGCTACCTTTATTTTGAGTTCGAGCAATCACTCACTCGACCATCAAACCTACGAGCTACTTTGACTATTACGCCTACGGGCTACAATGCATCGAGTTCGAATCATTCACTCGACTGCCAAGCCTACGGGAATCACTCACTCGACCATTAAGCCTACGGGCTAC
This sequence comes from Nicotiana tomentosiformis, assembly GCF_000390325.3. Taxonomy (NCBI): domain Eukaryota; kingdom Viridiplantae; phylum Streptophyta; class Magnoliopsida; order Solanales; family Solanaceae; genus Nicotiana; species Nicotiana tomentosiformis. The sequence continues at coordinate 81,079,758 of NC_090815.1, forward strand.
TTTGACTGTTACTCCTATGGGCTACATTGCATCGAGTTCGAATCATTCGCTCGACTGCCAAGCCTACGGGCTACCTTTATTTTGAGTTCGAGAAATCACTCACTCGATCATTAAGCCTACGGGCTACTTCGACTATTACGCCTACTGGCTACATTGCATCGAGTTTGAATCATTCGCTCGACTGCCAAGCCTACGGGCTACCTTTATTTCGAGTTCGAGCAATCACTCACTCGACCATTAAGCCTACTGGTTACTTTGACTGTTACTCCTATGGGCTACATTGCATCGAGTTCGAATCATTCGCTCGACTGCCAGGCCTACGGGCTACCTTTATTTCGAGTTCGAGAAATCACTCACTCGATCATTAAGCCTACGGGCTACTTAGACTATTACGCTTACCGGCTACATTGCATCGAGTTCGAATCATTTGCTCGACTGCCAAGCCTACGGGCTACCTTTATTTCGCGTTCGAGCAATCACTCACTCGACCATTAAGCCTACGGGCTACTTTGACTATTACGTATACGAGCAACAATGCATCGAGTTCGAATCATTCACTCGACTGCCAAGCCTATGGGCTACCTTTATTTCGAGTTCGAGCAATCAATCACTCGATCATTAAGCCTACGGGCTACTTTGACTGTTACTCCTATGTGCTACATTTATCGAGTTTGAATCATTCGCTCGACTGCCAACCCTACAGGCTACCTTTATTTCGAGTTCGAGCAATCACTCACTCGACCATTAAGCCTACGGGCTACTTTGACTATTACTCCTACAAGCTACATTGCATCGAGTTCGAATCATTCGCTCGACTGCCAACCTACGGGCTACCGTTATTTCGAGTTCGAGCAATCACTCACTCGACCATTAAGCCTACGGGCTACTTTGACTGTTACTCCTACTGGCTACATTGCATAGAGTTGGAATCATTCACTCGATTGCCAAGCCTATGGGCTACCTTTTTTTCGAGTTCGAGCAATCACTCACTCGATCATTAAGCCTACAAGCTACTTTGACTATTACGCATACGAGCTACAATGCATCGAGTTCAAATCATTCACTCGACTGCCAAGCCTACGGGCTACCTTTATTTCGAGTTCGAGCAATCACTCACTCGACCATTAAGCCTACGTGCTACTTTGCCTGTTACTCCTGCTAGCTACATTGCATCGAGTTCGAATCCTTCGCTCGACTGGCAAGCCTACGGGCTACTTTTATTTCGAGTTCGAGCAATCACTCACTAGATCATTAAGCCTACAAGCTACTTTGACTATTACGCCTATGGGCTACATTGCATCGAGTTCGAATCATTCGCACGCCTGCCAATCCTAAGGGCTACCTTTATTTTGAGTTGGAGAAATCACTCACTCGACCATTAAGCCTACGGGCTACTTTGACTGTTACTCCTCCTAGCTACATTGCATCGAGTTCGAATCATTCGCTCGAATGCCAAGCCTACGGGCTACCTTTATTTCGAGTTCGAGCAATTACTCACTCGATCATTAAGCCTATGGGCTACTTTGACTGTTACTCCTATGTGCTATATTTTATCGAGTTCGAATCATTCGCTCGACTGCCAACCCTACAGGCTACCTTTATTTCAAGTTCGAGCAATCACTCAATCGACCATTAAGCCTACGGGCTACTTTGACTATTACTCCTACAGGTTATATTGCATCGAGTTCGAATCATTCGCTCGACTGCCAAGCCTACGGGCTACCTTTATTTTGAGTTCGAGCTATCACTCACTCGACCATCAAACCTACGGGCTACTTTGACTATTACGCCTACGGGCTACATTGCATCGAGTTCGAATCATTCACTCGACTGCCAAGCCTACGGGAATCACTCACTCGACCATTAAGCCTACGGGCTACTTTGACTGTTACTCCTATGGGCTACATTGCATCGAGTTCGAATCATTCGCTCGACTGCCAAGCCTACGGGCTACCTTTATTTCGAGTTCGAGAAATCACTCACTCGATCATTAAGCCTACGGGCTACTTCGACTATTACGCCTACCGGCTACATTGCATCGAGTTCGAATCATTCGCTCGACTGCCAAGCCTACGGGCTACCTTTATTTCGAGTTCGAGCAATCACTCACTCGACCATTAAGCCTACGGGCTACTTTGACTGTTACTCCTATGTTCTACATTGCTTCGAGTTCGAATCATTCGCTCGACTTCCAAGCCTACGGGCTACCTTTATTTTGAGTTCAAGAAATCACTCACTCGATCATCAAGCCTACGGGCTACTTCGACTATTACGCCTACCGGCTACATTGCATCGAGTTCGAATCATTCGCTCGACTGCCAAGCCTACGGGCTACCTTTATTTTGAGTTCGAGCAATCACTCACTCGACCATTAAGCCTACGGGCTACTTTGACTGTTACTCCTACGGGCTACATTGCATAGAGTTGGAATCATTCACTCGATTGCCAAGCCTATGGGCTACCTTTTTTTCGAGTTCGAGCAATCACTCACTCGATCATTAAGCCTACGAGCTACTTTGACTATTACGCATACGAGCTACAATGCATCGAGTTCAAATCATTCACTCGACTGCCAAGCCTACGGGCTACCTTTATTTCGAGTTCGAGGAATCACTCACTCGACCATTAAGCCTACGGACTACTTTGCCTGTTACTCCTGCTAGCTACATTGCATCGAGTTCGAATCATTCGCGCGACTGGCAAGCCTACGGGCTACTTTTATTTCGAGTTCGAGCAATCACTCACTAGATCATTAAGCCTACAAGCTACTTTGACTATTACGCCTATGGGCTACATTGAATCGAGTTCGATTCATTCGCACGCCTGCCAATCCTAAGGGCTACCTTTATTTTGAGTTGGAGCAATCACTCACTCGACCATTAAGCCTACGGGCTACTTTGACTGTTACTCCTCCTAGCTACATTGCATCGAGTTTGAATCATTCGCTCGACTGCCAAGCCTTCGGGCTACCTTTATTTCGAGTTCGAGCAATTAATCACTCGATCATTAAGCCTACGGGCTACTTTGACTGTTACTCCTATGTGCTACATTTTATCGATTTCGAATCATTCGCTCGACTGCCAACCCTACAGGCTACCTTTATTTCGAGTTCAAACAATCACTCACTCGACCATTAAGCCTACGGGCTACTTTGACTATTACTCCTACAGGCTACATTGCATCGAGTTTGAATCATTCGCTCGACTGCCAAGCCTACAGGCTACCTTTATTTCGAGTTCGAGCAATCGCTCACTCGACCATTAAGCCTACGGGCTACTTTGACTGTTACTCCTACGGGCTACATTGCATAGAGTTGGAATCATTCACTCGATTGCCAAGCCTATGGGCTACCTTTTTTTTGAGTTCGAGCAATCACTCACTCGATCATTAAGCCTACGAGCTACTTTGACTATTACGCATACGAGCTACAATGCATCGAGTTCAAATCATTCACTCGACTGCCAAGCCTACGGGCTACCTTTATTTCGAGTTCGAGCAATCACTCACTCGACCATTAAGCCTACGGGCTACTTTGCCTGTTACTCCTGCTAGCTACAGTGCATCGAGTTCGAATCATTCGCTCGACTGGCAAGCCTACAGGCTACTTTTATTTCGAGTTCGAGCAATCACTCACTAGATCATTAAGCCTACAAGCTTCTTTGACTATTACGCCTATGGGCTACATTGCATCGAGTTCGAATCATTCGCACGCCTGCCAATCCTAAGGGCTACCTTTATTTTGAGTTGGAGCAATCACTCACTCGACCATTAAGCCTACGGGCTACTTTGACTGTTACTCCTCCTAGCTACATTGCATCGAGTTCGAATCATTCGCTCGACTGGCAAGCCTACGGGCTACCTTTATTTCGAGTTCGAGCAATTACTCACTCGATCATTAAGGCTACGGGCTACTTTGACTGTTACTCCTATGTGCTACATTTTATCGAGTTCGAATCATTCGCTCGACTGCCAACCCTACAGGCTACCTTTATTTCGAGTTCGAGCAATCCCTCACTCGACCATTAAGCCTACGGGCTACTTTGACTATTACTCCTACAGGCTACATTGCATCGAGTTCGAATCATTCGTTCGACTGCCAAGCCTACGGGCTACCTTTATTTTGAGTTCGAGCAATCACTCACTCGACCATCAAACCTACGGGCTACTTTGACTATTACGCCTACGGGCTACATTGCATCGAGTTCGAATTATTCACTCGACTGCCATGCCTACGGGAATCACTCACTCGACCATTAAGCCTACGGGCTACTTTGACTGTTACTCCTATGGGCTACATTGCATCGAGTTCGAATCATTCGCTCGACTGCCAAGCCTATGGGCTACCTTTATTTCGAGTTTGAGAAATCACTCACTCGATCATTAAGCCTACGGTCTACTTCGACTATTACGCCTACCGGCTACATTGCATCGAGTTCGAATCATTCGCTCGACTGCCAAGCCTACGGGCTACCTTTATTTTGAGTTCGAGCAATCACTCACTCGACCATTAAGCCTACGGGCTACTTTGACTGTTACTCCTATGGGCTACATTGCATAGAGTTGGAATTATTCACTCGATTGCCAAGCCTATGGGCTACCCTTTTTTTGAGTTCGAGCAATCACTCACTCGATCATTAAGCCTACGAGCTACTTTGACTATTACGTATACGAGCGACAATGCATCGAGTTCAAATCATTCACTCGACTGCCAAGCCTACGGGCTACCTTTATTTCGAGTTCGAGCAATCACTCACTCGACCATTAAGCCTAAGGGCTACTTTGCCTGTTACTCCTGCTAGCTACATTGCATCGAGTTCGAATCATTCGCTCGACTGGCAAGCCTACGGGCTACTTTTATTTCGAGTTCGAGAAATCACTCACTAGATCAGTAAGCCTACAAGCTACTTTGACTATTACGCCTATGGGCTACATTGCATCGAGTTCGAATCATTCGCACGCCTGCCAATCCTAAGGGCTACCTTTATTTTGAGTTGGAGAAATCACCCACTCGACCATTAAGCCTACAGACTACTTTGACTGTTACTCCTCCTAGCTACATTGCATCGAGTTCGAATCATTCGCTCGACTGCCAAGCCTACGGGCTACCTTTATTTCGAGTTCGAGCAATCACTCACTCGATCATTAAGCCTACGGGCTACTTTGACTGTTACTCCTATGTGCTACATTTTATCGAGTTTGAATCATTCCCTCGACCGCCAACCCTACAGGCTACCTTTATTTCGAGTTCGAGCAATCACTCACTCGACCATTAAGCATACGGGCTACTTTGACTATTACTCCTACAGGCTACATTGCATCGAGTTCAAATCATTCGCTCGACTGCCAAGCTTACGGGCTACCTTTATTTTAAGTTCGAGCAATCACTCACTCGACCATCAAACCTACGGGCTACTTTGACTATTACGCCTACGGGCTACATTGCATCGAGTTCGAATCATTCACTCGACTGCCAAGCCTACGGGAATCACTCACTCGACCATTAAGCCTACGGGCTACTTTGACTGTTACTCCTATGGGCTATATTGCATCGAGTTCGAATCATTCGCTCGACTGCCAAGCCTACGGGCTACCTTTATTTCGAGTTCGAGAAATCACTCACTCGATCATTTAGCCTACGGGCTACTTCGACTATTACGCCTACCGGCTACATTACATCGAGTTCGAATCATTCGCTCGACTGCCAAGCCTACAGGCTACCTTTATTTCGAGTTCGAGCAATCACTCACTCGACCATTAAGCCTACGGGCTACTTTGACTGTTACTCCTATGGGCTACATTGCATCGAGTTCGAATCATTCGCTCGACTGCCAAGCCTACGGGCTACCTTTATTTTGAGTTCGAGAAATCACTCACTCGATCATTAAGCCTACGGGCTACTTCGACTATTACGCCTACCGGCTACATTGCATCGAGTTCGAATCATTCGCTCGACTGCCAAGCCTACGGGCTACCTTTATTTCGAGTTCGAGCAATCACTCACTACACCATTAAGCCTGCGGGCTACTTTGACTGTTACTCCTACGGGCTACATTGCAAAGAGTTGGAATCATTCACTCGATTGCCAAGCCTATGGGATACCTTTTTTTCGAGTTCGAGCAATCACTCACTCGATCATTAAGCCTACGAGTTACTTTGACTATTACGCATACGAGCTACAATGCATCGAGTTCAAATCATTCACTCGACTGCCAAGCCTATGGGCTACCATTATTTCGAGTTCGAGGACTCACTCACTCGACCATTAAGCCTACAGGCTACTTTGCCTGTTACTCCTGCTAGCTACATTGCATCGAGTTCGAATCATTTGCGCGACTGGCAAGTCTACGGGCTACTTTTATTTCGAGTTCGAGCAATCACTCACTAGATCATTAAGCCTACAAGCTACTTTGACTATTACGCCTATGGGCTACATTGCATCGAGTTCGAATCATTCGCACGCCTGCCAATCCTAAGGGCTACCTTTATTTTGAGTTGGAGCAATCACTCACTCGACCATTAAGCCTACGGGCTACTTTGACTGTTACTCCTCCTAGCTACATTGCATCGAGTTCGTATCATTCGCTCGACTGCCAAGCCTACGGGCTACCTTTATTTCGAGTTCGAGCAATTAATCACTCGATCATTAAGCCCACGGGCTACTTTGACTGTTACTCCTATGTGCTACATTTTATCGATTTTGAATCATTCGCTCGACTGCCAACCCTACAGGCTACCTTTATTTCGAGTTCGAGCAATCACTCACTCGACCATTAAGCCTACGGGCTACTTTGACTATTACTCCTACAGGCTACATTGCATCGAGTTCGAATCATTCGCTCGACTGCCAATCCTACGGGCTACCTTTATTTCGAGTTCGAGCAATCACTCACTCGACCATTAAGCCTACGGGCTACTTTGACTGTTACTCCTACGGGCTACATTGCATAGAGTTGGAATCATTCACTCGATTGCCAAGCCTATGGGCTACCTTTTTTTTGAGTTCGAGCAATCACTCACTCGATCATTAAGCCTACGAGCTACTTTGACTATTACGCATATGAGCTACAATGCATCGAGTTCAAATCATTCACTCGACTGCCAAGCCTACGGGCTACCTTTATTTCGAGTTCGAGCAATCACTCACTCGACCATTAAGCCTACGGGCTACTTTGCCTGTTACTCCTGCTAGCTACAGTGCATCGAGTTCGAATCATTCGCTCGACTGGCAAGCCTACAGGCTACTTTTATTTCGAGTTCGAGCAATCACTCACTAGATCATTAAGCCTACAAGCTTCTTTGACTATTACGCCTATGGGCTACATTGCATCGAGTTCGAATCATTCGCACGCCTGCCAATCCTAAGGGCTACCTTTATTTTGAGTTGGAGCAATCACTCACTCGACCATTAAGCCTACGGGCTACTTTGACTGTTACTCCTCCTAGCTACATTGCATCGAGTTCGAATCATTCGCTCGACTGGCAAGCCTACGGGCTACCTTTATTTCGAGTTCGAGCAATCACTCACTCGATCATTAAGGCTACGGGCTACTTTGACTGTTACTCCTATGTGCTACATTTTATCGAGTTCGAATCATTCGCTCGACTGCCAACCCTACAGGCTACCTTTATTTCGAGTTCGAGCAATCCCTCACTCGACCATTAAGCCTACGGGCTACTTTGACTATTACTCCTACAGGCTACATTGCATCGAGTTCGAATCATTCGTTCGACTGCCAAGCCTACGGGCTACCTTTAGTTTGAGTTCGAGCAATAACTCACTCGACCATCAAACCTACGGGCTACTTTGACTATTACACCTACGGGCTACATTGCATCGAGTTCGAATCATTCACTCGACTGCCAAGCCTACGGGAATCACTCACTCGATCATTAAGCCTACGGGCTACTTCGACTATTATGCCTACCGGCTACATTGCATCGAGTTCGAATCATTCGCTCGACTGCCAAGCCTACGGGCTACCTTTATTTCGAGTTCGAGCAATCAGTCACTTGACCATTAAGCCTACGGGCTACTTTGACTGTTACTCCTACGGGCTACTTTGCATAGAGTTGGAATCATTCACTCGATTGCCAAGCCTATGGGCTACCTTTTTTTTGAGTTCGAGCAATCACTCACTCGATCATTAAGCCTACGAGCTACTTTGACTATTACGCATACGAGCTACAATGCATCGAGTTCAAATCATTCACTCGACTGCCAAGCCTACGGGCTACCTTTATTTCGAGTTCGAGCAATCACTCACTCGACCATTAAGCCTACGGGCTACTTTGCCTGTTACTCCTACTAGCTACATTGCATCGAGTTCGAATCATTCGCTCGACTGGCAAGCCTACGGGCTACTTTTATTTCGAGTTCGAGCAATCACTCACTAGATCATTAAGCCTACAAGCTACTTTGACTATTACGCCTATGGGCTACATTGCATCGAGTTCGAATCATTCGCACGCCTGCCAATCCTAAGGGCTACCTTTATTTTGAGTTGGAGCAATCACTCACTCGACCATTAAGCCTACGGGCTACTTTGACTGTTACTCCTCCTAGCTACATTGCATCGAGTTCGAATCATTCGCTCGACTGCCAAGCCTACGGGCAACCTTTATTTCGAGTTCGAGCAATCAATCACTCGATCATTAAGCCTACGGGCTACTTTGACTGTTACTCCTATGTGCTACATTTTATCGAGTTCGAATCATTCGCTCGACTGCCAACACTACAGGCTACCTTTATTTCGAGATCGAGCAATCACTCACTCGACCATTAAGCCTACGGGCTACTTTGACTATTACTCCTACACGCTACATTGCATCGAGTTCGAATCATTCGCTCGACTGCCAAGCCTACGGGCTACCTTTATTTCGAGTTCGAGCAATCACTCACTCGACCATTAAGCCTACGGGCTACTTTGACTGTTACTCCTACGGGCTACATTGCATCGAGTTCGAATCATTCGCTCGACTGCCAAGCCTACGGGCTACCTTTATTTTGAGTTCGAGCAATCACTCACTCGACCATTAAGCCTACGGGCTACTTTGACTGTTACACCTACGGGCTACATTGCATAGAGTTGGAATCATTCACTCGATTGCCAAGCCTATGGGCTACCTTTTTTTCGAGTTCGAGCAATCACTCACTCGGTCATTAAGCCTACGAGCTACTTTGACTATTACGCATACGAGCTACAATGCATCGAGTTCAAATCATTTACTCGACTGCCAAGCCTACGGGCTACCTTTATTTTGAGTTCGAGCAATCACTCACTCGACCATTAAGCCTACGGGCTACTTTGCCTGTTACTCCTACTAGCTACATTGCATCGAGTTCGAATCATTCGCTCGACTGGCAAGCCTACGGGCTACTTTTATTTCGAGTTCGAGCAATCACTCACTAGATCATTAAGCCTACAAGCTACTTTGACTATTACGCCTATGGGCTACATTGCATCGAGTTCGAATCATTCGCACGCCTGCCAATCCTAAGGGCTACCTTTATTTTGAGTTGGAGCAATCACTCACTCGACCATTAAGCCTACGGGCTACTTTGACTGTTACTCCTCCTAGCTACATTGCATCGAGTTCGAATCATTCGCTCGACTGCCAAGCCTACAGGCAACCTTTATTTCGAGTTCGAGCAATCAATCACTCGATCATTAAGCCTACGGGCTACTTTGACTGTTACTCCTATGTGCTACATTTTATCGAGTTCGAATCATTCACTCGACTGCCAAGCCTACGGGCTACCTTTATTTCGAGTTCGAGCAATCACTCACTCGACCATTAAGCCTACGAGCTACTTTGCCTGTTACTCCTGCTAGCAAGATTGCATCGAGTTCGAATCATTCGCTCGACTGGCAAGCCTACGGGCTAATTTTATTTCGAGTTCGAGCAATCACTCACGAGATCATTAAGCCTACAAGCTACTTTGACTATTACGCCTATGGGCTTCATTGCATCGAGTTCGAATCATTCGCTCGACTGCCAAGCCTACGGGCTACCTTTATTTCGAGTTCGAGAAATCACTCACTCGATCATTAAGCCTACGGGCTACTTCGACTATTACGCCTACCGGCTACATTGCATCGAGTTCGAATCATTCGCTCGACTGCCAAGCCTACGGGCTACCTTTATTTTGGGTTCGAGCAATCACTCACTCGACCATTAAGCCTACGGGCTACTTTGACTGTTACTCCTACGGGCTACTTTGCATAGAGTTGGAATCATTCACTCGATTGCCAAGCCTATGGGCTACCTTTTTTTCGAGTTCGAGCAATCACTCACTCGATCATTAAGCCTACGAGCTACTTTGACTATTACGCATACGAGCTACAATGCATCGAGTTCAAATCATTCACTCGACTGCCAAGCCTACGGGCTACCTTTATTTCGAGTTCGAGCAATCACTCACTCGACCATTAAGCCTACGGGCTACTTTGCCTGTTACTCCTACTAGCTACATTGCATCGAGTTCGAATCATTCGCTCGACTGGCAAGCCTACGGGCTACTTTTATTTCGAGTTCGAGCAATCACTCACTAGATCATTAAGCCTACAAGCTACTTTGACTATTACGCCTATGGGCTACATTGCATCGAGTTCGAATCATTCGCACGCCTGCCAATCCTAAGGGCTACCTTTATTTTGAGTTGGAGCAATCACTCACTCGACCATTAAGCCTACGGGCTACTTTGACTGTTACTCCTCCTAGCTACATTGCATCGAGTTCGAATCATTCGCTCGACTGCCAAGCCTACGGGCAACCTTTATTTCGAGTTCGAGCAATCAATCACTCGATCATTAAGCCTACGGGCTACTTTGACTGTTACTCCTATGTGCTACATTTTATCGAGTTCGAATCATTCGCTCGACTGCCAACACTACAGGCTACCTTTATTTCGAGATCGAGCAATCACTCACTCGACCATTAAGCCTACGGGCTACTTTGACTATTACTCCTACACGCTACATTGCATCGAGTTCGAATCATTCGCTCGACTGCCAAGCCTACGGGCTACCTTTATTTCGAGTTCGAGCAATCACTCACTCGACTATTAAGCCTACGGGCTACTTTGACTGTTACTCCTACGGGCTACATTGCATCGAGTTCGAATCATTCGCTCGACTGCCAAGCCTACAGGCTACCTTTATTTTGAGTTCGAGCAATCACTCACTCGACCATTAAGCCTACGGGCTACTTTGACTGTTACTCCTACGGGCTACATTGCATAGAGTTGGAATCATTCACTCGATTGCCAAGCCTATGGGCTACCTTTTTTTCGAGTTCGAGCAATCACTCACTCGGTCATTAAGCCTACGAGCTACTTTGACTATTACGCATACGAGCTACAATGCATCGAGTTCAAATCATTTACTCGACTGCCAAGCCTACGGGCTACCTTTATTTCGAGTTCGAGCAATCACTCACTCGACCATTAAGCCTACGGGCTACTTTGCCTGTTACTCCTACTAGCTACATTGCATCGAGTTCGAATCATTCGCTCGACTGGCAAGCCTACGGGCTACTTTTATTTCGAGTTCGAGCAATCACTCACTAGATCATTAAGCCTACAAGCTACTTTGACTATTACGCCTATGGGCTACATTGCATCGAGTTCGAATCATTCGCACGCCTGCCAATCCTAAGGGCTACCTTTATTTTGAGTTGGAGCAATCACTCACTCGACCATTAAGCCTACGGGCTACTTTGACTGTTACTCCTCCTAGCTACATTGCATCGAGTTCGAATCATTCGCTCGACTGCCAAGCCTACAGGCAACCTTTATTTCGAGTTCGAGCAATCAATCACTCGATCATTAAGCCTACGGGCTACTTTGACTGTTACTCCTATGTGCTACATTTTATCGAGTTCGAATCATTCACTCGACTGCCAAGCCTACGGGCTACCTTTATTTCGAGTTCGAGCAATCACTCACTCGACCATTAAGCCTACGGGCTACTTTGCCTGTTACTCCTGCTAGCAAGATTGCATCGAGTTCGAATCATTCGCTCGACTGGCAAGCCTACGGGCTAACTTTATTTCGAGTTCGAGCAATCACTCACGAGATCATTAAGCCTACAAGCTACTTTGACTATTACACCTATGGGCTTCATTGCATCGAGTTCGAATCATTCGCTCGACTGCCAAGCCTACGGGCTACCTTTATTTCGAGTTCGAGAAATCACTCACTCGATCATTAAGCCTACGGGCTACTTCGACTATTACGCCTGCCAGCTACATTGCATCGAGTTCGAATCATTCGCTCGACTGCCAAGCCTACGGGCTACCTTTATTTCGAGTTCGAGCAATCACTCACTCGACCATTAAGCCTACGGGCTACTTTGACTGTTACTCCTACGGGCTACTTTGCATAGAGTTGGAATCATTCACTCGATTGCCAAGCCTATGGGCTACCTTTTTTTCGAGTTCGAGCAATCACTCACTCGATCATTAAGCCTACGAGCTACTTTGACTATTACGCATACGAGCTACAATGCATCGAGTTCAAATCATTCACTCGACTGCCAAGCCTACGGGCTACCTTTATTTCGAGTTCGAGCAATCACTCACTCGACCATTAAGCCTACGGGCTACTTTGCCTGTTACTCCTACTAGCTACATTGCATCGAGTTCGAATCATTCGCTCGACTGGCAAGCCTACGGGCTACTTTTATTTCGAGTTCGAGCAATCACTCACTAGATCATTAAGCCTACAAGCTACTTTGACTATTACGCCTATGGGCTACATTGCATCGAGTTTGAATCATTCGCACGCCTGCCAATCCTAAGGGCTACCTTTATTTTGAGTTGGAGCAATCACTCACTCGACCATTAAGCCTACGGGCTACTTTGACTGTTACTCCTCCTAGCTACATTGCATCGAGTTCGAATCATTCGCTCGACTGCCAAGCCTACGGGCTACCTTTATTTCGAGTTCGAGCAATCAATCACTCGATCATTAAGCCTACGGGCTACTTTGACTGTTACTCCTATGTGCTACATTTTATCGAGTTCGAATCATTCGCTCGACTGCCAACACTACAGGCTACCTTTATTTCGAGATCGAGCAATCACTCACTCGACCATTAAGCCTACGGGCTACTTTGACTATTACTCCTACAGGCTATATTGCATCGAGTTTGAATCATTCGCTCGACTGCCAAGCCTACGGGCTACCTTTATTTCGAGTTCGAGCAATCACTCACTCGACCATTAAGCCTACGGGCTACTTTGACTGTTACTCCTACGGGCTACATTGCATCGAGTTCGAATCATTCGCTCGACTGCCAAGCCTACGGGCTACCTTTATTTTGAGTTCGAGCAATCACTCACTCGACCATTAAGCCTACGGGCTACTTTGACTGTTACTCCTACGGGCTACATTGCATAGAGTTGGAATCATTCACTCGATTGCCAAGCCTATGGGCTACCTTTTTTTCGAGTTCGAGCAATCACTCACTCGGTCATTAAGCCTACGAGCTACTTTGACTATTACGCATACGAGCTACAATGCATCGAGTTCAAATCATTCACTCGACTACCAAGCCTACGGGCTACCTTTATTTCGAAATCGAGCAATCACTCACTCGACCATTAAGCCTACGGGCTACTTTGCCTCTTACTCCTGCTAGCAAGATTGCATCGAGTTCGAATCATTCGCTCGACTGGCAAGCCTATGGGCTAATTTTATTTCGAGTTCGAGCAATCACTCACGAGATCATTAAGCCTACAAGCTACTTTGACTATTATGCCTATGGGCTACATTGCATCGAGTTCGAATCATTCGCACGCCTGCCAATCCTAAGGGCTACCTTTATTTTGAGTTCGAGCAATCACTCACTCGACCATTAAGCCTACGGGCTACTTTGACTGTTACTCCTACGGGCTATATTGCATAGAGTTGGAATCATTCACTCGATTGCCAAGCCTATGGGCTACCTTTTTTTCGAGTTCGAGCAATCACTCACTCGGTCATTAAGCCTACAAGCTACTTTGACTATTACGCATACGAGCTACAATGCATCGAGTTCAAATCATTCACTCGACTGCCAAGCCTACGGGCTACCTTTATTTCGAGTTCGAGCAATCACTCACTCGACCATTAAGCCTACGGGCTACTTTGCCTGTTACTCCTGCTAGCAAGATTGCATCGAGTTCGAATCATTCGCTCGACTGGCAAGCCTACGGGCTAATTTTATTTCGAGTTCGAGCAATCACTCACGAGATCATTAAGCCTACAAGCTACTTTGACTATTACGCCTATGGGCTACATTGCATCGAGTTCGAATCATTCGCACGCCTGCCAATCCTAAGGGCTACCTTTATTTTGAGTTGGAGCAATCACTCACTCGACCATTAAGCCTACGGGCTACTTTGACTGTTACTCCTCCTAGCTACATTGCATCGAGTTCGAATCATTCGCTCGACTGCCAAGCCTACGGGCTACCTTTATTTCGAGTTCAAGCAATCACTCACTCGATCATTAAGCCTACGGTCTACTTTGACTGTTACTCCTATGTGCTACAATTTATCGAGTTCGAATCATTCGCTCGACTGCCAACCCTACGGGCTACCTTTATTTCAAGTTCGAGCAATCACTCACTCGACCATTAAGCCTACGGGCTACTTTGCCTGTTACTCCTGCTAGCAAGATTGCATCGAGTTCGAATCATTCGCTCGACTGGCAAGCCTACGGGCTACCTTTATTTCGAGTTCAAGCAATCACTCACTCGATCATTAAGCCTACGGTCTACTTTGACTGTTACTCCTATGTGCTACAATTTATCGAGTTCGAATCATTCGCTCGACTGCCAACCCTACGGGCTACCTTTATTTCGAGTTCGAGCAATCACTCACTCGACCATTAAGCCTACGGGCTACTTTGACTGTTACTCCTCCTAGCTACATTGCATCGAGTTCGAATCATTCGCTCGACTGCCAAGCCTACGGGCTACCTTTATTTCGAGTTCAAGCAATCACTCACTCGATCATTAAGCCTACGGTCTACTTTGACTGTTACTCCTATGTGCTACAATTTATCGAGTTCGAATCATTCGCTCGACTGCCAACCCTACAGGCTACCTTTATTTCGAGTTCGAGCAATCACTCACTCGACCATTAAGCCTACGGGCTACTTTGACTATTACTCCTACAGGCTACATTGCATCGAGTTCGAATCATTCGCTCGACTGCCAATCCTACGGGCTAAATTTACTTCGAGTTGGAGCAATCACTCACTCGATCATTAAGCATACGGGCTACTTTGACTGTTACTCCTTTGTGCTACATTTCATCGAGTTCAAATCATTCGCTCGACTGCCAACCCTACGGGTTACCTTTATTTCGGGTTTGAGCAATTACTCACTCGACCATTAAGCCTACGGGCTACTTTGACTATTACTCCTACAGGCTACATTGCATCGAGTTTGAATCATTCGCTCGACTGCCAAGCCTACGGGCTAACTTTATTTCGAGTTCGAGCAATCACTCACTCGACAATTAAGCCTACGGGATACTTTGACTATTACTCCTACGGGCTACATTGCATCGAGTTCGAAACATTCGCTTGACTGCCAAGCCTACGGGCTACCTTTATTTCGAGTTCGAGCAATCACTCACTCGATCATTAAGCCTACGAGCTACTTTGACAATTACGCCTACGGGCTATATTGCATCGAGTTCGAATTATTCATTCGACTGCCAAGCCTACGGGCTACCTTTATTTTTAATTTGAGCAATCACTCACTCGACCATTAAGCCTATGGGCTACTTTGACTATTACTCCTGCTGGCTACATTGCATCGAGTTTGAATCATTCGCTCGATTGCCAAGCCTACGGGCTACCTTTATTTCAAGTTTGAGCAATCACTCACTCGATCATTAAGCCTATGGGCTACTTTAACTATTACGCCTACGGGCTACATTGCATCGAGTTCGAATCATTCGCTTGACTGCCAAGCCTATGGGCTACCTTTATTTTGAGTTCGAGCAATCACTCACTCGATCATTAAGCCTACGGGCAACTTTGACTATTATGCCTACGGGCTACATTGCATCGAGTTTGAATCATTCGCTCGACTGCCAAGCCTACGGGATACCTTTATTTTGAGTTCGAGCAATCACTCACTCGATCATTAAGCCTACGGGCTACCTTTATTTTTAGTTCGAGCAATCACTCACTCGACCATTAAGCCTACGAGCTACTTTGACTATTACGCCTACGGGCTACATTGCATCGAGTTCGAATCATTCGCTCGACTGCCAAGCCTACGGGCTACCATTATTTCGAGTTCGAGCAATCACTCACTCGATCATTAAGCCTACGGGCTACTATGACTATTACGCCTACGGGCTACATTGCATCGAGTTCGAATCATTCGCTCGACTGCCAAGCCTACGGGCTAACTTTATTTCGAGTTCGAGCAATCACTCACTCGACCATTAAGCCTACGGGCTACTTTGAATGTTACTCCTATGTGCTACATTTCATCGAGTTCGAATCATTCGCTCGACTTCCAACCCTACGGGCTACCTTTATTTCGAGTTCGAGCAATCACTCACTCGACCATTAAGCCTACGGGCTACTTTGACTATTACTCCTACAGGCTACATCGCATCGAGTTCGAATCATTCGCTCGACTGCCAATCCTACGAGCTAACATTATTTTGAGTTCGAGCAATCACTCACTCGACCATTAAGCCTACGGTCTACTTTGACTATTACTCCTACGGACTACATTGCATCGTGTTCGAATCATTCGCTCGACTGCCAATCCTACGGGCTAACTTTATTTTGAGTTCGAGCAATCACTCACTCGACCATTAAGCCTACGGGATACTTTGACTGTTACTCCTCCTAGCTACATTGCATCGAGTTCGAATCATTCACTCGACTGCCAAGCCTACGGGCTACATTTATTTTGAGTTCGAGCAATCACTCACTCGATCATTAAGCCTATGGGCTACTTTGACTATTATGCCTACGTACTACATTGCATCGAGTTCGAATCATTCGCTTGACTGCCAAGCCTACGGGCTACCTTTATTTTTAGTTCGAGCAATCACTCACTCGATCATTAAGCCTACGAGCTACTTTGACTTTTACGCCTACGGGCTATATTGCATCGAGTTCGAATTATTAGCTCGACTGCTAAGCCTATGGGCTACCTTTATTTTTAGTTCGAGCAATCTCTCTCTCGACCATTAAGCCTATGGGCTACTTTGACTGTTACTCCTGCTGGCTACATTGCATCGAGTTCGAATCATTCGCTTGATTGCCAAGCCTATGGGCTACCTTTATTTTGAGTTCGAGCAATCACTCACTCGATCATTAAGCCTATGGGCTACTTTGACTATTACGCCTACGGGCTACATTGCATCGAGTTCGAATCATTCGCTCGACTGATAAGCCTATGGGCTACCTTTATTTTGAGTTCGAGAAATCACTCACTCGATCATTAAGCCTACTGGCTACTTTGACTATTATGCGTACGGGCTACATTGCATTGAGTTTGAATCATTCGCTCGACTGCCAAACCTACAGGATACCTTTATTTTGAGTTCGAGCAATCACTCACTCGATCATTAAGCCTACGGGCTACCTTTTTTTTTTAGGTCGAGCAATCACTCACTCGACCATTAAGCCTACGAGCTACTTTGACTATTACGCCTACGGGCTACATTGCATCGAGTTCGAATCATTCGCTTGACAGCAAAGCCTACGGGCTACCTTTATTTTGAGTTCGAGCAATCACTCACTCGACCATTAAGCCTATGTGCTACTTTGACTGTTACTCCTGCTGGCTACATTGCATCGAGTTCGAATCATTCGCTCGACTGCCAAGCCTATGGGCTACCTTTATTTTGAGTTCGAGCAGTCACTCACTCGATCATTAAGCCTACGGGCTACTTTAACTATTATGCCTACGGGCTACATTGCATCGAGTTTGAATCATTCGCTCGACTGCCAAGCCTACGGGCTACCTTTATTTCGAGTAAGAGCAGTCACTCACTCGATCATTAAGCCTACGAGCTACTTTGACTATTATGCCTACGGGCTACATTGCATCGAGTTCGAATCATTCGCTCGACTGCCAAGCCTGAGGGCTACCTTTATTTTGAGTCCGAGCAATCACTCACTCGACCATTAAGCCTACGGGATACTTTGACTGTTACTCCTCCTAGCTACATTGCATCGAGTTCGAATCATTCGCTCGACTGCCAAGCCTACGGGCTACCTTTATTTCGAGTTCGAGCAATCACTCACTCGATCATTAAGCCTACAGGCTACTTTGACTGTTACTCCTATGTGCTACATTTCATCGAGTTCGAATCATTCGCTCGACTGCCAACCCTACGGGTTACCTTTATTTCGAGTTCGAGCAATCACTCACTCGACAATTAAGCCTACGGGCTTCTTTGACTATTACTCCTATAGGCTACATTGCATTGAGTTCGAATCATTCGCTCGACTGCCAAGCCTACGGGCTAACTTTATTTCGAGTTCGAGCAATCACTCACTCGACCATTAAGCCTAGGGGCTAATTTGACTGTTACTCCTATGGGCCACATTGCATCGAGTTCGAATCATTCGCTCGACTGCCAAGCCTGCGGGCTACCTTTATTTCGAGTTCGAGCAATCACTCACTTGATCATTAAGCCTACGGGCTACTTCGACTATTACGCCTACCGCCTACATTGCATCGAGTTTGAATCATTCGCTCGACTGCCAAGCCTACGGGCTACCTTTATTTCGAGTAAGAGCAGTCACTCACTCGATCATTAAGCCTACGAGCTACTTTGACTATTATGCCTACGGGCTACATTGCATCGAGTTCGAATCATTCGCTCGACTGCCAAGCCTAAGGGCTACCTTTATTTTGAGTTCGAGCAATCACTCACTCGACCATTAAGCCTACGGGATACTTTGACTGTTACTCCTCCTAACTACATTGCATCGAGTTTGAATCATTCGCTCGACTGCCAAGCCTACGGGCTACCTTTATTTCGAGTTCGAGCAATCACTCACTCGATCATTAAGCCTACGGGCTACTTTGACTGTTACTCCTATGTGCTACATTTCATCGAGTTCGAATCATTCGCTCGACTGCCAACCCTACGGGTTACCTTTATTTCGAGTTTGATCAATCAATCACTCGACCATTAAGCCTACGGGCTTCTTTGACTATTACTCCTACAGGCTACATTACATCGAGTTCGAATCATTCGCTCAACTGCCAAGCCTACGGGCTAACTTTATTTCGAGTTCGAGCAATCACTCACTCGACCCTTAAGCCTAGGGGCTACTTTGACTGTTACTCCTATGGGCTACATTGCATCGAGTTCGAATCATTCGCTTGACTGCCAAGCCTACGGGCTACCTTTATTTCGAGTTCGAGCAATCACTCACTCGATCATTAAGCCTACGGGCTACTTCGACTATTACGCCTACCGGCTACATTGCATCGAGTTCGAATCATTCGCTCGACTGCCAAGCCTATGGGCTACCTTTATTTTGAGTTCGAGCAATCACTCACTCGATCATTAAGCCTACGGGCTACCTTTATTTTTAGTTCGAGCAATCACTCACTCGATCATTAAGCCTACGGGCTACTTTGACTATTATGCCTACGGGCTACATTGCATCGAGTTTGAATTATTCGCTCGACTGCCAAGCCTACAGGATACCTTTATTTTGAGTTCGAGCAATCACTCACTCGATCATTATGCCTACGGGCTACCTTTTTTTTTTAGTTCGAGCAATCACTCACTCGACCATTAAGCCTACGAGCTACTTTGACTATTATGCCTACGGGCTACATTGCATCGAGTTCGAATCATTCGCTTGACTGCAAAGCCTACGGGCTACCTTTATTTTGAGTTCGAGCAATCACTCACTCGACCATTAAGCCTACGTGCTACTTTGACTGTTACTCCTGCTGGCTACATTGCATCGCGTTCGAATCATTCGCTCGACTGCCAAGCCTACGGGCTACCTTTATTTCGAGTTCGAGCAATCACTCACTCGATCATTAAGCCTACAGGCTACTTCGACTATTATGCCTACCGGCTACATTGCATCGAGTTCGAATCATTCGCTCGACTGCCAAGCCTATGGGCTACCTTTATTTTGAGTTCGAGCAATCACTCACTCGATCATTAAGCCTATGGGCTACCATTATTTTTAGTTCGAGCAATCACTCACTCGATCATTAAGCCTACGAGCTACTTTGACTATTATGCCTACAGGCTACATTGCATCGAGATTGAATCATTCGCTTGACTGCCAAGCCTACAGGATACCTTTATTTTGAGTTCGAGCAATCACTCACTCGATCATTATGCCTACGGGCTACCTTTTCTTTTTAGTTCGAGCAATCACTCACTCGACCATTAAGCCTACGAGCTACTTTGACTATTATGCCTATGGGCTACATTGCATCGAGTTCGAATCATTCGCTTGACTGCAAAGCCTACGGGCTACCTTTATTTTGAGTTCGAGCAATCACTCACTCGACCATTAAGCCTACGGGCTTCTTTGACTATTACTCCTATAGGCTACATTGCATCGAGTTCGAATCATTCGCTCGACTGCCAAGCCTACGGGCTAACTTTATTTCGAGTTCGAGCAATCACTCACTCGACCATTAAGCCTAGGGGTTAGTTTGACTGTTACTCCTATGGGCTACATTGCATCGAGTTCGAATCATTTGCTCGACTGCCAAGCCTACAGGCTACCTTTATTTCAGGTAAGAGCAGTCACTCACTCGATCATTAAGCCTACGAGCTACTTTGACTATTATGCCTACGGGCTACATTGCATCGAGTTCGAATCATTCGCTCGACTGCCAAGCCTACGGGCTAACTTTATTTCGAGTTCGAGCAATCACTCACTCGACCATTAAGCCTACGGGATACTTTGACTCTTACTCCTCCTAACTACATTGCATCAAGTTCGAATCATTCGCTCGACTGCCAAGCCTACGGGCTACCTTTATTTCGAGTTCGAGCAATCACTCACTCGATCATTAAGCCTACGGGCTACTTTGACTGTTACTCCTATGTGCTACATTTCATCGAGTTCGAATCATTCGCTCGACTGCCAACCCTACGGGTTACCTTTATTTCGAGTTCGAGCAATCACTCACTCGACCATTAAGCCTACGGGCTTCTTTGACTATTACTCCTACAGGATACCTTTATTTTGAGTTCGAGCAATCACTCACTCGATCATTATGCCTACGGGCTACCTTTTTTTTTTAGTTCGAGCAATCACTCACTCGACCATTAAGCCTACGAGCTACTTTGACTATTATGCCTGCGGGCTACATTGCATCGAGTTCGAATCATTCGCTTGACTGCAAAGCCTACGGGCTACCTTTATTTTGAGTTCGAGCAATCACTCACTCGACCATTAAGCCTACGTGCTACTTTGACTGTTACTCCTGCTGGCTACATTGCATCGCGTTCGAATCATTCGCTCGACTGCCAAGCCTACGGGCTACCTTTATTTCGAGTTCGAGCAATCACTCACTCGATCATTAAGCCTACAGGCTACTTCGACTATTATGCCTACCGGCTACATTGCATCGAGTTCGAATCATTCGCTCGACTGCCAAGCCTATGGGCTACCTTTATTTTGAGTTCGAGCAATCACTCTCTCGATCATTAAGCCTACGGGCTACCATTATTTTTAGTTCGAGCAATCACTCACTCGATCATTAAGCCTACGGGCTACTTTGACTATTATGCCTACAGGCTACATTGCATCGAGATTGAATCATTCGCTTGACTGCCAAGCCTACAGGATACCTTTATTTTGAGTTCGAGCAATCACTCACTCGATCATTATGCCTACGGGCTACCTTTTCTTTTTAGTTCGAGCAATCACTCACTCGACCATTAAGCCTACGAGCTACTTTGACTATTATGCCTATGGGCTACATTGCATCGAGTTCGAATCATTCGCTTGACTGCAAAGCTTACGGGCTACCTTTATTTTGAGTTCGAGCAATCACTCACTCGACCATTAAGCCTACGTGCTACTTTGACTGTTACTCCTGCTGGCTACATTGCATCGCGTTCGAATCATTCGCTCGACTGCCAAGCCTATGGGCTACCTTTATTTTGAGTTTGAGCAGTCACTCAGTCGATCATTAAGCCTACGGGCTACTTCGACTATTATGCCTACCAGCTACATTGCATCGAGTTCGAATCATTCGCTCGACTGCCAAGCCTACGGGCTACCTTTATTTTTAGTTCGAGCAATCACTCACTCGATCATTAAGCCTACGGGCTACTTTGACTGTTACTCCTATGTGCTACATTTCATCGAGTTCGAATCATTCGCTCGACTGCCAACCCTACGGGTTACCTTTATTTCGAGTTCGAGCAATCACTCACTCGACCATTAAGCCTACGGGCTTCTTTGACTATTACTCCTACAGGCTACATTGCATCGAGTTCGAATCATTCGCTCAACTGCCAAGCCTACGGGCTAACTTTATTTCGAGTTCGAGCAATCACTCACTCGACCATTAAGCCTAGGGGCTGCTTTGACTGTTACTCCTATGGGCTACATTGCATCGAGTTCGAATCATTCGCTCGACTGCCAAGCCTACGGGCTACCTTTATTTCGAGTTCGAGCAATCACTCACTTGATCATTAAGCCTACGGGCTACTTCGACTATTACGCCTACCGGCTACATTGCATCGAGTTTGAATCATTCGCTCGACTGCCAAGCCTACGGGCTACCTTTATTTCAGGTAAGAGCAGTCACTCACTCGATCATTAAGCCTACGAGCTACTTTGACTATTATGCCTACGGGCTACATTGCATCGAGTTCGAATCATTCGCTCGACTGCCAAGCCTACGGGCTAACTTTATTTCGAGTTCGAGCAATCACTCACTCGACCATTAAGCCTACGGGATACTTTGACTGTTACTCCTCCTAACTACATTGCATCGAGTTCGAATCATTCGCTCGACTGCCAAGCCTACGGGCTACCTTTATTTCGAGTTCGAGCAATCACTCACTCGATCATTAAGCCTACGGGCTACTTTGACTGTTACTCCTATGTGCTACATTTCATCGAGTTCGAATCATTCGCTCGACTGCCAACCCTACGGGTTACCTTTATTTCGATTTCGAGCAATCACTCACTCGACCATTAAGCCTACGGGCTTCTTTGACTATTACTCCTACAGGCTACATTGCATCGAGTTCGAATCATTCACTCAACTGCCAAGCCTACGGGCTAACTTTATTTCGAGTTCGAGCAATCACTCACTCGACCATTAAGCCTAGGGGCTACTTTGACTGTTACTCCTATGGGCTACATTGCATCGAGTTCGAATCATTCGCTTGACTGCCAAGCCTACGGGCTACCTTTATTTCGAGTTCGAGCAATCACTCACTCGATCATTAAGCCTACGGGCTACTTCGACTATTACGCCTACCGGCTACATTGCATCGAGTTCGAATCATTCGCTCGACTGCCAAGCCTATGGGCTACCTTTATTTTGAGTTCGAGCAATCACTCTCTCGATCATTAAGCCTACGGGCTACCATTATTTTTAGTTCGAGCAATCACTCACTCGATCATTAAGCCTACGGGCTACTTTGACTATTATGCCTACAGGCTACATTGCATCGAGATTGAATCATTCGCTTGACTGCCAAGCCTACAGGATACCTTTATTTTGAGTTCGAGCAATCACTCACTCGATCATTATGCCTACGGGCTACCTTTTCTTTTTAGTTCGAGCAATCACTCACTCGACCATTAAGCCTACGAGCTACTTTGACTATTATGCCTATGGGCTACATTGCATCGAGTTCGAATCATTCGCTTGACTGCAAAGCTTACGGGCTACCTTTATTTTGAGTTCGAGCAATCACTCACTCAACCATTAAGCCTACGTGCTACTTTGACTGTTACTCCTGCTGGCTACATTGCATCGCGTTCGAATCATTCGCTCGACTGCCAAGCCTATGGGCTACCTTTATTTTGAGTTTGAGCAGTCACTCAGTCGATCATTAAGCCTACGGGCTACTTCGACTATTATGCCTACCAGCTACATTGCATCGAGTTCGAATCATTCGCTCGACTGCCAAGCCTACGGGCTACCTTTATTTTTAGTTCGAGCAATCACTCACTCGATCATTAAGCCTACGCGCTACTTTGACTATTATGCCTACGGGCTACATCGCATCGAGTTTGAATCATTCGCTCGACTGCCAAGCCTACGGGATACCTTTATTTTGAGTTCGAGCAATCACTCACTCGATCATTAAGCCTACGGGCTACATTTTTTTTAGTTCGAGTAATCACTCACTCGACCATTAAGCCTACGAGCTACTTTGACTATTACGGAGCAATCACTCACTCGACCATTAAGCCTACGAGCTACTTTGACTATTACGCCTACGGGCTACATTGCATCGAGTTTGAATCATTCGCTCGACTGCCAAGCCTACAGGCTACCTTTATTTTGAGTAAGAGCAATCACTCACTCGACCATTAAGCCTACGGGCTGCTTTGACTATTATGCCTACGGGCTACATTGCATCGAGTTCGAATCATTCGCTCGACTGCCAAGCCTACATGCTACCTTTATTTCGAGTTCGAGCAATCACTCACTCGACCATTAAGCCTACGGGCTACTTTGACTGTTACTTCTACGGGCTACATTGCATCGAGTTCGAATCATTCGCTCGACTGCCAAGCCTACGGGCTACCTTTATTTCGAGTTCGAGCAATCACTCACTCGACCATTAAGCCTACGAGCTACTTTGACTATTATGCCTACGGGCTACATTGCATCGAGTTCGAATCATTCGCTCGACTGCCAAGCCTACGGGCTAACTTTATTTCGAGTTCGAGCAATCAATCACTCGACCATTAAGCCTACGGGATACTTTGACTCTTACTCCTCCTAACTACATTGCATCAAGTTCGAATCATTCGCTCGACTGCCAAGCCTACGGGCTACCTTTATTTCGAGTTCGAGCAATCACTCACTCGATCATTAAGCCTACGGGCTACTTTGACTGTTACTCCTATGTGCTACATTTCATCGAGTTCGAATCATTCGCTCGACTGCCAACCCTACGGGTTACCTTTATTTCGAGTTCGAGCAATCACTCACTCGACCATTAAGCCTACGGGCTTCATTGACTATTACTCCTACAGGCTACATTGCATCGAGTTCGAATCATTCGCTCAACTGCCAAGCCTACGGGCTAACTTTATTTCGAGTTCGAGCAATCACTCACTCGACCATTAAGCCTAGGGGCTACTTTGACTGTTACTCCTATGGGCTACATTGCATCGAGTTCGAATCATTCGCTCGACTGCCAAGCCTACGGGCTACCTTTATTTCGAGTTCGAGCAATCACTCACTTGATCATTAAGCCTACGGGCTACTTCGACTATTACGCCTACCGGCTACATTGCATCGAGTTTGAATCATTCGCTCGACTGCCAAGCCTACGGGCTACCTTTATTTCAGGTAAGAGCAGTCACTCACTCGATCATTAAGCCTACGAGCTACTTTGACTATTATGCCTACGGGCTACATTGCATCGAGTTCGAATCATTCGCTCGACTGCCAAGCCTACGGGCTAACTTTATTTCGAGTTCGAGCAATCACTCACTCGACCATTAAGCCTACGGGATACTTTGACTGTTACTCCTCCTAACTACATTGCATCGAGTTCGAATCATTCGCTCGACTGCCAAGCCTACGGGCTACCTTTATTTCGAGTTCGAGCAATCACTCACTCGATCATTAAGCCTACGGGCTACTTTGACTGTTACTCCTATGTGCTACATTTCATCGAGTTCGAATCATTCGCTCGACTGCCAACCCTACGGGTTACCTTTATTTCGATTTCGAGCAATCACTCACTCGACCATTAAGCCTACGGGCTTCTTTGACTATTACTCCTACAGGCTACATTGCATCGAGTTCGAATCATTCGCTCAACTGCCAAGCCTACGGGCTAACTTTATTTCGAGTTCGAGCAATCACTCACTCGACCATTAAGCCTAGGGGCTACTTTGACTGTTACTCCTATGGGCTACATTGCATCGAGTTCGAATCATTCGCTTGACTGCCAAGCCTACGGGCTACCTTTATTTCGAGTTCGAGCAATCACTCACTCGATCATTAAGCCTACGGGCTACTTCGACTATTACGCCTACCGGCTACATTGCATCGAGTTCGAATCATTCGCTCGACTGCCAAGCCTATGGGCTACCTTTATTTTGAGTTCGAGCAATCACTCTCTCGATCATTAAGCCTACGGGCTACCATTAGTTTTAGTTCGAGCAATCACTCACTCGATCATTAAGCCTACGGGCTACTTTGACTATTATGCCTACAGGCTACATTGCATCGAGATTGAATCATTCGCTTGACTGCCAAGCCTACAGGATACCTTTATTTTGAGTTCGAGCAATCACTCACTCGATCATTATGCCTACGGGCTACCTTTTCTTTTTAGTTCGAGCAATCACTCACTCGACCATTAAGCCTACGAGCTACTTTGACTATTATGCCTATGGGCTACATTGCATCGAGTTCGAATCATTCGCTTGACTGCAAAGCTTACGGGCTACCTTTATTTTGAGTTCGAGCAATCACTCACTCAACCATTAAGCCTACGTGCTACTTTGACTGTTACTCCTGCTGGCTACATTGCATCGCGTTCGAATCATTCGCTCGACTGCCAAGCCTATGGGCTACCTTTATTTTGAGTTTGAGCAGTCACTCAGTCGATCATTAAGCCTACGGGCTACTTCGACTATTATGCCTACCAGCTACATTGCATCGAGTTCGAATCATTCGCTCGACTGCCAAGCCTACGGGCTACCTTTATTTTTAGTTCGAGCAATCACTCACTCGATCATTAAGCCTACGCGCTACTTTGACTATTATGCCTACGGGCTACATCGCATCGAGTTTGAATCATTCGCTTGACTGCCAAGCCTACGGGATACCTTTATTTTGAGTTCGAGCAATCACTCACTCGATCATTAAGCCTACGGGCTACATTTTTTTTAGTTCGAGTAATCACTCACTCGACCATTAAGCCTACGAGCTACTTTGACTATTACGGAGCAATCACTCACTCGACCATTAAGCCTACGAGCTACTTTGACTATTACGCCTACGGGCTACATTGCATCGAGTTTGAATCATTCGCTCGACTGCCAAGCCTACAGGCTACCTTTATTTTGAGTAAGAGCAATCACTCACTCGACCATTAAGCCTACGGGCTGCTTTGACTATTATGCCTACGGGCTACATTGCATCGAGTTCGAATCATTCGCTCGACTGCCAAGCCTACATGCTACCTTTATTTCGAGTTCGAGCAATCACTCACTCGACCATTAAGCCTACGGGCTACTTTGACTGTTACTTCTACGGGCTACATTGCATCGAGTTCGAATCATTCGCTCGACTGCCAAGCCTACGGGCTACCTTTATTTCGAGTTCGAGCAATCACTCACTCGACCATTAAGCCTACGGGCTACTTTGACTGTTACTCCTACGGTCTACATTGCATCGAGTTCGAATCATTCGCTCGACTGCCAAGCCTACGGGCTACCTTTATTTTGAGTTCGAGCAATCACTCACTCGACCATTAAGCCTGTGGGATACTTTGACTGTAACTCCTCCTAGCTACATTGCATCGAGTTCGAATCATTCGCTCGACTGCCAAGCCTACGAGCTACCTTTATTACGAGTAAGAGCAGTCACTCACTCGATCATTAAGCCTACGGGCTACTTTGACTATTATGCCTACGGGCTACATTGCATCGAGTTTGAATCATTCGCTTGACTGCCAAGCCTACAGGATACCTTTATTTTGAGTTCGAGCAATCACTCACTCGATCATTATGCCTACGGGCTACCTTTTTTTTTTAGTTCGAGCAATCACTCACTCGACCATTAAGCCTACGAGCTACTTTGACTATTATGCCTGCGGGCTACATTGCATCGAGTTCGAATCATTCGCTTGACTGCAAAGCCTACGGGCTACCTTTATTTTGAGTTCGAGCAATCACTCACTCGACCATTAAGCCTACGTGCTACTTTGACTGTTACTCCTGCTGGCTACATTGCATCGCGTTCGAATCATTCGCTCGACTGCCAAGCCTACGGGCTACCTTTATTTCGAGTTCGAGCAATCACTCACTCGATCATTAAGCCTACAGGCTACTTCGACTATTATGCCTACCGGCTACATTGCATCGAGTTCGAATCATTCGCTCGACTGCCAAGCCTATGGGCTACCTTTATTTTGAGTTCGAGCAATCACTCTCTCGATCATTAAGCCTACGGGCTACCATTATTTTTAGTTCGAGCAATCACTCACTCGATCATTAAGCCTACGGGCTACTTTGACTATTATGCCTACAGGCTACATTGCATCGAGATTGAATCATTCGCTTGACTGCCAAGCCTACAGGATACCTTTATTTTGAGTTCGAGCAATCACTCACTCGATCATTATGCCTACGGGCTACCTTTTCTTTTTAGTTCGAGCAATCACTCACTCGACCATTAAGCCTACGAGCTACTTTGACTATTATGCCTATGGGCTACATTGCATCGAGTTCGAATCATTCGCTTGACTGCAAAGCTTACGGGCTACCTTTATTTTGAGTTCGAGCAATCACTCACTCGACCATTAAGCCTACGTGCTACTTTGACTGTTACTCCTGCTGGCTACATTGCATCGCGTTCGAATCATTCGCTCGACTGCCAAGCCTATGGGCTACCTTTATTTTGAGTTTGAGCAGTCACTCAGTCGATCATTAAGCCTACGGGCTACTTCGACTATTATGCCTACCAGCTACATTGCATCGAGTTCGAATCATTCGCTCGACTGCCAAGCCTACGGGCTACCTTTATTTTTAGTTCGAGCAATCACTCACTCGATCATTAAGCCTACGGGCTACTTTGACTGTTACTCCTATGTGCTACATTTCATCGAGTTTGAATCATTCGCTCGACTGCCAAGCCTACGGGATACCTTTATTTTGAGTTCGAGCAATCACTCACTCGATCATTAAGCCTACGGGCTACATTTTTTTTAGTTCGAGCAATCACTCACTCGACCATTAAGCCTACGAGCTACTTTGACTATTACGGAGCAATCACTCACTCGACCATTAAGCCTACGAGCTACTTTGACTATTACGCCTACGGGCTACATTGCATCGAGTTTGAATCATTCGCTCGACTGCCAAGCCTACTGGCTACCTTTATTTTGAGTAAGAGCAATCACTCACTCGACCATTAAGCCTACGGGCTGCTTTGACTATTATGCCTACGGGCTACATTGCATCGAGTTCGAATCATTCGCTCGACTGCCAAGCCTACATGCTACCTTTATTTCGAGTTCGAGCAATCACTCACTCGACCATTAAGCCTACGGGCTACTTTGACTGTTACTTCTACGGGCTACATTGCATCGAGTTCGAATCATTCGCTCGACTGCCAAGCCTACGGGCTACCTTTATTTCGAGTTCGAGCAATCACTCACTCGACCATTAAGCCTACGGGCTACTTTGACTGTTACTCCTACGGGCTACATTGCATCGAGTTCGAATCATTCGCTCGACTGCCAAGCCTACGGGCTACCTTTATTTTGAGTTCGAGCAATCACTCACTCGACCATTAAGCCTGTGGGATACTTTGACTGTAACTCCTCCTAGCTACATTGCATCGAGTTCGAATCATTCGCTCGACTGCCAAGCCTACGAGCTACCTTTATTACGAGTAAGAGCAGTCACTCACTCGATCATTAAGCCTACGGGCTACTTTGACTATTATGCCTACGGGCTACATTGCATCGAGTTTGAATCATTCGCTTGACTGCCAAGCCTACAGGATACCTTTATTTTGAGTTCGAGCAATCACTCACTCGATCATTATGCCTACGGGCTACCTTTTTTTTTTAGTTCGAGCAATCACTCACTCGACCATTAAGCCTACGAGCTACTTTGACTATTATGCCTGCGGGCTACATTGCATCGAGTTCGAATCATTCGCTTGACTGCAAAGCCTACGGGCTACCTTTATTTTGAGTTCGAGCAATCACTCACTCGACCATTAAGCCTACGTGCTACTTTGACTGTTACTCCTGC
This sequence comes from Nicotiana tomentosiformis, assembly GCF_000390325.3. NCBI lineage: Eukaryota > Viridiplantae > Streptophyta > Magnoliopsida > Solanales > Solanaceae > Nicotiana > Nicotiana tomentosiformis. The sequence continues at coordinate 81,109,936 of NC_090815.1, forward strand.
TGGCTACATTGCATCGCGTTCGAATCATTCGCTCGACTGCCAAGCCTACGGGCTACCTTTATTTCGAGTTCGAGCAATCACTCACTCGATCATTAAGCCTACAGGCTACTTCGACTATTATGCCTACCGGCTACATTGCATCGAGTTCGAATCATTCGCTCGACTGCCAAGCCTATGGGCTACCTTTATTTTGAGTTCGAGCAATCACTCACTCGATCATTAAGCCTACGGGCTACCATTATTTTTAGTTCGAGCAATCACTCACTCGATCATTAAGCCTACGGGCTACTTTGACTATTATGCCTACGGGCCACATTGCATCGAGTTTGAATCATTCGCTCGACTGCCAAGCCTACAGGATACCTTTATTTTGAGTTCGAGCAATCACTCACTCGATCATTATGCCTACGGGCTACCTTTTGTTTTTAGTTCGAGCAATCACTCACTCGACCATTAAGCCTACGAGCTACTTTGACTATTATGCCTACGGGCTACATTGCATCGAGTTCGAATCATTCGCTTGACTGCAAAGCCTACGGGCTACCTTTATTTTGAGTTCGAGCAATCACTCACTCAACCATTAAGCCTACGTGCTACTTTGACTGTTACTCCTGCTGGCTACATTGCATCGCGTTCGAATCATTCGCTCGACTGCCAAGCCTACATGCTACCTTTATTTCGAGTTCGAGCAATCACTCACTCGATCATTAAGCCTACGGGCTACTTCAACTATTATGCCTACCGGCTACATTGCATCGAGTTCGAATCATTCGCTCGACTGCCAAGCCTACGGTCTACCTTTATTTTTAGTTCGAGCAATCACTCACTCGATCATTAAGCCTACGGGCTACCTTTTGTTTTTAGTTCGAGCAATCACTCACTCGACCATTAAGCCTACGAGCTACTTTGACTATTATGCCTACGGGCTACATTGCATCGAGTTCGAATCATTCGCTTGACTGCAAAGCCTACGGGCTACCTTTATTTTGAGTTCGAGCAATCACTCACTCAACCATTAAGCCTACGTGCTACTTTGACTGTTACTCCTGCTGGCTACATTGCATCGCGTTCGAATCATTCGCTCGACTGCCAAGCCTACAGGCTACCTTTATTTCGAGTAAGAGCAATCACTCACCCGACCATTAAGCCTACGGGCTGCTTTGACTATTATGCCTACGGGCTACATTGCATCGAGTTCGAATCATTCGCTCGACTGCCAAGCCTACATGCTACCTTTATTTCGAGTTCGAGCAATCACTCACTCGACCATTAAGCCTACGGGCTACTTTGACTGTTACTCCTATGGGCTACATTGCATCGAGTTCCAATCATTTGCTCGACTGCCAAGCCTACGGGCTACCTTTATTTCGAGTTCGAGCAATCACTCACTCGACCATTAAACCTACGGGCTACTTTGACTGTTATGCCTACGGGCTACATTGCATCGTGTTCGAATCATTCGCTCGACTGCCAAGCCTACGGGCTACCTTTATTACGAGTTCGAGCCATCACTACTCGACCATTAAGCCCACGGGCTACTTTGACTATTACGCCTATGGGCTACATTGCATCGAGTTCGAATCATTCGCTCGACTGGCAAGCCTACAGACTACCTTTATTTTGAGTTCGAACAATCACTCACTCGACTATTAAGCCTACGGGCTACTTTGACTATTTCGCCTACGGGCTACATTGCATTAAGTTCTAATCTTTCGCTCGACTGCCAAGCCTACGGGCTACCTTTATTTTGAGTTCAAGAAATCACTCACTCGACCATTAAGCCTACGGGCTACTTTGACTATTACGCCCACGGGCTACATTGCATCGAGTTCTAATCATTCGTTCGACTACCAAGCCTGCGGGCTACCTTTATCTCGAGTTCGAGCAATCACTCACTCGACCATTAAGCCTACGAGCTACTTTGACTATTACTCCTATGGGCTACATTGCATCGAGTTTGAATCATTCGCTCGACTGCCAAGCATACAGGCTACCTTTATTTCGAGTTCGAGCAATCACTCACTCGACCATTAAGCTTACGGGTTACTTTGACTGTTACGCCTACGGGCTACATTGCATCGAGTTCTAATCATTCGCTCGACTGCCAAGCCTACGGGCTACCTTTATTTCGGGTTCGAGCAAACACTCTCTCGACCATTAAGCCTACGGGCTACTTTGACTATTACACCTACGGGCTACATTGCATCTAGTTCGAAACATTCGCTCGACTGCCAAGCCTACGGTCTACCTTTATTTCGGATTCGAGCAAACACTCACTCGACCATTAAGCCTATGGGCTACTTTGACTTTTACGCCTACGGGCTACATTGCATCGAGTTCTAATCATTCGCTCGACTGCCAAGCCTATGGGCTACCTTTATTCGAGTTCGAGTAAACACTCACTCGACCATTAAGCCTATGGGCTACTTTGACTGTTACTCCTATGAGCTACATTGCATCGAGTTCTAATCATTCGCTTGACTTCCAAGCCTACGGGCTACCTTTATTTTGAGTTCGAGCAATTACTCTCTCGACCATTAAGCCTACGGGCTACTTTGACTATTACGCCTACGGGCTACATTGCATCGAGTTCTAATCATTCGTTTGACTCCCAAGCCTACGGGCTACCTTTATTTCGAGTTCGAGCAATCACTCACTCGACCATTAAGCCTACGAGCTACTTTGACTGTTACTCCTACGAGCTACATTGCATCGAGTTCGAATCATTCGCTCGACTGCCAAGCATACGGGCTACCTTTATTTCGAGTTCGAGCAATCACTCACTCGACCATTAAGCTTACGGGCTACTTTGACTATTATGCCTACGGGCTACATTGCATCGAGTTCGAATCATTCGCTTGACTGCCAAGCCTATGGGCTACCTTTATTTCGAGTTCGAGCAATTACTCACTCGATCATTAAGCCTACGGGCTACTTTGACTATTATGCCTACGGGCTACATTGCATCGAGTTCGAATCATTTGCTCGACTGCCAAGCCTATGGGCTACCTTTATTTTGAGTTCGAGCAATCACTCACTCGACCATTAAGCCTACGGGCTACTTTGACTATTACTCCTACGGGCTACATTGCATCGAGTTCGAAACATTCGCTCGACTTCCAAGACTACGGGCTACCTTTATTTCGAGTTCGAGCCATCACTCACTCGACCATTAAGCCTACGGGCAACATTGACTGTTACTCCTACGGGCTACATTGCATCGAATTTGAATCATCCGCTTGACTGACAAGCCTACAGACTACCTTTATTTCGAGTTCGAGCAATCACTCACTCGACTATTAAGCCTACGGGCTACTTTGACTATTACTCCTACGGGCTACATTGCATCGAGTTCGAATCATTCGCTCGACTGCGAAGCCTACAGGCTACCTTTATTTTGAGTTCGAGCAATCACTCACACGACCATTAAGCCTACGGGCTACTTTGACTGTTACTCCTACGGGCTACATTGCATCGAGTTCTAATCATTCGCTCGACTGCCAAGCCTACGGGCTACCTTTATTTCGGGTTCGAGCAAACACTCACTCGACCATTAAGCCTATGGGCTACTTTGACTATTACGCATATGGGCTACATTGCATCGAGTTCGAATCATTCGCTCGACTGCCAAGCCTACGGGCTACCTTTATTTCGAGTTAGAGCAAACACTCACTCGACCATTAAGTCTACGGGCTACTTTGACTGTTACTCCTATGAGCTATATTGCATCGAGTTCTAATCATTCGCTCGACCTCCAAGCCTACGGGCTACCTTTATTTTGAGTTCGAGCAACTACTTTCTCGACCATTAAGCCTACGGGCTACTTGACTATTATGACTACGGGCTACATTGCATCGAGTTCTAATCATTCGTTCGACTTCCAAGCCTACGGGCTACCTTTATTTTTAGTTCGAGCAATTACTCTCTCGACCATTAAGCCTACGGGCTACTTTGACTATTACTCCTACGGGCTACATTGCATCGAGTTTGAATCATTCGCTCGACTGCCAAGCATACAGGCTACCTTTATTTCGAGTTCGAGCAATCACTCACTCGACCTTTAAGCTTACGGGCTACTTTGACTGTTACGCTTATGGGCTACATTGCATTGAGTTCTAATCATTCGCTCGACTGCCAAGCCTACGGGCTACCTTTATTTCGGGTTCTAGCAAATACTCTCTCGACCATTAAGCCTACGGGCTACTTTGACTATTACACCTACAGGCTACATTGCATCAGGTTTGAATCATTCACTCGACTGCCAAGCCTACGGGCTACCTTTATTTCGAGTTCGAGCAATCACTCACTCGACCATTAAGCCTACGGCTACTTTGACTGTTACGCCTATGGGCTACATTGCATCGAGTTCTAATCATTCGCTCGACTGCCAAGCATACGGGCTACCTTTATTTTGAGTTCGAGCAATTACTCTCTCGACCATTAAGCCTACGGGCTACTTTGACTATTACGCCTACGGGCTACATTGCATCGAGTTCTAATCATTCGTTCGACTGCCAAGCCTACGGGCTACCTTTATTTCGAGTTTGAGCAATCACTCACTCGACCATTAAGCCTACGAGCTACTTTGACTGTTACTCCTACGAGCTACATTGCATCGAGTTCGAATCATTCGCTCGACTGCCAAGCATACGGGCTACCTTTATTTCGAGTTCGAGCAATCACTCACTCGACCATTAAGCTTACGGGCTACTTTGACTATTATGCCTACGGGCTACATTGCATCGAGTTCGAATCATTCGCTTGACTGCCAAGCCTATGGGCTACCTTTATTTCGAGTTCGAACAATCACTCACTCGACTATTAAGCCTACGGGCTACTTTGACTATTTCGCCTACGGGCTACATTGCATTAAGTTCTAATCTTTCGCTCGACTGCCAAGCCTACGGGCTACCTTTATTTTGAGTTCAAGAAATCACTCACTCGACCATTAAGCCTACGGGCTACTTTGACTATTACGCCCACGGGCTACATTGCATCGAGTTCTAATCATTCGTTCGACTACCAAGCCTGCGGGCTACCTTTATCTCGAGTTCGAGCAATCACTCACTCGACCATTAAGCCTACGAGCTACTTTGACTATTACTCCTATGGGCTACATTGCATCGAGTTTGAATCATTCGCTCGACTGCCAAGCATACGGGCTACCTTTATTTCGAGTTCGAGCAATCACTCACTCGACCATTAAGCTTACGGGCTACTTTGACTGTTACGCCTACGGGCTACATTGCATCGAGTTCTAATCATTCGCTCGACTGCCAAGCCTACGGGCTACCTTTATTTCGGGTTCGAGCAAACACTCTCTCGACCATTAAGCCTACGGACTACTTTGACTATTACACCTACGGGCTACATTGCATCTAGTTCGAAACATTCGCTCGACTTCCAAGCCTACGGTCTACCTTTATTTCGGATTCGAGCAAACACTCACTCGACCATTAAGCCTATGGGCTACTTTGACTTTTACGCCTACGGGCTACATTGCATCGAGTTCTAATCATTCGCTCGACTGCCAAGCCTATGGGCTACCTTTATTCGAGTTCGAGTAAACACTCACTCGACCATTAAGCCTATGGGCTACTTTGACTGTTACTCCTATGAGCTACATTGCATCGAGTTCTAATCATTCGCTTGACTTCCAAGCCTATGGGCTACCTTTATTTTGAGTTCGAGCAATTACTCTCTCGACCATTAAGCCTACGGGCTACTTTGACTATTACGCCTACGGGCTACATTGCATCGAGTTCTAATCATTCGTTCGACTCCCAAGCCTACGGGCTACCTTTATTTCGAGTTCGAGCAATCACTCACTCGACCATTAAGCCTACGAGCTACTTTGACTGTTACTCCTACGAGCTACATTGCATCGAGTTCGAATCATTCGCTCGACTGCCAAGCATACGGGCTACCTTTATTTCGAGTTCGAGCAATCACTCACTCCACCATTAAGCTTACGGGCTACTTTGACTATTATGCCTACGGGCTACATTGCATCGAGTTCGAATCATTCGCTTGACTGCCAAGCCTATGGGCTACCTTTATTTCGAGTTCGAGCAATTACTCACTCGATCATTAAGCCTACGGGCTACTTTGACTATTATGCCTACGGGCTACATTGCATCGAGTTCGAATCATTTGCTCGACTGCCAAGCCTATGGGCTACCTTTATTTCGAGTTCGAGCAATCACTCACTCGACCATTAAGCCTACGGGCTACTTTGACTATTACTCCTACGGGCTACATTGCATCGAGTTCGAAACATTCGCTCGACTGCCAAGACTACGGGCTACCTTTATTTCGAGTTCGAGCCATCACTCACTCGACCATTAAGCCTACGGGCAACATTGACTGTTACTCCTACGGGCTACATTGCATCGAATTCGAATCATCCGCTTGACTGACAAGCCTACAGACTACCTTTATTTCGAGTTCGAGCAATCACTCACACGACCATTAAGCCTACGGGCTACTTTGACTGTTACTGCTACGGGCTAAATTGCATCGAGTTCTAATCATTCGCTCGACTGCCAAGCCTACGGGCTACCTTTATTTTGGGTTCGAGCAAACACTCACTCGACCATTAAGCCTATGGGCTACTTTGACTATTACGCATATGGGCTACATTTCATCGAGTTCGAATCATTCGCTCGACTGCCAAGCCTACGGGCTACCTTTATTTCGAGTTAGAGCAAACACTCACTCGACCATTAAGTCTACGGGCTACTTTGACTGTTACTCCTATGAGCTATATTGCATCGAGTTCTAATCATTCGCTCGACCTCCAAGCCTACGGGCTACCTTTATTTTGAGTTCGAGCAACTACTCTCTCGACCATTAAGCCTACGGGCTACTTGACTATTATGACTACGGGCTACATTGCATCGAGTTCTAATCATTCGTTCGACTTCCAAGCCTACGGGCTACCTTTATTTTGAGTTCGAGCAATTACTCTCTTGACCATTAAGCCTACGGGCTACTTTGACTATTACTCCTACGGGCTACATTGCATCGAGTTTGAATCATTCGCTCGACTGCCAAGCATACAGGCTACCTTTATTTCGAGTTCGAGCAATCACTCACTCGACCTTTAAGCTTACGGGCTACTTTGACTGTTATGCTTATGGGCTACATTGCATTGAGTTCTAATCATTCGCTCGACTGCCAAGCCTACGGGCTACCTTTATTTCGGGTTCTAGCAAATACTCTCTCGACCATTAAGCTTACGGGCTACTTTGACTATTACACCTACGGGCTACATTGCATCAGGTTTGAATCATTCACTCGACTGCCAAGCCTACGGGCTACCTTTATTTCGAGTTCGAGCAATCACTCACTCGACCATTAAGCCTACGGGCTACTTTGACTGTTACGCCTATGGGCTACATTGCATCGAGTTCTAATCATTCGCTCGACTGCCAAGCCTACGGGCTACCTTTATTTTGAGTTCGAGCAATTAGTCTCTCGACCATTAAGCCTACGGGCTACTTTGACTATTACGCCTACGGGCTACATTGCATCGAGTTCTAATCATTCGTTCGACTCCCAAGCCTACGGGCTACCTTTATTTCGAGTTCGAGCAATCACTCACTCGACCATTAAGCCTACGAGCTACTTTGACTGTTACTCCTACGAGCTACATTGCATCGAGTTCGAATCATTCGCTCGACTGCCAAGCATACGGGCTACCTTTATTTCGAGTTCGAGCAATCACTCACTCGACCATTAAGCTTACGGGCTACTTTGACTATTATGCCTACGGGCTACATTGCATCGAGTTCGAATCATTCGCTTGACTGCCAAGCCTATGGGCTACCTTTATTTCGAGTTCGAACAATCACTCACTCGACTATTAAGCCTACGGGCTACTTTGACTATTTCGCCTACGGGCTACATTGCATTAAGTTCTAATCTTTCGCTCGACTGCCAAGCCTACGGGCTACCTTTATTTTGAGTTCAAGAAATCACTCACTCGACCATTAAGCCTACGGGCTACTTTGACTATTACGCCCACGGGCTACATTGCATCGAGTTCTAATCATTCGTTCGACTACCAAGCCTGCGGGCTACCTTTATCTCGAGTTCGAGCAATCACTCACTCGACCATTAAGCCTACGAGCTACTTTGACTATTACTCCTATGGGCTACATTGCATCGATGTTGAATCATTCGCTCGACTGCCAAGCATACGGGCTACCTTTATTTCGAGTTCGAGCAATCACTCACTCGACCATTAAGCTTACGGGCTACTTTGACTGTTACGCCTACGGGCTACATTGCATCGAGTTCTAATCATTCGCTCGACTGCCAAGCCTATGGGCTACCTTTATTTCGGGTTCGAGCAAACACTCTCTCGACCATTAAGCCTACGGGCTACTTTGACTATTACACCTACGGGCTACATTCCATCTAGTTCGAAACATTCGCTCGACTGCCAAGCCTACGGTCTACCTTTATTTCGGATTCGAGCAAACACTCACTCGACCATTAAGCCTATGGGCTACTTTGACTTTTACGCCAACGGGCTACATTGCATCGAGTTCTAATCATTCGCTCGAGTGCCAAGCCTATGGGCTACCTTTATTCGAGTTCGAGTAAACACTCACTCGACCATTAAGCCTATGGGCTACTTTGACTGTTACTCCTATGAGCTACATTGCATCGAGTTCTAATCATTCGCTTGACTTCCAAGCCTACGGGCTACCTTTATTTTGAGTTCGAGCAATTAGTCTCTCGACCATTAAGCCTACGGGCTACTTTGACTATTACGCCTACGGGCTACATTGCATCGAGTTCTAATCATTCGTTCGACTCCCAAGACTACGGGCTACCTTTATTTCGAGTTCGAGCAATCACTCACTCGACCATTAAGCCTACGAGCTACTTTGACTGTTACTCCTACGAGCTACATTGCATCGAGTTCGAATCATTCGCTCGACTGCCAAGCATACGGGCTACCTTTATTTCGAGTTCGAGCAATCACTCACTCGACCATTAAGCTTACGGGCTACTTTGACTATTATGCCTACGGGCTACATTGCATCGAGTTCGAATCATTCGCTTGACTGCCAAGCCTATGGGCTACCTTTATTTCGAGTTCGAACAATCACTCACTCGACTATTAAGCCTACGGGCTACTTTGACTATTTCGCCTACGGGCTACATTGCATTAAGTTCTAATCTTTCGCTCGACTGCCAAGCCTACGGGCTACCTTTATTTTGAGTTCAAGAAATCACTCACTCGACCATTAAGCCTACGGGCTACTTCGACTATTACGCCCACGGGCTACATTGCATCAAGTTCTAATCATTCGTTCGACTACCAAGCCTGCGGGCTACCTTTATCTCGAGTTCGAGCAATCACTCACTCGACCATTAAGCCTACGAGCTACTTTGACTATTACTCCTATGGGCTACATTGCATCGATGTTGAATCATTCGCTCGACTGCCAAGCATACGGGCTACCTTTATTTCGAGTTCGAGCAATCACTCACTCGACCATTAAGCTTACGGGCTACTTTGACTGTTACGCCTATGGGCTACATTGCATCGAGTTCTAATCATTCGCTCGACTGCCAAGCCTACGGGCTACCTTTATTTCGGGTTCGAGCAAACACTCTCTCGACCATTAAGCCTACGGGCTACTTTGACTATTACACCTACGGGCTACATTGCATCTAGTTCGAAACATTCGCTCGACTGCCAAGCCTACGGTCTACCTTTATTTCGGATTCGAGCAAACACTCACTCGACCATTAAGCCTATGGGCTACTTTGACTTTTACGCCAACGGGCTACATTGCATCGAGTTCTAATCATTCGCTCGAGTGCCAAGCCTATGGGCTACCTTTATTCGAGTTCGAGTAAACACTCACTCGACCATTAAGCCTATGGGCTACTTTGACTGTTACTCCTATGAGCTACATTGCATCGAGTTCTAATCATTCGCTTGACTTCCAAGCCTACGGGCTACCTTTATTTTGAGTTCGAGCAATTAGTCTCTCGACCATTAAGCCTACGGGCTACTTTGACTATTACGCCTACGGGCTACATTGCATCGAGTTCTAATCATTCGTTCGACTCCCAAGCCTACGGGCTACCTTTATTTCGAGTTCGAGCAATCACTCACTCGACCATTAAGCCTACGAGCTACTTTGACTGTTACTCCTACGAGCTACATTGCATCGAGTTCGAATCATTCGCTCGACTGCCAAGCATACAGGCTACCTTTATTTCGAGTTCGAGCAATCACTCACTCGACCATTAAGCTTACGGGCTACTTTGACTATTATGCCTACGGGCTACATTGCATCGAGTTCGAATCATTCGCTTGACTGCCAAGCCTATGGGCTACCTTTATTTCGAGTTCGAGCAATTACTCACTCGATCATTAAGCCTACGGGCTACTTTGACTATTATGCCTACGGGCTACATTGCATCGAGTTCGAATCATTTGCTCGACTGCCAAGCCTATGGGCTACCTTTATTTCGAGTTCGAGCAATCACTCACTAGACCTTTAAGCCTACGGGCTACTTTGACTATTACTCCTACGGGCTACATTGCATCGAGTTCGAAACATTCGCTCGACTGCCAAGACTACGGGCTACCTTTATTTCGAGTTTGAGCCATCACTCACTCGACCATTAAGCCTATGGGCAACATTGACTGTTACTCCTACGAGCTACATTGCATCGAGTTCTAAATCATTCGCTCGACTGCCAAGCCTACGGGCTACCTTTATTTCGAGTTAGAGCAAACACTCACTCGACCATTAAGTCTACGGGCTACTTTGACTGTTACTCCTATGAGCTACATTGCATCGAGTTCTAATCATTCGCTCGACCTCCAAGCCTACGGGCTACCTTTATTTTGAGTTCGAGCAACTACTCTCTCCACCATTAAGCCTACGGGCTACTTGACTATTATGACTACGGGCTACATTGCATCGAGTTCTAATCATTCGTTCGACTTCCAAGCCTACGGGCTACCTTTATTTTGAGTTCGAGCAATTACTCTCTCGACCATTAAGCCTACGGGCTACTTTGACTATTACTCCTACGGGCTACATTGCATCGAGTTTGAATCATTCGCTCGACTGCCAAGCATACAGGCTACCTTTATTTCGAGTTCGAGCAATCACTCACTCGACCATTAAGTCTACGGGCTACTTTGACTGTTACTCCTATGAGCTACATTGCATCGAGTTCTAATCATTCGCTCGACCTCCAAGCCTACGGGCTACCTTTATTTTGAGTTCGAGCAACTACTCTCTCGACCATTAAGCCTACGGGCTACTTGACTATTATGACTACGGGCTACATTGCATCGAGTTCTAATCATTCGTTCGAATTCCAAGCCTACGGGCTACCTTTATTTTGAGTTCGAGCAATTACTCTCTCGACCATTAAGCCTACGGGCTACTTTGACTATTACTCCTACGGGCTACATTGCATCGAGTTTGAATCATTCGCTCGACTGCCAAGCATACAGGCTACCTTTATTTCGAGTTCGAGCAATCACTCACTCGACCTTTAAGCTTACGGGCTACTTTGACTGTTACGCTTATGGGCTACATTGCATCGAGTTCTAATCATTCGCTCGACTGCCAAGCCTACGGGCTACCTTTATTTCGGGTTCTAGCAAATACTCTCTCGACCATTAAGCCTAAGGGCTACTTTGACTATTACACCTACGGGCTACATTGCATCAGGTTTGAATCATTCACTCGACTGCCAAGCCTACGGGCTACCTTTATTTCGAGTTCGAGCAATCACTCACTCGACCATTAAGCCTACGGGCTACTTTGACTGTTACGCCTATGGGCTACATTCCATCGAGATCTAATCATTCGCTCGACTGCCAAGCCTACGGGCTATCTTTATTTCCGGTTCGAGCAAACACTCTCTCGACCATTAAGCCTACGGGCTACTTTGACTATTACACCTATGGGCTACATTGCATCGAGTTCGAAACATTCGCTCGACTGCCAAGCCTACGAGCTACCTTTATTTCGGATTCGAGCAAACACTCACTCGACTATTAAGCCTATGGGCTACTTTGACTATTATGCCTACGGGCTACATTGTATCGAGTTCTAATCATTCGCTCGACTGCCAAGCCTATGGGCTACCTTTATTTTGAGTTCGAGTAAACACTCACTCGACCATTAAGCCTACGGGCTATTTTGACTGTTACTCCTATGAGCTACATTGCATCGAGTTTGAATCATTCGCTCGACAGCCAAGCATACGGGCTACATTTATTTCGAGTTCGAGCAATCACTCACTCGACCATTAAGGTTACGGGCTACTTTGACGATTACGCCTATGGGCTACATTGCATCGAGTTCTAATCATTCGCTCGACTGCCAAGCCTACGGGCTACCTTTATTTCGAGTTCGAGCAAACACTCACTCGACCATTAAGCCAATGGGCTACTTTGACTATTACGCCTACGGGCTACATTGCATCGAGTTCGAATCATTCGCTTGACTGCCAAGCCTATGGGCTACCTTTATTTCGAGTTCGAGCAATAACTCACTCGACCATTAAGCCTACGGGCTACTATGACTATTACTCCTACGGGCTACATTGCATCGAGTTCGAAACATTCGCTCGACTGCCAAGACTACGGGCTACCTTTATTTCGAGTTCGAGCCATCACTCACTCGACCATTAAGCCTACGGGCTACATTGACTGTTACTCCTACGGGCTACATTGCATCGAATTCGAATCATTCGCTTAACTGACAAGACTACAGACTACCTTTATTTCGAGTTCGAGCAATCACTCACTCGACTATTAAGCCTACGGGCTACTTTGACTATTACTCCTACGGGCTACATTGCATCGAGTTCGAATCATTCGCTCGACTGCGAAGCCTACAGGCTACCTTTATTTCGAGTTCGAGCAATCACTCACTCGACTATTAAGCCTACGGGCTACTTTGACTGTTACTCCTACGGGTTACATTGCATCGAGTTCTAATCATTCGCTCGACTGCCAAGCCTACGGGCTACCTTTATTTCGGGTTCGAGCAAACACTCACTCGACCATTAAGCCTATGGGCTACTTTGACTATTACGCATATGGGCTACATTGCATCGAGTTCGAATCATTCGCTCGACTGCCAAGCCTACGGGCTACCTTTATTTCGAGTTAGAGCAAACACTCACTCGACCATTAAGTCTACGGGCTACTTTGACTGTTACTCCTATGAGCTACATTGCATCGAGTTCTAATCATTCGCTCGACCTCCAAGCCTACGGGCTACCTTTATTTTGAGTTCGAGCAACTACTCTCTCGACCATTAAGCCTACGGGCTACTTGACTATTATGACTACGGGCTACATTGCATCGAGTTCTAATCATTCGTTCGACTTCCAAGCCTACGGGCTACCTTTATTTTGAGTTCGAGCAATTACTCTCTCGACCATTAAGCCTACGGGCTACTTTGACTATTACTCCTACGGGCTACATTGCATCGAGTTTGAATCATTCGCTCGACTGCCAAGCATACAGGCTACCTTTATTTTGATTTCGAGCAATCACTCACTCGACCTTTAAGCTTACGGGCAACTTTGACTGTTACGCTTATGGGCTACATTGCATCGAGTTCTAATCATTCGCTCGACTGCCAAGCCTACTGGCTACCTTTATTTCGGGTTCTAGCAAATACTCTCTCGACCATTAAGCCTATGGGGTACTTGACTATTATGACTACAGGCTACATTGCATCGAGTTCTAATCATTCGTTCGACTTCCAAGCCTACGGGTTACCTTTATTTTGAGTTCGAGCAATTACTCTCTCGACCATTAAGCCTACGGCCTACTTTGACTATTACTCCTACGGGCTACATTGCATCGAGTTTGAATCATTCGCTCGACTGCCAAGCATACAGGCTACCTTTATTTCGAGTTCGAGCAATCACTCACTCGACCTTTAAGCTTACGGGCTACTTTGACTGTTACGCTTATGGGCTACATTGCATCGAGTTCTAATCATTCGCTCGACTGCCAAGCCTACGGGCTACCTTTATTTCGGGTTCTAGCAAATACTCTCTCGACCATTAAGCCTAAGGGCTACTTTGACTATTACACCTACGGGCTACATTGCATCAGGTTTGAATCATTCACTCGACTGCCAAGCCTACGGGCTACCTTTATTTCGAGTTCGAGCAATCACTCACTCGACCATTAAGCCTACGGGCTACTTTGACTGTTACGCCTATGGGCTACATTCCATCGAGATCTAATCATTCGCTCGACTGCCAAGCCTACGGGCTATCTTTATTTCGGGTTCGAGCAAACACTCTCTCGACCATTAAGCCTACGGGCTACTTTGACTATTACACCTATGGGCTACATTGCATCGAGTTCGAAACATTCGCTCGACTGCCAAGCCTACGAGCTACCTTTATTTCGGATTCGAGCAAACACTCACTCGACTATTAAGCCTATGGGCTACTTTGACTATTATGCCTACGGGCTACATTGCATCGAGTTCTAATCATTCGCTCGACTGCCAAGCCTATGGGCTACCATTATTTTGAGTTCGAGTAAACACTCACTCGAAAATTAAGCCTACGGGCTACTTTGACTGTTACTCCTATGAGCTACATTGCATCGAGTTCTAATCATTCGCTCGACAGCCAAGCATACGGGCTACATTTATTTCGAGTTCGAGCAATCACTCACTCGACCATTAAGGTTACGGGCTACTTTGACGATTACGCCTATGGGTTACATTGCATCGAGTTCTAATCATTCGCTCGACTGCCAAGCCTACGGGCTACCTTTATTTCGAGTTCGAGCAAACACTCACTCGACCATTAAGCCAATGGGCTACTTTGACTATTACGCCTACGGGCTACATTGCATCGAGTTCGAATCATTCGCTTGACTGCCAAGCCTATGGGCTACCTTTATTTCGAGTTCGAGCAATCACTCACTCGACCATTAAGCCTACGGGCTACTATGACTATTACTCCTACGGGCTACATTGCATCGAGTTCGAAATATTCGCTCGACTGCCAAGACTACGGGCTACCTTTATTTCGAGTTCGAGCCATCACTCACTCGACCATTAAGCCTACGGGCTACATTGACTGTTACTCCTACGGGCTACATTGCATCGAATTCGAATCATTCGCTTAACTGACAAGACTACAGACTACCTTTATTTCGAGTTCGAGCAATCACTCACTCGACTATTAAGCCTACGGGCTACTTTGACTATTACTCCTACGGGCTACATTGCATCGAGTTCGAATCATTCGCTCGACTGCGAAGCCTACAGGCTACCTTTATTTCGAGTTCGAGCAATCACTCACTCGACTATTAAGCCTACGGGCTACTTTGACTGTTACTCCTACGGGTTACATTGCATCGGGTTCTAATCATTCGCTTGACTGCCAAGCCTACGGGCTACCTTTATTTCGGGTTCGAGCAAACACTCTCTCGACCATTAAGCCTACGGGCTACTTTGACAATTACACCTATGGGCTACATTGCATCGAGTTCGAAACTTTCGCTCGACTGCCAAGCCTACGGGCTACCTTTATTTCGGATTCAAGCAAACACTCACTCGACCATTAAGCCTATGGGCTACTTTGACTATTATGCCTACAGGCTACATTGCATCGAGTTCTAATCATTCGCTCGACTGCCAAGCCTATGGGCTACCTTTCTTTCGAGTTCGAGTAAACACTCACTCCACCATTAAGCCTACGGGCTACTTTGACTGTTACTCCTATGAGCTACATTGAATCGAGTTCTAATCATTCGCACGACTTCCAAGCCTACGGGCTACCTTTATTTTTAGTTCGAGCAATTACTCTCTCGACCATTAAGCCTACGGGCTACTTTGACTATTACGCCTACGAGCTACATTGCATCGAGTTTGAATCATTCGCTCGACTGCCAAGCATACGGGCTACATTTATTTCGAGTTCGAGCAATCACTCACTCGACCATTAAGGTTACGGGCTACTTTGACGATTACGCCTATGGGATACATTGCATCGAGTTCTAATCATTCGCTCGACTGCCAAGCCTATGGGCTACCTTTATTTCGAGTTCGAGCAAACACTCACTCGACCATTAAGCCAATGGGCTACTTTGACTATTACGCCTACGGGCTACATTGCATCGAGTTCGAATCATTCGCTCGACTGCCAAGCCTACGGGCTACCTTTATTTCGAGTTAGAGCAAACACTCACTCGACCATTTAGCCTACGAGCTACTTTGACTGTTACTCCTACGTGCTACATTGCATCGAGTTCTAATCATTCGCTCGACTGCCAAGCATACGGGCTACCTTTATTCCGAGTTCGAGCAATCACTAACTCGACCATTAAGCTTACGGGCTACTTTGACATTGCATCGAGTTCTAATCATTCGCTCGACTGCCAAGCCTACGGGCTACCTTTATTTCGAGTTCGAGTAAACACTCACTCGACCATTAAGCCTACGGGCTACTTTGACTATTACACCTACGGGCTACATTGCATCGGGTTCGAATCATTCGCTCGACTTCCAAGCCTACGGGCTACCTTTATTTTGAGTTCGAGCAATTACTCTCTCGACCATTAAGCCTACGGGCTACTTTGACTATTACGCCTACGGGCTACATTGCATCGAGTTTGAATCATTCGCTCGACTGCCAAGCATACGGGCTACATTTATTTTGAGTTCGAGCAATCACTCACTCGACCATTAAGCTTACGGGCTACTTTGACTGTTACGCCTATGGGCTACATTGCATCGAGTTCTAATCATTCGCTCGACTGCGAAGCCTACGGGCTACTTTGACTATTACACCTACGGGCTACATTGCATCAGGTTTGAATCTTTCGCTCGACTGCCAAGCCTACGGGCTACCTTTATTTCGAGTTCGAGAAATCACTCACTCGACCATTAAGCTTACGGGCTACTTTGACTGTTACGCCTACGGGCTACATTGCATCGAGTTCTAATCATTAGCTTGACTGCCAAGCCTACAGGCTACCTTTATTTCGGGTTCGAGCAAACACTCTCTCGACCATTAAGCATACGGGCTACTTTGACTATTACACCTACGGCTACATTGCATCGAGTTCGAAATATTCGCTCGACTGCCAAGCCTATGGGCTACCTTGTTTTTGGATTCGAGCAAACACTCACTCGACCATTAAGCCTATGGGCTACTTTGATTATTACGCCTACGGGCTACATTGCATTGAGTTCTAATCATTCGCTCGACTGCCAAGCCTATCGGCTACCTTTATTTCGAGTTCGAGTAAACACTCACTCCACCATTAAGCCTACGGGCTACTTTGACTGTTACTCCTATGAGCTACATTGAATCGAGTTCTAATCATTCGCACGACTTCCAAGCCTACGGGCTACCTTTATTTTGAGTTCGAGCAATTACTCTCTCGACCATTAAGCCTACGGGCTACTTTGACTATTATGCCTACGAGCTACATTGCATCGAGTTTGAATCATTCGCTCGACTGCCAAGCATACGGGCTACATTGATTTCGAGTTCGAGGAATCACTCACTCGACCATTAAGGTTACGGGCTACTTTGACGATTACGCCTATGGGATACATTGCATCGAGTCCTAATCATTCGCTCGACTGCCAAGCCTATGGGCTACCTTTATTTCGAGTTCGAGCAAACACTCACTTGACCATTAAGCCAATGGGCTACTTTGACTATTACGCCTACGGGCTACATTGCATCGAGTTCGAATCATTCGCTCGACTACCAAGCCTACGGGCTACCTTTATTTTGAGTTAGAGCAAACACTCACTCGACCATTTAGCCTACGTGCTACTTTGACTATTACTCCTATGAGCTACATTGCATCATGTTCTAATCATTCGCTCGACCTCCAAGCCTACGGGCTACCTTTATTTTGAGTTCGAGAAACTACTCTCTCGACCATTAAGCCTACGGGCTACTTGACTATTATGCCTATGGGCTACATTGCATCGAGTTCTAATCATTCGTTCGACTGCCAAGCCTACGGGCTACCTTTATTTCGAGTTCGAGCAATCACTCACTCGACCATTAAGCCTACGAGCTACTTTGACTGTTACTCCTACGTGCTACATTGCATCGAGTTCTAATCATTCGCTCGACTGCCAAGCATACGGGCTACCTTTATTTCGAGTTCGAGCAATCACTAACTCGACCATTAAGCTTACGGGCTACTTTGACATTGCATCGAGTTCTAATCATTCGCTCGACTGCCAAGCCTACGGGCTACCTTTATTTCGAGTTCGAGTAAACACTCACTCGACCATTAAGCCTACGGGCTACTTTGACTATTACACCTACGGGCTACATTGCATCGAGTTCGAATCATTCGCTCGACTTCCAAGCCTACGGGCTACCTTTATTTTGAGTTGGAGCAATTACTCTCTCGACCATTAAGCCTACGGGCTACTTTGACTATTACGCCTACGGGCTACATTGCATCGAGTTTGAATCATTCGCTCGACTGCCAAGCATACGGGCTACATTTATTTTGAGTTCGAGCAATCACTCACTCGACTATTAAGCTTACGGGCTACTTTGACTGTTACGCCTATGGGCTACATTGCATCGAGTTCTAATCATTCGCTCGACTGCCAAGCCTACGGGCTACTTTGACTATTACACCTACGGGCTACATTGCATCAGGTTTGAATCTTTCGCTCGACTGCCAAGCCTACGGGCTACCTTTATTTTGAGTTCGAGAAATCACTCACTCGACCATTAAGCTTACGGGCTACTTTGACTGTTACGCCTACGGGCTACATTGCATCGAGTTCTAATCATTAGCTTGACTGCCAAGCCTACAGGCTACCTTTATTTCGGGTTCGAACAAACACTCTCTCGACCATTAAGCCTACGGGCTACTTTGACTATTACACCTACGTGCTACATTGCATCGAGTTCGAAATATTCGCTCGACTGCCAAGCCTATGGGCTACCTTGTTTTCGGATTCGAGCAAACACTCACTCGACCATTAAGCCTGTGGGCTACTTTGACTATTACGCCTACGGGCTACATTGCATTGAGTTCTAATCATTCGCTCGACTGCCAAGCCTATGGGCTACCTTTATTTCGAGTTCGAGTAAACACTCACTCCACCATTAAGCCTACGGGCTACTTTGACTGTTACTCCTATGAGCTACATTGCATCGAGTTCTAATCATTCGCTCGACTTCCAAGCCTACGGGCTACCTTTATTTTGAGTTCGAGCAATTACTCTCTCGACCATTAAGCCTACGGGCTACTTTGACTATTACGCTTACGGGCTACATTGCATCGAGTTTGAATCATTCGCTCGACTGCCAAGCATACGGGCTACCTTTATTTCGAGTTCGAGCAATCACTCACTCGACCATTAAGCTTACTGGCTACTTTGACTGTTACGCCTACGCGCTACATTGCATCGAGTTCTAATCATTCGCTTGACTGCCAAGCCTACGGGCTACCTTTATTTCGGGTTCGAGCAAACACTCTCTCGACCATTAAGCCTACGGGCTACTTTGACTATTACACCTACGGGCTACATTGCATCGAGTTCGAAATATTCGCTCGACTGCCAAGCCTATGGGCTACCTTGTTTTCGGATTCGAGCAAACACTCACTCGACCATTAAGCCTATGGGCTACTTTGACTATTACGCCTACGGGCTACATTGCATTGAGTTCTAATCATTCACTCGACTGCCAAGCCTATGGGCTACCTTTATTTCGAGTTCGAGTAAACACTCACTCCACCATTAAGCCTAAGGGCTACTTTGACTGTTACTCCTATGAGCTACATTGCATCGAGTTCTAATCATTCGCTCGACTTCCAAGCCTACGGGCTACCTTTATTTTGAGTTCGAGCAATTACTCTCTCGACCATTAAGCCTACGGGCTACTTTGACTATTACGCTTACGGGCTACATTGCATCGAGTTTGAATCATTCGCTCGACTGCCAAGCATACGGGCTACCTTTATTTCGAGTTCGAGCAATCACTCACTCGACCATTAAGCTTACTGGCTACTTTGACTGTTACGCCTACGCGCTACATTGCATCGAGTTCTAATCATTCGCTTGATTGCCAAGCCTACGGGCTACCTTTATTTCGGGTTCGAGCAAACACTCTCTCGACCATTAAGCCTACGGGCTACTTTGACTATTACACCTACGGGCTACATTGCATCGAGTTTGAATCATTCGCTCGACTGCCAAGCCTACGGACTACCTTTATTTTGAGTTCGAGCAATCACTCACTCGACCATTAAGCCTACGGGCTACTTTGATTGTTACTCCTACGGGCTACATTGCATCGAGTTCTAATTATTCGGTCGACTGCCAAGCCTACGGGATACCTTTATTTCGGGTTCGAGCAAACACTCACTCGACCATTAAGCCTATGGGCTACTTTGACTATTACGCATATGGGCTACATTGCATCGAGTTCGAATCATTCGCTCGACTGCCAAGCCTACGGGCTACCTTTATTTTGAGTTAGAGCAAACACTCACTCGACCATTAAGTGTACGGGCTACTTTGACTGTTACTCCTATGAGCTGCATTGCATCGAGTTCTAATCATTCGCTCGACCTCCAAGCCTACGGGCTACCTTTATTTTGAGTTCGAGCAACTACTCTCTCGACCATTAAGCCTACGTGCTACTTGACTATTACGACTACGGGCTACATTGCATCGAGTTTGAATCATTCGCTCGACCTCCAAGCCTACGGGCTACCTTTATTTTGAGTTCGAGCAACTACTCTCTCGACCATTAAGCCTACGTGCTACTTGACTATTACGACTACGGGCTACATTGCATCGAGTTTTAATCATTCGTTCGACTTCCAAGCCCACGGGCTACCTTTATTTTGAGTTCGAGCAATTACTCTCTCGACCATTAAGCCTACGGGCTACTTTGACTATTACGCCTACGGGCTACATTGCATCGAGTTTGAATCATACGCTCGACTGCCAAGCATACAGGCTACCTTTATTTCGAGTTCGAGCAATCACTCACTCGACCATTAAGCTTACGGGCTACTTTGACTGTTACGCTTATGGGCTACATTGCATCGAGTTCTAATCATTCACCCGACTGCCAAGCCTATGGGCTACCTTTATTTCGGGTTCTAGCAAATACTCTCTCGACCATTAAGCCTACGAGCTACTTTGACTATTACACCTACGGGCTACATTGCATCAGGTTTGAATAATTCGCTCGACTGCCAAGCCTACGGGCAACCTTTATTTCGAATTCGAGCAATCACTCACTCGACCATTAAGCCTACGGGCTACTTTGACTGTTACGCCTATGGGCTACATTGCATCGAGTTCTAATCATTCGCTCGACTGCCAAACCTACGGGCTACCTTTATTTCGGGTTCGAGCAAACACTCTCTCGACCATTAAGCCTACGGGCTACTTTGACTATTACACCTATGGGCTACATTGCGTCGAGTTCGAAACATTCGCTCGACTGCCAAGCCTATAAGGTACCTTTATTTCGGATTCGAGCAAACACTCACTCGACCATTAAGCCTATGGGCTACTTTGACTATTATGCCTACGGGCTACATTGCATCGAGTTCTAATCATTCGCTCGACTGCCAAGCCTATGGGCTACCTTTATTTCGAGTTCGAGTAAACACTCACTCGACCATTAAGCCTACGGGATACTTTGACTGTTACTCCTATGAGCTACATTGCATCGAGTTCTAATCATTCGCTCGACTTCCAAGCCTACGGGCTACCTTTATTTTGAGTTCGAGCAATTACTCTCTCGACCATTAAGCCTACGGGCTACTTTGACTATTACGCCTACGGGCTACATTGCATCGAGTTTGAATCATTCGCTCGACTGCCAAGCATACGGGCTACCTTTATTTCGAGTTCGAGCAATCACTCACTCGACCATTAAGCTTACTGGCTACTTTGACTGTTACGCCTACGGGCTACATTGCATCGAGTTCTAATCATTCGCTTGACTGCCAAGCCTACGGGCTACCTTTATTTCGGGTTCGAGCAAACACTCACTTGACCATTAAGCCTACGGGCTACTTTGACTGTTACTCCTACGAGCTATATTGCATCGAGTTCTAATCATTCGCTCGACTGCCAAGCCTACGGGCTACCTTTATTTCGTGTTCAAGCAATCACTCACTCGACCATTAAGCCTACGTGCTACTTTGATTGTTACTCCTACGGGCTACATTGCATCGAGTTCTAATTATTCGCCCGACTGCCAAGCCTACGGGCTACCTTTATTTCGGGTTCGAGCAAACACTCACTCGACCATTAAGCCTATGGGCTACTTTGACTATTACGCCTACGGGCTACATTGCATCGAGTTCGAATCATTCGCTCGACTACCAAGCCTACGGGCTACCTTTATTTCGAGTTAGAGCAAACACTCACTTGACCATTAAGCCTACGGGCTACTTTGACTATTACTCCTATGAGCTACATTGCATCGAGTTCTAATCATTCGCTCGACTGCCAAGCCTACGGGCTACCTTTATTTTGAGTTCGAGCAATTACTCTCTCGACCATTAAGCCTACGGGCTACTTTGACTATTACGCCTACGGGCTACATTGCATCGAGTTTGAATCATACGCTCGACTGCCAAGCATACAGGCTACATTTATTTTGAGTTCGAGCAATCACTCACTCGACCATTAAGCCTACGGGCTACTTTGACTGTTACGCTTATAGGCTACATTGCATCGAGTTCTAATCATTCACCCGACTGCCAAGCCTATGGGCTACCTTTATTTCGGGTTCTAGCAAATACTCTCTCGACCATTAAGCCTACGAGCTACTTTGACTATTACACCTACGGGCTACATTGCATCATGTTTGAATAATTCGCTCGACTGCCAAGCCTACGGGCAACCTTTATTTCGAATTCGAGCAATCACTCACTCGACCATTAAGCCTACGGGCTACTTTGACTGTTACGCCTATGGGCTACATTGCATCGAGTTCTAATCATTCGCTCGACTGCCAAACCTACGGGCTACCTTTAATTCGGGTTCGAGCAAACACTATCTCGACCATTAAGCCTACGGGCTACTTTGACTACTACACCTACGGGCTACATTGCATCAGGTTTGAATCATTCGCTCGACTGCCAAGCCTACGGGCTACCTTTATTTCGAGTTCGAGCAATCACTCACTCGACCATTAAGCTTACGGGCTACTTTGACTGTTACGCCTACGGGCTACATTGCATCGAATTCTAATCATTCGCTCGACTGCCAAGCCTACGGGCTACCTTTATTTCGGGTTCGAGCAAACACTCTCTCGACCATTAAGCCTACGGGCTACTTTGACTATTACACCTACGGGCTACATTGCATCGAGTTCGAAACATTCGCTCGACTGCCAAGCCTATGGGCTACCTTTATTTTGGATTCGAGCAAACACTCACTCGACCATTAAGCCTATGGGCTACTTTGACTATTACGCCTACGGGCTACATTGCATCGAGTTCTAATCATTCGCTCGACTGCCAAGCCTATGGGCTACCTTTATTTCGAGTTCGAGTAAACACTCACTCGAACATTAAGCCTACGGGCTACTTTGACTGTTACTCCTATGAGCTACATTGCATCGAGTTCTAATCATTCGCTCGACTTCCAAGCCTACGGGCTACCTTTATTTTGAGTTCGAGCAATTACTCTCTCGACCATTAAGCCTACGGGCTACTTTGACTATTACCCCTACGGGCTACATTGCATCGAGTTTGAATCATTCGCTTGACTGCCAAGCATACGGGCTACCTTTATTTCGAGTTCGAGCAATCACTCACTAGACCATTAAGCTTACTGGCTACTTTGACTGTTACGCCTACGGGCTACATTGCATCGAGTTCTAATCATTCGCTCGACTGCCAAGCCTACGGGCTACCTTTATTTCGGGTTCGAGCAAACACTCTCTCGACCATTAAGACTACGGGCTACTTTGACTATTACACCTACGGGCTACATTGCATCGAGTTTGAATCATTCGCTCGACTGCCAAGCCTACGGGCTACCTTTATTTTGAGTTCGAGCAATCACTCACTCGACCATTAAGCCTATGGGCTACTTTGACTTTTACGCCTACGGGCTACATTGCATCGAGTTCGAATCATTCGCTCGACTGCCAAGCCTACGGGCTACCTTTATTTCGAGTTAGAGCAAACACTCACTTGACCATTAAGCCTACGGGCTACTTTGACTATTACTCCTATGAGCTACATTGCATCGAGTTGTAATCATTCGCTCGACTGCCAAGCCTACGGGCTACCTTTATTTTGAGTTCGAGCAATTACTCTCTCGACCATAAAGCCTACGGGCTACTTTGACTATTATGCCTACGGGCTACATTGCATCGAGTTCTAATCATTCGTTCGACTGCCAAGCCTACGGGCTACCTTTATTTCGAGTTCGAGCAATCACTCACTCGACCATTAAGCCTACGAGCTACTTTGACTGTTACTCCTACGGGCTACATTGCATTGAGTTTGAATCATTCGCTCGACTGCCAAGCCTACAGGATACCTTTATTTCGAGTTCGAGCAATCACTCACTCGACCATTAAGCCTACGGGCTACTTTGACTGTTACTCCTACGGGCTATATTTCATCGAGTTCTAATCATTCGCTCGACTGCCAAGCCTACGGGCTACCTTTATTTCGGGTTCGAGAAAACACTCACTCCACCATTATGCCTATGGGCTACTTTGACTATTACGCCTACGGGCTACATTGCATCGAGTTCGAATCATTCGCTCGACTGCCAAGCGTACGGGCTACCTTTATTTCGAGTTACAGCAAACACTCACTCGACCATTAAGCCTACGGGCTACTTTGACTATTACGCCTACGGGCTACATTGCATCGAGTTTGAATCATTCGCTCGACTGCCAAGCATACGGGCTACCTTTATTTCGAGTTCGAGCAATCACTCACTCGACCATTAAACTTACTGGCTACTTTGACTGTTACGCCTACGGGCTACATTGCATCGAGTTTGAATCATTCGCTTGACTGCCAAGCATACGGGCTACCTTTATTTCGAGTTCGAGCAATCACTCACTAGACCATTAAGCTTACTGGCTACTTTGACTGTTACGCCTACGGGCTACATTGCATCGAGTTCTAATCATTCGCTCGACTGCCAAGCCTACGGGCTACCTTTATTTCGGGTTCGAGCAAACACTCTCTCGACCATTAAGACTACGGGCTACTTTGACTATTACACCTACGGGCTACATTGCATTGAGTTTGAATCATTCGCTCGACTGCCAAGCCTACGGGCTACCTTTATTTTGAGTTCGAGCAATCACTCACTCGACCATTAAGCCTATGGGCTACTTTGACTTTTACGCCTACGGGCTACATTACATCGAGTTCGAATCATTCGCTCGACTGCCAAGCCTACGGGCTACCTTTATTTCGAGTTAGAGCAAACACTCACTTGACCATTAAGCCTACGGGCTACTTTGACTATTACTCCAATGAGCTACATTGCATCGAGTTGTAATCATTCGCTCGACTGCCAAGCCTACGGGTTACCTTTATTTTGAGTTCGAGCAATTACTCTCTCGACCATAAAGCCTACGGGCTACTTTGACTATTATGCCTACGGGCTACATTGCATCGAGTTCTAATCATTCGTTCGACTGCCAAGCCTACGGGCTACCTTTATTTCGAGTTCGAGCAATCACTCACTCGACCATTAAGCCTACGAGCTACTTTGACTGTTACTCCTACGGGCTACATTGCATTGAGTTTGAATCATTCGCTCGACTGCCAAGCCTACAGGATACCTTTATTTCGAGTTCGAGCAATCACTCACTCTACCATTAAGCCTACGGGCTACTTTGACTGTTACTCCTACGGGCTATATTTCATCGAGTTCTAATCATTCGCTCGACTGCCAAGCCTACGGGCTACCTTTATTTCGGGTTCGAGAAAACACTCACTCCACCATTATGCCTATGGGCTACTTTGACTATTACGCCTACGGGCTACATTGCATCGAGTTCGAATCATTCGCTCGACTGCCAAGCGTACGGGCTACCTTTATTTCGAGTTACAGAAACACTCACTCGACCATTAAGCCTACGGGCTACTTTGACTATTACGCCTACGGGCTACATTGCATCGAGTTTGAATCATTCGCTCGACTGCCAAGCATACGGGCTACCTTTATTTCGAGTTCGAGCAATCACTCACTCGACCATTAAACTTACTGGCTACTTTGACTGTTACGCCTACGGGCTACATTGCATCGAGTTCTAATCATTCGCTCGACTGCCAAGCCTACGGGCTACCTTTATTTCGGGTTCGAGCAAACACTCTCTCGACCATTAAGCCTACGGGCTACTTTGACTATTACACCTACGGGCTACATTGCATCGAGTTTGAATCATTCGCTCGACTACAAAGCCTACGGGCTACCTTTATTTCGAGTTCGAGCAATCACTCACTCGACCATTAAGCCTACGGGCTACTTTGATTGTTACTCCTACGGGCTACATTGCATCGAGTTCTAATAATTCGCTCGACTGCCAAGCCTACGGGCTACCTTTATATCGGGTTCGAGCAAACACTCTCTCGACCATTAAGCCTACGGGCTACTTTGACTATTACCCCTACGGGCTACATTGCATCGAGTTCTAATCATTCGCTCGACTGCCAAGCCTACGGGCTACCTTTATTTCGAGTTAGAGCAAACACTCACTTGACCATTAAGCCTACGGGCTACTTTGACTATTACTCCTACGGGCTACATTGCATTGAGTTTGAATCATTCGCTCGACTGCCAAGCCTACAGGATACCTTTATTTCGAGTTCGAGCAATCACTCACTCGACCATTAAGCCTACGGGCTACTTTGACTGTTACTCCTACGGGCTATATTTCATCGCGTTCTAATCATTCGCTCGACTGCCAAGCCTACGGGCTACCTTTATTTCGGTTCGAGAAAACACTCACTCCACCATTATGCCTATGGGCTACTTTGACTATTACGCCTACGGGCTACATTGCATCGAGTTCGAATCATTCGCTCGACTGCCAAGCGTACGGGCTACCTTTATTTCGAGTTACAGCAAACACTCACTCGACCATTAAGCCTACGGGCTACTTTGACTATTACGCCTACGGGCTACATTGCATCGAGTTTGAATCATTCGCTCGACTGCCAAGCATACGGGCTACCTTTATTTCGAGTTCGAGCAATCACTCACTCGACCATTAAACTTACTGGCTACTTTGACTGTTACGCCTACGGGCTACATTGCATCGAGTTCTAATCATTCGCTCGACTGCCAAGCCTACGGGCTACCTTTATTTCGGGTTCGAGCAAACACTCTCTCGACCATTAAGCCTACGGGCTACTTTGACTATTACACCTACGGGCTACATTGCATCGAGTTTGAATCATTCGCTCGACTGCAAAGCCTACGGGCTACCTTTATTTCGAGTTCGAGCAATCACTCACTCGACCATTAAGCCTACGGGCTACTTTGATTGTTACTCCTACGGGCTACATTGCATCGAGTTCTAATAATTCGCTCGACTGCCAAGCCTACGGGCGACCTTTATATCGGGTTCGAGCAAACACTCTCTCGACCATTAAGCCTACGGGCTACTTTGACTATTACCCCTACGGGCTACATTGCATCGAGTTCTAATCATTCGCTCGACTGCCAAGCCTACGGGCTACCTTTATTTCGAGTTAGAGCAAACACTCACTTGACCATTAAGCCTACGGGCTACTTTGACTATTACTCCTACGGGCTACATTGCATTGAGTTTGAATCATTCGCTCGACTGCCAAGCCTACAGGATACCTTTATTTCGAGTTCGAGCAATCACTCACTCGACCATTAAGCCTACGGGCTACTTTGACTGTTACTCCTACGGGCTATATTTCATCGAGTTCTAATCATTCGCTCGACTGCCAAGCCTACGGGCTACCTTTATTTCGGGTTCGAGAAAACACTCACTCCACCATTATGCCTATGGGCTACTTTGACTATTACGCCTACGGGCTACATTGCATCGAGTTCGAATCATTCGCTCGACTGCCAAGGGTACGGGCTACCTTTATTTCGAGTTACAGCAAACACTCACTCGACCATTAAGCCTACGGGCTACTTTGACTATTACGCCTACGGGCTACATTGCATCGAGTTTGAATCATTCGCTCGACTGCCAAGCATACGGGCTACCTTTATTTTGAGTTCGAGCAATCACTCACTCGACCATTAAACTTACTGGCTACTTTGACTGTTACGCCTACGGGCTACATTGCATCGAGTTCTAATCATTCGCTCGACTGCCAAGCCTACGGGCTACCTTTATTTTGAGTTCGAGCAATCACTCACTCGACCATTAAACTTACTGGCTACTTTGACTGTTACGCCTACGGGCTACATTGCATCGAGTTCTAATCATTCGCTCGACTGCCAAGCCTACGGGCTACCTTTATTTTGGGTTCGAGCAAACACTCTCTCGACCATTAAGCCTACGGGCTACTTTGACTATTACACCTACGGGCTACATTGCATCGAGTTTGAATCATTCGCTCGACTGCAAAGCCTACGGGCTACCTTTATTTCGAGTTCGAGCAATCACTCACTCGACCATTAAGCCTACGGGCTACTTTCATTGTCACTCCTACGGGCTACATTGCATCGAGTTCTAATCATACGTTCGACTACCAAGCCTACGGGCTACCTTTATTTCGAGTTCGAGCAATCACTCACTCGACCATTAAGCCTACGGGCTACTTTGACTGTTACTCCTACGGGCTACATTGCATCGAGTTCTAATCATTCGCTCGACTACCAAGCCTACGGGCTACCTTTCTTTTGGGTTCGAGCAAACACTCACTCGACCATTAAGCCTATGGGATACTTTGACTATTACGCCTACGGGCTACATTACATCGAGTTCGAATCATTCGCTCGACTGCCAAGCCTATGGGCTACCTTTATTTCGGGTTCGAGCAAACACTCACTCGACCATTACACCTACGGGCTACTTTGACTGTTACTCCTACGAGCTATATTGCATCGAGTTCTAATCATACGCTCGACTGCCCAACCTGCGGGCTACCTTTATTTCGAGTTTGAGAAATCACTCACTCGATCATTAAGGCTACAAGCTACTTTGACTGTTACTCTTACGTGCTACATTGCATTGAGTTCGAATTATTCGCTCGACTGCCAAGCCTACAGGCTACCTTTATTTTGAGTTCGAGCAATTACTCTCTCCACCATTAAGCCTACGGGCTACTTTGACTATTACGCCTACGGGCTACATTGCATCGAGTTCTAATCATTCGTTCGACTGCCAAGCCTACGGGCTACCTTTATTTCGAGTTCGAGCAATCACTCACTCGACCATTAAGCCTACGAGCTACTTTGACTGTTACTCCTACGGGCTACATTGCATTGAGTTTGAATCATTCGCTCGACTGCCAAGCCTACAGGAAACCTTTATTTCGAGTTCGAGCAATCACTCACTCGATCATTAAGCCTACGGGCTACTTTGACTGTTACTCCTACGGGCTACATTTCATCGAGTTCTAATCATTCGCTCGACTGCCAAGCCTACGGGCTACCTTTATTTCGGGTTCGAGCAAACACTCACTCGACCATTAAGCCTATGGGCTACTTTGACTATTACGCCTACGGGCTACATTGCATCGAGTTCGAATCATTCGCTCGATTGCCAAGCCTACGGGCTACCTTTATTTCGAGTTCGAGCAAACACTCACTCGACCATTATGCCTACCGGCTACTTTGACTGTTACTCCTATGAGCTACATTGCATCAAGTTCTAATCATTCGCTCGACTGCCAAGCCTACGGGCTACCTTTATTTCGAGTTCGAGAAATCACTCACTCGATCATTACGCCTACAAGCTACTTTGACAGTTACTCTTACGTGCTACATTGCATCGAGTTCGAATCATTCGCTCGACTGCCAATCCTACAGGATACCTTTATTTCGAGTTCGAGCAATCACTCACTCGACCATTAAGCCTACGGTCTACTTTGACTGTTACTCCTACGGGCTGCATTGCATCGAGTTCTAGTCATTCGCTCGACTGCCAAGCCTATGGGCTACCTTTATTTCGGGTTCGAGCAAACACTCACTCGACCGTTAAACCTATGGGCTACTTTGACTATTATGCCTATGGGCTACATTGCATCGAGTTCAAATCATTCGCTCGACTGCCAAGCCTACGGGCTGCCTTTATTTCCAGTTCGAGCAAACACTCACTCGACCAATAAGCCTACGGGCTACTTTGACTGTTACTCCTATGAGCTACATTACATCGAGTTCTAATCATTCGCTCGACTGCCAAGCCTACAGGCTATCTTTATTTTGAGTTCGAGCAATTACTCTCTCGACCATTAAGCCTACGGGCTACTTTGACTATTACGCCTGCGGGCTACATTGCATCGAGTTCTAATCATACGTTCGACTACCAAGCCTACGGGCTACCTTTATTTCGAGTTCGAGCAATCACTCACTCGACCATTAAGCCTACGGGCTACTTTGACTGTTACTCCTACGGGCTACATTGCATCGAGTTCTAATCATTCGCTCGACTACCAAGCCTACGGGCTACCTTTCTTTTGGGTTCGAGCAAACACTCACTCGACCATTAAGCCTATGGGATACTTTGACTATTACGCCTACGGGCTACATTACATCGAGTTCGAATCATTCGCTCGACTGCCAAGCCTATGGGCTACCTTTATTTCGGGTTCGAGCAAACACTCACTCGACCATTACACCTACGGGCTACTTTGACTGTTACTCCTACGAGCTATATTGCATCGAGTTCTAATCATACGCTCGACTGCCCAGCCTGCGGGCTACCTTTATTTCGAGTTTGAGAAATCACTCACTCGATCATTAAGGCTACAAGCTACTTTGACTGTTACTCTTACGTGCTACATTGCATTGAGTTCGAATTATTCGCTCGACTGCCAAGCCTACAGGCTACCTTTATTTTGAGTTCGAGCAATCACTCACTCGACCATTAAGCCTACGGGCTACTTTGACTATTACTCCTACGGGCTACATTGCATCGAGTTCAAATCATTCGCTCGACTGCCAAGCCTACGGTCTACCTTTATTTCGAGTTCGAGCAATCACTCACTAGACCATTAAGCTTACGGGCTACATCGACTATTACTCCTACGGGCTACATTGCATCGAGTTCGAAACATTCGCTCGACTGCCAAGCCTACGGGTTACCTTTATTTCGAGTTCGAGACATCACTCACTCGACTATTAAGCCTACGCGCTACTTTCAATGTTACTCCTACGGGCTACATTGCATCGAGTTCTAATCATTCGCTCGACTGCCAAGCCTACGGACTACCTTTATTTTGAGTTCGAGCAATTACTCTCTCGACCATTAAGCCTACGGGCTACTTTGACTATTACGCCAACGGGCTACATTGCATCGAGTTCTAATCATTCGTTCGACTGCCAAGCCTACGAGCTACCTTTATTTCGAGTTCAAGCAATCACTCACTCGACCATTAAGCCTACGAGCTACTTTGACTGTTACTCCTACGGGCTACATTGCATTGAGTTTGAATCATTCGCTCGACTGCCAAGCCGACAGGATACCTTTATTTCGAGTTCGAGCAATCACTCACTCGACCATTAAGCCTACGGGCTACTTTGACTGTTACTCCTACGGGCTACATTTCATCGAGTTCTAATCATTCGCTCGACTGCCAAGCTTACGGGCTACCTTTATTTCGAGTTCGAGAAAACACTCACTCCACCATTATGCATATGGGCTACTTTGACTATTACGCCTACGGGCTACATTGCATCGAGTTCGAATCATTCGCTCGACTGCCAAGCGTACGGGCTACCTTTATTTTGAGTTAGAGCAAACACTCACTCGACCATTATGCCTACCGGCTACTTTGACTGTTACTCCTACGAGCTACATTGCATCAAGTTCTAATCATTCGCTCGACTGCCAAGCCTACGGGCTACCTTTATTTCGAGTTCGAGAAATCACTCACTCGATCATTACGCCTACAAGCTACTTTGACTGTTACTCTTACGTGCTACATTGCATCGAGTTCGAATCATTCGCTCGACTGCCAAGCCTACATGCTACCTTTATTTCGAGTTCGAGCAATCACTCACTCGACCATTAAGCCTACGGTCTACTTTGACTGTTACTCCTATGGGCTGCATTGCATCGAGTTCTAATCATTCGCTCGACTGCCAAGCCTATGGGCTACCTTTATTTCGGG
This sequence comes from Nicotiana tomentosiformis, assembly GCF_000390325.3. NCBI lineage: Eukaryota > Viridiplantae > Streptophyta > Magnoliopsida > Solanales > Solanaceae > Nicotiana > Nicotiana tomentosiformis. The sequence continues at coordinate 81,142,262 of NC_090815.1, forward strand.
TTCGAGCAAACACTCACTCGACCATTAAACCTATGGGCTACTTTGACTATTATGCCTACGGGCTACATTGCATCGAGTTCAAATCATTCGCTCGACTGCCAAGCCTACGGGCTGCCTTTATTTCGAGTTCGAGCAAACACTCACTCGACCAATAAGCCTACGGGCTACTTTGACTGTTACTCCTATGAGCTACATTACATCGAGTTCTAATCATTCTCTTGACCGCCAAGCCTACAGGCTATCTTTATTTTGAGTTCGAGCAATTACTCTCTCGACCATTAAGCATACGGGCTACTTTGACTATTACGCCTGCGGGCTAAATTGCATCAAGTTCTAATCATTCGTTCGACTACCAAGCCTATGGGCAACCTTTATTTCGAGTTCGAGCAATCACTCACTCGACCATTAAGCCTACGGGCTACTTTGACTGTTACTCCTACGGGCTACATTGCATCGAGTTCTAATCATTCGCTCGACTACCAAGCCTACGGGCTACCTTTCTTTTGGGTTCGAGCAAGCACTCACTCGACCATTAAGCCTATGGGATACTTTGACTATTACGCCTACGGGCTACATTACATCGAGTTCGAATCATTCGCTCGACTGCCAAGCCTACGGGCTACCTTTATTTCGGGTTCGAGCAAACACTCACTCGACCATTACACCTACGGGCTACTTTGACTGTTACTCCTACGAGCTAGATTGCATCGAGTTCTAATCATTCGCTCGACTGCCCAGCCTACGGGCTACCTTTATTTCGAGTTCGAGAAATCACTCACTCGATCATTAAGGCTACAAGCTACTTTGACTGTTACTCTTACGTGCTACATTGCATCGAGTTCGAATTATTCGCTTGACTGCCAAGCCTACAGGCTACCTTTATTTTGAGTTCGAGCAATCACTCACTCGACCATTAAGCCTACGGGCTACTTTGACTATTACTCCTACGGGCTACATTGCATCGAGTTCAAATCATTCGCTCGACTGCCAAGCCTACGGTCTACCTTTATTTCGAGTTCGAGCAATCACTCACTAGACCATTAAGCTTACGGGCTACTTCAACTATTACTCCTACGGGCTACATTGCATCGAGTTCGAAACATTCGCTCGACTGCCAAGCCTACGGGTTACCTTTATTTCTAGTTCGAGACATCACTCACTCGACCATTAAGCCTACGCGCTACTTTCAATGTTACTCCTACGGGCTACATTGCATCGAGTTCTAATCATTCGCTCGACTGCCAAGCCTACGGACTACCTTTATTTTGAGTTTGAGCAATTACTCTCTCGACCATTAAGCCTACGGGCTACTTTGACTATTACGCCAACGGGCTACATTGCATCGAGGTCAAATCATTCGTTCGACTGCCAAGCCTACGGGCTACCTTTATTTCGAGTTCGAGCAATCACTCACTCGACCATTAAGCCTATTAGCTACTTTGACTGTTACTCCTACGGGCTACATTGCATTGAGTTTGAATCATTCGCTCGACTGCCAAGACTACAGGATGCCTTTATTTCGAGTTCGAGCAATCACTCACTCGACCATTAAGCCTACGGGCTACTTTGATTGTTACTCCTACGGGCTACAATTCATCGAGTTCTAATCATTCGCTCGACTGCCAAGCCTACGGGCTACCTTTATTTCGGGTTCGAGAAAACACTCACTCCACCATTATGCCTATGGGCTACTTTGACTATTATGCCTACGGGCCACATTGCATCGAGTTCGAATCATTCGCTTGACTGCCAAGCGTACGGGCTACCTTTATTTCGAGTTAGAGCAAACACTCACTCGACCATTATGCCTACCGGCTACTTTGACTGTTACTCCTACGAGCTACATTGCATCAAGTTCTAATCATTCGCTCGACTGCCAAGCCTACAGGCTACCTTTATTTCGAGTTCGAAAAATCACTCACTCGATCATTACGCCTACAAGCTACTTTGACTGTTACTCTTATGTGCTACATTGCATCGAGTTCGAATCATTCGCTCGACTGCCAAGCCTACAGGCTACCTTTATTTCGAGTTCGAGCAATCACTCACTCGACCATTAAGCCTACGGTCTACTTTGACTGTTACTCCTACGGGCTGCATTGCATCGAGTTCTAATCATTCGCTCGACTGCCAAGCCTATGGGCTACCTTTATTTCGGGTTCGAGCAAACATTCACTCGACCATTAAACCTATGGGCTACTTTGACTATTATGCCTACGGGCTACATTGCATCAAGTTCAAATCATTCGCTCGACTGCCAAGCCTACGGGCTGCCTTTATTTCGAGTTCGAGCAAACACTCACTCGACCAATAAGCCTACGGGCTACTTTGACTGTTACTCCTATGAGCTACATTACATCGAGTTCTAATCATTCGCTCGACCGCCAAGCCTACAGGCTATCTTTATTTTAAGTTCGAGCAATTACTCTCTCGACCATTAAGCCTACGGGCTACTTTGACTATTACGCCTGCGGGCTACATTGCATCGAGTTCTAATCATTCGTTCGACTACCAAGCCTACGGGCTACCTTTATTTCGAGTTCGAGCAATCACTCACTCGACAATTAAGCCTACGGGCTACTTTGACTGTTACTCCTACGGGCTACATTGCATCGAGTTCTAATCATTCGCTCGACTACCAAGCCTACGGGCTACCTTTCTTTTGGGTTCGAGCAAGCACTCACTCGACCATTAAGCCTATGGGATACTTTGACTATTACGCATACGGGCTACATTAAATCGAGTTCGAATCATTCGCTCGACTGCCAAGCCTACGGGCTACCTTTATTTTGGGTTCGAGCAAACACTCACTCGACCATTACACCTACGGGCTACTTTGACAGTTACTCCTACGAGCTATATTGCATCGAGTTCTAATCATTCGCTCGACTGCCCAGCCTACGGGCTACCTTTATTTCGAGTTCGAGAAATCACTCACTCGATCATTAAGGCTACAAGCTACTTTGACTGTTACTCTTACGTGCTACATTGCATCGAGTTCGAATTATTCGCTTGACTGCCAAGCCTACAGGCTACCTTTTTTTGATTTCGAGCAATCACTCACTCGACCATTAAGCCTACGGGCTACTTTGACTATTACTCCTACGGGCTACATTGCATCGAGTTCAAATCATTCGCTCGACTGCTAAGCCTACGGTCTACCTTTATTTCGAGTTCGAGCAATCACTCACTAGACCATTAAGCTTACGGGCTACTTCGACTATTACTCCTATGGGCTACATTGCATCGAGTTCGAAACATTCGCTCGATTGCCAAGCCTATGGGTTACCTTTATTTCGAATTCGAGACATCACTCACTCGACCATTAAGCCTACGCGCTACTTTCAATGTTACTCCTACGGGCTACATTGCATCGAGTTCTAATCATTCGCTCGACTTCCAAGCCTACAGACTACCTTTATTTTGAGTTCGAGCAATTACTCTCTCGGCCAGTAAGCCTACGGGCTACTTTGACTATTACGCCAACGGGCTACATTGCATCGAGTTCTAATCATTCGTTCGCCTGCCAAGCCTACGGGCTACCTTTATTTCAAGTTCGAGCAATCACTCACTCGACCATTAAGCCTACGAGCTACTTTGACTATTACTCCTACGGGCTACATTGCATTGAGTTTGAATCATTCGCTCGACTGCCAAGCCTACAGGATACCTTTATTTCGAGTTCGAGCAATCTCTCACTCGACCATTAAGCCTACAGGCTACTTTGACTGTTACTCCTACGGGCTACATTTCATCGAGTTCTAATAATTCGCTCGACTGCCAAGCCTACGGGCTACCTTTATTTCGGGTTCGAGCAAACACTCACTCGACCATTAAGCCTATGGGCTACTTTGACTATTATGCCTACGGGCTACATTGCATCGAGTTCGAATCATTCGCTCGACTTCCAAGCCTATGGGCTACCTTTATTTCGAGTTCGAGCAAACACTCACTCGACCATTATGCCTACCGGCTACTTTGACTGTTACTCCTACGAGCTACATTGCATCAAGTTCAAATCATTCGCTCGACTGCCAAGCCTACGGGCTACCTTTATTTCGAGTTCGAAAAATCACTCACTCGATCATTACGCCTACAAGCTACTTTGACTATTACTCTTACGTGCTACAATGCATCGAGTTCGAGCCTACAGGCTACCTTTATTTCGAGTTCGAGCAATAACTCACTCGACCATTAAGCCTACGGTCTACTTTGACTGTTACTCCTACGGGCTACATTGCATCGAGTTCTAATCATTCGCTCGACTGCCAAGCCTATGGGCTACCTTTATTTCGGGTTCGAGCAAACACTCACTCGACCATTAAACCTATGGGCTACTTTGACTATTATGCCTACGGGCTACATTGCTTCGAGTTCAAATCAGTCGCTCGACTACCAAGCCTACGGGCTGTCTTTATTTCGAGTTCGAGCAAACACTCACTCGACCAATAAGCCTACGGGCTACTTTGACTGTTACTCCTATGAGCTACATTACATCGAGTTCTAACCATTCGCTCGACTGCCAAGCCTACAGGCTATCTTTATTTTGAGTTCGAGCAATTACTCTCTCGACCATTAAGCCTACGGGATCTTTTGACTATTACGCCTGCGGGCTACATTGCATCGAGTTCTAATCATTCGTTCGACTACCAAGCCTACGGGCTACCTTTATTTCGAGTTCGAGCAATCACTCACTCGACCATTTAGCCTACGGGCTACTTTGACTGTTACTCCTACGGGCTACATTGCATCGAGTTCTAATCATTCGCTCGACTACCAAGCCTACGAGCTACCTTTCTTTTGGGTTCGAGCAAACACTCCCTCAACCATTACACGTACGGGCTACTTTGACTGTTACTCCTACGAGCTATATTGCATCGAGTTCTAATCATTCGCTCGACTGCCCAGCCTACGGGCTACCTTTATTTCGAGTTCGAGAAATCACTCACTCGATCATTAAGGCTACAAGCTACTTTGACTGTTACTCTTACGTGCTACATTGCATCGAGTTCAAATTATTCGCTCGACTGCCAAGCCTACAGGCTACCTTTATTTCGAGTTCGAGCAATCACTCACTAGACCATTAATCTTACGGGCTACTTCGACTATTACTCCTACGGGCTACATTGCATCGAGTTCGAAACATTCGCTCGACTGCCAAGCCTACGGGCTACCTTTATTTCGAGTTCGAGACATCACTCACTCGACCATTAAGCCTACGTGCTACTTTCAATGTTACTCCTACGGGCTATATTGCATCGAGTTCGAATCATTCGCTCGACTGCCAAGCCTACGGGCTACCTTTATTTTGATTTCGAGCAATCACTCACTCGACCATTAAGCTTACGGGCTACTTTGACTATTACTCCTACGAGCTACATTGCATCGAGTTCGAATCATTCGCTCGACTACCAAGCCTACGTTCTACCTTTATTTTGAGTTCGAGCCATCACTCACTCGACCATTAAGCCTATGGGCTACTTTGACTATTACTCCTACGGGGTACATTGCATCGAGTTCTAATCATTCGCTCGACTGCCAAGCCTACGGGCTACCTTTATTTCGGGTTCGAGCAAACACTCACTCAACCATTAAGCCTATCGGCTACTTTGAGTATTACGCCTACGGGATACATTGCGTCGAGTTCGAATCATTCGCTCGACTGCCAAGCATATGGGCTACCTTTATTTCGAGTTCGAGCAAAAACTCACTCGACCATTAAGCCTACGGGTTACTTTGACTGTTACTCCTATGAGCTACATTGCATCGAGTTCTAATCATTCGCTCGACTGCCAAGCCTACGGGCTATCTTTATTTTTAGTTCGAGCAATTACTCTCTCAACCATTAAGCCTACGGGCTACTTTGACTATTACGCCTACGGGCTACATTGCATCGAGTTCTAATCATTCGTTCGACTACCAAGCCTACGGGCTACCTTTATTTCGAGTTCGAGCAATCACTCACTCGACCATTAAGCCTACGGGCTACTTTGACTCTTACTCCTACGGGCTACATTGCATCGAGTTCTAATCATTCGCTCGACTGCCAAGCCTACGGGCTACCTTTCTTTTGGGTTCGAGAAAACACCCACTCGGCCATTAAGCCTATGGGATACTTTGACTATTATGCCTACGGGCTACATTGCATCGAGTTCGAATCATTCGCTCGACTGCCAAGCCTACGGGCTACCTTTATTTCCGGTTCGAGCAAACACTCACTCGACCATTACGCCTACGGGCTACTTTGACTGTCACTCCTACGAGCTATATTGCGTCGAGTTCTAATCATTCGCTCGACTGCCCAGCCTACGGGCTACCTTTATTTCAAGTTCGAGAAATCACTCACTCGATCATTAAGGCTACAAGCTACTTTGACTGTTACTCTTAAGTGCTACATTGCATCGAGTTCGAATCATTCGCTCGACTGCCAAGCCTACAGGCTACCATTATTTTGAGTTCGAGCAATCACTCACTCGACCATTACGCCTACGGGCTACTTTGACTGTTACTCCTCCGGGCTACATTGCATCGAGTTCTAATCATTCGCTCGACTGCCAAGCCTATGGGCTACCTTTATTTCGGGTTCGAGAAAACACTCACTCCACCATTAAGCCTATGGGTTACTTTGACTATTACGCCTACGGGCTACATTGCATCGAGTTTGAATTATTTGCTCGATTGCCAAGCCTATTAGCTACCTTTATTTCGAGTTCGAGTAATCACTCACTCGACCATTAAGCCTACGGGCTACTTTGACTGTTACTCCTATGGGCTACATTGCATCGAGTTCTAATCATTCGCTCGACTGCCAAGCCTACGGGCTACCTTTATTTCGAGTTCGAGAAATCACTCACTCGATCATTAAGGCTACAGGCTACTTTGACTGTTACTCTTACGTGCTACATTGCATCGAGTTCAAATCATTCGCTCGACTGCCAAGCCTACAGGCTACCTTTATTTTGAGTTCGAGCAATCACTCACTCGACCATTAAGCCTACGGGCTACTTTGACTGTTACTCCTCCGGGCAACATTGCATCGAGTTCTAATCATTCGCTCGACTGCCAAGCCTATGGGCTACCTTTATTTCGGGTTCGAGCAAACACTCACTCCACCATTAAGCCTATGGGTTACTTTGACTATTACGCCTACGGGCTACATTGCATCGAGTTCGAATCATTCGCTCCATTGCCAAGCCTATGAGCTACCTTTATTTCGAGTTCGAGCAATCACTCACTCGACCATTAAGCCTATCGCCTACTTTGAGTATTACGCCTACGGGATACATTGCATCGAGTTCGAATCATTCGCTCGACTGCCAAGCATACGGGCTACCTTTATTTTGAGTTCGAGCAAAAACTCACTCGACCATTAAGCCTACGGGTTACTTTGACTGTTACTCCTATGAGCTACATTGCATCGAGTTCTAATCATTCGCTCGATTGCCAAGCCTACGGGCTATCTTTATTTTGAGTTCGAGAAATTACTCTCTCGACCATTAAGCCTACGGGCTACTTTGAATATTACTCTTGCGGGCTACATTGCATCGAGTTCTAATCATTCGTTCGACTACCAAGCCTACGGGCTACCTTTATTTCGAGTTCGAGCAATCACTCACTCGACCATTAAGCCTATCGGCTACTTTGAGTATTACGCCTACGGGATACATTGCATCGAGTTCGAATCATTCGCTCGAATGCCAAGCATACGGGCTACCTTTATTTCGAATCGAGCAAAACTCACTCGACCATTAAGCCTACGGGTTACTTTGACTGTTACTCCTATGAGCTACATTGCATCGAGTTCTAATCATTCGATCGACTACCAAGCCTACGGGCTATCTTTATTTTGAGTTCGAGCAATTACTCTCTCGACCATTAAGCCTACGGGCTACTTTGACTATTACGCCTGCGGGCTACATTGCATCAAGTTCTAATTATTCGTTCGACAACCAAGCCTACGGGCTACCTTTATTTTGAGTTCGAGCAATCACTCACTTGACCATTAAGCCTATCGGCTACTTTGAGTATTACGCCTACGGGATACATTGCATCGAGTTCGAATCATTCGCTCGACTGCCCAGCCTACGGGCTACCTTTATTTTGAGTTCGAGAAATCACTCACTCGATCATTAAGGCTACAAGCTACTTTGACTGTTACTCTTACGTGCTACATTGCATCGAGTTTGAATTATTCGCTCGACTGCCAAGCCTACAGGCTACCTTTATTTTGAGTTCGAGCAATCACTCACTCAACCATTAAGCCTACGGGCTACTTTGACTATTACTCCTACGGGCTACATTGCATCGAGTTTAAATCATTCGCTCGACTGCCAAGCCTACGGTCTACCTTTATTTCGAGTTCGAGCAATCACTCACTAGACCATTAAGCTTACGGGCTACTTCGACTATTACTCCTACGGGCTACATTGCATCGAGTTCGAAACATTCGCTCGACTGCCAAGCCTACGGGCTACCTTTATTTCGAGTTCGAGACATCACTCACTCGACCATTAAGCCTACGCGCTACTTTCAATGTTACTCCTACGGGCTACATTGCATCGAGTTCGAATCATTCGCTCGACTGCCAAGCCTACGGGCTACCTTTATTTCGAGTTCGAGCAATCACTCACTCGACCATTAAGCCTACGGGCTACTTTGACTATTACACCTACGGGCTATATTGCATCGAGTTCTAATCATTCGCTCGACTGCCAAGCCTACGGGCTACCTTTCTTTTGGGTTCGAGAAAACACCCACTCGACCATTAAGCCTATGGGATACTTTGACTATTACGCCTACGGGCTACATTGCATCGAGTTTGAATTATTCGCTCGACTGCCAAGCCTACGGGCTACATTTATTTCCGGTTCGAGCAAACACTCACTCGACCATTACGCCTACGGGCTACTTTGACCGTTACTCCTACAAGCTATATTGCATCGATTTCTAAGGCTACCTTTATTTTGAGTTCGAGCAATCACTCACTCGACCATTAAGCCTACGGGCTACTTTGACTGTTACTCCTCCGGGCTACATTGCATCGAGTTCTAATCATTCGCTCGGCTACCAAGCCTATGGGCTACCTTTATTTCGTGTTCGAGCAAACACACACTCGACCATTAAGCCTATGGGCTACTTTGACTATTATGCCTACGGGCTATATTGCTTCGTGTTTGAATCATTCGCTTGACTACCAAGCCTACGGGCTACCTTTATTTCGAGTTCGAGCAATCACTCACTCGACCATTAAGCCTACGGGCTACTTTGACTATTACTCCTACTGGCTACATTTTATCGAGTTCGAATCATTCGCTCAACTACCAAGCCTACGGTCTACCTTTATTTCGAGTTCTAGCAATCACTCACTAGACCATTAAGCCTACGGGCTACTTTGATTGTTACTCCTACGAGCTATATTGCATCGAGTTCTAATCATTCGCTCGACTGCCAAGCCTACGGGCTACCTTTATTTTGAGTTCGACAAATCACTCACTCGATCATTAAGCCTACAAGCTACTTTGAATGTTACTCTTACGTGCTACATTGCATGGAGTTCGAATCATTCGCACGACTTCCAAGCCAACGGTCTACCTTTATTTCGAGTTCGAGCAATCACTCACTCGACCATTAAGCCTACGGGCTACTTTGATTATTACTCCTACGGGCTACATTGCATCGAGTTCGAATCATTTGCTCCACTACCAAGCCTATGGTCTACCTTTATTTCGAGTTCGAGCAATCACTCACTAGACCATTAAGCTTAGGGGCTACTTTGACTATTACTCCTACGGGCTACATTGCATCGAGTTCGAAACATTCGCTCGACTGCCAAGCCTACGGGCTACCTTTATTTCCAGTTCCAGCCATCACTCACTCGACCATTAAGCCTACGGGCTACTTTGACTGTTACTCCTACGGGCTACATTGCATCGAGTTCGAATCATTCGCTCGACTGCCAAGCCTACAGACTACCTTTATTTCGAGTTCGAGCAATCACTCACTCGACCATTAAGCCTACGGGCTACTTTGATTATTTCGCCTATAGGCTATATTGCATTAAGTTTGAATAATTCGCTCGACTGCCAAGCCTACGGGCTACCTTTATTTCGAGTTCGAGAAATCACTCACTCGATCATTAAGCCTACAAGCTACTTTGACTGTTACTCTTACGTGCTACATTGCATCGAGTTCGAATCATTCGCTCGACTGCCAAGCCTACAGGCTACCTTTATTTTGAGTTCGAGCAATCACTCACTCGACCATTAAGCCTACGGGCTACTTTGACTGTTACTCCTCCGGGCTACATTGCATGGAGTTCTAATCATTCGCTTGACTGCCAAGGCTATGGGCTACCTTTATTTTGGGTTCGAGAAAACACTCACTCGACCTTTAAGCCTATGGGCTACTTTGACTATTACGCCTACGGGCTACATTGCATCGAGTTCGAATCATTCGCTCGACTACCAAGACTACGAGCTACCTTTATTTCGAGTTCGAGCAATCACTCACTCGACCATTATGCCTACGGGCTACTTTGACTGTTACTCCTACGAGCTATATTTTATCGAGTTCTAATCATTCGCTCGACTGCCAAGCATACGGGCTACCTTTATTTCGTGTTCGAGCCATCACTCACTCGACCATTAAGCCTATGGGCTACTTTGACTGTTACTCCTACGGGGTATATTGCATCGAGTTCTAATCATTCGCTCGACTGCCAAGCCTACGGGCTACCTTTATTTCGGGTTCGAGCAAACACTCACTCGACCATTAAGCCTATGGGCTACTTTGACTATTACGCCTACGGGCTACATTGCATCGAGTTCGAATCATTCGCTCGACTGCCAAGCCTATGGGCTACCTTTATTTCGAGTTCGAGCAATCGCTCACTCGACCATTAAGCCTACGGGCTACTTTGACTATTACTCCTACGGGCTACATTGCATCGAGTTCGAATCATTCGCTCGACTACCAAGTCTACGGTCTACCTTTATTTCAAGTTTGAGCAATCACTCACTAGACTATTAAGCCTACGGGCTACTTTGACTGTTACTCCTACGGGCTACATTGCATCGAGTTCTTATCATCCGCTCGACTACCAAGCCTACGGGCTACCTTTATTTCGAGTTCGAGAAATCACTCGCTCGATCATTAAGCCTACAAGCTACTTTGACTGTTACTCCTACGAGCTATATTGCATCGAGTTCTAATCATTCGCTCGACTGCCAAGCCTACGGGCTACCTTTATTTCATGTTCGAGCCATCACTCACTCGACCATTAAGCCTATGGGCTACTTTGACTGTTACTCCTACGGGGTACATTGCATCGAGTTCTAATCATTCGCTCGACTGCCAAGCCTACGGGCTACCTTTATTTCGGGTTCGAGCAATCACTCACTAGACCATTAAGCTATGTGGCTACTTTGACTATTACTCCTACGGGCTACATTGCATCGAGTTCGAAACATTCGCTCGACTGCCAAGCCTACGGGCTACCTTTATTTCAAGTTCGAGAAATCACTCACTCGATCATTAAGCCTACAAGCTACTTTTACTGTTAATCTTACGTGCTACATTGCATCGAGTTCGAATCATTCGCTCGACTGCCAAGCCTACGGGCTACCTTTATTTCGAGTTCGAGCAATCACTCACTCGACCATTAAGCCTACGGGCTACTTTGTTTGTTACTCCTACGGGCTACATTGCATCGAGTTCTAATCATTCGCACGACTGCCAAGCCTACAGGCTACCTTTATTTCGTGTTCGAGCAAACACTCGCTCGACCATTAAGCCTATGGGCTACTTTGACTATTACGCCTACGGGCTACATTGCATCGAGTTCGAATCATTCGCTCGACTACCAAGACTACGAGCTACCTTTATTTCTAGTTCGAGCAATCACTCACTCGACCATTATGCCTACGGGCTACTTTGACTGTTACTCCTACGAGCTATATTGCCTCGAGTTCTAATCATTCGCTCGACTGCCAAGCCTACGGGCTACCTTTATTTCGTGTTCGAGCCATCACTCACTCGACCATTAAGCCTATGGGCTACTTTGACTGTTACTCCTACGGGGTACATTTCATCGAGTTCTAATCATTCGCTTGACTGCCAAGCCTACGGGCTACCTCTATTTCGGGTTCGAGCAAACACTCACTCGACCATTAAGCATATGGGCTACTTTGACTATTACGCCTACGGGCTACATTGCATCGAGTTCGAATCATTCGCTCGACTGCCAAGCCTATGGGCTACCTTTATTTCGAGTTCGAGCAATCGCTCACTCGACCATTAAGCCTATGGGCTACTTTGACTATTACTCCTACGGGCTACATTGCATCGAGTTCGAATCATTCGCTCGACTACCAAGCCTACGGTCTACCTTTATTTCAAGTTTGAGCAATCACTCACTAGACTATTAAGCCTACGGGCTACTTTGACTGTTACTCCTACGGGCTACATTGCATCGAGTTCTTATCATCCGCTCGACTGCCAAGCCTACGGGCTACCTTTATTTTGAGTTCGAGAAATCACTCGCTCGATCATTAAGCCTACAAGCTACTTTGACTGTTACTCCTACGAGCTATATTGTATCGAGTTCTAATCATTCGCTTGACTGTCAAGCCTACGGGCTACCTTTATTTCATGTTCGAGCCATCACTCACTCGACCATTAAGCCTATGGGCTACTTTGACTGTTACTCCTACGGGGTACATTGCATCGAGTTCTAATCATTCGCTCGACTGCCAAGCCTACGGGCTACCTTTATTTCGGGTTCGAGCAAACACTCACTCGACCATTAAGCCTATGGGCTACTTTGACTATTACGCCTACGGGCTACATTGCATCGATTTCAAATCATTCGCTCGACTGCCAAGCCTATGGGCTACCTTTATTTCGAGTTCGAGCAATCGCTCACTCGAATATTAAGCCTACGGGCTACTTTGACTGTTACTCCTACGGGCTACATTGCATCGAGTTCTAATCATCCGCTCGACTGCCAAGCCTACGGGCTACCTTTATTTCGAGTTTGAGAAATCACTCACTCGATCATTAAGCCTACAAGCTACTTTGACTGTTACTCTTACGTGCTACATTGCATCGAGTTCGAATCATTCACTCGACTACCAAGCCTAAGGGTTACCTTTATTTCGAGTTCGAGCAATCACTCACTCGACCATTAAGCCTACTGGCTACTTTGACTATTACTCCTACGGGCTACATTGTATCGAGTTCGAATCATTCGCTCGACTACCAAGCCTACGGTCTACCTTTATTTTGAGTTCTAGCAATCACTCACTAGACCATTAAGCCTACGGGCTACTTTGACTGTTACTCCTGTGGGCTACATTGCATCGAGTTCTAATCATTCACTCGACTGCCAAGCCTACGGGCTACCTTTATTTCGAGTTCGAGAAATCACTCACTCGATCATTAAGCCTACAAGCTACTTTGACTGTTACTCTTACGTGCTACATTGCATCGAGTTCGAATCATTTGCTCAACTGCCAAGCCTACGGGCTACCTTTATTTCGAGTTCGAGCAATCACTCACTCGACCATTAAGCCTACGGGCTACTTTGACTATTACTCCTATGGGCTACATTGCATCGAGTTCGAATCATTCGCTCGACTACCAAGCCTACGGTCTATCTTTATATCGAGTTCGAGCAATCACTCACTCGACCATTAAGCCTACAGGCTACTTTGACTGTTACTCCTATGGGCTACATTGCATCGAGTTCTAATCATTCGTTCGACTGCCAAGCCTACGGGCTACCTTTATTTCGAGTTCGAGCAATCACTCACTTGACCATTAAGCCTACGAGCTACTTTGACTATTACTCCTACGGGCTACATTGCATCGAGTTTGAATCATTCGCTCGACTACTAAGCCTACGGTCTACCTTTATTTTGAGTTCGAGCAATCACTCACTAGACCATTAAGCTTAGGGGCTACTTTGACTATTACTCCTACGGGCTACATTGCATCGAGTTCGAAACATTCGCTCGACTGCCAAGCCTATGGGCTACCTTTATTTCGAGTTCGAGAAATCACTCACTCGATCATTAAGCCTACAAGCTACTTTGACTGTTACTCTTACGTGCTACATTGCATCGAGTTCGAATCATTCGCTCAACTGCCAAGCCTACAGGCTACCTTTATTTTGAGTTCGAGCAATCACTCACTCGACCATTAAGCCTACGGGCTACTTTGACTGTTACTCCTCCGGGCTACATTGCATCGAGTTCTAATCATTCGCTCGATTGCCAAGCCTACGGGCTACCTTTATTTTGGGTTCGAGAAAACACTCACTCAACCATTAAGCCTATGGGCAACTTTGACTATTACGCCTACGGGCTACATTGCATCGAGTTCGAATCATTCGCTCGACTACCAAGCCTACGAGCTACCTTTATTTCGAGTTCGAGCAATCACTCACTCGACCATTACGTCTACGGGCTACTTTGACTGTTACTCCTACGAGCTATATTGCATCGAGTTCTAATCATTCGCTCGACTGCCAAGCCTACGGGCTACCTTTATTTTGGGTTCGAGAAAACACTCACTCAACCATTAAGCCTATGGGCTACTTTGACTATTACGCCTACGGGCTACATTGCATCGAGTTCGAATCATTCGCTCGACTACCAAGCCTACGAGCTACCTTTATTTCGAGTTTCAGCAATCACTCACTCGACCATTACGCCTACGGGCTACTTTGACTGTTACTCCTACGAGCTATATTGCATCGAGTTCTAATCATTCGCTCGACTGCCAAGCCTACGGGCTACCTTTATTTCGAGTTCGAGAAATCACTCACTCAATAATTAAGCCTACAAGCTACTTTGACTGTTACTCTTACGTGCTACATTGCATCGAGTTCGAATCATTCGCTCGACTGCCAAGCCTACGGGCTACCTTTATTTCGAGTTCGAGCAATCACTCACTCGACCATTAAGCCTACGGGCTACTTTGTTTGTTACTCCTACGGGCTACATTGCATCGAGTTCTAATCATTCGCACGACTGCCAAGCCTACAGGCTACCTTTATTTCGTGTTCGAGCAAACACTCACTCGACCATTAAGCCTATGGGCTACTTTTACTGTTACTCCTACGAGCTATATTGCATCGAGTTCTAATCATTCGCTCGACTGCCAAGCCTACGGGCTACCTTTATTTTGGGTTCGAGAAAACACTCACTCAACCATTAAGCCTATGGGCTACTTTGACTATTATGCCTACGGGCTACATTGCATCGAGTTCGAATCATTCGCTCGACTACCAAGCCTACGAGCTACCTTTATTTCGAGTTTGAGCAATCACTCACTCGACCATTACGCCTACGGGCTACTTTGACTGTTACTCCTACGAGCTATATTGCATCGAGTTCTAATCATTCGCTCGACTGCCAAGCCTACGGGCTACCTTTATTTCGAGTTCGAGAAATCACTCACTCAATAATTAAGCCTACAAGCTACTTTGACTGTTACTCTTACGTGCTACATTGCATCGAGTTCGAATCATTCGCTCGACTGCCAAGCCTACAGGCTACCTTTATTTCGAGTTCGAGTAATCACTCACTCGACCATTAAGCCTACGGGCTACTTTGACTGTTACTCCTACGGGCTACATTGCATCGAGTTCGAAACATTCGCTCGACTGCCAAGCCTACGGGCTACCTTTATTTCAAGTTCGAGAAATCACTCACTCGATCATTAAGCCTACAAGCTACTTTTACTGTTAATCTTACGTGCTACATTGCATCGAGTTCGAATCATTCGCTCGACTGCCAAGCCTACGGGCTACCTTTATTTCGAGTTCGAGCAATCACTCACTCGACCATTAAGCCTACGGGCTACTTTGTTTGTTACTCCTACGGGCTACATTGCATCGAGTTCTAATCATTCGCACGACTGCCAAGCCTACAGGCTACCTTTATTTTGATTTCGAGCAATCACTCACTCGACCATTAAGCCTACGGGCTACTTTGACTGTTACTCCTCCGGGCTACATTGCATCGAGTTCTAATCATTCGCTCGACTGCCAAGCCTATGGGCTACCTTTATTTCGGGTTCGTGCAAACTCTCACTCGACCATTAAGCCTATGGGCTACTTTGACTATTACGACTACGGGCTACATTGCATCGAGTTCGAATCATTCGCTCGACTGCCAAGCCTACGGGCTACCTTTATTTCGAGTTCGAGCAATTACTCACTCGACCATTAAGCCTACGGGCTACTTTGAGTTTTACTCCTACGGGCTACATTGTATCGAGTTCTAATCATTCGCTCGACTGCCAAGCCTACGGGCTACCTTTATTTCGAGTTCGAGAAATCACTCACTCGATCATTAAACCTACAAGCTACTTTGATTGTTACTCATACGTGCTACATTGCATCGAGTTCAAATCATTCGCTCGACTGCCAAGCCTACAGGCTACCTTTATTTTGAGTTCGAGCAATCACTCACTTGACCATTAAGCCTACGTGCTACTTTGACTGTTACTCCTCCGGGCTACATTGCATCGAGTTCTAATCATTTGCTCGACTGCCACGCCTATGGGCTACCTTTATTTCGGGTACGAGCAAACACTCACTCGACCATTAAGCGTATGGGCTACTTTGACTATTACGCCTACGGGCTACATTGCATCGAGTTCGAATTATTCGCTCGACTGCCAAGCCTACGGGCTACATTTATTTCGAGTTCGAGCAATCACTCACTCGACCATTAAGCCTACGGGTTACTTTGACTGTTACACCTACGGGCTACATTGCATCGAGTTCTAATCATTCGCTCGACTGCCAAGCCTACCGGCTACCTTTATTTTGGGTTCGAGCAAACACTCACTCGACCATTAAGCCTATGTGCTACTTTGACTATTATGCCTACGGGCTACATTGCATCGAGTTCGAATCATTCGCTCGACTACCAAGCCTACGGGCTACATTTATTTTGGGTTCGAGCAAACACTCACTCGACCATTACGCCTACGGGCTACTTTGACTGTTTCTCGTACGAGCTATATTGCAATGAGTTCTAATCATTCGCTCGACTGCCAAGCCTGCGGGCTACCTTTATTTCGAGTTCGAGAAATCACTCACTCGATCATTAAGCCTACAAGCTACTTTGACTGTTACTCTGACGTACTACATTGCATCGAGTTCAAATCATTCGCTCGACTGCCAAGCCTACAGGCTACCTTTATTTTGAGTTCGAGCAATCACTCACTCGACCATTAAGCCTACGGGCTACTTTGACTGTTACTCCTCCGGGCTACATTGCATCGAGTTCTAATCATTCGCTCGACTGCCAAGCCTATAGGCTACCTTTATTTTGGGTTCGAGCAAACACTCACTCGACCATTAAGCCTATTGGCTACTTTGACTATTACGCCTACGGGCTACATTGCATCGAGTTCGAATCATTCGCTCTACCGCCAAGCCTACGGGATACCTTTATTTCGAGTTCGACCAATCACTCACTTGACCATTAAGCCTACAGGCTACTTTGTCTGTTACTCCTACGGGCTACATTGCATCAAGTTCTAATCATTCGCTCGACTGCCAAGCCTACGGGCCACCCTTATTTCGAGTTCGAGAAATCACTCACTCGATCATTAAACCTACAAGCTACTTTGACTGTTACTCTTACGTGCTACATTGCAACGAGTTCGAATCATTCGCTCGACTGCCAAGCCTACAGGCTACCTTTATTTTGAGTTCGAGCAATCACTCACTCGACCATTAAGCCTACGGGCTACTTTGACTGGTACTCCTCCGGGCTACATTGCATCGAGTTCTAATCATTCGCTCGACTGCCAAGCCTATGGGCTACCTTTATTTCGGGTTCGAGCAAACACTCACTCGACCATTAAGCGTATGGGCTACTTTGAATATTACGCCTACGGGCTACATTGCATTGAGTTCGAATCATTCGCTCGACTGCCAAGCGTACGGGCTACCTTTATTTCGAGTTCGAGCAATCACTCACTCGACCATTAAGCCTACGGGATACTTTGACTGTTACTCCTATGGGCTATATTGCATCGAGTTCTAATCATTCAATCGACTGCCAAGCCTACGGGCTACCTTTATTTCGAGTTCGAGAAATCACTCACTCGATCATTAAGCCTATAAGCTACTTTGACTGTTACTCTTACGTCCTACATTGCATCGAGTTCGAATCATTCGCTCGACTTCCCAGCCAACGGGCTACCTTTATTTCGAGTTCGAGCAATCACTCACTCGACCATTAAGCCTACGGGCTACTTTGACTATTACTCCTACGGGCTACATTACATCGAGTTCGAATCATTCGCTCGACTACCAAGCCTACAGGCTACCTTTATTTTGAGTTCGAGCAATCACTCACTCGACCATTAAGCCTACGGGCTACTTTGACTGTTACTCTTACGTGCTACATTGCATAGAGTTCTAATCATTCGCTCGACTGCCAAGCCTACTGGCTACCTTTATTTTGGGTTCGAGCAAACACTCACTCGACCATTAAGCCTATTGGCTACTTTGACTATTACGCCTACGGGCTACATTGCATCGAGTTCGAATCATTCGCTCTACCGCCAAGCCTACGGGATACCTTTATTTCGAGTTCGACCAATCACTCACTCGACCATTAAGCCTACGGGCTACTTTGACTATTTCGCCTACAGGCTACATTGCATTAAGTTGGAATCATTCGCTCGACTGCCAAGCCTACGGGCTACCTTTATTTCGAGTTTGAGAAATCACTCACTCGATCATTAAGCCTACAAGCTACTTTGACTGTTACTCTTACGTGCTACATTGCATCGAGTTCGAATCATTCGCTCGACTACCAAGCCTACGATCTACCTTTATTTTGAGTTCGAGCAATCACTCACTAGACCATTAAGCTTACGGGCTACTTTGACTATTACTCCTATGGGCTACATTGCATCGAGTTCGAAACATTCGCTCGACTGCGAAGCCTACGGGCTACCTTTATTTCGAGTTCGAGCCATCACTCACTCACCATTAAGCCTACGGGCTACTTTGACTGTTACTCCTATGGGGTACATTGCATCGAGTTCTAATCATTCGCTCGACTGCCAAGCCTACGGGCTACCTTTATTTCGGGTTCGAGCAAACACTCACTCGACCATTAAGCCAATGGGCTACTTTGACTATTACGCCTACGGGCTACATTGCATCGAGTTCGAATCATTCGCTCGACTGCCAAGCCTACGAGCTACCTTTATTTCGAATTCGAGCAATCACTCACTCGACTATTAAGCCTACGGGCTACTTTGACTGTTACTCTTACGTCCTACATTGCATCGAATTCGAATTATTCGCTCGACTACCAAGCCTATGGTCTACCTTTATTTCGAGTTCGAGCAATCACTCACTAGACCATTAAGCTTAGGGGCTACTTTGACTATTACTCCTACGGGCTACATTGCATCGAGTTCGAAACATTCGCACGACTGCCAAGCCTACGGTCTACCTTTATTTCGAGTTCGAGCAATCACTCACTAGACCATTAAGCTTAGGGGCTACTTTGACTATTACTCCTATGGGCTACATTGCATCGAGTTCGAATCATTTGCTCGACTACGAAGCCTACGGGCTACCTTTATTTCGAGTTCGAGCAATCACACACTCGACCATTAAGCCTACGGGCTACTTTGACTGTTACTCCTACGGGCTACATTGCATCGAGTTCGAATCATTCGCTCGACTACCAAGCCTACGGTCTACCTTTATTTCGGAGTCGAGCAAACACTCACTCGACCTTTAAGCCTATGGGCTACTTTGACTATTACTCCTACGGGCTACATTGCATCGAGTTCGAAACATTCGCACGACTGCCAAGCCTACGATCTACATTTATTTCGAGTTCGAGCAATCACTCACTAGACCATTAAGCTTACGGGCTACTTTGACTATTACTTCTACGGTCTACATTGCATCGACTTTGAAACATTCGCTTGCCAAGCCTACGGGCTACCTTTATTTCGAGTTCGAGCCATCACTCACTCGACCATTAAGCCTACGGGCTACTTTGACTGTTACTCCTACGGGCTACACTGCATCGAGTTCTAATCATTCGCTCGACTGCCAAGCCTAAGGGCTACCTTTATTTCGGAGTCGAGCAAACACTCACTCGACCTTTAAGCCTATGGGCTACTTTGACTATTATGCCTACGGGCTACATTGCATCGAGTTCGAATCATTCGCTCGACTGCCAAGCCTACGGGCTACCTTTATTTCGAGTTCGAGCCATCACTCACTCGACCATTAAGCCTACGGGCTACTTTGACTGTTACTCCTACGGGCTACATTGAATCGAGTTCGAATCATTCGCTTGACTACCAAGCCTACGGTCTACCTTTATTTCGAGTTCGAGCAATCACTCACTAGACCATTAAGCTTAGGGGCTACTTTGACTATTACTCCTACGGGCTACATTGCATCGAGTTCGAAACATTCGCACGACTGCCAAGCCTACGATCTACATTTATTTCGAGTTCGAGCAATCACTCACTAGACCATTAAGCTTACGGGCTACTTTGACTATTACTTCTACGGTCTACATTGCATCGACTTTGAAACATTCGCTTGCCAAGCCTACGGGCTACCTTTATTTCGAGTTCGAGCCATCACTCACTCGACCATTAAGCCTACGGGCTACTTTGACTGTTACTCCTACGGGCTACATTGCATCGAGTTCTAATCATTCGCTCGACTGCCAGGCATAAGGCCTACCTTTATTTCGGGGTCGAGCAAACACTCACTCGACCTTTAAGCCTATGGGCTACTTTGACTATTATGCCTACGGGCTACATTGCATCGAGTTTGAATTATTCGCTCGACTGCCAAGCCTACGAGCTACCTTTATTTCGAGTTCGAGCAATCACACACTCGACCATTAAGCCTACGGGCTACTTTGACTATTACTCCTACGGGCTACATTGCATCGAGTTCGAATCATTCGCCCGACTACCAAGCCTACGGTCTACCTTTATTTCGAGTTCGAGCAATCACTCACTAGACCATTAAGCTTAAGGGCTACTTTGACTATTACTCCTACGGGCTACATTGCATCGAGTTCGAAACATTCGCACGACTGCCAAGCCTACGGTCTACCTTTATTTCGAGTTCGAGCAATCACTCACTAGACCATTAAGCTTAGGGGCTACTTTGACTATTACTCCTACGGGCTATATTGCATCGAGTTCGAATCATTCGCTCGACTGCGAAGCCTACGGGCTACCTTTATTTCGAGTTCGAGCAATCACTCACTCGACCATTAAGCCTACAGGCTACTTTGACTATTACTCCTACGGGCTACATTGCCTCGAGTTCGAATCATTCGCTCGACTACCAAGCCTACGATCTACATTTATTTTGAGTTCGAGCAATCACTCACTAGACCATTAAGCTTACGGGCTACTTTGACTATTACTCCTACGGTCTACATTGCATCGAGTTTGAAACATTCGCTTGCCAAGCCTACGGGCTACCTTTATTTCGAGTTCGAGCCATCACTCACTCGACCATTAAGCCTACGGGCTACTTTGACTGTTACTCCTACGGGCTACATTGCATCGAGTTCTAATCATTCGCTCGACTGCCAAGCCTAAGGGCTACCTTTATTTCGGGGTCGAGCAAACACTCACTCGACCTTTAAGCCTATGGGCTACTTTGACTATTATGCCTACGGGCTACATTGCATCGAGTTCGAATCATTCGCTCGACTGCCAAGCCTACGGGCTACCTTTATTTCGAGTTCGAGCCATCACTCACTCGACCATTAAGCCTACGGGCTACTTTGACTGTTACTCCTACGGGCTACATTGCATCGAGTTCTAATCATTCGCTCGACTGCCAAGCGTACGGCCTACCTTTATTTTGAGTTCGAGAAATCACTCACTCGATCATTAAACCTACAAGCTACTTTGACTGTTACTCTTACGTTCTATATTGCATCGAGTTCGAATCATTCGCTCGACTGCCAAGCCTACGGGCTACCTTTATTTCGAGTTCGAGCAATCACTCACTCGACCATTAAGCCTACGGGCTACTTTGACTATTATTCCTACGGGCTACATTGCATCGAGTTCGAATCATTCACTCGACTACCAATCCTACGGTCTACCTTTATTTTGAGTTCGAGCAATCACTCACTAGACCATTAAGCTTAGGGGCTACTTTGACTATTACTCCTACGGGCTACATTGCATCGAGTTCGAAACATTCGCTCGACTGCCAAGCCTACGGTCTACCTTTATTTCGAGTTCGAGCAATCACTCACTAGACCATTAAGCTTAGGGTCTACTTTGACTATTACTCCTACGGGCTACATTGCATCGAGTTCGAATCATTCGCTCGACTTTCAAGCCTACGGGCTACCTTTATTTCGAGTTCGAGCCATCACTCACTCGACCATTAAGCCTACGGGCTACTTTGACTGTTACTCCTACGGGGTACATTGCATCGAGTTCTAATCATTCGCTCGACTGCCAAGCCTACGGGCTATCTTTATTTCGGGTTCGAGCAAACAATCACTCGACCATTAAGCCTATGGGCTACTTTGACTATTACGCCTACGGGCTACATTGCATCGAGTTCGAATCATTCGCTCGACTGTCAAGCCTACGAGCTACCTTTATTTCGAGTTCGAGTAATCACTCACTCGACCATTAAGCCTACGGGCTACTTTGACTATTACTCCTACGGGCTACATTGCATCGAGTTCGAAACATTCGCACGACTGCCAAGCCTACGATCTACATTTATTTCGAGTTCGAGCAATCACTCACTAGACCATTAAGCTTACGGGCTACTTTGACTATTACTTCTACGGTCTACATTGCATCGACTTTGAAACATTCGCTTGCCAAGCCTACGGGCTACCTTTATTTCGAGTTCGAGCCATCACTCACTCGACCATTAAGCCTACGGGCTACTTTGACTGTTACTCCTACGGGCTACATTGCATCGAGTTCTAATCATTCGCTCGACTGCCAGGCATAAGGCCTACCTTTATTTCGGGGTCGAGCAAACACTCACTCGACCTTTAAGCCTATGGGCTACTTTGACTATTATGCCTACGGGCTACATTGCATCGAGTTTGAATTATTCGCTCGACTGCCAAGCCTACGAGCTACCTTTATTTCGAGTTCGAGCAATCACACACTCGACCATTAAGCCTATGGGCTACTTTGACTATTACTCCTACGGGCTACATTGCATCGAGTTCGAATCATTCGCCCCACTACCAAGCCTACGGTCTACCTTTATTTCGAGTTCGAGCAATCACTCACTAGACCATTAAGCTTAAGGGCTACTTTGACTATTACTCCTACGGGCTACATTGCATCGAGTTCGAAACATTCGCACGACTGCCAAGCCTACGGTCTACCTTTATTTCGAGTTCGAGCAATCACTCACTAGACCATTAAGCTTAGGGGCTACTTTGACTATTACTCCTACGGGCTATATTGCATCGAGTTCGAATCATTCGCTCGACTGGGAAGCCTACGGGCTACCTTTATTTCGAGTTCGAGCAATCACTCACTCGACCATTAAGCCTACGGGCTACTTTGACTATTACTCCTACGGGCTACATTGCCTCAAGTTCGAATCATTCGCTCGACTACCAAGCCTACGATCTACATTTATTTTGAGTTCGAGCAATCACTCACTAGACCATTAAGCTTACGGGCTACTTTGACTATTACTCCTACGGTCTACATTGCATCGAGTTTGAAACATTCGCTTGCCAAGCCTACGGGCTACCTTTATTTTGAGTTCGAGCCATCACTCACTCGACCATTAAGCCTACGGGCTACTTTGACTGTTACTCCTACGGGCTACATTGCATCGAGTTCTAATCATTCGCTCGACTGCCAGGCATAAGGCCTACCTTTATTTCGGGGTCGAGCAAACACTCACTCGACCTTTAAGCCTATGGGCTACTTTGACTATTATGCCTACGGGCTACATTGCATCGAGTTTGAATTATTCGCTCGACTGCCAAGCCTACGAGCTACCTTTATTTCGAGTTCGAGCAATCACACACTCGACCATTAAGCCTACGGGCTACTTTGACTATTACTCCTACGGGCTACATTGCATCGAGTTCGAATCATTCGCCCGACTACCAAGCCTACGGTCTACCTTTATTTCGAGTTCGAGCAATCACTCACTAGACCATTAAGTTGGAATCATTCGCTCGACTGCCAAGCCTACGGGCTACCTTTATTTCGAGTTCGAGAAATCACTCACTCGATCATTAAGCCTACAAGCTACTTTGACTGTTACTCTTACGTGCTACATTGCATCGAGTTCGAATCATTCGCTCGACTACCAAGCCTACGGTCTACCTTTATTTCGTGTTCGAGCAATCACTCACTAGACCATTAAGCTTACGGGCTACTTTGACTATTACTCCTACGGGCTACATTGCATCGAGTTTGAAACATTCGCTCGACTGCCAAGCCTACGGGCTACCTTTATTTCGAGTTTGAGCCATCACTTACTCGACCATTAAGCCTACAGGCTACTTTGACTGTTACTCCTATGGGCTACATTGCGTCGAGTTCGAATCATTCGCTCGACCGCCAAACCTACAGACTACCTTTATTTCGAGTTCGAGCAATCACTCACTAGACCATTAAGCCTACGGGCTACTTTGACTATTTTGCCTAGAGGCTACATTGCATTAAGTTGGAATCATTCGCTCGACTGCCAAGCCAACGGACTACCTTTATTTCGAGTTCGAGAAATCACTCACTCGATCATTAAGCCTACAAGCTAATTTGACTATTACTCTTACATGCTACATTGTATCGAGTTTGAATCATTCGCTCGACTGCCAAGCCTACAGGCTACCTTTATTTCGAGTTTGAGCAATCACTCACTCGACCATTAAGCCTACGGGCTAGTTTGACTGTTACTCGTACGGGCTACATTGCATCGAGTTCTAATCATTCGCTCGACTGCCAAGTCTACGGGCTACCTTTATTTCGGGTTCGAGCAAACACTCACTCGACCATTAAGCCTATGGGCTACTTTGACTATTACGCCTACAGGCTACATTGCATCGAGTTCGAATCATTCGCTCGACTGCCAAGCCTACGGGCTACCTTTATTTTGAGTTCGAGCAAACACTCACTCGACCATTACGCCTACGGGCTACTTTGACTGTTACTCCTACGAGCTACATTGCATCGAGTTCTAATCATTCGCTCGACTGCCAAGCCTACGGGCTACCTTTATTTCGAGTTCGAGAAATCACTCACTCGATCATTAAGCCTACAAGCTACTTTGACTGTTACTCTTACGTGCTACATTGCATCGAGTTCGAATCATTTGCTCGACTGCCAAGCCTACAGGCTACCTTTATTTCGAGTTCGAGCAATCACTCACTCGACCATTAAGCCTACGAGCTACTTTGACTATTACTCCTCCGGGCTACATTGCATCGAGTTCTAATAATTCGCTCGACTGCCAAGCCTATGGGCTACATTTATTTCGGGTTCGAGCAAACACTCACTCGACCATTAAGCCTATGGGCTACTTTGACTATTACGCCTACGGGCAATATTGCATCGAGTTCGATTCATTCGCTCGACTGCCAAGCCTACGGGCAACCTTTATTTCAAGTTCGAGCAAACACTCACTCGACCATTAAACCTTCGGGCTACTTTGACTGTTACTCCTATGAGCTACATTGCATCACTTTCTAATCATTCGCTCGACTGCCAAGCCTACGGTCTATCTTGATTTTGAGTTCGAGCAATTACTCTCTCGACCATTAAGCCTACGGGCTACTTTGACTATTACGCCTACGGGCTACATTGCATCGAGTTCTAATCATTCGTTCGACTACCAAGCCTACGGGCTACCTTTATTTCGAGTTCGAGCAATCACTCACTCGACCATTAAGCCTACAGGCTAGTTTGACTGTTACTCCTACGGGCTACATTGCATCGAGTTCTAATCATTCGCTCGACTGCCAAGCCTACGGGCTACCTTTATTTCGGGTTCGAGCAAACACTCACTCGGCCATTAAGCCTATGGGCTACTTTGACTATTACGCCTACGGGCTACATTGCATCGAGTTCGAATCATTCGCTCGACTGCCAAGCCTACGGGCTACCTTTATTTCGAGTTCGAGCCATCACTCACTCGACCATTAAGCCTACGGGCTACTTTGACTGTTACTCCTACGGGCTACATTGCATCGAGTTCTAATCATTCGCTCGACTGCCAAGCGTACGGCCTACCTTTATTTCGAGTTCGAGAAATCACTCACTCGATTATTAAACCTACAAGCTACTTTGACTGTTACTCTTACGTTCTACATTGCATCGAGTTTGAATCATTCACTCAACTGCCAAGCCTACGGGCTACCTTTATTTCGAGTTCGAGCAATCACTCACTCGACCATTAAGCCTACGGGCTACTTTGAGTATTACTCCTACGGGCTACATTGCATCGATTGCGAATCATTCGCTTGACTACCAATCTTACGGTCTACCTTTATTTCGAGTTCGAGCAATCACTCACTAGACCATTAAGCTTAGGGGCTACTTTGACTATTACTCCTATGGGCTACATTGCATCGAGTTCGAAACATTCGCACGACTGCCAAGCCTACGGTCTACCTTTATTTCGAGTTCGAGCAATCACTCACTAGACCATTAAGCTTAGGGGCTACTTTGACTATTACTCCTACGGGCTACATTGCATCGAGCTCGAATCATTCGCTCGACTGCCAAGCCTACGAGCTACCTTTATTTCGAGTTCGAGCAATCACTCATTCGACCATTAAGCCTACGGGCTACTTTGACTATTACTCCTACGGGCTACATTGCATCGAGTTCAAATCATTCGCTCGACTACCAAGCCTA
This sequence comes from Nicotiana tomentosiformis, assembly GCF_000390325.3. NCBI lineage: Eukaryota > Viridiplantae > Streptophyta > Magnoliopsida > Solanales > Solanaceae > Nicotiana > Nicotiana tomentosiformis. The sequence goes on from NC_090815.1 coordinate 81,169,175, forward strand.
CGATCTACATTTATTTCGAGTTCGAGCAATCACTCACCAGACCATTAAGCTTACGGGCTACTTTGACTATTACTCCTACGGTCTACATTGCATCGCGTTTGAAACATTCCCTTGCCAAGCCTACGGGATACCTTTATTTCGAGTTCGAGCCATCACTCACTCGACCATTAAGCCTACGGGCTACTTTGACTGTTACTCCTACGGGCTACATTGCATCGAGTTCTAATCATTCGCTCGACTGCCAAGCCTAAGGGCTACCTTTATTTCGGGTTCGAGCAAACACTCACTCGACCATTAAGCCTACGGGCTACTTTGACTATTACTCCTACACGCTACATTGCATCGAGTTCGAATCATTCGCTCGACTGCCAAGCCTACGGGCTACCTTTATTTCGAGTTCGAGCCATCACTCACTCGACCATTAAGCCTACGGGCTACTTTGACTATTACTCCTACGGGCTACATTGCATCGAGTTCTAATCATTCGCTCGACTGCCAACCGTTCGGCCTACCTTTATTTCGAGTTCGAGAAATCACTCACTCGATCATTAAACCTATAAGCTACTTTGACTGTTACTCTTACGTTCTACTTTGCATCGAGTTCGAATCATTCGCTCGACTGCCAAGCCTATGGGCTACCTTTATTTCGAGTTCGAGCAATCACTCACTCGACCATTAAGCCTACAGGCTACTTTGACTATTACTCCTACGGGCTACATTGCATCGAGTTCGAATCATTCGCTCGACTACCAATCCTACGGTCTACCTTTATTCCGAGTTCTAGCAATCACTCACTAGACCATTAAGCTTAGGGGCTACTTTGACTATTACTCCTACGGGCTACATTGCATCGAGTTTGAAACATTCGCTCGACTGCCAAGCCTACGGGCTACTTTTATTTCGAGTTCGAGCCATCACTCACTCGACCATTAAGCCTACAGGCTACTTTGACTGTTACTCCTATGGGCTACATTGCATCGAGTTCGAATCATTCGCTCGACCGCCAAACCTACAGACTACCTTTATTTCGAGTTCGAGCAATCACTCACTCGACCATTAAGCCTACGGGCTACTTTGACTATTTTTCCTAGAGGCTACATTGCATTAAGTTGGAATCATTCGCTCGACTGCCAAGCCTACGGACTACCTTTATTTCGAGTTCGAGAAATCACTCACTCGATCATTAAGCCTACAAGCTAATTTGACTATTACTCTTACATGATACATTGTATCGAGTTCGAATCATTCGCTCGACTGCCAAGCCTACATGCTACCTTTATTTCGAGTTTGAGCAATCACTCACTCGACCATTAAGCCTACGGGCTACTTTGACTGTTACTCCTACGGGCTACATTGCATCGAGTTCTAATCATTCGCTCGACTGCCAAGCGTACGGCCTACCTTTATTTCGAGTTCGAGAAATCACTCACTCGATTATTAAACCTACAAGCTACTTTGACTGTTACTCTTACGTTCTACATTGCATCGAGTTTGAATCATTCACTCAACTGCCAAGCCTACGGGCTACCTTTATTTCGAGTTCGAGCAATCACTCACTCGACCATTAAGCCTACGGGCTACTTTGAGTATTACTCCTACGGGCTACATTGCATCGATTGCGAATCATTCGCTTGACTACCAATCTTACGGTCTACCTTTATTTCGAGTTCGAGCAATCACTCACTAGACCATTAAGCTTAGGGGCTACTTTGACTATTACTCCTATGGGCTACATTGCATCGAGTTCGAAACATTCGCACGACTGCCAAGCCTACGGTCTACCTTTATTTCGAGTTCGAGCAATCACTCACTAGACCATTAAGCTTAGGGGCTACTTTGACTATTACTCCTACGGGCTACATTGCATCGAGCTCGAATCATTCGCTCGACTGCCAAGCCTACGAGCTACCTTTATTTCGAGTTCGAGCAATCACTCATTCGACCATTAAGCCTACGGGCTACTTTGACTATTACTCCTACGGGCTACATTGCATCGAGTTCAAATCATTCGCTCGACTACCAAGCCTACGATCTACATTTATTTCGAGTTCGAGCAATCACTCACCAGACCATTAAGCTTACGGGCTACTTTGACTATTACTCCTACGGTCTACATTGCATCGCGTTTGAAACATTCCCTTGCCAAGCCTACGGGATACCTTTATTTCGAGTTCGAGCCATCACTCACTCGACCATTAAGCCTACGGGCTACTTTGACTGTTACTCCTACGGGCTACATTGCATCGAGTTCTAATCATTCGCTCGACTGCCAAGCCTAAGGGCTACCTTTATTTCGGGTTCGAGCAAACACTCACTCGACCATTAAGCCTACGGGCTACTTTGACTATTACTCCTACACGCTACATTGCATCGAGTTCGAATCATTCGCTCGACTGCCAAGCCTACGGGCTACCTTTATTTCGAGTTCGAGCCATCACTCACTCGACCATTAAGCCTACGGGCTACTTTGACTATTACTCCTACGGGCTACATTGCATCGAGTTCTAATCATTCGCTCGACTGCCAACCGTTCGGCCTACCTTTATTTCGAGTTCGAGAAATCACTCACTCGATCATTAAACCTATAAGCTACTTTGACTGTTACTCTTACGTTCTACTTTGCATCGAGTTCGAATCATTCGCTCGACTGCCAAGCCTATGGGCTACCTTTATTTCGAGTTCGAGCAATCACTCACTCGACCATTAAGCCTACAGGCTACTTTGACTATTACTCCTACGGGCTACATTGCATCGAGTTCGAATCATTCGCTCGACTACCAATCCTACGGTCTACCTTTATTCCGAGTTCTAGCAATCACTCACTAGACCATTAAGCTTAGGGGCTACTTTGACTATTACTCCTACGGGCTACATTGCATCGAGTTTGAAACATTCGCTCGACTGCCAAGCCTACGGGCTACTTTTATTTCGAGTTCGAGCCATCACTCACTCGACCATTAAGCCTACAGGCTACTTTGACTGTTACTCCTATGGGCTACATTGCATCGAGTTCGAATCATTCGCTCGACCGCCAAACCTACAGACTACCTTTATTTCGAGTTCGAGCAATCACTCACTCGACCATTAAGCCTACGGGCTACTTTGACTATTTTTCCTAGAGGCTACATTGCATTAAGTTGGAATCATTCGCTCGACTGCCAAGCCTACGGACTACCTTTATTTCGAGTTCGAGAAATCACTCACTCGATCATTAAGCCTACAAGCTAATTTGACTATTACTCTTACATGATACATTGTATCGAGTTCGAATCATTCGCTCGACTGCCAAGCCTACATGCTACCTTTATTTCGAGTTCGAGCAATCACTCACTCGACCATTAAGCCTACGGGCTAGTTTGACTGTTACTCCTACGGGCTACATTGCATCGAGTTCTAATCATTCGCTCGACTGCCAAGCCTACGGGCTACCTTTATTTCGGGTTCGAGCAAACACTCACTCGACCATTAAGCCTATGGGCTACTTTGACTATTACGCCTACGGGCTACATTGCATCGAGTTCGAATCATTCGCTCGACTGCCAAGCCTACGGGCTACCTTTATTTTGAGTTCGAGCAAACACTCACTCGACCATTACGCCTACGGGCTACTTTGACTGTTACTCCTACGAGCTACATTGCATCGAGTTCTAATCATTCGCTCGACTGCCAAGCCTACGGGCTACCTTTATTTTGAGTTCGAGAAATCACTCACTCGATCATTAAGCCTACAAGCTACTTTGACTGTTACTCTTACGTGCTACATTGCATCGAGTTCGAATCATTTGCTCGACTGCCAAGCCTACAGGCTACCTTAATTTCGAGTTCGAGCAATCACTCACTCGACCATTAAGCCTACGGGCTACTTTGACTACTACTCCTCCGGGCTACATTGCATCGAGTTCTAATCATTCGCTCGACTGCCAAGCCTATGGGCTACATTTATTTCGGGTTCGAGCAAACACTCACTCGACCATTAAGCCTATGGGCTACTTTGACTATTACGCCTACGGGCAACATTGCATCGAGTTCGATTCATTCGCTCGACTGCCAAGCCTACGGGCAACCTTTATTTCAAGTTCGAGCAAACACTCACTCGACCATTAAACCTTCGGGCTACTTTGACTGTTACTCCTATGAGCTACATTGCATCGAGTTCTAATCATTCGCTCGACTGCCAAGCCTACGGTCTATCTTGATTTTGAGTTTGAGCAATTACTCTCTCGACCCTTAAGCCTACGGGCTACTTTGACTATTACGCCTACGGGCTACGTTGCATCGAGTTCTAATCATTCGTTCGACTACCAAGCCTACGGGCTACCTTTATTTTGAGTTCGAGCAATCACTCACTCGACCATTAAGCCTACAGGCTAGTTTGACTGTTACTCCTACGGGCTACATTGCATCGAGTTATAATCATTCGCTCGACTGCCAAGCTTACGGGCTACCTTTATTTCGGGTTCGAGCAAACACTCACTCGGCCATTAAGCCTATGGGCTACTTTGACTATTACGCCTACGGGCTACATTGCATCGAGTTCGAATCATTCGCTCGACTGCCAAGTCTACGGGCTACCTTTATTTCGAGTTCGAGCAAACACTCACTCGACCATTACGCCTACGGGCTACTTTGACTGTTACTCCTACGACCTACATTGCATCGAGTTCTAATCATTCGCTCGACTGCCAAGCCTACGGGCTACCTTTATTTCGAGTTCGAGAAATCACTCACTCGACCATTAAGCCTACGAGCTACTTTGACTATTACTCCTCCGGGCTACATTGCATCGAGTTCTAATCATTCGCTCGACTGCCAAGCCTATGGGCTACATTTATTTCGGGTTCGAGCAAACACTCACTCGACCATTAAGCCTATGGGCTACTTTGACTATTACACCTACGGGCAACATTGCATCGAGTTCGAATCATTCGCTCGACTGCCAAGCCTACGAGCCACCTTTATTTCGAGTTCGAGCAATCACTCACTCAACCATTAAGCCTACGGGCTACTTTGGCTATTACTCCTAAGGGCTACATTGCATCGAGTTCTAATCATTCGCTCGATTGCCAAGCCTACGGGCTACCTTTATTTTGAGTTCGAGAAATCACTCACTCGATCATTAAGCCGACAAGCTAATTTGACTGTTACTCTTACGTGCTACATTGCATCGAGTTCGAATCATTCGCTCGACTGCCAAGCCTACGGGCTACCTTTATTTCCAGTTCAACTCACTCGACCATTAAGCCTACGGGCTACTTTGACTATTACTCCTATGGGCTACATTGCATCGAGTTCGAATCATTCGCTCGACTACCAAGCCTACGGTCTACCTTTATTTCGAGTTCGAGCAATCACTCACTAGACCATTAAGCTTAGGGGCTACTTTGAATATTACTCCTACGGGCTACATTGCATCGCGTTCGAAACATTCGCTCGACTGCCAAGCCTACGGGCTACCTTTATTTCCAGTTCAACTCACTCGACCATTAAGCCTACGGGCTACTTTGACTATTACTCCTATGGGCTACATTGCATCGAGTTCGAATCATTCGCTCGACTACCAAGCCTACGGTCTACCTTTATTTCGAGTTCGAGCAATCACTCACTAGACCATTAAGCTTAGGGGCTACTTTGAATATTACTCCTACGGGCTACATTGCATCGAGTTCGAAACATTCGCTCGACTCCCAAGCCTACGGGCTACCTTTATTTCGGGTTCGAGCAAACACTCACTCGACCATTAAGCCTATGGGCTACTTTGACTGTTACTCCTACGGGCTACATTGCATCGAGTTTGAATCATTCGCTCGACTGCAAAGCCTACGGACTACCTTTATTACGAGTTCGAGCAAACACTCACTCGACCATTAAGCCTACGGGCTACTTTGACTATTTCGCCTACAGGCTACATTGCATTAAGTTGGAATCATTCGCTCGACTGCCAAGCCTACGGGCTACCTTTATTTCGAGTTCGAGAAATCACTCACTCGATCATTAAGCCTACAAGCTACTTTGACTGTTACTCTTACGTGCTACATTGCATCGAGTTCGAATCATTCGCTCGACTACCAAGCCTACGGTCTACCTTTATTTCGTGTTCGAGCAATCACTCACTAGACCATTAAGCTTACGGGCTACTTTGACTATTACTCCTATGGGCTACATTGTATCGAGTTCGAAACATTCACTCGACTGCCAAGCCTATGGGCTACCTTTATTTCGAGTTTGAGCCATCACGCACTCGACCATTAAGCCTATGGGCTACTTTGACTGTTACTCCTATGGGGTGCATTGCATCGAGTTCGAAACATTCGCTCGACTGCGAAGCCTACGAGCTACCTTTATTTCGAGTTCGAGCAAGCACTTACTTGACCATTACGCCTACGGGCTACTTTGACTGTTACTTCTACGAGCTACATTGCATCGAGTTCTAATCATTCGCTCGACTGCCAAGCCTACGGGCTACCTTTATTTCGAGTTCGAGAAATCACTCACTCGATCATTAAGCCTACAAACTACTTTGACTGTTACTCTTACGTGCTACATTGCATCGAGTTCGAATCATTTGCTCGACTGCCAAGCCTGCAGGCTACCTTTATTTCGAGTTCGAGCAATCACTCACTCGACCATTAAGCCTACGGGCTACTTTGACTATTACTCCTCCGGGCTACATTGCATCGAGTTATAATCATTCGCTCGACTGCCAAGCCTATGGGCTACATTTATTTCGGGTTCGAGCAAACACTAACTCGACCATTAAGCCTATGGGCTACTTTGACTATTACGCCTACGGGAAACATTGCATCGAGTTCGAATCATTCAGTCGACTGCCAAGCCTACGGGCTACCTTTATTTCGAGTTCGAGCAAACACTCACTCGGCCATTAAACCTTGGGGCTACTTTGACTGTTACTCCTATGAGCTACATTGCATCGAGTTCTAATCATTCGCTCGACTGCCAAGCCTACGGTCTATCTTGATTTTTAGTTCGAGCAATTACTCTCTCGACCATTAAGCCTACGGGCTACTTTGACTATTACGCCTACGGGCTACATTGCATCGAGTTCTAATCATTTGTTCGACTACCAACCCTACGGGCTACCTTTATTTCGAGTTCGAGCAATCACTCACTCGACCATTAAGCCTACAGGCTAGTTTGACTGTTACTCCTACGGGCTACATTGCATCGAGTTCTAATCATTCGCTCGACTGCTAAGCCTACGGGCTACCTTTATTTCGGGTTCGAGCAAACACTCACTCGACCATTAAGCCTATGTGCTACTTTGACTATTACGCCTACGGGCTACATTGCATCGAGTTCGAATCATTCGCTCGACTGCCAAGCCTACGGGCTACCTTTATTTCGAGTTCGAGCAAACACTCACTCGACCATTACGCATATGGGCTACTTTGACTGTTACTCCTACGAGCTACATTGCATCGAGTTCTAATCATTCGATCGACTGCCAAGCCTACGGGCTACCTTTATTTCGAGTTCGAGAAATCACTCACTCGATCATTAAGCCTACAAGCTACTTTGACTGTTACTCCTACGTGCTACATTGCATCGAGTTCGAATCATTTGCTCGACTGCCAAGCCTACAGGCTACCTTTATTTCGAGTTCGAGCAATCACTCACTCGACCATTAAGCCTACGGGCTACTTTGACTATTACTCCTCCGGGCTACATTGCATCGAGTTCTAATCATTCGCTCGACTGCCAAGCCTATGGGCTACATTTATTTTGGGTTCGAGCAAACACTCACTCGACCATTAAGCCTATGGGCTAGTTTGACTATTACGCCTATGGGCAACATTGCATCGAGTTCGAATCATTCGCTCGACTGCCAAGCCTACGGGCTACCTTTATTTCGAGTTCGAGCAATCACTCACTCGACCATTAAGCCTACGGGCTACTTTGACTGTTACTCCTAAGGGCTACATTGCATCGAGTTCTAATCATTTGCTCGATTGCCAAGCCTACGGGCTACCTTTATTTCGAGTTCGAGAAATCACTCACTCGATCATTAAGCCAACAAGCTAATTTGACTGTTACTCTTACGTGCTACATTGCATCGAGTTCGAATCATTCGCTCGACTGCCAAGGCTACGGGCTACCTTTATTTCCAATTCAACTCACTCGACCATTAAGCCTACGGGCTACTTTGACTATTACTCCTATGGGCTACATTGCATCGAGTTCGAATCATTCGCTCGACTACCAAGCCTACGGTCTACCTTTATTTCGAGTTCGAGCAATCACTCACTAGACCATTAAGCTTAGGGGCTACTTTGAATATTACTCCTACGGGCTACATTGCATCGCGTTCGAAACATTCGCTCGACTGCCAAGCCTACGGGCTACCTTTATTTCGGGTTCGAGCAAACACTCACTCGACCATTAAGCCTATGGGCTACTTTGACTGTTACTCCTACGGGCTACATTGCATCGAGTTTGAATCATTCGCTCGACTGCAAAGCCTACGGACTACCTTTATTACGAGTTCGAGCAAACACTCACTCGACCATTAAGCCTACGGGCTACTTTGACTATTTCGCCTACAGGCTACATTGCATTAAGTTGGAATCATTCGCTCGACTGCCAAGCCTACGGGCTACCTTTATTTCGAGTTCGAGAAATCACTCACTCGATCATTAAGCCTACAAGCTACTTTGACTGTTACTCTTACGTGCTACATTGCATCGAGTTCGAATCATTCGCTCGACTACCAAGCCTACGGTCTACCTTTATTTCGTGTTCGAGCAATCACTCACTAGACCATTAAGCTTACGGGCTACTTTGACTATTACTCCTATGGGCTACATTGTATCGAGTTCGAAACATTCACTCGACTGCCAAGCCTACGGGCTACCTTTATTTCGAGTTTGAGCCATCACGCACTCGACCATTAAGCCTATGGGCTACTTTGACTGTTACTCCTATGGGGTACATTGCATCGAGTTCGAAACATTCGCTCGACTGCGAAGCCTACGAGCTACCTTTATTTCGAGTTCGAGCAAGCACTCACTTGACCATTACGCCTACGGGCTACTTTGACTGTTACTTCTACGAGCTACATTGCATCGAGTTCTAATCATTCGCTCGACTGCCAAGCCTACGGGCTACCTTTATTTCGAGTTCGAGAAATCACTCACTCGATCATTAAGACTACAAGCTACTTTGACTGTTACTCTTACGTGCTACATTGCATCGAGTTCGAATCATTTGCTCGACTGCCAAGCCTGCAGGCTACCTTTATTTCGAGTTCGAGCAATCACTCACTCGACCATTAAGCCTACGGGCTACTTTGACTATTACTCCTCCGGGCTACATTGTATCGAGTTATAATCATTCGCTCGACTGCCAAGCCTATGGGCTACATTTATTTCGGGTTCGAGCAAACACTAACTCGACCATTAAGCCTATGGGCTACTTTGACTATTACGCCTACGGGCAACATTGCATCGAGTTCGAATCATTCACTCGACTGCCAAGCCTACGGGCTACCTTTATTTCGAGTTCGAGCAAACACTCACTCGGCCATTAAACCTTGGGGCTACTTTGACTGTTACTCCTATGAGCTACATTGCATCGAGTTCTAATCATTCGCTCGACTGCCAAGCCTACGGTCTATCTTGATTTTGAGTTCGAGCAATTACTCTCTCGACCATTAAGCCTACGGGCTACTTTGACTATTACGCCTACGGGCTACATTGCATCGAGTTCTAATCATTTGTTCGACTACCAACCCTACGGGCTACCTTTATTTCGAGTTCGAGCAATCACTCACTCGACCATTAAGCCTACAGGCTAGTTTGACTGTTACTCCTACGGGCTACATTGCATCGAGTTCTAATCATTCGCTCGACTGCCAAGCCTACGGGCTACCTTTATTTCGGGTTCGAGCAAACACTCACTCGACCATTAAGCCTATGTGCTACTTTGACTATTACGCCTACGGGCTACATTGCATCGAGTTCGAATCATTCGCTCGACTGCCAAGCCTACGGGCTACCTTTATTTCGAGTTCGAGCAAACACTCACTCGACCATTACGCATATGGGCTACTTTGACTGTTACTCCTACGAGCTACATTGCATCGAGTTCTAATCATTCGATCGACTGCCAAGCCTACGGGCTACCTTTATTTCGAGTTCGAGAAATCACTCACTCGATCATTAAGCCTACAAGCTACTTTGACTGTTACTCCTACGTGCTACATTGCATCGAGTTCGAATCATTTGCTCGACTGCCAAGCCTACAGGCTACCTTTATTTCGAGTTCGAGCAATCACTCACTCGACCATTAAGCCTACGGGCTACTTTGACTATTACTCCTCCGGGCTACATTGCATCGAGTTCTAATCATTCGCTCGACTGCCAAGCCTATGGGCTACATTTATTTTGGGTTCGAGCAAACACTCACTCGACCATTAAGCCTATGGGCTAGTTTGACTATTACGCCTACGGGCAACATTGCATCGAGTTCGAATCATTCGCTCGACTGCCAAGCCTACGGGCCACCTTTATTTCGAGTTCGAGCAATCACTCACTCGACCATTAAGCCTACGGGCTACTTTGACTGTTACTCCTAAGGGCTACATTGCATCGAGTTCTAATCATTTGCTCGATTGCCAAGCCTACGGGCTACCTTTATTTCGAGTTCGAGAAATCACTCACTCGATCATTAAGCCAACAAGCTAATTTGACTGTTACTCTTACGTGCTACATTGCATCGAGTTCGAATCATTCGCTCGACTGCCAAGGCTACGGGCTACCTTTATTTCCAATTCAACTCACTCGACCATTAAGCCTACGGGCTACTTTGACTATTACTCCTATGGGCTACATTGCATCGAGTTCGAATCATTCGCTCGACTACCAAGCCTACGGTCTACCTTTATTTCGAGTTCGAGCAATCACTCACTAGACCATTAAGCTTAGGGGCTACTTTGAATATTACTCCTACGGGCTACATTGCATCGAGTTCGAAACATTCGCTCGACTGCCAAGCCTACGGGCTACCTTTATTTCGGGTTCGAGCAAACACTCACTCGACCATTAAGCCTATGGGCTACTTTGACTGTTACTCCTACGGGCTACATTGCATCGAGTTTGAATCATTCGCTCGACTGCAAAGCCTACGTACTACCTTTATTTCGAGTTCGAGCAAACACTCACTCGACCATTAAGCCTACGGGCTACTTTGACTATTTCGCCTACAGGCTACATTGCATTAAGTTGGAATCATTCGCTCGACTGCCAAGCCTATGGGCTACCTTTATTTCGAGTTCGAGAAATCACTCACTCGATCATTAAGCCTACAAGCTACTTTGACTGTTACTCTTACGTGCTACATTGCATCGAGTTCGAATCATTCGCTCGACTACCAAGCCTATGGTCTACCTTTATTTCGTGTTCGAGCAATCACTCACTAGACCATTAAGCTTACGGGCTACTTTGACTATTACTCCTATGGGCTACATTGCATCGAGTTCGAAACATTTGCTCGACTGCCAAGCCTACGGGCTACCTTTATTTCGAGTTTGAGCCATCACGCACTCGACCATTAAGCCTACGGGCTACTTTGACTGTTACTCCTATGGGGTACATTGCATCGAGTTCTAATCATTCGCTCGACTGCCAAGCCTACGGGCTACCTTTATTTCGAGTTCGAGCAATCACTCACTCGACCATTAAGCCTACGGGGTACTTTGACTGTTACTCCTACGGGCTACATTGCATCGAGTTCTAATCATTCGCTCGACTTCCAAGCCTACGGGCTACCTTTATTTCGAGTTTGAGAAATCACTCACTCGATCATTAAGCCTACAAGCTACTTTGACTGTTACTCTTATGTGCTACATTGCATCGAGTTCGAATCATTCGCTCGACTGCCAAGCCTACGTGCTACTTTTATTTCGAGTTCGAGCAATCACTCACTCGACCATTAAGCCTACGGGCTATATTGACTATTACTCCTACGGGCTACATTGCATCGAGTTTGAATCATTCGCTCGACTACCAAGCCTACGGTCTACCTTTATTTCGAGTTCGAGCAATCACTCACTAGACCATTAAGCTTACGGGCTACTTTGACTATTACTCCTACGGGCTACATTGCATCGAGTTCGAAACATTCGCTTGCCAAGCCTACGGGCTACCTTTATTTTGAGTTCGAGCCATCACTCACTCGACCATTAAGCCTACGGGCTACTTTGACTGTTACTCCTACGGGCTACATTGATTCGAGTTCTAATCATTCGCTCAACTGCCAAGCCTACGGGCTACCTTTATTTCGGGTTCGAGCAAACACTCACTCGACCATTAAGCCTATGGGCTACTTTGACTATTACGCCTACGTGCTACACTGCATCGAGTTTGAATCATTCGCTCGACTGCAAAGCCTACGGGCTACCTTTATTTTGAGTTCGAGCAAACACTCACTCGACCATTAAGCCTAAGGGCTACTTTGACTGTTACTCCTATGAGTTACATTGCATCGAGTTCTAATCATTCGCTCGACTGCCAAGCCTACGGGCTACCTTTATTTTGAGTTTGAGCAATTACTCTCTCGACCATTAAGCCTACGGGCTACTTTGACTATTATGCCTACGGGCTACATTGCATCGAGTTCTAATCATTCGTTCGACTGCCAAGCCTACGGGCTACCTTTATTTCGAGTTCGAGCAATCACTCACTCGACCATTAAGCCTACGAGCTACTTTGACTGTTACTCCTACGGGCTACATTGCATCGAGTTCGAATCATTCGCTCGACTGCCAAGCCTACAGGCTACCTTTATTTCGAGTTCGAGCAATCACTCACTCAACCATTAAGCCTAAGGGCTACTTTGACTGTTACTCCTTCGGGCTACATTGCATCGAGTTCTAATCATTCGCTCGACTGCCAAGCCTATGGGCTACCTTTATTTCGAGTTCGAGAAATCAGTCACTCGATCATTAAGCCCGCAAGCTACTTTGACTGTTACTCTTACGTGCTACATTACATCGAGTTCGCATCATTCGTTCGACTGCCAATCCTACGGGCTACCTTTATTTCGAGTTCGAGCAATCACTCACTCGACCATTAAGCCTACGAGCTACTTTGACTGTTACTACTACGGGCTACATTGCATCGAGTTCTAATCATTCGCTCGACTACCAAGTCTATGGGCTACCTTTATTTTGGGTTCGAGCAAACACTCACTAGACCATTAAGCCTATGGTCTACTTTGACTATTATGCCTACGGGCTACATTGCATCGAGTTTGAATCATTCGCTCGACTGCCAAGCCTGCGGGCTACCTTTATTTCGAGTTCGAGCAATCACTCACTCGACCATTACGCCTACGGGCTACTTTGACTGTTACTCCTACCGGCTACATTGCATCGAGTTCTAATCATTCGCTCGACTGCCAAGCCTACGGGCTACCTTTATTTCGAGTTTGAGAAATCACTCACTCGATCATTAAGCCTACAAGCTACTTTGACTGTTACTCTTACGTGCTTCATTGCATCGAGTTCGAATCATTCACTCGACTGCCAAGCCTACGGGCTACCTTTATTTCGAGTTCGAGCAATCACTCACTCGACCATTAAGCCTACGGGCTACTTTGACTATTACTCCTACGAGCTACATTGCATCGACTTCGAATTATTAGCTCGACTACAAAGCCTACGGTCTACTTTTATTTCGAGTTCGAGCAATCACTCACTAGACCATTAAGCTTACGGGCTACTTTGACTATTACTCCTACGGGCTACATTGCATCGAGTTCGAAATATTCGCTCCACTGCCAAGACTACGGGCTACCTTTATTTTGAGTTCGAGCCATCACTCACTCGACCATTAAGCCTACGGGCTACTTTGATTGTTACTCCTACGGGCTACATTGCATCGAGTTCGAATCATTCGCTCGACTGCCAAGCCTACAGACTACCTTTATTTTGAGTTCAAGCAATCACTCACTCGACCATTAAGCCTACGGGCTACTTTGACTATTTCGCCTACGGGCTACATTGCATTAAGTTCGAATCATTCGCTCGACTGCCAAGCCTACGGGATAACTTTATTTCGAGTTCGTGAAATCACTCACTCGACCATTAAACCTACGGGCTACTTTGACTGTTACTCCTATGGGCTACATTGCATCGACTTCTAATCATTCGCTCGACTGCCAAGCCTACGGGCTACCTTTATTTCGAGTTCGAGCAGTCACTCACTCGACCATTAAGCCTACGGGCTACTTTGGCTGTTACTCCTAAGGGCTACATTGCATCGAGTTCTAATCATTCGCACGACTGCCAAGCCTACAGCCTACCTTTATTTCGGGTTCGAGCAAACACTCACTCGACCATTAAGCCTATGGGCTACTTTGACTATTACGCCTACGGGCTAAATTGCATTAAGTTCGAATCATTCGCTCGACTGCCAAGCCTACGGGCTACCTTTATTTTGAGTTCGAGCAAACACTCACTCGACCATTACGCCTACGGGCTACTTTGACTGTTACTCCTACGAGCTACATTGCATCGAGTTCTAATCACTCGTTCGACTGCCAAGCCTACAGACTACCTTTATTTCGAGTTCGAGAAATCAGTCACTCGATCATTAAGCCTACAAGCTACTTTGACTGTTACTCTTACGTGCTACATTACATCGAGTTCGAATCATTCGCTCGACTGCCAAGCCTACAGGCTACCTTTATTTCGAGTTCGAGTAATCACTCACTCGACCATTAAGCCTACGGGCTACTTTGACTGTTACTCCTACCGGCTATATTGCATCGAGTTCTAATAATTCGCTCGACTACCAAGCCTATGGGCTACCTTTATTTCGGGTTCGATCAAACACTCACTCGACCATTAAGCCTATGGGCTACTTTGACTATTACGCCTACGGGCTACATTGCATCGAGTTCGAATCATTCGCTCGACTGCCAAGCCTACGGGCTACCTTTATTTCGAGTTCGAGCAAACACTCACTCGACCATTATGCCTACGGGCTATTTTGACTGTTACTTCTACGAACTACATTACATCGAGTTCTAATCATTCGCTCGACTGCCAAGCCTACGACTACCTTTATTTCGAGTTTGAGAAATCAGTCACTCGATCATTAAGCCTACAAGCTACTTTGACTGTTACTCTTACGTGCTTCATTGTATCGAGTTCGAATCATTCGCTCGACTGCCAAGCCTACGGGCTACCTTTATTTCGAGTTCGAGCCATCACTCACTCGACCATTAAGCCTACGGGCTACTTTGACTGTAACTCCTACGGGTTACATTGCATCGAGTTCGAATCATTCGCTCGACTGCCAAGCCTACAGACTACCTTTATTTCGATTTCGAGCAATCACTCACTCGACCATTAAGCCTACGGGATACTTTGACTATTTCGCCTATGGGCTACATTGCATTAAGTTCGAATCATTCGCTCGACTGCCAAGCCTACGGGATACCTTTATTTCGAGTTCGAGAAATCATTCACTCGACCATTAAACCTACGGGTTACTTTGACTGTTACTCCTATGGGCTACATTGCATCGACTTCTAATCATTCGCTCGACTGCCAAGCCTACGGGCTACCTTTATTTCGAGTTCGAGCAATCACTCACTCGACCATTAAGCCTATGGGCTACTTTGTTTGTTACTCCTACGGGCTACATTGCATCGAGTTCTAATCATTCGCACGACTGCCAAGCCTACAGGCTACCTTTATTTCGGGTTCGAGCAAACACTCACTCGACCATTAAGCCTATGGGCTACTTTGACTATTACGCCTACGGGCTAAATTGCATTAAGTTCGAATCATTCGCTCGACTGCCAAGCCTACGGGCTACCTTTATTTTGAGTTCGAGCAAACACTCACTCGACCATTACGCCTACGGGCTAATTTGACTGTTACTCCTACGAGCTACATTGCATCGAGTTCTAATCATTCGCTCGACTACCAAGCCTACGGCTACCTTTATTTCGAGTTCGAGAAATCAGTCACTCGATCATTAAGCCTACAAGCTACTTTGACTGTTACTCTTACGTGCTACATTACATAGAGTTCGAATCATTCGCTCGACTGCCAAGCCTACAGGCTACCTTTATTTCGAGTTCGAGCAATCACTCACTCGACCATTAAGCCTACGGGCTACTTTGACTGTTACTCCTACCGGATATATTGCATCGAGTTCTAATAATTCGGTCGACTACCAAGCCTATGGGCTACCTTTATTTCGGGTTCGAGCAAACACTCACTCGACCATTAAGCCTATGGGCTACTTTGACTATTACGCCTACGGGCTACATTGCATCGAGTTCGAATCATTCGCTCGACTGCCAAGCCTACGGGCTACCTTTATTTCGAGTTCGAGCAAACACTCACTCGACCATTACGCCTACGGGCTACTTTGACTGTTACTTCTACAAGCTATATTACATCGAGTTCTAATCATTCGCTCGACTGCCAAGCCTACGGGCTACCTTTATTTCGAGTTCGAGCAGTCACTCACTCGACCATTAAGCCTACGGGCTACTTTGACTGTTACTCCTAAGGGCTACATTGCATCGAGTTCTAATCATTCGCACGACTGCCAAGCCTACAACCTACCTTTATTTCGGGTTCGAGCAAACACTCACTCGACCATTAAGCCTATGGGCTACTTTGACTATTACGCCTACGGGCTAAATTGCATTAAGTTCGAATCATTCGCTCGACTGCCAAGCCTACGGGCTACCTTTATTTTGAGTTCGAGCAAACACTCACTCGACCATTACACCTACGGGCTACTTTGACTGTTACTCCTACGAGCTACATTGCATCGAGTTCTAATCATTCGCTCGACTGCCAAGCCTACAGACTACCTTTATTTCGAGTTCGAGAAATCAGTCACTCGATCATTAAGCCTACAAGCTACTTTGACTGTTACTCTTACGTGCTACATTACATCGAGTTCGAATCATTCGCTCGACTGCCAAGCCTACAGGCTACCTTTATTTCGAGTTCGAGCAATCACTCACTCGACCATTAAGCCTACGGGCTACTTTGACTGTTACTCCTACCGGCTATATTGCATCGAGTTCTAATAATTCGCTCGACTACCAAGCCTATGGGCTACCTTTATTTCGGGTTCGATCAAACACTCACTCGACCATTAAGCCTATGGGCTACTTTGACTATTACGCCTACGGGCTACATTGCATTAAGTTCGAATCATTCGCTCGACTGCCAAGCCTACGGGATACCTTTATTTCGAGTTCGAGAAATCACTCACTCGACCATTAAACCTACGGGCTACTTTGACTGTTACTCCTATGGGCTACATTGCATCGACTTCTAATCATTCGCTCGACTGCCAAGCCTACGGGCTACCTTTATTTCGAGTTCGAGCAGTCACTCACTCGACCATTAAGCCTACGGGCTACTTTGACTGTTACTCCTAAGGGCTACATTGCATCGAGTTCTAATCATTCGCACGACTGCCAAGCCTACAGCCTACCTTTATTTCGGGTTCGAGCAAACACTCACTCGACCATTAAGCCTATGGGCTACTTTGACTATTACGCCTACGGGCTAAATTGCATTAAGTTCGAATCATTCGCTCGACTGCCAAGCCTACGGGCTACCTTTATTTTGAGTTCGAGCAAACACTCACTCGACCATTACGCCTACGGGCTACTTTGACTGTTACTCCTACGAGCTACATTGCATCGAGTTCTAATCATTCGCTCGACTGCCAAGCCTACAGACTACCTTTATTTCGAGTTCGAGAAATCAGTCACTCGATCATTAAGCCTACAAGCTACTTTGACTGTTACTCTTACGTGCTACATTACATCGAGTTCGAATCATTCGCTCGACTGCCAAGCCTACAGGCTACCTTTATTTCGAGTTCGAGCAATCACTCACTCGACTATTAAGCCTACGGGCTACTTTGACTGTTACTCCTACTGGCTATATTGCATCGAGTTCTAATAATTCGCTCGACTACCAAGCCTATGGGCTACCTTTATTTCGGGTTCGATAAAACACTCACTCGACCATTAAGCCTATGGGCTACTTTGACTATTACGCCTACGGGCTACATTGCATCGAGTTCGAATCATTCGCTCGACTGCCAAGCCTACGGGCTACCTTTATTTCGAGTTCGAGCAATCACTCACTCGACCATTAAGCCTACGGGCTACTTTGACTGTTACTCCTACCGGCTATATTGCATCGAGTTCTAATAATTCGCTCGACTACCAAGCCTATGGGCTACCTTTATTTCGGGTTCGATCAAACACTCACTCGACCATTAAGCCTATGGGCTACTTTGACTGTTACTCTTACGTGCTTCATTGCATCGAGTTCGAATCACTCGCTCGACTGCCAAGCCTACGGGCTACCTTTATTTCGAGTTCGAGCCATCACTCACTCGACCATTAAGCCTACGGGCTACTTTGACTGTAACTCCTACGGGTTACATTGCATCGAGTTCGAATCATTCGCTCGACTGCCAAGCCTATGGGCTACCTTTATTTCGGGTTCGAGCAAACACTCACTCGACCATTAAGCCTATGGGCCACTTTGACTATTATGCCTACGGGCTACATTGCATCGAGTTCGAATCATTCGCTCGACTGCCAAGCCTACAGGCTACCTTTATTTCGAGTTCGAGCAATCACTCACTCGACCATTAAGCCTACGGGCTACTTTGACTGTTACTCCTACCGGCTATATTGCATCGAGTTCTAATAATTCGCTCGACTACCAAGCCTATGGGCTACCTTTATTTCGGGTTCGATCAAACACTCACTCGACCATTAAGCCTATGGGCTACTTTGACTATTACGCCTACGGGCTACATTGCATCGAGTTCGAATCATTCGCTCGACTGCCAAGCCTACGGGCTACCTTTATTTCGAGTTCGAGCAAACACTCACTCGACCATTACGCCTACGGGCTACTTTGACTGTTACTTCTACGAGCTACATTACATCGAGTTCTAATCATTTGCTCGACTGCCAAGCCTACGACTACCTTTATTTCGAGTTTGAGAAATCAGTCACTCGATCATTAAGCCTACAAGCTACTTTGACTGTTACTCTTACGTGCTACATTACATCGAGTTCGAATCATTCGCTCGACTGCCAAGCCTACAGGCTACCTTTATTTCGAGTTCGAGCAATCACTCACTCGACCATTAAGCCTACGGGCTACTTTGACTGTTACTCCTACCGGCTATATTGCATCGAGTTCTAATAATTCGCTCGACTACCAAGCCTATGGGCTACCTTTATTTCGGGTTCGATCAAACACTCACTCGACCATTAAGCCTATGGGCTACTTTGACTATTACGCCTACGGGCTACATTGCATCGAGTTCGAATCATTCGCTCGACTGCCAAGCCTACGGGCTACCTTTATTTCGAGTTCGAGCAAACACTCACTCGACCATTAAGCCTATGGGCTACTTTGACTATTACGCCTACGGGCTAAATTGCATTAAGTTCGAATCATTCGCTCGACTGCCAAGCCTACGGGCTACCTTTATTTTGAGTTCGAGCAAACACTCACTCGACCATTACGCCTACGGGCTAATTTGACTGTTACTCCTACGAGCTACATTGCATCGAGTTCTAATCATTCGCTCGACTACCAAGCCTACGGCTACCTTTATTTCGAGTTCGAGAAATCAGTCACTCGATCATTAAGCCTACAAGCTACTTTGACTGTTACTCTTACGTGCTACATTACATAGAGTTCGAATCATTCGCTCGACTGCCAAGCCTACAGGCTACCTTTATTTCGAGTTCGAGCAATCACTCACTCGACCATTAAGCCTACGGGCTACTTTGACTGTTACTCCTACTGGCTATATTGCATCGAGTTCTAATAATTCGCTCGACTACCAAGCCTATGGGCTACCTTTATTTCGGGTTCGAGCAAACACTCACTCGACCATTAAGCCTATGGGCTACTTTGACTATTACGCCTACGGGCTACATTGCATCGAGTTCGAATCATTCGCTCGACTGCCAAGCCTACGGGCTACCTTTATTTCGAGTTCGAGCAAACGCTCACTCGACCATTACGCCTACGGGCTACTTTGACTGTTACTTCTACAAGCTATATTACATCGAGTTCTAATCATTCGCTCGACTGCCAAGCCTACGACTACCTTTATTTCGAGTTTGAGAAATCAGTCACTCGATCATTAAGCCTACAAGCTACTTTGACTGTTACTCTTACGTGCTTCATTGCATCGAGTTCGAATCATTCGCTCGACTGCCAAGCCTACGGGCTACCTTTATTTCGAGTTCGAGCCATCACTCACTCGACCATTAAGCCTACGGGCTACTTTGACTGTAACTCCTACGGGTTACATTGCATCGAGTTCGAATCATTCGCTCGACTGCCAAGCCTATGGGCTACCTTTATTTCGGGTTCGAGCAAACACTCACTCGACCATTAAGCCTATGGGCCACTTTGACTATTATGCCTACGGGCTACATTGCATCGAGTTCGAATCATTCGCTCGACTGCCAAGCCTGCGGGCTACCTTTATTTCGAGTTCGAGCAAACACTCACTTGACCATTACGCCTACGGGCTACTTTGACTGTTACTTCTATGAGCTACATTGCATCGAGTTCTAATCATTCGCTCAACTGCCAAGCCTACGACTACCTTTATTACGAGTTTGAGAAATCAGTCACTCGATCATTAAGCCTACAAGCTACTTTGACTGTTACTCTTACGTGCTACATTACATCGAGTTCGAATCATTTGCTCGACTGCCAAGCCTACAGGCTACCTTTATTTCGAGTTCGAGCAATCACTCACTCGACCATTAAGCCTACGGGCTACTTTGACTGTTACTCCTACCGGCTACATTGCATCGAGTTCTAATAATGCGCTCGACTACCAAGCCTATGGGCTACCTTTATTTCAGGTTCGAGCAAACACTCACTCGACCATTAAGCCTATGGGCTACTTTGACTATTATGCCTACGGGCTACATTGCATCGAGTTCGAATCATTCGCTCGACTGCCAAGCCTATGGGCTACCTTTATTTCGAGTTCGAGCAAACACTCACTCGACCATTACGCCTACGGGCTACTTTGACTGTTACTTCTATGAGCTACATTGCATCGAGTTCTAATCATTCGCTCGACTGCCAAGCCTACGACTACCTTTATTTCGAGTTTGAGAAATCAGTCACTCGATTATTAAGCCTACAAGCTACTTTGACTGTTACTCTTACGTGCTTCATTGCATCGAGTTCGAATCATTCGCTCGACTGCCAAGCCTACGGGCTACCTTTATTTCGAGTTCGAGCCATCACTCACTCGACCATTAAGCTTACGGGCTACTTTGACTGTAACTCCTACGGGTTACATTGCATCGAGTTCGAATCATTCGCTCGACTGCCAAGCCTACAGACTACCTTTATTTCGAGTTCGAGCAATCACTCACTCGACCATTAAGCCTACGGGATACTTTGACTATTTCGCCTACGGGCTACATTGCATTAAGTTCGAATCATTCGCTCGACTGCCAAGCCTACGGGATACCTTTATTTCGAGTTCGAGAAATCACTCACTCGACCATTAAACCTACGGGCTACTTTGACTGTTACTCCTATGGGCTACATTGCATCGACTTCTAATCATTCGCTCGACTGCCAAGCCTACGGGCTACCTTTATTTCGAGTTCGAGCAGTCACTCACTCGACCATTAAGCCTACGGGCTACTTTGACTGTTACTCCTAAGGGCTACATTGCATCGAGTTCTAATCATTCGCACGACTGCCAAGCCTACAGCCTACCTTTATTTCGGGTTCGAGCAAACACTCACTCGACCATTAAGCCTATGGGCTACTTTGACTATTACGCCTACGGGCTAAATTGCATTAAGTTCGAATCATTCGCTCGACTGCCAAGCCTACGGGCTACCTTTATTTTGAGTTCGAGCAAACACTCACTCGACCATTACGCCTACGGGCTACTTTGACTGTTACTCCTACGAGCTACATTGCATCGAGTTCTAATCATTCGCTCGACTGCCAAGCCTACAGACTACCTTTATTTCGAGTTCGAGAAATCAGTCACTCGATCATTAAGCCTACAAGCTATGTTGACTGTTACTCTTACGTGCTACATTACATCGAGTTCGAATCATTCGCTCGACTTCCAAGCCTACAGGCTACCTTTATTTCGAGTTCGAGCAATCACTCACTCGACCATTAAGCCTACGGGCTACTTTGGCTGTTACTCCTACCGGCTATATTGCATCGAGTTCTAATAATTCGCTCGACTACCAAGCCTATGGGCTACCTTTATTTCGGGTTCGATCAAACACTCACTCGACCATTAAGCCTATGGGCTACTTTGACTATTACGCCTACGGGCTACATTGCATCGAGTTCGAATCATTCGCTCGACTGCCAAGCCTACGGGCTACCTTTATTTCGAGTTCGAGCAAACACTCACTCGACCATTACGCCTACGGGCTACTTTGACTGTTACTTCTACGAGCTACATTACATCGAGTTCTAATCATTCGCTCGACTGCCAAGCCTACGACTACCTTTATTTCGAGTTTGAGAAATCAGTCACTCGATCATTAAGCCTACAAGCTACTTTGATTGTTACTCTTACGTGCTTCATTGTATCGAGTTCGAATCATTCACTCGACTGCCAAGCCTACGGGCTACCTTTATTTCGAGTTCGAGCCATCACTCACTCGACCATTAAGCCTACGGGCTACTTTGACTGTAACTCCTACGGGTTACATTGCATCGAGTTCGAATCATTCGCTCGACTGCCAAGCCTACAGACTACCTTTATTTCGAGTTCGAGCAATCACTCACTCGACCATTAAGCCTACGGGATACTTTGACTATTTCGCCTATGGGCTACATTGCATTAAGTTCGAATCATTCGCTCGACTGCCAAGCCTACGGGATACCTTTATTTCGAGTTCGAGAAATCACTCACTCGACCATTAAACCTACGGGTTACTTTGACTGTTACTCCTATGGGCTACATTGCATCGACTTCTAATCATTCGCTCGACTGCCAAGCCTACGGGCTACCTTTTTTCGAGTTCGAGCAATCACTCACTCGACCATTAAGCCTACGGGCTACTTTGTTGGTTACTCCTACGGGCTACATTGCATCGAGTTGTAATCATTCGCACGACTGCCAAGCCTACAGGCTACCTTTATTTCGGGTTCGAGCAAACACTCACTCGACCATTAAGCCTATGGGCTACTTTGACTATTACGCCTACGGGCTAAATTGCATTAAGTTCGAATCATTCGCTCGACTGCCAAGCCTACGGGCTACCTTTATTTTGAGTTCGAGCAAACACTCACTCGACCATTACGCCTACGGGCTAATTTGACTGTTACTCCTATGAGCTACATTGCATCGAGTTCTAATCATTCGCTCGACTGCCAAGCCTACGGCTACCTTTATTTCGAGTTCGAGAAATCAGTCACTCGATCATTAAGCCTACAAGCTACTTTGACGGTTACTCTTACGTGCTACATTACATAGAGTTCGAATCATTCGCTCGACTGCCAAGCCTACAGGCTACCTTTATTTCTAGTTCGAGCAATCACTCACTCGACCATTAAGCCTACGGGCTACTTTGACTGTTACTCCTACCGGCTATATTGCATCGAGTTCTAATAATTCGCTCGACTACCAAGCCTATGGGCTACCTTTATTTCGGGTTCGAGCAAACACTCACTCGACCATTAAGCCTATGGGCTACTTTGACTATTACTCCTACGGGCTACATTGCATCGAGTTCGAATCATTCGCTCGACTGCCAAGCCTACGGGCTACCTTTATTTCGAGTTCGAGCAAACACTCACTCGACCATTACGCCTACGGGCTACTTTGACTGTTACTTCTACAAGCTATATTACATCGAGTTCTAATCATTCGCTCGACTGCCAAGCCTACGACTACCTTTATTTCGAGTTTGAGAAATCAGTCACTCGATCATTAAGCCTACAAGCTACTTTGACTGTTACTCTTACGTGCTTCATTGCATCGAGTTCGAATCACTCGCTCGACTGCCAAGCCTACGGCCTACCTTTATTTCGAGTTCGAGCCATCACTCACTCGACCATTAAGCCTACGGGCTACTTTGACTGTAACTCCTACGGGTTACATTGCATCGAGTTCGAATCATTCGCTCGACTGCCAAGCCTATGGGCTACCTTTATTTCGGGTTCGAGCAAACACTCACTCGACCATTAAGCCTATGGGCCACTTTGACTATTATGCCTACGGGCTACATTGCATCGAGTTCGAATCATTCGCTCGACTGCCAAGCCTGCGGGCTACCTTTATTTCGAGTTCGAGCAATCACTCACTCGACCATTAAGCCTACGGGCTACATTGACTGTTACTCCTACGGGCTACATTGCATCGAGTTCTAATCATTCGCTCGACTGCCAAGCCTACGGGCTACCTTTATTTCGAGTTCGAGAAATCACTCACTCGATCATTAAGCCTACAAGCTACTTTGACTGTTACTCTTACGTGATTCATTGCATCGAGTTCGAATCATTCGCTCGACTTCCAAGCCTACGGGCTACCTTTATTTCGAGTTCGAGCAATCACTCACTCGACCATTAAGCCTACGGGCTACTTTGACTATTACTCCTACGGGCTACATTGTATCGAGTTCGAATCATTAGCTCGATTACAAAGCCTACGGTCTACTTTTATTTCGAGTTCGAGCAATCACTCACTAGACCATTAAGCTTACGGGCTACTTTGACTATTACTCCTACGGGCTAAATTGCATCGAGTTCGAAATATTCCCTCGACTGCCAAGCCTACGGGCTACCTTTATTTCGAGTTCGAGCCATCACTCACTCGACCATTAAGCCTATGGGCTACTTTGACTGTTACTTCTACGGGCTACATTGCATCGAGTTCAAATCACTCGCTCGACTGCCAAGCCTACAGACTACCTTTATTTCGAGTCCGAGCAATCACTCACTCGACCATTAAGCCTACGGGCTACTTTGACTATTTCGCCTACGGGCTAAATTGCATTAAGTTCAAATCATTCGCTCGACTGCCAAGCCTACGGGATACCTTTATTTCGAGTTCGAGAAATCACTCACTCGACCATTAAACCTACGTGCTACTTTGACTGTTACTCCTACGGGCTACATTGCATCGACTTCTAATCATTCGCTCGACTGCCAAGCCTACGGGCTACCTTTATTTCGAGTTCGAGCAATCACTCACTCGACCATAAAGCCTACGGGCTACTTTGACTATTACTCCTACGGGCCACATTGCATCTAGTTCGAATCATTCGCTCGACTGCCAAGCCTACAGGCTACCTTTATTTTGAGTTCGAGCAGTCACTCACTCGACCATTAAGCCTACGGGCTACTATGACTGTTACTCCTACGGGCTACATTGCATCGAGTTCTAATCATTCGCTCGACTGCCATGCCTACGGGCTACCTTTATTTCGGGTTCGAGCAAATACTCACTCGACCATTAAGCCTATGGGCTACTTTGACTATTACACCTACAGGCTACATTGCATCAAGTTCGAATCATTTCCTCGACTTCCAAGCCTATGGGCTACCTTTATTTCGAGTTCGAGCAATCACTCACTTGACCATTAAGCCTACGGGCTACTTTGACTATTATGCCTACGGGCTACATTGCATCGAGTTCGAATCATTCGCTCGACTGCCAAGCCTGCGGGCTACCTTTATTTCGAGTTCGAGCAATCACTCACTCGACCATTAAGCCTACGGGCTACATTGACTGTTACTCCTACGGGCTACATTGCATCGAGTTCTAATCATTCGCTCGACTGCCAAGCCTACGGGCTACCTTTATTTCGAGTTCGAGAAATCACTCACTCGATCATTAAGCCTACAAGCTACTTTGACTGTTACTCTTACGTGATTCATTGCATCGAGTTCGAATCATTCGCTCGACTTCCAAGCCTACGGGCTACCTTTATTTCGAGTTCGAGCAATCACTCACTCGACCATTAAGCCTACGGGCTACTTTGACTATTACTCCTACGGGCTACATTGTATCGAGTTCGAATCATTAGCTCGATTACAAAGCCTACGGTCTACTTTTATTTCGAGTTCGAGCAATCACTCACTAGACCATTAAGCTTACGGGCTACTTTGACTATTACTCCTACGGGCTAAATTGCATCGAGTTCGAAATATTCCCTCGACTGCCAAGCCTACGGGCTACCTTTATTTCGAGTTCGAGCCATCACTCACTCGACCATTAAGCCTATGGGCTACTTTGACTGTTACTTCTACGGGCTACATTGCATCGAGTTCAAATCACTCGCTCGACTGCCAAGCCTACAGACTACCTTTATTTCGAGTCCGAGCAATCACTCACTCGACCATTAAGCCTACGGGCTACTTTGACTATTTCGCCTACGGGCTAAATTGCATTAAGTTCAAATCATTCGCTCGACTGCCAAGCCTACGGGATACCTTTATTTCGAGTTCGAGAAATCACTCACTCGACCATTAAACCTACGTGCTACTTTGACTGTTACTCCTACGGGCTACATTGCATCGACTTCTAATCATTCGCTCGACTGCCAAGCCTACGGGCTACCTTTATTTCGAGTTCGAGCAATCACTCACTCGACCATAAAGCCTACGGGCTACTTTGACTATTACTCCTACGGGCCACATTGCATCTAGTTCGAATCATTCGCTCGACTGCCAAGCCTACAGGCTACCTTTATTTTGAGTTCGAGCAGTCACTCACTCGACCATTAAGCCTACGGGCTACTATGACTGTTACTCCTACGGGCTACATTGCATCGAGTTCTAATCATTCGCTCGACTGCCATGCCTACGGGCTACCTTTATTTCGGGTTCGAGCAAATACTCACTCGACCATTAAGCCTATGGGCTACTTTGACTATTACACCTACAGGCTACATTGCATCAAGTTCGAATCATTTCCTCGACTTCCAAGCCTATGGGCTACCTTTATTTCGAGTTCGAGCAATCACTCACTTGACCATTAAGCCTACGGGCTACTTTGACTATTGCGCCTATGGGCTACATTGCATCGAGTTCGAATCATTCACTCGAATGCTAAGACTACGGGCTACCTTTATTTCGAGTTCGAGCAATCACTCACTCGACCATTACAACTACGGGCTACATCGTATCGAGTTCGAATCACTCACTGGACTACTAAGCCTACGGGCTACATTTATTTCAAGTTCGATCAATCACTCACTCGACTATTACCCATACTGGCTACATTATTTCGAGAAAAACTACTCATTTCTTCGAATTAAATCAAACACTTATCTATTTATGCTGAAGGACACTCGAGCCCGATAAAGCAAAGGGGACTACCTACGAGGCCCGAAGGCAACGGAGATTTAAATTCATACTATCTATTTAGTTTGAAAGGCCATTTATCTTCAAAAGGAAGAAAGGTTTATATTTACAAATATTTTGTACAGAGGCGGCTACTCTTCCAAAAGGAAGTTCTTTATACAAAAACCGAAAGCGGTATCACAATAACGTAGTGATCGACCTAAGGCCTTAAATGACTCAATCTTCATCAGAGGCCGCATTCTTGGCATCGTCCTCGTCTTCAGACTCCCCCGAGTCATCGGAGTCCTCCTCAGGAAAGGGCAACCTTAGAGCTCTGTTCTCCTCCGCCTTGGCGACTTCAATCTCAGCCCCCTCGGGAGCCTCTACCCGAGCCTGCAACTTTGCATGTTCGACCATGCCCGCTGCTTTGGCTTGATTAATTTCGACATCAATCCTGAACTGAGTCACTTTGGTATTTGCTCTTTTGTTGGCCTCGACCACTTTAGATCTGGCCACTTCAGGTTCTTTGGCCAAATCTGCTTTATCTAAAGTGGCCAAATCTAACTGATGCTGAAACTCTTTCATCTTTTCGATCAGCCCCAAAGCATTTCCCTTCGCAGATCGAAGTTGGGCATCAGACAGATCCAACTGAGCTTCGACGGCTTCCTTTTTTTTCGAGGCAAGGTTATCCATACACCTTTTCAATTCTTCTCGGCCGGCAGCGCATCTACCTGTGAGTTAAGCGGTCCAATCTGCTCGATCCTCTGCCGAACTTGCAGAATCGGATCGTTAGTGGTTATCTCTTTTTCATCTTCACTATCATGAAATATTAGAATTAGCTACAACTCTGTGTAAAAGAAGCGGCGAAAACGCCATCAGAGTTACCCGATTAAAAGCATGTTGGACCTTATTGAAAAGACAGGCGGGCCCCACCACATTCATCACTGATTGATCTTCTCCGGTCACCAAGGACCAAAGGTAATTGGCAATCCCCACAGGGGAAGAAAAAATTCGGGTATCCTCGATAAAGTTGGGGACTGTAAAGACGCATAAGATGATCGAGTATTACATACATCATGATTGGGTTCGATAAAAACATCAGTGTATATATGATCGAGCTACTGGGAAATCATATCGTTTATCGCCACATCCTTTTTCGAGAAACGAGGGAACTATTTGTATACGGTCGAAATAGATTTCGGCCTTCCTACGTTCAATCGAGTTCGAGTGTTAAAAAGTCGGAATAAAATTTTGGGAGTGAGCTTTGAGGTTGGTACTAACGAGCCTCCAGCTCGAAGGTCGCTCGAGGAGTCGGTTTGATAATCCTGTCGAGCCCGTGACGGAATCGATCCGCAAGGCACTACTTCGAGGTCGGAAATGCGCGACGCCCATCTCGAAGGTCGAACTTGAGCCAAGACCGAAGGGCCCGACCCAGTAACGAGTTCGAGTTAGTATCGAGCTCACAGACAAGAGTTGTTGCAACCGCACCAAGAGAGAGAATCTTGGCGGGAATCAAGGAAGAGACAAGTCATCATGGACCTTCCACTATAAGTTTTATTTTATTAATTTTTGAAATGACCCTCTTCTATAAAAGGGGAATCCTTGTAAGCTAATGGGGCAGCAACAAAAGATCACGTCTTATATTGATAGTTATCCCCTTGTGCTTGTTTTACTTATTCATTCTTTTTGCTTATTATTTTCATTCTCATAGTCAACAATACGCATATTTCTATTTCTCTACACGATTTATATCGAATTGTATCGCATATCCTTAGAACCATACACAAATCTAACGTTATCCGATTTTTCTGGTAAACAAAAGTACAAGCAATACTAGATTAAATTGGTAATTGCATTCAAGTGTGACTGAATTATATACATTACTAGTTTAAATTAGAGCTCACATTCAAAGGATTATAATATTATTATTTTCTTCATTTTTTTCGTTACCTTTTATCTCATTTATCACTCTAATTTTGTACTCTTTGTCGTACTATTCTTATGGGTGGGTTGATCGTGGATTGAATTCTTAATTAATATAAATTGAGTGTTACTTAATTATATCATCTAAATTGAACTTAATGTATATATATATGACAGATTATTGTCAGTAGATATGTATTTGATGCTAAATTTGTTATTTTTACATTCCTTAATAGCGTATTTTCAATATTTATTTAATTTTTAAAAGAGACACTGAAACTTCACATATCCGTGAGTTTTTAAAAACTGTTCTTAAGGTGGTATGTTTCCCAATTTTTTTGATAGGCCATAATTTTTGCTGGTCGTGGTATTAATTACACATAATATTTTTGATAGGCCAAAGAAAAAGGGTCTAGAAATATCAGAAAACCATAATTTTTGCTAGTCGTAGTATTAATTACACATAATATCATGGTTTCTGATGGTTCTGCAGTCAGACGTATCCTTGTTGCACTCATTCATATGTTTCCACAAAAATGTCATTGAAACAATGAAAAAGAATTTTTTTTTTTTTACTAAACCCTTGTAGCCTTTGTTATGAATATCGAACAAGTGGATACAGAGGCTTTGTACGAGGATGATAATTTTTCATAAAATATATAGTACGTATTTCATAAAACTGAATTAGGTAAAGACTTTTCTTTCTCTTTTCTGAGTGCAATGGTAAGACCAAGATTAAAAATTTCCCGAATCACCTTTTAACGAAAGAAATAAAAGGTTGAGAAGGAATACACTAAAAAACTTACCAAATATTTGTCTTAGAGTTGAGCGGGAATCAGATTTATTAACAACAATTTACTATTGCTAGAGAAGGAATACAATCAACAACTGACCAAATATTCATCATAGAGTTGGAAGGGAATCAAATTTTACTAATAACAACTTATTATATATTTTAGAATTTACAAAAAATAGAACTTTGATATTTGCAGTAAAATTGGGAATAAATCAGATTTTCTCTGGCTCAGATTAGATTTTATTTTAGTAAAGTTGATAACAACTTTTGACCTTAGAGCCCCTTGTCCCTCCTATATATAGTGATATTTTTTATCAATCACCATCATTCTCAATACAACTCAGCCTATTTGCAGAGATGAGGAGGGCCACCAACACTGAAGAGAACGACGATGACGATGATGGAATCCAATTCTAGCATGAATCCTCTTCATGGATTTTTCGACATTGAATAAATGAGTCACCATGTTTGTAAGTTCATCTCTTCGTTTATGCTTTCATTCTAATCTTTGATGTGTCGATCTGCCTTTTTTCTTTATAAAATTCACGTAAAAAAATAAAAGACGTGGAGTCTAATAAATTATATCTAATGACTTGTTATTTTGCAGTTTGCATGTTTTGTGGTTTTACTGCAACAAGAAAAGACGGAAGGTCTGATTCACATGGAAAGGGGACATTAACTCTTTTTTCTTCCTTTCCTCCGATGGTAGCCTTGAGCTTTCTCGTCTCTTGTTGCAAGTTCAACCCATTGCATGTCGATCGTATTTATCCTTTAAAGTACGATCAGAATTATCTAGGAGGTTCATCAGCAGGTAATTAAGCAACAATGAATTGTTTGTTGGTTATTTTCTTGAGTCCATATCTACTCTAAATTCTGACCCTCTTTTATTCATATATTCGTCTCAGGTCTTTCGCTAGTTTTTGGCTGACCAATCACAAGTTTGGGCACCTGCAAAATCTCTCGGAGATGTACAAGTTTACAGCTGAATCCTGAGCCTTCTTTGGGAAGAAGCATGAAAACTTCTTAGTAATCACTGTTTCCAGTAGCAACATTCATCTCTTGAATTGATCGCAAGGATAGAAGGATTGGGAAAAGACCCGTGAGAAGAACAACAGTGACAGACCAACTTTAATATGGGAGATATGTGAAGAATTTAACAAAATAATAAGTAGATGCCATGCATAATGATTTAGACTTTGACTGTTAGACAATCAGAAGGAATTAATTTGTATGGGAAAAGAGAGGACTTTTTTCTGGCCATTAGCTTCATTGTGTAAAATGTAAACTGGTATAGTAATATGCATTTCCATTTATCGTCTTGATTATTTAAAGTGAATTCCCACATTTGCAGCCTCATCTTTAATTTGATAGTTTACCATCTAAAGAGCCATTTACTTTAGACTTTCTTCATCACGATTTAACGTTTAGGTCTATAATTTAAAGAAGCATGGAATGGAATAAGGGAACGTATCAAATAATAAAAATATAGCTTTGCTACCGAAACAGAAGCTAACATGCACAGATCTGAATTTTCCTTTTAGTTACAACTTACTCCAATATATGCTTAACTAAATATTATTTTTGCTCTAACGTTGTCAGCCCCTGTATATACACCATGAGATCACGAGGGGATTTTGATCTGATGGTTGTGAGTCGAAGGGGGAAATTTGGGACATCCTTGCTCACAAAGTTGCATCGTATAATAACAATCAGTTCTGCCCATGATTAAACAGCAATAGCAAGGTCTGCCAGTTTTGCAGTGAGCAACATGCTGGCAAAAATCTAGTTGTATTTTCTCCCCTTTGGTAGCTTTCAGTTTTCTGTCAAATTCTCCAACATAAAGTTTGTTGCCTTCTATTTTTTCCCAACCTGTTTGAAGAGAAAATGGAATAAAAGGAGTTTAAGTGCCAACAAAGTATGAGGAATTTAAATTCGCACAAGATAAAAAATAATTTATTAGGAAAAAGAAATGAATATTTGATTTAGGTGTTTAAAACAACAAGAAAAAAGATACATGTCACAATTAATTTAAGGTAAGTCTCATAACTAGACTTTAATTGATGAGTACCAAAGAGGGTGGGAATTATAATGAGAAAGAACACAAGAAGATGCTCAAGCTTAGTAGGAAAATCCATGAATTAATTGTAAGGCCAATCTTAGATCTTGACAAACAACTAGACTAGTCTCTTTGCGTATCCAAGATGTGGATGATAAGATATGGGATGCAGAATCATGTATCGTAAATTTATTGATTGATGCAATTTGAGAGATCGAAACTACCTATATATATGCAGTACGTACTTCGACATGAATAGTATGTGGGCTATAAGTAAATAACCTCACGAAACCTCTTCATGCAACAAGAGTCTCTATAATACTTCCTTGAAAGCTGGTTTGAGTAGTTGCAAATTTTCAGTTAGAGTTTTTTTTTTCTTCTTTTTTTTTTTTTTAAAGTTAGAGGAATTAGAGTTCTAGATTTCTCGGAAGTCTTTCTTCAATTAATTAGTTAGAGGCTCAATATATATTATGGGGGACTGTCATCAAGCTCCAGGTGAGTGATCATGTTATAATTCACTTCATTATGGCTTAGCTTTCGAGTGAATTGTGGCAAGCTAACTGCTAATATTTATCACCCAATCCTAATATTCCCACCCAATTATGCTTCTATTCTCCCTCACCCAAAGAGAACAAATTCACTATCCCAGTTATTCACTTGGGTCAAGTTGGGCGGATTCGACACTATTGACCTATTATTTAGTGCATCTTGACCCGCCCATCATAACCCAAGTTGTGTAGGGTTTGGCAATCACTCATCTATTGATTCAATTCGTAGATTTATAATTTAAACGTAATAGTTCATTTGTATATAGTATTTTCGATGCGAAAAATAATTTATGTAATAACTCACTAAAATTACAATAATTTTAGAAATATTTATTGATTTATTGATTGACGCAATTTGAGAGATCGAAACTATATATGCACTTCAGCATGAATAGTATGTTGACTAAGTAAATGACCTCACGAAACCTCTTCATGCAACTAGAGTCTCTATATTACTTCCTTGAAAGCTGGATTTATCGATATAGAGTTTGAGTAGTTGCAAATTTTCAGTTAGAGATTTTTTTTTTGAAAGTTTGATGAATTAGAGTTCTACTTTTCTCGGAAGTCTTTCTTCAATTAATTAGTTAGAGGCTCAATATATATAATAATTGGGGACTGCCATCAAGCTCAAGGCGAGTGATCACTGGATGAAAATAACGTAATACCGTGTCCAAGATTTTCTGTTTTTGTTTCAGGTAGCGCATAACGCTTAATAATTAGCTGAAGCTCCAAATGAACAAGTTGATGGTCACGCATAAATTGAGACAGGATGTGCACAGGACAACATATATTGTAAGATAAATAAGTCATCCATTGATACATCGTTACATAGTAGGATCGTGAATATGTTCCCTAGAAGCATGAGACAAATGGTGTCTTTTATCCATAAAATCTTACATGCACACATTAAACGAAGATGACAGACATACTTTCATAAACTCTTAAATGAAAAGGGGGATACACTTCTAAAAATTCGGTAAAAACCGACTAAAAAAACTGACCAACTTTGGTCGGTAATAGCAAAAAACGACCAAAACGCGACCATTTACGTATGGACGGTATTTTTGTGGTCGGAAAGGCATACCGACCAAAGTTGGTCGGAAATTACCGACCCACTTTGGTCGGTCAATTAAATTCAAAAAAAAAAAATATTGCAAAAAAACGACCAAAGTTGGTCAGTTTTTTCCGACCAAAGTTGGTCGTTATTTTAATTATGTAATAAAAAGATTCACCATCTGAGAATCGAACCGGGGTCTATACTATAGCAGGATACTATTCTACCACTAGACCATTGGTACATTTTATTTTAAGACTGTCTTTTATTTGATTTATACTCTTGAATTGTATTTTCGCATGAAAATAACCGACCAAAGTTGGTCGGTTTTATTAAAAAGTAAAATTATCGACCAAAGTTGGTCGGTTTTTTTAAATGACCGGCCGAATTAACCTACCAATTTTGGTCGGTTTTTTTAATATTAATTTTTATTTATTTTAATTGAAAAACCGATCAACTTTGGTCGGTTTCTTGAAACATAAATTTTGCGGGACTCAAAAATAATTTTCCGCATTTTTGCACCAAAGAAAACTAATCAAAGTTGGTCGGTTTCGTAAAAATAAAAATAAAATAAAAATATTTTGAAAAACCGACCAACTTTGGTCGGTCACTTGGTCGATTTTTGCCGAATTTCTAGTAGTGATAGGAATATTATGCTAGGGTATTTGGAGCACTCCTAGAGTTGTCAAAATTTTGGATGTTGTAGGTGTATGAAGATCGTGAAGGTTGAAAGGACTATACGTAAGATGAGCAAGGGAAGAGCATTGGGCCTGGAGGAGATCCCGGTGAATTTCTGGAAGAGCACAAATTGGGCAGGTTTGGAGTGACTTACTAGGTTGTTTAATGTCATTTTTAGGACGACAAAGATGCCTGAAGAAATGAGATGGAGTATGATGTTCCTGTTATACAAGAACAAAGGCGATATTAAAATTGCAATAAGTATAGGGATATTAAGCTGCTAAGACACATTATGAATGTTTGGGAGAGGATGATGGGATGAGGGTGAGGAGGGATATGTCTATTTCTGAGAATTTGTTCAGATTCATGCAGGGACAATCGACTACGAAAGCCATTCACCTTGTGAGGAGTAGAGCAATATAGGGAGATAAAGAGGGACTTGCATATGGTGTTCATTGTCCTAGAAAAAGCATACAACAAATTCCCAAGATAAGTTCTATGGAGATTCTTGGAAGCTAGAGGCGTACTTGTAGTGAACATTATTAGAACATGTACGATGGAGTCAAGACCGGGGTAAGGACAGTGAGAGGAGACTCAGGTCACTTCCTAGTCGAGATAAGATTTCACTATAGATCAATACTTAGTCCGTTCTTATTTGCCTTGGTGATGGATGAATTGACGCGTGACATCCAAAGTGAGGTGCCATGGTGCATACTATTTGCAGATGACATAGTACTGATTGACAAGACATGAGGTGTTATTAACACAAGACTATAGTTTTGGAGACAAACCATAGAGTCTAGGAGTTTCAGGTTGAGCATGATTAAGACAAAATACTTGAAATGCAAGTTCATTGACGTAACACCTAAAGAGGATGTGGAAGCGAGTTGTGATACATAAGTTATCCCAAAGAGAGAAAGTTTTAAGTGTCTTGGGTCGATAATTCAAGGTAATGGGGAGATTGATGATGATTTACACATCATATATTGGATCGCTCACATCCAGTGTCTTATGTGATAATAATGTGTCACTAAAACTTAAATGTAAGTTCTATTGAGTGGTTGTTAGACCTACTATATTGTATGCGGCAGAGTATTGTCCAGTCAAGAGTTCTCATGTCCAGAAGTTAAAGTAGCAGAAATAAGGATGTTGAGATAGTTGTGTGGCCCTACTAGGAGAGATAAGATTAAGAATGAAGAATGTAACGATTCAGCCGATTATTTTGTGTATTTTGAGCCACGTTTCTGTATTTGATGGTCACATATGATTGTTTGTTATTTTGTGACTTGCGGGGTGGATGGTTTGGTTCCGAAAAAGTTTTGGAGCGAATTAGAATACTTAATTCTATTGTTGGAAGCTTAAGTTGTAAGAGTTGCCCATGGTTTGATTTTTTTGAAAATGAACTTGGATTGGTGATTTGATGGTTCCAATAGGTTCATATGGTGATTTTAGACTTAGACGTATATTCAGATTTGGATTTGGAGGTTCCTAGAATATTTCGGCTCTATTCGCCAAAAGTTAGCAATTTGAAGGTTTGAAAAGTTCACAAATTTAACCTAGAGTTGACTTTAAGAGTATCGGGTTCAGATTGTTGTTCTCGAACATAGAATAGGTTTGTTTTTCCATTTTGAACTTGTGTGCAATGTTTGGTTGCATTCTGAGTTGATTAGGCATGAATCAGACGCTTGG
Organism: Nicotiana tomentosiformis; assembly: GCF_000390325.3. Taxonomy (NCBI): domain Eukaryota; kingdom Viridiplantae; phylum Streptophyta; class Magnoliopsida; order Solanales; family Solanaceae; genus Nicotiana; species Nicotiana tomentosiformis. The sequence goes on from NC_090815.1 coordinate 81,205,271, forward strand.
TTGTGAATTATGAATGTTCTTGAACTTAAAGGAATGCAACGTGGGTTTTGATACATGATTCTTGGTTGTGGATATTATTTTGATGATTTGAGCTTACGAGCGAGTTCGTGTGAGATCTATATACTCGTGTGGATGTTTGGACTGGGGTGCGAGGTGCTTTTATGAGTTTCAAATTGGTTTCAGATTGATTTTGGAAGTTGGGATGTTTTGCTAGTGCTGCAAATATTGAATTTGCGATGTCCAGCTCGCATTTGTGGACTGTTGATTGCATCTGTGATGTATTGCGACATCTGCTTTTGCGAAGGATGATTCGCAGTTGCGACATTTGGTCACTTTTATGAGATTCTTAGTCGCATTTGCGATGACTGCTGCTCTTGGGGCCTAGTTCGCATTTGTGATCCCTTTTTCGCATTTGCGAGGGTCGCTTTACGATCCTCTAGTCGCATATGCGACACCTGGAACTGGGTTATAGAGAACCAGTAGGGATTTTGGCTCATTATCTCATATTTTGAGCCCAGACTTGGGAGAGGCAATTTTGGCTTGGAGATTTTCACACAAGGTTTTGGGGTAAGTAATTTCCATTTTTTCTATTATTTGAAGAATCTATATGGATTTGTAATGCCCAAAATATGCAATTTTGAGGAAATTGTTTTTTTTTGGGGGGGGGGGGGGGGGTTTCTTAACAACTTAAGAGAATAAAAATTAGAGATTTGAGGTAGGATTTGGATTTGGTTTTGGAATCTAATCACATATTTGGACTCGTTTGGTTATGGGTAGTCGGGATTTATCCCTTGACTCAGGTTTTAACTATGTGGGCCCGGGATTGACTTTTGTTGACTTTTAAAAATTGAATAAACATCGAAACTTTATTATTTGGAATTGATTCTTATAGCCTAGTTGATGTTATTGAGTTATTGTTTTGCTAGATTTGATCCATTCGGAGGCCAATTTGAGAGGCAATGGATTTTTGAGTTTTAATTTTCAAGCTTTGAGGTAAGTATCTTGCCTAGGCTTGGCTTGAGGGAATTTTCTCATAGTCTATAATGTTTGATATATGTTGGGGATGACACATATGCGAGGTGACGAGCACATATGCGTGCACCATAATTATTAATGATCCGGGTATATTCTAGGCTACTATATGACTTGTTTTACTATCATACTTCTTTGATACCGTATTTTCTTTACTTGTTTGACTACGTGAGCTATTATTTATGCTAGAAATTATGTCTAGATTGTTACTCATCTGTTTGAGACATGATAGGGCTATTTTGATATGTTGAGCTATTTGTCTTAGGCATAGTCATACTTTTCAGTTATGATATTATATCCGTGTGTTCTATCTCTATCTTGGTGCATTCTTTATATGTTATCTCATATGTTGCTAGTTTCCTTGTGTGTGTGACACATGTGTTAGGTGAGACATGGCATGCTGGCTTCTTCCGTGCGATATTTTGATCATGGCACTGTGAGATATGAGCATATTGAAAATTGAGCGGATTGATGACTAATCTTGGGAAATAGAGCTGTGTTGATATTGACTGTGAGGTGGCATTTGCGTCAAGCCCCCATATTGCGCTGAGTGGCATTGATTGTTGAGTGTGGATATTGATTGAGAGGTGACACTTGATGTCTTTAAAGATGATGTCTTGATTGATATATTTGTAAAGCATGCCTATTTTCCACTTATTGTGATAAAGATGAATCTGATAAAGTTGAGTTGCCTTTCCTTTTTTCCTTTTATGATGTTATTATTGTTGTTGACTACTAAAAGAGAGTATTGGACTTTTTCCAATCTCGTCACTGCTTTCAGATCGAGGTTAGAATTGTTTCTTATTGATTACATGGAGTCAGTTTTACTCATACTATACTCTACACTTTATGTTCGGATCCAGGTGTTGCTGGTAGCGGTGATTGCTAGAGAGTTGTTATCCATATCTACATGGAGATTTTGAGGTAGCATTGATGTTCTGTTGCAGTCTTTGAAGTCCTCTTTCTTACTTCATATTATTACTGTTTAGTCGTTCGGACAACATTGTATTTGGCTAAGACCTTGATTTATTCTATAGAGCTTATGTAGTCGGTGACACCAGATTTTGGGGTGGTTATCAGTTGAATCATTGTTTTGACTTCAGTTATTTATGCTATTTAGCTATTGAGACTCTTTAATTTTGTTGTTGAAGTTTATTCCTATATATTGGTTGTTGGCTTGCCTAGCAAGCAGTGTTAGATGCCATAACGACTTTCTTGGGATTTTTCGTCGTGGCAAGTTGGTATCAGAGTACAAGGTTGTTAGGTCTCATGAGTCATGAGCAAGTCTAGTAGAGTCTTGCAGATCAGTACAAAGACGTCAGTACTTATCTTTGAGAGGCTACAAGACTGTTAGAAAAACTTCTCTTTCTTTTATTCTCAATCGTGCAAATTTGTTTATCCCTAAGTCTAAATCTTTTCTTTTCTATTCTCTCATAGATGGTGAGAATACGTTCTTTTGGTACAGCTGTGCAGGTGCCAGTACCCTAGGCTATGGCCGCGAGAGGCCAGGGCCGAGATAGAGGTAGGGGTGGAGCACGCGCTGCAGCTAGAGGCCTTGCTCAAGCAGCTATTGTGGTGCCACCAGTAGCTCCCATTAAGGAGTATATTCCTGACTATGTTGAGCCAGTAGGACCAACTCATGTTCCCTAAGGTTTACTTGTTACACCAGTTGTTTAGGATGCTTTGGTCCGTATAGTTGGTTTATTCGAGAGTTTGGCTTAGGCCAAGGCATTTCTTACCATACCAGCTAACTCCCAAGCAGGGGCGAAGCGCAGACTTCAGCTACTTATACACCATAGTAGATGGATTATTGTTATCAAACCCCCCGAGTGTTACCAATTGGGGGATTTCAGCCTACTATTGCCGCAGATCCTGAGGATAGGCCTGTGATGTCAGCTGATGAACTGAGGAGGCTAGATAAGGTCTCAAAGTTGCAACATCCTCACTTCACAGGTACGCCTTTAAAGGATGCCATGAGTTCTTGGATCGTTGTCAAGAGATTCTGCACAATTTAGCACGAGTTGAGTCCAAAGGAGTTTACTTCACCATCTTCCAGATATAGGATCCAACGAAAAGGTGGATGTAGGTTTATGAGCTGGAAAGACTAGCAGGATCACCTCCTCTTACTTGGGCTCAGCCCTCCAAGGTATTTATGGAGAAGTTAGTGCCCTGCACCAGGAGAGAGGAGTTGAGGAGGTAGTTTGAGTACCTTTAGCAGGGTCCGATGCCAGTTACTAAGTATGAGATGAGGTTTACCGAGCTGCCCATCATGCTACTGTTTTAGTTCCCCATGAGGAGGAGAGAGTAAAGAGATTCATTAATGGTCTTTACCATGAGTGTTGCCTTGCTATGTCTATAGAGGTAGAGACCGGGACATTATTCACCAAGTTGTGGAGATAACGCATCATATTGAGTGCATTTGCAGTGAGACAAGAGTGATGATCCAAGGTAGGGACAAGAGGTCCCGACTTTAGGTAGCCGCAGTGGTGCCTCAACTAGAGGCCGAGGTCAATTTGGGAGAGGCCATTCTTGCAGGCCAATCTATCATTCACCACAACACAGTCGAGGAGCTTAAGTGCAGTCTTTATTCAGTGCACTTCTAGCGTAGAGTTCTCGCCGCGCTCTATCCATTCAGGGTTCATCGATACCAGGTTCTTCTAGGAGATATTCTAGTTCATAGGATCTGATTCAGTCCCCACAGTCATTTCAAGTCAGAGGTTGCTATGAGTGTGGCGACTTGGGGCACGTTAGGAAATACTGCCCCCGTTATCGCAGAGGTTCAGGGCAGAAGGAAGGTCAGACCATGATTCCTGCATCGGCTACTACACTACTCGCTCAACCAGCTCAGGGTAGAGGTCATTCGGGAGGTGATGGTCCTAGAAGGGGAGCTCAGTCTAGTGGAGTCCAGGCTAGATGCTATGCATTCCCAGGGAGGACTGAGGTCGTTGCTTCTGATTCAGTGATTATAGGTATTATTTCTGTGTGCCACATGAATGCTTTGGTATTGTTTGATCCTTGTTCTACTTATTTTTATGTTTTGTCATACTTTGCTTCTTGTCTGGATATGCCACATGATTCGCTTGTTACTCCTGTTCATGTATCTACACCAGTTGGGGATTCCATTGTGGTGGATCGAGTTTATCGGTCCTGTATGGTTGCTATATGTGGTTTTGAGACGATGGTAGACTTTCTATTGTTAGTAATGATAGACTTTGAAGTGATATTGTGTATGGATTGGTTATCTTTGTACCATGCTATTCTTGATTGTCACTCTAAGACTGTGACGTTGGCTATGCGGGGGTTGTCGAGGTTGGAGTGGAAGGGTTCTGTTGGTTTCACTCCTAGCAGAGTGATCTTATTTTTGAAGGCTCAACAGATGGTGGAGAAGAGATGTTGGGCTTATCTAGCTTTTGTTAGAGATATTAGGGCTGATACTCCTACTGTTGTGTCCGTTCCAGTAGTGAGGGCGTACCCGAATGTATTTCCTATAGACCTACCGGGCAAGCAACCTGATAGGGATATTGATTTTGGAATTGATTCGGCACCAGGCACTCAATCTATTTTTATTCCACCATATTGCATGGCTCTTGTTGATTTGAAGGAACGACTACAAGAGTTTTTGGATGTGTGTGTGTGTGGGGGGGGGGGGGGAGTTCATCAGGCCAAGTTGTAATGACCCTGTCACGACCCAAAATCCACTATAGGTCGTGATGGCGCCTAATGCCGTCGTCAGGCAAGCCAACGGTGATTTATCAATTTAATTACTCATTTTAGTATTTGAAATAATAATTTTCCTTAATTGAATAGTATAAAATAGAATTTACAGAGTACTGAATATCGTTACACGAACCACAATGATGAACAACTTGAAGGAACCCCCAAAATCCGGTGTCACAAGTGCTTGACCATTTTTCTAAGGAGTACAATAATAATACAACAACTGTCCCGAATGTAATAAGATATAATAAAATAATTAGTACAATGGAGACTCGGTGGAATGCGATGCGTAGCCTGGAGTGCAGTTCACATGAAGTCTCTTCAACAGATGCGCCTACGCGCCAAGGTGGTCATCAAATGAACTTGTCAGATCCTGCACATTTAGTGCAGAAGTGCAGTATGAGTACGTAAATCAACGCATACCCAGTAGGTATCTAGCCTAACCCCGGAGAAGTAGTAACGAGGGGTCGACATCGACACTTACTAGAGGTCTAAATAAATAATATGATAAATTCATAACAGATATAAGGTGTACAACTATTGTGAAGTAAATCTGTAATCCCATAATTTTTCCGATTTGTTCCCTTTAAAGCATAAATTTTCTCAATCTTGTATTCTTCCTTAATATCTCAGAACATGCCAAGTGTCCATACCAAATAAATAAGAAATACTATAAATTGCCATGCATCAGTGGAAGGTTAGTTCGTACATATTCGGGCTACTAGCGATATAACGCACGATACTGCTGAGGTCGTTCGGCCCGATCTAGAATAATATGTACACTGTTGAGGGATGTGCATCACGATCCATAGATGTATCTATATATTGCCAAGGCGTTCGGCCCGCTCCACAAGAAAAGGAAGGAAGTTACCAAATTATGAGGCACGTGTTTACAATACAGCACATGAGCACAAAATGAATTTAATCTTTACCATTTCTCAAATAACTCGCCCAAAACTCAAGGTGTTAAGGCTTAGCCTAATGTACATATATTTACTTCTAAATCGATTTCAATTATAACTTTAATTAATTATGCCAGTAGAATGGGTTCAAATAATTCAAATATTACATGATAAGTTCCTAAGTATACCCGGACATAATATGTTGTAGCTACATATGGACTCTCCTCACCTCGTGCGTACGTAGCACCCACAACTAGTTGCACATAACAATAAATATCACCTGGGGGGGGGGGATAAGTTTTCCCCTCACAAGGTTAGACAGGAGACTTACCTCACTCCGAAGTTCCATAACCGGCTCCAAAGCCTCTCTAACACCTCAAACCATAGCCCATTGATCCAAAACTAGTCAAACAATGTGCAAACCAGTCAAAATAAATTCTAATACCCATAATTAATCAATTTAAATATTTTTCAACTCCGCTCGAAGAGTCAATAAAGTTAACCCTTGGGCTTATGTGCTCGGATTTATTAAATTTCTGAAGATAAACATTACCCACCACGCTACGAACTCAAATATAAAATTTATTCTCAATTCCACGTCTAATTTCGTGGCCAAAATCTAAAAATACTAAATTCTAGGTTTTCCACCAAAACCCCATAATTTCTACGAATTTCCATGTTTAAATCCTTATACAAACCATGTATTTAATTTGTAATAGGTGAGAGTCACTTACCTTGTGTTGCTTGATGAAAATCTCCCCTTGAAGCTCTCCAAATCGCCCTAACCAAGTGAAAATGGAAGAAAATAGGCCAAGTCCCGTTTTTATAAAAACTTCACTGCCACTTCTGCGGCTCCGTAGATGCTCCTCCTCGCTTCTACGGAGAAAAGGTCCACTTTTGCGGACTCTCTTCTGCGGCAACATTGTCGCTTTTGCGAAGCAGCCCTCTCTCACACTTTTGCTTCTGCGATCGATCCGCCGCAGGTGCGACTCCGCTTTTGCTGTCCACCTGCTCGATTCTGCTACCCTAGCCTCAGTCACGCCTGGCCGCTTCTGCGGCCAAAATCACGTAGGTGTGGTTACACCAGATGCCAGTTGCTTCAGCATTTCTCCCAAGTCCAAACTGATCTGTTTTTAATCGGATTCGCACCCGAGGCCCCCGGGACGCTGTCCAAATGTACCAACACATCCCAAAGTACAATACGAACCTAGTCAAAGCCTTAAACCATGTCAAGAAACATTAAAATCATGAATCGCGCCTTGAATCTAACTTATAAATTTTCAAATTTCCAAATTCTGTGCCTTGTGCCGAACTGTACCAAATCAAGTTCGATTGACCTCAAATTTTGCACACAAGTCATAAATGAAAAAACTAAGCTATTCCAAGGATCGGAATCCCAAACAGACATCAATAACATTAAATCCACTTCAAGTTAAACTTAAGAATTTCTTAAACTTTCAAAATACCAACCCTCCAAAATAAGCGCTGAAATGCTCCCGGGTGATCCGATACTCAACCCCAACATACACCCAAGTCCGAAATAATCATGCGAACCTATTGGAACCTCCAAATCCTAATTCCAAGGTTGTTTACTCAAAAGTCACACCTTAGTTAATTCTTCCAACTTAAAGCTTCCGAAATTAGAATTTTCCATCCGAATCAACTCTGAACTTTCCGGAAATTCAATTCTGACACACGTATAAGTCATAATACTTGAAGTGAAGCTACTCAAGGGCTAAAACCGCCGAACGACGTGCTAGAGCTCAAAATGACCGGTCGTCCCTGAACATGCTAGGGACTACTCCGGAGTTGTCCAAAAATCACTGTTTAACACCTCGTGCACCTACTCCTTCCACGACAATCCAGTTGAATACATTAGCTTGAGCCAGACTGAATATCCTCCCTATAACCTTAGCTAACAAGCTTTAGAACCAAGTTCCGACTTCCGAATTTCTTTACAAGGCCTGAACCTAACACACGGACACCGTACCAATCACCACACACTATACCAAAACTTGATCATGCATCTATGCTGAAATCACACCATGCACCACATAAGTCGGTTGTCCATAATAATAATCCCCGACCACAATAGCTGAAATTCCACGAATCCGATGCCCACAATACACCTCATGACACATGTAAGTCCTGTTCCAACTCTCGCAATGCTGCCACGATGAAAGCGACGTGTAGAAACTCATAACCACCTGCCGGATGAATAATTCATGGAGTCTCTCCTCCTGACAAGAACCATTACCTCATTCTGAACTGAATAACGATATTTTCTCTTTAATGTACCTTATATAAATCCGATTGCACAAAATTCACTTCCAACAATCTCGCCTCAGCCAGTACAAGCTGCTCAGGCAATAAGCCATCTCAGACACTGCCAAAACTCTTATCTGATGCCCACAACGCGCCAACTAGCTACAACTCGAATGCGATACATAATGAAAATGAACTCTAGAGAAGGACTACCCAGCCTGTGTAACGAATGAATCAACCGAATAGATGTTGTAAACCTACCTCAGGGATGAAAATAAGGCACACAAAATATATGTAAGGAGCTATGCTCAACATCTCATTGTTGCGGCGTGCAACCCGATCCGACATGACACTGTTGTAACGTGCAACCCGATCCACATAACATGCTCGTGGCGGCGTGCCACCCGATATGCACATAACAATCATGAAGAAAACACACATACCAAGCCGTAATGCTTATACTTACCAAATGCTCACATATCGACCACAAGCACGCCAAGTGCATAATAACAAATCCTGGGGAGACGGATAGCGCCATACATTACGAAACCCAAGCACAACTAAGGTACAATGATGACATGCATCTCGAGAGCCACCTGCTCATATAATACCACAAGCTACACAGAACCTCAACACGCATGCAAATAATCAAGCCGCCTCATAATCCACATGGCGCAATAGAGATTTACATGGAATAACTGATGATGGGAATAACATCCAATGCCCTACTCCTCCTCCGTAAGAAATGCTATGACGAACAAACACATCTGACCTGATGCAGAGCACACAGTGACATTAGTCCCACCAATGGACCTCACACTAATTCTGATCATGCCATACTGGGCCAATAACTTTCCAATGATCCACAATGGCCCTATTCATGACATATAAGAACAACCGTCAAATCGGAAAAAACTCACACGGGCCCCAACCCAAGGAATATGGAGCCTCTCAGGCATAAGCTCTTGCATTTGCGATATTACCATAACCTCCATACTTGGTATTAATCTTTAACAATGAAGTGACTAACATGCCACACTTATACAAATATCCCTGTGGGGTAAGCTCCCACGAACTCCCGCTCAGGTAGCAAAGTCCGCACATCCATACCACCAATCGTACTAATTTTGCAAGGCAAATCACAATCCGCCCATCAATACGCAATGCCTCTTCCACAAAAAACCATTCTCAGGTGACACAAAGTTAACGCCAGCTCACTCTAATCATCTGAATTCTTCCCTGCTCATCCGAGCTCGTGACATTCTTATCAATACCAAACCGCAACCTTGATCCTCAACTTCCAATTCTTATGCCGCTCACTGCACCCATCACGCCGCTATGAGAGAATCCAAGAATTCATCATAACCCCTGAATTACCAGTAGAACAAACACTTAATTGGCTAAAAACCTTTCACTTAACTCATTTTAGAAGAACCGATGCAACACACAACTGAATTCCTAAACCGTAGAAAATACAAACCTCAAATCGTGACCTAAACCGCCATGACTCTTCCGGAATTTATTTACACAACAAGGCCATTTGAATCAAATACCTCCTAAATCAATCAAGTTATGGTGGCTGTCAAGCCGCATTTACGTCCACAAACCACACGTATGACTTCACACACCGAAGGAGCTGATCATTGCCACAATCATACCGACTCAACCATTACTAACTGACCCAACTTCTTTCAATGTACTCTTGCCATGACTTAGAAATATAATAGTTCCATTCACAACATAACGAACTCAATCCATACTCATCCCGAGTGACCCGAATCGCGAGGCCACATCGTCTCAATACTAAATCAAGTCCGATTGACCTTAAATTTTGTACACAAGTCATAAATGACATAACAAAGCTATTCCAAGGCCCAGAATCCCAAACGAATATAGATAATATTAAATCCACTTCAAGTCAAACTTAAGAATTTAATAAACTTTTTAAATACCAAACTTCCATAATAAGCACCCAAATGCTCCTGAGTGATTCGATACTTAACCCAAACATACGCCCAAGTTCGAAATCATTATGCGAATCTATTGGAACCTCCAAATCCTTATTCTAAGGTCGTTTACTCGAAAGTCATACCTTAATCAATTCTTCCAACTTAAAGCTTCCAAAATTAAGATTTTTAATCCGAATCAACTCTGAACTTTCCCAAAATTCAATTCTGACACATGTACAAGTCATAATACTTGAATTTAAGTTACTCAAGGCCTCAAACCGCCGAACAACGTAGTAGAGCTCGAAACAACCGGTCGGGTCGTTACAGACCTGATAGGTCGTTTTGAGTATTAGCTCCACTTTTTGTATTTCAAGACCTTTCATAGATCTATTTGATAATTTATGACTTATCGATTTCCGAAAATTCTAAATGTGAATTTTCGAAAAAAAATTTTGATTTTTGACTTTGAAAATGGCTAGAGTTGACCATGGTCAACGTTTTTGGTAAACGACTTGGGGTTTGTATTTTGACGATTTTGGTAGGTTCATATGATGATTTTGTACTTGTACGTATATTTGGTTGCAGTTTGGGGCGACCCGAGGCCATTTCGGCGCTTTATGTGAAAAGTTAGAAATTTGAGTTTAACCTTGAAAATCCTTGAGTTTTATGCTCGATTCTTGTTTTTGATGTTAATTTGATGATTCGAGCTTACGAGTGAGTTCATGTGCTGTTATTACACTTGTATAGATGTTTTGATTGATCCCGAGGGGCTCAAGTGAGTTTCGGATGCGTTGCAGATGGTTTTGAACAACTGAGGAAAATGCTGGTGTTGCTGAACTGCAGGTCTCGCATTTGCAAGGACCTGTTCGCAAATACGGGCCTCGCATTTGCAAGGACCTGTTCGCAAATACGGGCCTCGCATTTGTGATGAATGGGAAGGGGCTGGTAAATTCACTTTTGCGAAGTCCTTATTTCATTTACAAACTGGGATTGGGATGGGTAGCTTCGCATCTCCGAAGCTTTGCTCGCATTTGCGATGAGGGTTGTCTTCGCATTTGCTACACTAGGGGTGTCTGAGGCAGTTTCGCAATTGCGAATCCTGGGACTCTTTTGTGGAAGGGGGGCATTCACAATTGTGAATGTATTATCGCAATTGCGACAACTGGGAGGCTCAGATACTGTTCTCTTTTGCGAACAGTGGTTCGCAATTGCGATATTTGCTGCTGGGAAAAAGTTGGGGACTCCGGGACTTAGCTTATTTTCCACAATTTTTGAGACCTAGATTCCATAGAGGCAATTTTTTGGAGAGATATTTCTTTCCAAATTCATATGTTAGTAACTTTAACTTATTTTTATTCAATTTCCATTACTTTTCATAAATTTTCACTATCAAATCTAGGATTTCATTGACTAAAAATTAGGGTTTTGGGTAGACATTAATGATTTTGTAAAATTTTGATTTAAACCTCAAATCGATGTCGAGTTTTGAAACAAATAACATATTCGAGCTCGGAGATAAATGGGTAATCGAGATTTGGTCTTAATTTCGGATTTTGACCACATGGGCTCGGGTTGACTTTTTGTTGACCTTTTCAATTTTATTAAAGATACCTTTATCATACGATGGTAGTTTTTAAAGCTTATTTTGACTTGTTTAACAATAATTGACTAGATTTGGGTGATTTGGAGGCTTGTTCCAATGTTAAAGTCGTGTTAGATTGTTGATCTTGTTCCGGAAAGAGGTATGTTCTTGGTTAACCTTGATTTGTGGAAAGTATGGTATAATCGAGTCAATTTTCTATGTGATCTATGTGTTAAGGATGACATATATGCAAGGTGGAGAGTGTATATGCGTTGTCCATGGGATACACATGTGGGTAGAATTAGCTTTACTTATATCATTTTACTTTGTATATTATGTCTTCCATACTTTAGATAGATTGTATAATTCTTTAATTTCTGGTATTCATGTAATTTCCTATGTTGGGATTATTGAGATTCTGGTTGAGATCGATGAGTGTTTATTGGTTGTCGGTGCTAAATTGTTGGAAGATTCTCATATGACGAGCTATGTTCAAATACTATTGTTGATGTTAAATTTGCTTCCCGCCTTGATCGATATTGTGTTGTATGTGATGCTTGGTGAGGAAGAGTGAAATGCACAAATGGTGTTGTCGTGTTTGTGAGGAAGAGTGATTGTGCACGAAGGGTGTTTCCGTGCTTTATTCATATATTGATATCATTGTACGAATAATGTTTTCTTTATTGTGTGAAAGTGAGGATATGCATGAAGGGTGTTTTTGTGCTTGTTATTATGTTATAATGTGAGGATGAGAGTCAAAGCACGAAGGGTGATGTTGTGCCGTTTGTTGATTTCATTGATCCTTACTTTGATATTCGGATTGTGGACTTGGCTTTGTGGCTTTGTTATTTATTTTTAAAAGGTTGTTAGAGTTGTTGTAAAAGTAGGAGTTGTGGTTTACTCAATAACACCTTCCTTTTCTTTCCTATTTTATGTTATTTACTTATATACTTATTGTCTTTCTCACATGTTATTCTCCTGTCATATACTTAGTACTTTACTTGTCATCTCGTAGTTCTTGACACTTGAACTGCACAGGTTTATTTGTAGGTGTCTTGCCTTAGCCTCGTCACTACCTCATCGGGGTTAGGCTCGACACTTACGTAGTATATTGGGTCGGTTGTACTCATACTACACTTCTGTACTTGTTCAGATCTAGACATAGGTACAATCGGAGTCTCAAGTGGTGCTTAGCGGATAGCAGTCAGGTGATTCAAGGTAGAGCCGCATTCCATTCGCATGCGTTAGAGTCATCTTCCATTTCCATTGTACTTTTCTATTTTTCAGACAATTTTTATTTTCCTTCAGGACAATGTATTTAGTAAACTCTAGAAGCTCATGTACTTGTGACTCCATGTCTTGGGATGGTAGAACGTTAACGTTGATTTTTGACTTATCATGTGTACTTTTGAGTTGCTTTTGCACTATATATTTATCTTGTTGTTAGTCGTTAATTATAGTTCTTTCATACTTTCTGTTGTGTGTTGACTCACCTAGAAAGCGGTGTTAGGCGCCATCACGACCCCGATTGGTTGGGATTTTGGGTCGAGACACTAGTATTTCACATTGGGGTAGGTGATATTGTTTGTAAAGAAGAAGGATGGGTCTGTGAGAATATATATTGACATACAGGCAGTTGAACAAGGTTACCATCAATAACAAGTATCCACTGCCTTAAATTGATGATTTAATTGGTCAACTTCAGGGTGATAGGGTATTCTCAAAAATTGAGTTGAGGTCAGGGTACCGCCAGTTGAAAATTAGGGCATCAGGCATTCCTAAGACAACTTTCAGGACTCGATATGGGCATTATGAGTTTTTGGTAATGTCTTTAGGTATGACTAATGCCCTAGTAGCCCTGACGCATTTGATGAACTGTGTGTTCCAACCTTATTTGGATTCTTTTGTCATTTGTTCATTGATGATATACTAGTGTATTCCCATAGTAGGGAGGAGTATGAGTAACATTTGAGGATTATGCTTTAGAGTTTGAGGGAGAAGAAGTTGTATGCTAAATTCTCCAAGTGTGAGTTCTAGTTTGACTCGGTGGCATTCTTGGGCCACGTGGTGTCTAGTGATGTGATCAAGGTGGATCCGAAGAAGATTGAGTCAGTTTAGAATTAATCCAGACCTTCTACCACTACTAAGATCAAGAGTTTTCTAGGTTTAGCTAGTTACTATCATTGCTTTGTGGATGATTTCTCGTCTATCGCAGCTCCATTAACAAAGTTGTCTCAGAAGGGCGCTCCATTCAAATGGTCGAACGAGTGTGAGGAGATCTTTTAGAAGCTCAAGATTTATTTGACTATGGCTCTAGTTTTGGTACTACCCCCAAGACCGGGGGTTGTATACTGTCTATTGTGATGCTTTGCGTGTTGGCCTTTTTAGTGTGTTGATGCAGTACGGTAGGGTGATTGCCTATGCATCGTGCCAGTTGAAGCCTCATGAGAATAATTAACCGGTTCATGATTTGGAGTTAGTATCCATTATGCATGCGCTCAAGATTTAGAGGCATTAGTTATATGGAGTGTCTTGTGAGGTGTATACGGATCATAGGAGTCTTCAACATCTATTGAAGCAAAATGATTTGAACTTGAGGCAGTGGAGGTAGTTGGAGATATTGAAGGATTATGATATTACTATCTTGTATCACTCGGGGAAGGCTAATGTGGTAGCAGACACCTTGAATAGAAAGGCGGAGAGTATGGGGAGTTTGGCATTCATCCCAACTGTGGAAATGCCTTTAGCAATGGATGTTCCGGCGTTTGCCAGTAGATTATTAAGATTGGATATTTCTGAGTTGAGCAGAGCCTTGCTTGTGTTGTTTCACAATCGTCTTTGTTTGAGTGCATTAATGTTTGCTATTATGATGATACCCATTTGCTTGTCCTTAAGGACACGGTGTTGCAAGGCAAAGCTAAGGAGGTGACTATCTATGATGATGGTGTATTGCGACTGTAGGGTCAGATCTGTATATCTAATGCGGATGGTTTCAGAGAGTTGATTCTTGAGAAGGCTCATAGTTCGCGGTATTCTATTCATCAAGGTGCTATGAAGATGTACCATGATTTGAAGCACCATTATTGGTCACGAAGGATGAAGAAGTACATTGTTGGATATGTTGCACGATGTTTTAATTTCCAACAGGTCAAGTATGAGCATCAGAGACCGGTCAGCTTGCTTTAGAAGATTGAGACACTAGAGTGGAAGTGGGAACGCGTTACTATAGACTTAGTTGTAGGGTTACCACGAACATTGAAGAGATTTGATGATGTTTGGGTCATTGTGGATAGACTGACCAAGTCTACACATTTCATGTTATTGATGACTTCCCACGCGTAAGAGCAATGTGCTATGATCTACATCACATAGATTGTTTGCTTGCATGGTATGCCTGTATCTATCATCTCGGATCGAGGCACTCAATTTACTTTGCACTTTTGGAGAGCCGTTTAGCATGAGTTGGGCATGCAGGTTGAGTTGATTAGTGTGCTTCACCCTCAGACGGGCGGGCAGTCCGAGATGACCATTCAAATTTTGGACGATATGTAGAGGGCCTTTGCTATTGATTTTAGAGGTTAGTGGGATCAGTTTCTACCATTAGTGGGGGTTGCATACAACAACAACTACCATTCGAGCAACTAGATGGATCTGTATGAGGTCTTATATGGAAGGCAATATAGTTCTCCAGTTGGTTGGTTTGAGCCTTGGTAAGGCAAGATTGTTAGGCATAGATTTGGTTCATGATGCTTTGGAGAAAGTGAAACTAATTCAGGAGCAGTTTTGTAAAAGGCAGTCCAAGTAAAAGAGTTATGCTGATAGGAAGGTTCGTGATGTAGCTTTTATGCATGGTGAGAAGGTTGTTCTCCGAGTTTCGCTTATGAAAGGCATAATTATATTTAGGAGAAGGGAAAGTTGAGCCCTCGGGATATTGGTCCATTTGAGGTGTTAGAGGGAGTGGGTGAGATGGCCTACAAACTTTCTTTGCCACCCAACTTTTTGGGAGTTCATATGATGTTTTATATATCCAAGCTTCAGAAGTATTATGAGGATCAGTCACACATGTTGGATTTGAGTTCAGTGTTGGATGAAAATTTGGCTTATGAAGAAGAGCTAGTAGCCATTTTTTATAGGAAGGTTCGCAAGCTATGGTCTAAAGATATTGCATCAGTGTAGGTTCAGTGGAGAGGTCAACCGGTCGAGGAGGCGACTTGGGAGACTGGGCATGAATGATACGCGGAGTAGATATCCCTATTTTTTTGATATCCCAGGTATGATTCAAAACTCGTTCGAGGACGAACATTTATTTACAAGGGGGAGAATATATTGACGCGGCTAGTCGTTTTGTATATTTGAGCCCCCTTTCCTTATTTGATGCTTCACCTATGCTTGCTTGTTTTTTGAGACTTGCGGGATGGTTAGTTTGGTTCTGAGAAGGTTTTTGAGTCTGTTGGAATACTTAGTTCCATTGTTGGAAGCTTAAGCTGTAAGAATTGACCAAGGTTTGACTTTTGTGAAAATGATCTCGCATTGGTGATTTGATGGTTTTAATAGATTTGTATGGTCATTTTGGACTAAGACATATGTTCATATTTGGTTTTGGAGGTTCCTAAGATGTTTCGGCTCTATTTGCCGAATGTTGGCAACTTGAAGGTTTGGAAAGTTCATGAGTTTGACCGAGAGTTGACTTTGAGGGTATCTGGTTCAGATTGTTTTTTCAGGATTTAGAGTAGGTTTGTTTCGCCATTTGAAACTTGTGTGCAAAGTTTAGTTGCATTCTGAGTAGATTGGTGTAAGAATCCGACTATTGGTTGTGAATTATGAAAGTTCTTGAACTTTAAAGCATGCAACATGAGTTTTGATGCTGGATTCTTGGATATGGATATTATTTGGATGATTTAAGCTCACGAGCTAGTTCTTGTGAGGTTTATATACTTTGGTGGATGTTTGGAGTGGGGTCCGAGGGGCTCGGGTGTGTTTCAGATTGGTTTCAGATTGATTTTTGAAGTTGGGATTTTTGTTGGTGCTGCAGACATCGCATTTGCGATGTCCAGCTTGCATTTGCGAGGTTATCGTTTGCGGACTCTTGATCGCATATGTGATGCATGGATGTGAAGGCCAGCTTCACATTTGCGAAGCTGGTGTAATTGCGAAATCCATTTTTGCGAAGGGTGATTCACAATTGCGACATTTAGTCACTTTTGCAAGGTTCCTGGTTGCATTTGCGACGACGACTGCTCAGGGGCCTAGTTTGAATTTATAATCTTTTTTTCTGCATTTGCAAGGGTCGCATTTGTGATCCCCTGGTCACAAATGCAACACCTGCAATTGTGTTATAGAGAGCCATTTCGAGATTTTTGCTCATTATCTGATATTTTGAACCCTAGACTTGCGAGAAGCGATTTTGGCTTGGAGATTCTCACAGAAGGCTTTGGGGTTAGTAATTTTTACACATTTTTGGTATTATTTAAAGAATCTACATGGATGTTTAACACCCAAAATATGGAATTTTGAGGAAAATTTGGGAGTTTTTCCTACAACTTAAAAAATTGAAAATTAGGGATTTGAGCTATGATTTGGACTTGGTTTAGGAATCTAATCATATATTTAGAATCATGGGCTTATGGGTGGTCGGGATCTACCCCTTGACTCGAGTTTTGACCATATGAGTTGGGGGTTGACTTTTATTGACTTTTTGAGAATTGAATAAAGATCGAAACTTTATTATTTGGAGTTGGTTCCAATATCCTTGTTTGAAGTTATTGGGTTGTGTTTTTTTAAAGATTTGAACCGTTCGGAGGCCGATTTGAGAGGCAGGAGATTTTTGGAGAATTTATTTTTGCGAGATAAGTATCTTTCCTAGGCTTGGCCTGAGAGTATTTTCCCGTAGGATATGATGTTTGCTATATGTTGGTGTGACACATATGCGAGTTAAGGAGCACATATGCGTGCACCATGATTATTCATGATCCGGGTGAATTTTAGGCTATTATATGCCTTATTTTACTATCATACTTCTTTGATACTGTGTTTTGTTCACTCGTATGCCTATGTGAGCTATTATTACTGTGTGAGCTATTATTCATGCTAAAAATTATGTATAAGTTGTTACTCATTTGTTTGAAACATGATAGGGCTATTTTGATATGTTGAGCTTTTTATCTTAGCCGTAGTCATACTTCTCACTCATGATATTATATCTGTGTGTTATATCCCTCTCTCGGTGCATTCTTTATATGTTATCTCAAATACTGTTAGTGTCCTTGTGTGTGTGACGCATGCTTGATATGAGGTGTGGCATGTTGGCTTATTCCATGCGGTATGTGGATAATGGCACCATGAGATTTGAGCATATTGAAAATTGAGCTGATTGATGACTGATCTTGGACCATAGAGCCGTGCTGATTGACTGTGAGGTGGTGTTTGCATCAGGGCCCAATATTGGGATGAATGGTATTGATTGTTCAGTGTGGATATTGATTGCGAGGTGACGCTTGCGCCAGACCCCATATTGGGCTGAATGGTATTGATCGTTGACTTTTGAACTGATCAGCGCTGGGGCTAGGATGCGCCCCTTTGGAGTTATGTGATAACCTATATTACTTTGGGCCCTGTGAGTGTAGGCACTTGATATGTGCTTAGTGAGGGGATTATGCTAGGCACCCTTACAATGCTGAGTATGAGATGATAGAGGGATATTTGTGCCAGGCACTATGTATGTGCTGAAAATATGTTTACTTGATGACTAAACCGTGATGTTAATGATTTTGCATGAATACTTGTCATGCAGGCATATAGTTGTATATTCTTCATGCTATTTGATATTTGATGTATTTAATGTTGATACCTTGACTAATATATTTGAAAATCATGTTTATTTTTCTCTTATTGTGATAAAGATGAATCTGATAAAATTTAGCTGCCTTTCCTTTTTCCATTATTATGCTATTATTATTGTTGTTGACTGCTTAAATAGACATTAGACTTTTTCCAATCTCGTTACTGCTTTCAAATGGTGGTTAAACTTTTTACTTATTAAGTACATGGGGGTCGGTTGTACTCATACTGCACTCTGCACTTTATGTGCAGATCCAGGTGCTGCGGGTAGTGGTGATTGCAATAGAGTTGTTATCTGTATCGGCATAGAGGTTTCAAGGTAGCACTGTTGTTCCGTTCGAAGGCCATGAAGTCCCTTTTCTTATTTCATATTATTACTTTTTAGTCAATTCGGATACTATTATATTTGGCTCAAACCATGTATTTACTTATTCTATAGAGGTCATGTGCTCGGTGACACCATATTTTGGGGCAGCTTTTTAGCTGTATCATTGTTTTGACTTCAGTAATTTATACTATTCTGCTATTGAGACTTTTTAATTATGTTGTTGAAGTTTATTATTGTATATTGGTTGTTGTCTTGCCTAGAAAGTACTGTTAGGCGCCATCACGGTTTCGATGGAATTTTAGATCGTGACAAAGACATTCGAGATAAGGTAGGAGCGAGGCTGAGATGGTTCAGAAATGTAAAGAGGAGATGTCGAGATGCCCCAGATGGTGGGTCTGAGGAGAGGTAGGCCAAAGAAGAATTGGGAATAGGTGATAAGGTAGGATATGGAACATCGACAACTTACAGAGGACATGACCTTGATAGAATGGTATGAAGGTCGAGAACTAGGGTAAAAGACTAGTAGGTGGTCAAGCTTTTTTTTTTTGGTTCTTACATGTAGTATCAACATTATCCTTGTACTCTCTTATACCTAGATTTCTATAATTACCGGTTACATCTTTTGTGTCGGTCATTTTATTATTTTGCTGTTGTTGTTGCTATTTCTTTTTACTGCTTCTTGTTAATGCTTTTTGCCTTTTGCTTTGGTCATCTTATTATTTTATAATATTTCTTTTTAACTATATCGTGACTATGCTTTTCTTGAGCCGATGGTCTATCGAAAACAGTCTCTCCAGCTTCACAAGGTAGGAGTAAGGTCTGCATTCTAACTACCCTTCCCATACCCCACATGTTGGATTATACTGGATTTGTTGTTATTGTTATTGTAAAAATCATATAGGCTTAGGATTGATGGATCTTGCAGCTCTAGATTAACATGATTACTATTTCAATTTGACAAACTAAACATAACAAATTAAAGTCAAACATCTGCATAATGCAAAATAAATAAGGGTTAGTTATATGAAATTATAAACCATATGTGTTATTTTGCCTTTTAAGACAATTAGAGTTCTTTGAAACTAGAGATATAACATAGATGCATAGACTTAAGGTAAGCGATTAAATATTTATGCATATTTTATAATTTTTCTAATGCAAATACATGTCTAATAAAAAAATTACTAGTTCGTCAAAAATACATAGCGCAAGGCAACAACTGACTTGTATTTCATTGATCATAAGGAGATATTTATACAAGAGCAAATACATATATAATTACATAAATAATCCCTAAAAGATACATTAACTAATATATAAATTTCATACTTATCAGTCCCCATCAAGTTGAAGTAGGTAGAAGGTTCAACTTGCCACGCAAATGACAAAAACGATCCTTCAAGAGAGGTTTGGTAAGAATATCAACAATATGGTCATGAGAAGAGAAACATACTAAACTCGAATTTCCTTTGTTTGAGCAAAATCTCAAGAAAAGTAAAAATCAATTTTTATATGCTTGGTGCGAGGTTGAAACACCAGGTTAGCGGTAAGATAGGTGGCACTTAAGTTATCACACCACAAGATAGGGACTGAAAAAGAAGAAAGACCAACTTCCTTTAACAATAGATGAATCCAATCACTAGTGGCAGCAACAACAGAATTATATTTAGCCTCAGTAGAGGAGCGCAAGACAGATTGATGTTCAGGAGAGCACCAAGAAACGAGTGCCGAACCTTAGAAAATTGCAAAACCAGTAGCAGAGTTCCGATCATCTATACTTCCTTCCTAATCAGCATCACAATACCCTTGTAATTGGAGAGACTTCTCATTTGGAAAGAAAAAAGCACGAGAGGAATTGGATTTCAAATATCGCAAGATACGCTTAACTGCTGCCTAATGTTTCTCTGTAGGACTATGCATGAACTGGGAGACTTTATTCATGGAGAAGGAAATATCAGGTCTAGTGAAGGTAAGATACTGAGAACCCCCAATAATACTTCGATAAAGACTATCATCAAGGAATTGAGTGTCATCACTTGCAAACAACACACTGTATTCCAAGATATCATATGTATACTTGATGCAACAACAACCCATCATATTGCCAAGTAGATTCAATACTTAAAATGTAATTAAGCTTGCCCAAGTCACGCAAGGAGAAACAGATTTCCAACTATTGAAGCAGGGAAGCAAGCAGATGCATAGATGTGCCCAAGACTATTATGTGATCAACATATATCACACAAAACGATTTCTCAGAGCATGTGCTTCTAAGAAAGAGTGACGAATCTGTTTTAGAGTCTTGGAAACCAAGCTCAAGCAGAGCATTAGTCAAGCATTTATTCCAGACACGAGGAGCATGTTTAAGACCATGAATAGACTTCTCTAACTTGCATATATAATTTAGGCGGTTAAGGTAAAAACATTCTAGTGGTTATACATCCACCTCTAGCTTAACATGCAAGAACGCGTTGAAGATGTCAAACTGATTAATAACCATCCCCGTGACATGAAAATAGAGAGCAATAGATGAATAGTTGAAAATTTGACAACATGATTAAAAGTATCATCAAAGTAAAATCTAGGGCGTTGATGGAAACCCTCCGCAACTTATCTAGCCTTATGTCGTTCAATAGAGCTATTTGATTTTCTTTTTGTCTTGAAAACCGATTTACAACCAATTGCATTCGAAGTTTGATCAGGAGGAACCAACTTCCATGTACCATTTGCAATCAGCGCATTATATTCTGCTGACATAACAGATCTTCATTCAGAAATTTTAATAGCCTGAGTATAACATGTGGGATCAAGAACAAGGCCAGAGAAGATAGAGAAGGATTGATGCCACGAGGACGTTTTTAGTCAGTCTAAAGTCACACCCGCGCGGCAGTCATGTTGCGCACTTGACTCAGTCTTTCCCAATATTTAGCCAAATTTTTAACAAGTTTGTACTTAGATGAATTTAGGCAGCAGAATGAAGAGAACACAATCAAATACGGAAAAATCCCAACCTTTGTATTAATTTCGAAAACTTACAAAGGAACCCTCACTTGATTATGATCACAAGGCGATCACAACCCCACTTTTGACAAAGAACACAAGTCGTTCTTAGCCAACACTAAGACCTGCCCAATGCCCAGCCTTATGCACTTTTTGAAAAACATAGAAAACCTCACGTTTCTGTCTTGTTTTCCACTTGAATTTCACACGAAATTCCTACTCTCATCTGACTAAGTCCAAAGGCACCTACTTATACCACATAGGCAGCCTTTCGCACTTGACATCACATTGACACTTGTTGCCTACAACTTTTGCCACTTGGAGGGCTAAGACTAAATCGGTTCCTATCTTGTAGTTGACATCCCCAACTACATAGGCCATTATGTCCATGAAATGATAGTGGATACAAGCATAAATGAGACATGGGTATAAGTGGTTACAAAAAGGTAACTGCCAACTACTTTGGCATGTGCAATGCATGTGCTCCTTGACTTGGTTAGATGTGGCATTGCGCTCAACCTTGGAACCTTTTGACATTGCTCCGGACCAACGCCCTTGCCCGCAACCTACATCTAATGACTGCCGGCCGCACATGTCTTGGCCGAGTTTCTACCTTGTCCATGTCAAACCTTGTTTCACCCGTGCCAATGCTTGTATTTTGATTCACATAGACGTGCCTTAGATATTGAAAGCATTTGCCATCATCCCGTACTATTTTGTCTTAGCATATCCCGCATTTGGCACTGCCACAACCAAAAGTGCCTGTGCCACTGACTTTGGTGTGCATGCCATGCCATGCCGCCTCCAACTTGCCCACACTACCTTGTCAAGCCTTTGCCAAGCATGTCTCGACTGTCCCAAGACCTTAGCCAATACTTGCCAACAACAACCCACATGGAAATGTCTTGTCCATTTCCCACATGATCGTATTTGCAGCACATAGGCCAATGGCAAGGCCATCACGCCCAATCCTTGCCACAACCGCGTCACGCTCGATGTCCAAGAGACAAGCCCTTAACAAACCACCCACACCCTTTGAAATTGTTGTCCTCTTCGAGCCAACTCAGTTTATCAGCCCTAAGAAGTTGTTGACGTACAACACCCCTATTGCTCCATTCATATCTACCACAATGGCATTTGCCTCCGCCGCTTGTTCCTATTTTTCCGCAGCTAGTATAGCATTCACCATGTCCTGCACAAGAAAGTCCTATTTCAAGTGCGGTCCACCACATGTAAAGAACCCTTTGTATTTCCCGCTTCTTTCATTGCCATTAGAAGTCTTTGCATACCTTCTACTCTTGGCATACCCTTCATCTTCGGTAGCTTGGCCCTTCCCGCTTTTCCTCTATTCCCTTGCCTTTTCCTTCCTTGCATCAGAATTTGAATACGAAGATTCTGTCGGGTCATCACCTAAATTGAAATCAGCCACCACATTTGCCGCCACAATAGCAGTAGAGAGACTTTGAACATTATGCCTTCTCAACTCTAATTGCACCCAGCCCTTCAATCCACGCATGACGTAATACAGCTTATCTTCCTCTGCCATATTACTCACATTCAACATCAAGGATGAGAACTCCTTGACATACTCCATCACAATGCCACTTTGTTTCAAGCGACACAGTTAATCTCTTGCAACCCATGACGAGTTGCTTGAAAGGAATTGAAATGTTTATTCCTTCTTCAGCATCTCCCAAGTTTCAATCTTGGGTAGTCCAGCACTTTTCACTTCAACAACTCATATACGCCACCGCACCTTTGCAACATCAGTCAAATACATAGGTGTAATGGTCACCTTTTCCTCATCAAATACACGAGCAACCTGGAAATACTGCTCCATATCCCACAATAAAATTTTCCAGTTCTTTGGCACTTCTTGCACCAACATAAGGCTTTGGCTCCGGAATCCTCACCTTGGTGCGATCATTAGTTCTAGGGGTAGTATTTTGGTAATTCCCTTCAAAGTTGTACCACCTTCTTGCATAGTTCTTTCTTTTCCTTGCATACCAAGGCCATTTCTGCCAGCATAGTCTTATGCCTCGCAGAATAATTTGCTTCCAAACGTGCCATTCTCCGAAGAACAAAAGAATATGCGGCTACTTCAAGAGCCTACCTAATGAGTACTTCCAACTGCTCCACCCTTTGCCGAAGTTTAGCATTTGTGCCACCAGTCATGTTCTCAAACAACAATACAAAATCTACTACTGGTCCTCTTGCATCCGCCATGAACCTGTTACGCTCTGATACCGGTTGTCACAGGTGTATTTTTAGTCAGTCTAAAATCACACCCGCGCTGTAGTCAAGTTACGCACTCGACTCAGCCTTTCCCAACACTTAGCCAAATTTTTAGCAAGTTTGTACTTAGACGAATTTAGGCAGCAGAATAAAGAGAACACAATCAAATACGGAAAAAACCCAACTTTTGTATTAATTTCAAAAACTTACAAAGGCACTTGACTATGATCACAAGTCGATCATAACCCCACTTTGACAAAGAATGCAAGTCGTTCTTTAGCCAACACTAAGACCTGACCAATGCCTAATCTTAGCCCCTTTTTGTAACACTTAGAAATCCTCATGTTTCTCTATTGTTTCCCACTGGAATTTCACATGAAATTCCCATTCTCATCTGACTAAGTGAAAAGGCACCTATTTATCGCACATAGGCAATATTTCGCACTTGACAACACATTGGCACTTATTGCCTACAGCTTTTGCCACTTGGCGGGCTAAGACTAAATTAGTTCCTATCTTGTAGTTGACATCCCCAACTACACATGCCATTATCTCCACGAAATGATAGTGGATACCTGCATAACTCAGACATGGGTCCAAGTGGTTACAAAAAAGGTAACCGCCAACTACTTTGGCATGTGCAATCCATGTGCTCCTTGTCTTGGTTAGATGCTGCACGACCAAGGCTGGCATTGAGCCCAGACATGGATCCTTTTAACATTGCTCTGCACCAATGCCTTGCCCACAACCTGCCGCTCATAATTTTGCTGCACACCCAAAGCCACTGCCACTCGCACATGTCTTGGCCGAGTTTCTGCCTTGTCCATGTCAACCCTTGTTTCACCTGTGCCAATGCTTGTATTTTGATTTACATAGCCATGCCTTAGCTATTGAAAGCCTTTGAAATCATCCTGCACTGTTTGCCTTAGCTTAGCCTGCATTTGGCGCTGCCACAACACAAAGTGCCCGTGCCACTGACTTTGGCACGCATGACATGCCATGCCGCCTCCAACTTGCCCACACTGCCTTGTCAAGACTTTTTCAAGCATGTCTCACCTGTCCAAAGACCTTGGCTAATGCTTGCGCATAACATGCCACATGACTGCCCACATGATCGTTTTGCCTGCACATAGGCCAATGGCAAGGCTATCACGCCCAATCCTTGCCACAGCCGGCGCCGCGCCTGATGTCAAAGAGTTAAGCCCCTAACAATTGGATACATTTTGGCTTCACATTTCCTATTTCCATGCATGTAACCACTGGATGATTGTTAGTGGGTGTGGCAAAACCCAATGAAGTAGTACCATTAAAATTAGTCACTTGGAAAATCAGAAACATCACCATCAATAGATATGCCAAGGCCTGGAAGTTGTGTAATGTGTGAGCTAGTACTACATGAATTGGGACAAGCAGTTAAGATAGAGATAGTGTAAGAGATGGGTTTATGTCAGGCTTAGTAGATGTAGCACACACACTATCCACTGCTTGAAAAGGGAATACTTGTTCATCAAACAACACATGATGTGAGATAAATAAGTTATTAGAGTCACGATCATAACATTTATAACCTTTGTAAGTGTGACTACTATCAAGAAATACATAGGGAATGGAGCGAGGATATTATTTATTTTGTGTATGAGGATGAAGACAAGGGTAGCATAAGCAACCAAAAATACGCAGTTGTTTATAATCAGGCTTGTCACCAAATAACATATGGGCTAGGTTTTATGATTTAACTGAGGCATGGGTAGGCGATTGATGAAAAGAACAACCGTTTTAAATGTAGTTGTCAAAAATTTAGAAGGAACGTAAGAGTGAAAGAGAAGCACACGACCGGTTTCAGTATCATGATTATGTTTCCTTTATGCGTACCCATACTATTCATGTAATGACACGACCGATCGTATTTTGTATTTGAGCCTTGTTACCCCTATTTGATGTTCCCAAAATGTATATTTGATGTTAGGATGGTTGGGTTGATTTCAGAAAGGTTTGAGAGTGATTGGAATATTTTGTTTTATTTTTGGAAGCTTAAGTTGTAAGAGTTGATCAAGGTTTAACATTTGAGTAGAATACATCGGATTGGTATTTTTATAGTTTCAATTAGTTCGTATGGTGATTTGAACTTAGAGGTATATTTGGATTTAGTTTTGGAGATTCCTAGGATGTTTTCGCTCTATTTGCCAAAAAATGGCAATTTGAAGGTTTTGAGAGTTTGTAAGTTTGACCGAGATTTCACTTTGATGATATCATATTCAAATTGTTGTTCTAGAACTTTAAATAGGTTCACTTTTCATTTTCAACTTGTGTGCAATGTTTTGACGTAATCCGGGTTGGTTAGGCTTGAATCAAACACATGGTTTGAAGTTAGAAATTTATTGAACTTAGGAGAAGTTCTACCTGTTTTTCGATCATTGATTCTTAGTTTTGATGTTAGTCATGATTTTTCTAGACTTTATGACAAGTTTGGATAAGGTATTGGGACTTGTTGGCTTGAGGGACTAGTTGCTTGAATTATTGATGTTGGCTATGTCTTGGTTGTGGTGTGCATGCGAGGGTTGAGCATATGTGTGTACACCGGGTTTATCCATGTTTGGGGTATTCCTTAGGATGTATTGTGCCTTGTTTTGAATATTTGTGATTCTTGATATGATGCTTTATATGTTGTACGACTATGTGATTTTGTGAATCATGCTAGAGGTCATGTGTTGGC
This sequence comes from Nicotiana tomentosiformis, assembly GCF_000390325.3. Taxonomy (NCBI): domain Eukaryota; kingdom Viridiplantae; phylum Streptophyta; class Magnoliopsida; order Solanales; family Solanaceae; genus Nicotiana; species Nicotiana tomentosiformis. Next base: position 81,231,831 of record NC_090815.1, read on the forward strand.
TTGCTTTTCCTATTAGAGCATGATATTCATTGTTGTGTAGTGTATCCGCCTAATCTAAGCCATAGTTGTACACTTAGTACATTTATATACATTATAATGCTATTTTATCAGTCCAAGAGTATGTGATTTGATATACATTGGATGTATACATGTATTATTGTATATGAATTTTATGTTATGGACTAGTTTGACAACACATGAGTGGTCTGTTCGGGTTGAGTTGATTGTGGCATGTGACTTGTCCATGCAATGTGTGGATAAAGATCCATTCCCCTAGGGTCGTCTGCTCATGTTTCTCCTTGATGATGTACACGCGATTATGGAAAACTAATCAGTGTTAAGTTTTTGTGTATCTTCTCTATATGCAAACTCCTTGGATGTTTACATGATTTCACTGCATATCTCCTCTATATGTTAGTTTTGAGATATTATACCTTCCATTATACGCATACCCTCTCTCTATGTTGCTTTAGTTGATGAAATGATGCACAATCCATGTCTTCTCTATATGTATATCTCTATTTAACTTGTCTTGTCAATTTATGCATATCTTCTTTATATGCTGAATTGTTGTTCCATTTCGATGCCAGTGCATATCTTCATTATTGAACCATAGGCCTATATGTATTTCAAGCACATATTCTAGTGTTGTTGTTTCGTATATTTGTATTCTTGAACTGTACAGATTTGACACGTGAGTATCATTGGTGAGTGTCGCTACTACATCTCCGAGGTTAGTCATGATACTTATAGAGTACATGGGATCGGTTGTACTGATACTACACTCTGTACTTAATTGTACAAATTTAGGAGTCAGACTAGTTAAGCATTGAGTTCTGGACTATTATTGAGTTGTTGAGACTGAGGTAGAGCTGCTTCCTATTTGCAGTCCCTAGCATCTCCTTCTATTTTCACTACTATTTATATTTCAGATAGTGTATTGTATTTCAGACCTACATTCATATACTAGAGCTTATGACTCAGTGTTATCGGTTTCTGGGGTATTATTGTAATGTTTTGGTATATTTATGCTTATTCGACTTCCAAAAGCCTTTTTTCTTTCTTTGTCATTATTATTACGTAAGTGATTATTGTTTGGATTTTCTAGCATGTGGGGTTAGGTGCCATCATGAACGGTGGTGGTTTTGGGTCGTGACAAGTTGGTATCAGAGGCATAGGTTCATACGTTCTACAAGTTATGAGCAAGTCTGGTAAAGTCTTGCGGATCGGTATGGAGACGTTTGTACGTATGTTCGAGAGGCTATCAGATTGTTAGGAGACTTCACTTCTTCCGTTCATTATTGTGCGGATTTTTTTATTCTAATGTTTGAATCTTTGTGTTCTCTGATAGATGGTGAGGAAACGTTCTTTTGGAGTAGCGGAGCAGCCGCCAGTACCAAAGGGCAATGCAGCGAGAGGCTTGGGCCGAGGCAGAGATCAGGGTGGAGCATGCGTCATGGTTAGAGGCTTACTAGAGAAGCCACTATGGATCTACCAGTATCTCCCATTAGTGAGCAGGTTCAGGATTATGTTGAGCCAGTGGGACCAACTCAGGTACCTGAGGGACTTGCTTCTACACCTGGACTTCAGAAGACTTTGGCTTACATTTTGAGTGTGTATACGAGTTTGGCTCAATCGGTTATGATTCCAGTTGCACCAACTACCTCACAGTCTGGGGGAGGAGTCCAGACTCAGACCGCATGTACACCAGAGCAGTTAGCTCATGGTCATCAAACACAGGAGGTTCTTCCAGTGCAGCATGTTGCTGCAATACAACCAAAGATTTTTCCATGACTACGGAGGAGTAGAAGAGATTGGATAGATTTCAAAGACTTCATCCTTCTCACTTCAGTGGAGAGCCTACTGGGTATGCATAGGGTTTTCTTGGCCGATGTCATAGAATTCTTCGTAGTTTGTGTCTGGTGGACTAAAATGGGGCTGATTTCTTCACTTTCCAACTGACAGGGCCAGCCTATAGATGGTGACAGACCTATGAGTTAAGTAGGCCAGCTGGCATAGCACCACTCACATGGCCTCAGTTCCCAGTCCTCTTGTTGGAGAAGTTTATCCCAAAGACTCACAGAGATGAGTTGCACAATGAGTTTAAGCATTTACACTAGTAGGGTATGATCGTTACTTAGTATGAGATAAGGTTAACAGAGCTGGCACACCATGATGTGTTCTTGATCCTTACTGATATGGAGAGAGTTAAGAGGTTCATTATGGGCCTCAACTTTAGTATCCGGTATGTGATGGTCCGAGAGGCTAAGACTAATACTACTTTCCATGAGGTTGTAGAGATTGGCAGGTGCTTGGAGCGTATGCTCAAGCGAAAAGAGAGAGAAGAGCTGGATTCCAAGAGACCCTGTGGTTCAGGTAGTATTAGTAGTGCCTCATCTCGAGGGCAGGGACATCGCGGTAGAGGCCATCCTTTCAAGCTTGTTTAGTCAGCCTAGCAGGTTCATCGTGCTTTTTCAGTCAGCCATGGTTCATACAATACATGACTAGGCCAGTTGTCTTTCAGTGCATTACCATCACAGAGTTCACATCGTGCTCTGTTTTTTCAGGGTTCTTCGAGCGGGTATTCAGGTTCCAAGGAACAGTCTCACCAGAGGAGGGGTTGCTTTGAGTGTAGAGACTTGAGTCATCTAAAGTGGGATTGCCACAAACTTATGAGCAGTGTACCACACTAGGGCACCCAGTTCATGATTCCAGTGCCAGTAGTTACACCACCTGCATAGTTAGCTATGGATAGAGCTCAGTCTATTTGAGGCATCCTAATGGGGGAGGTCAGTCAAGTGGAGGACATGCCCGTTGCTATGCATTCCCGACTAGGCCAGAGGCAGTTTCTTTAGATGCCGTGATCATAGGTACTATTTCAGTGTGCTACAGGGATGCTTCAGTATTATTTGACCCTGGATTGACTTATACTTATGTGTTATCATATTTTGCTCCTTACTTGGATATGCCTCATGGTTCCCTTGATATTCTTGTTCATGTGTCTACACCTGTTGGTGATTCAATTGTGGTATATTGTGTGTGTTATTCTTGTGTGGTTAGCATTGGGGTTATGAAACTAGAATTGATTTTTTATTGCTTAATATGGGTGATTTTGAGGTGATTTTGGGTATGGATTGGTTATCTCTGTTTCATGCTATTCATGATTGTCACTCTAAGACCATGACATTGGCTAGGTCGGGTAGCCGACGTTAGAAAAGAGGGGTCCACTTGGTGACACTCCTAGCAAAGTGATTTCTTTTTTAAAGCCTCAACAGATTCTTGAGAAATGGTGTTTGGTGTATCTGGACTTTGTGAGAGATGTTAGTGTTGATACTCCTATTGTTGGGTTAGTTCCAGTAGTGAGGGAGTTCTAGATGTGTTTCCTACAAACCTACCAGGCATGCCACTCGATAGTGATATTGATTTTGGTATTGATTTGGTGCCGGGCACGCAACTCATATCTATTCCACCGTATCGCATGTCACTAGCTAAGTTGAAGTAATTGAATGAACATTTGTAGGAGCTATTAGATAATGGTTTCATCAGGTCGAGTGTTTCACCTTGGGGTGTACCGTTACTATTTGTGAAGAAGCATGGTTCAATGACAATGTGTATTGACAATAGGTAGTTGAACAAGGTTACCATCAAGAATAAGTATCCATTGTCGTGCATTTATGACTTTTTTAATTAGTTTCAAGGTGCTAGAGTGTTCTCAAATACTGATTTGAGATCGGGTTATCATCAGTTAAAGATCAGACCTTTCATTCCTAAGATGGCTTCAGAACCCGTTATGGGCATTATGAGTTTAAAGTGATATTTTTTGGTTTGACTAATGCTTCAACAACTTTCATGCACTTGATGAATGGTGTATTCCAGCTTTATTTGGGGTTCTTTGTTATTATGTTCATTGGTGATATTTTGGTATACTCTCGTGGTAGGGAGGAACACGAGCAACATTTAAGGGTCGTGCTTGAGATTTTGAGGGAAAATAAGTTGTATGCTAAATTCTCCAAGTGTGAGTTCTGGTTGGATTCTATGGCATTCTTGGGCCAAGTAGTATCTAGTGATGGGATCAAGGTGGATCTGAAGAAGATTGAGGCGGTTCAGAGTTAGCCCAGACCTTCTACCGCTATGAAGATTATGAGTTTCCTAGGTTTGGTTGGTGTTGTGGAAGGGTTTTCATCTACAACACTCCATTGACTAAATTGACTAAAAATGTGCATTATTCAGATGATCGGACTAGTGTGAGGAGAGCTTTCAGAAGCTCAAGGCTGTTTTGACTATGGCTCCCGTTTTGGTATTGCCCTTGGGATCTGGGATGTATACTATCTATTGCGATTCTTTGCGTATTGGTCTTGGTTGTGTATTGATGCAGGACGATAAGGTGATTTCTTATGCATTGCTCTAGTTGAAGCCCCATGAGAATAATTATCCAGTCCATGATTTAGAGTTGGAAATTGTTGTGCACACGCTTAAGATTTGGAGGCACTACTTATATGGCATGTTTTGTGAGTCTTACACCGATCACTAGAGTCTTTCACATTTTTTAAGTAGAAGTACCTAAATTTAAGGTAGCGAAGGTGGTTGGAGTTTTTGAAGGACTATGATATTACTATTTTGTATCATCCGGTAAAGTAGCAGACGCCTTGAGTAGAAAGGCGGAGAGTATGGAAAGTTTAGCATTTATTCCAGTGGTGGAGAGGCTTTTAGCTATGGTTTTTCTGGCGTTAGCCAACAGATTGGTGAGATTGGACATTTCTGAGAGAGCATCAAGGCTCGCCAATATGATGATCCCCATTTGCTTGACCTTAAGGATACAATGCAGCAAGGTGGTGCTAAAGAGGTGGCTATTGGTTATAATGGTGTATTGCGACTTCATGGTCGGATTTTTGTTCCTAATGTTAATGGTTTATGGGAGTTGATTCTTGAGAAGGCTCACAGTTTGCGATATTCTATTCATCCAGGTACTATGAAGATGTATCGTGATTTGAAGAAGCATTATTGGTGGAGAAGGATGAAGAAGGACATTATTGGGCATGTTGCACGGTGTTTAAACTGTCAACAGGTCAATTATGAGCACCAAAGACCGGGTGATTTGCTTCAAAATATTGATATATCGGAGTGGAAGTGGGAGCGTATTACTATGGACTTCGTGGTAGGGTTGCCACGGACTTTGAGGAAGTTTGATGTCATTTGGGTCATTGTGGATCGGTTGACTAAATTGGCATATTTCATTCCGATTATGACTTCCTACACTTTGGAGCAGTTGGCTAATATCTACATTCAAGAGATTGTTCGCTTGCATGGTGTACCTATTTCTATCATCTCGAATTGCAGCACTCAGTTTACATCGCACTTCTGGAGAGCTGTTAAGCGTGAGTTGGGCACGTAGGTTGAGTTGAGTACTATATTTCACCCTCATACGGATGAGTAGTCTGAGCCGACCATTTATATTTGGGAGGATATGTTGAGGGCCTGAGATGTAGCAGGAGACACTAGGACCACCCTGGCTTAGGTTAAAGCATCGACGACACTGACCATCTTGGCCATAACCTCCTAAAAGACGAGTGCAACAATGAAACCCTCTAGCTACTAAGTGTGCTGTGGAACCTCAATATGCTCATCTATGATCTACTCATCCACCTACTCCACAGGTGAGTCTGCTTCCACTGTCCTAGCCTGGTTACCGGCCCCGGTAGATGCGCCATCCCTAGCTGTAGTAGTACGACCTCTAGTAGGGGCTTTGGCTCTCCCCAACATGCGCTTTTCTTGGTAACAACCAGTGGTATTACTCTTACATTCTCTATGGCTCCAAACACGCGAGTCCTCACCATATGTGAGAAAATAGAATATAAGGATTTTTATTAGAATCAATAATAAACGCACGATGAGGAATCAAGAAAAGGAATCTTCCTAAAGCTCTATAGCCTCTTGATGATAAATATAGACATCTCTGTATTGGTCTGCAAAACTCAACTAGGCCTGCTTGTTATTTGTGATACCCTTAGAACCTAGTGCTCTGATGCCAATTTATCACGACACGAAATCTCACCAAAGGACGCGATGATGCCTAAACCGCTTGCTAGGCAAGCCAACACAATAACAATCATAAATCTAAAGCAGATTACAAGGTAGGGTCTAAACACGATCAAAACTACAAATATCACCAAAAACTGGATGTCATAATCTTCACAAGCATCTAATGAGAGTATGAGAAATCATCTAAACACATTGTCTTGAATAAAGTAAATAGGCATAAGAGAAACGTAGGGAGGGGGACTCCATGTACTGCGAATCGATCAGGTAGAGCGGCTCACCACAAAGTCTTTACGGATCCACCTACTATCCCGGATGAATACCACTTGCACCAGCCTCAGAACTCGCATGAAATGTGTAGAAGTGTAGTATGAGTATAAACTACGGTACCCAGTAAATATCAAATCTATCCTCAAAGAAGTAATGGAGAGGGGTTACTCAGACACTCACTGGCAGTAAAATACGCATGTGAGAGAAATAATCCAACAAAAAGGTAGACATGATATCATCACAGGGCCCGAGGTAACATGGGTAATTACTCACTTAGGAGGGATGGATCCATAATTCAAGCATCGATCATTTTATATTTAATGATCATCAATCAACTGTTGTGATGCGCAACCCGACCCCAAATTATAACATCATCAATTCAATATTCAGTACCAACATCGTCTCAAGTGCCCATAGTGCTAAAATACTCAACTTTCACCAATAACCATTTCCCAATCATGCATATGTATGAGAAATGAATAATAAAGGGGCGCAAAATATGATAATAAGAATGTGGATAAAAAGTCCAAATAGCAAAGTGATAGCTATGGAAAATCATATAGCTCATTTTATCATAACGGTTCAATAAGCTATTTAGCATGTTTCTCGCATAATCATTTTATTTTCATGAGCTAATTAGGCCATAAAAACCATAAAAATTATGGACCAAGTAAAGCGAGTATATGACTTATAAATTTATAATAAAGTCCGATATGACAATATAGCCCTCATGTCAAATCAACAAGTCATAACCTTGGCATGTTCCTAATTCATGAATATAAATTATCACGTAGTCATAAAATCAATTTGAACATGGGTAGCAACTTTACATAACTAAATAAAGCACAACTTAAGTCAACAAATATTGGTTATGGTCCAAACCCTAGCTATGAATATACACTCGTCACCTTGCATATACATGGATCATAAATCATGAATTAAGTAGCAATCGAGTCACCTACAGAGAGAATTCCTCTTACAAGGATAGACAAGAGCTTACCTCTGCCCGGCAACCTCAAACTAATCAAAAATCATCTAACCGTGCAAATTCAACTCCAAATGACCCAAATCTAATCAAAACAACTCAATGACATCAATTAAAGCCATATCAACAAACCCAATTAATTAAGATTTGATCTTTATTCAAATATGCAAAGTCACCAAAAAGTCAATCCAGGCCCGCACCCCAACACCCGACAGAACTCACAAATCCCGAACACTCATCCCGATACGAGTCCAAGTGTACAAGTTTCATCCAAAACCTACTCCAAATCGGCATTCAAATCTGCATTATTTTCTTTCCAAAAGTTTTGCAGAAAACCCTCCAAATTTCACTTGAAAATCCAAGCTTTTAGGTGTAGAAATCCATAGAAAATCATGATATAAAGTCAAATCCAAGTGAAAATTATTTACCTCCAAATTAGTAGTGAACTTGCTCGCCGAAATCTGCACCTCTCAAAGTCTCCATTATTTTCTTTCCAAATGTTTTGCAATACACCCTCTAAATTTCACTTGAAAATCCAAGCTTTTAGGTGCAGAAATCCATGGAAAATCATGATATAAAGTCAAATACAAGTGAAAATTGTGTACCTCCAAATTAGTAGTGAACTTGCTCTTCGAAATATCCACCTCTCAAAGTCTAGGGTTCAAACTAGGAGAGAATGGGCAAAATCCCGAAATTATATCATTAAGTGCACTACCCAGTTATGTACTTCGTGATTGCGGAACCTCCTTCGCGATCGCAAAGGCCAAATTCCTACCCAGCTTCTGCCCTTCATCGCGAACACAAGACTCCAATAGCAAACATAGAGCACTGGCCTGTCTAGCCTACGTGAACGCGAGCCTCGAACGCGAAGGCAATTCCACTGCCAGGCACCACCCCGATGCGGACATGCCTCTCCGCACGAAAACGAAATGCTTTAATTCCTCCTTCTCTTCGCGAGTGTGACACATCCATCGCAAACGCAAAGAGTAAAAGTCCCCCTACCAGCTCCCATTCTCCACGATCACGAGACAAGCTCCACGTTCGCGAAGCACTCTACGCACCAGAAAACCATCAATCCAAAACTAAGAAGAATGATCAGAAACCACCCGAAAACACACCAAAGCCCCCCGGGACCTCATCCAATCATCCCAACAAGTCCCAATACCTTATCCAAACTTCTCTGACTGCTATAAACACCCCACTAACATCAAAACCAATAATCAATGACCAATTGAAGTTTAATGAACTATTCTAACTACCAAACTCTTGCCGAACCACGTCTAACCAATTCGGAATGGCTTCAAATTTTGCGCACAAGTTCCAAATGACATAACGAACCTATTCTAACTCCCAGAACAACAATACAAACTCAATAAACTCAAAGTCAATTCCTGGTCAAACCTATGAACCTTCCAAACCTTCAATTTTCCAACATTCCGCCAAATAGAGACAAATCAACCTAAGAACCTCAAAATCAAAATCCTAATATATGACTAAGTCCAAAAGTACCATATGAGCCTATTTGAATCCTTAAATCACCAAATCTGAGGTTGTTTATTCGGTGTAGGGGGTCCATCAAACTACCCACTTGAACCTGTAGCATGAAATGCATCATCCTCTGCCAAATGAACGTTAATATGAAATAATGTACCGAGTATGTAAGGCAACTAGATAGTTATTAATAAGTACTATAATAAAATAAAAGAATACGCAAGGAAGATAACTAGATTAAACAAGGGTCAAGATCGCCTGGAGATCAGAGCTCACATCGTACAATAAGAGTAGAAGGTCATATACCACAGTTTTACCAAGCAGGACCCATAGCATTTCTCTTTAGCTTTGTCTTCCTGAACTTTCTGCAAAAATATCTCATAACTTATACCATGCCTAGTTTAGCACACGTCAGTCGTACAGACACATAAAACTAAAATGCTAACTACTCATATTGTCTAGTACATATGTGCTAGCTGCCATGCTTGTAAGTCTGTACTTTCTCGGCATGCATACCAGTACTATCATCTCATACCGGACTAATAAGCTTGTACTTACGGACTAGCGTATCCATCATTTATCAGGCTACACTGCCCATATCTACGAGGCTAGGACTCCTTACTACTAGGTCACTGGACTTGTCCGTTGTACGTATCTATCATGCCAACAACATGCCTCAACAAGTAGAGTTCTCATATCACTTCTACTAAGGTCTTCAAATCATACTACAAGAAATAATTATCAACAAAAGGTAATCTCATCATTTCTACATTCATATATAACCAACAGCTCGCATAGTACCAACTTGTATCGTCATGATACCAGAGTCCTCATAAGGAAGTCATTGTAGCACATAAATACCTTTTAAATAGGATAAGAACCCACTAACAAACATTTGAAACTGGACCTACTAAGGTGCTACCAGTTAAGGCATGTACGGGCTACTTAAGGCATGAGTAGAGCAAGCCTTAACAGTGGTTTTTTTTTTATATGAATACTTTCAAGGGAGCCATCATGTTTCATATGCATTTTCAGACAGAAACAAGGGATTAGTACTTAACATATAGAACTCATGATATCGGGGCAATCTCAAGTAAGGAACATATGCAGCTGGCTAATATATGGGTAGACCAACTCGCATTAAAGGTTGTTATACTAAGGAGGTGTTTGCGAGGGAAATGTTATAGCTCAATTACACTCTCTAGAAAAGAACATGGGCTATGAAGAGCTATATGAAACACATTCTATTAGGGCAACATTAATTAAGAACATAGGAAGTCGTTAAATACACGAGTATAAAATTTCTAAGAATTTCATATTTGAACTCACTTTTCTGGAGGGGGAACTTACTATAGATTCATACCAAGGAAGAGGATAATGAATAGATTTATATACATCTAAGTTGACCTTTCTACGGCAGTGACGGAACCCTCCTTCTCCACAAATCAAGCAACATAAGAACAATATTACTATTACTAAGAGAAACATAACAACTAGCTGACGAACGACAATATGCTCAATACATGATTCTATGGCGTATATCTTCGCCTAACTCCCATTGAATCCTCATAACACCATCAATAACACACAATTACTCATACATGAATACCTCCAGCACCTCTACACCACAAAACAAATCTGAACATGTCACATAACAAATAAAACAACACTAACATAAGCAAGAGAAACATGCTAACTAACTAATGAGAAACAAGCTTTCCTTACAACTATTTCTATGGCGACAAGATATCAACTGACAGGGTCTCTGATCTTTTTCCCTATCAGTACGAAGCAATTGTGCAACCACAAGGAGAATTCTGTGGCCGCACTTAAAATTGTGTGGACCGCACATGAGAAGCAGACAACCGAAGGCCAATTGAAAGAGTGTGGACCATACTTTGAATTGTGTGGCTGCACTCTCCCTTTTCCCCTTTCAATTACTCTAAGTATAAATAGAGGTTTAGGACTCATTTTACACTTTTCACACTCTTGAGAAATCACGGTTGCTTTAAGATCTTTCCTGAGGATCCCATACTGTCAAACACACACACCCATTTGCACTCACAAGATCTTGCACACTCACATCATCTAGTATGCTTCATTTCATGTTGATTTTGTTTTATTTTGATTTTTGAATTTTTTTTAGGCCATCTGTTATTATATATCATCCACGTATTCATGTGGGGTAGTTTTTTAATATGTAGTTGTTGAAACATGCTAGAATGGGTTGGGTTAGTTGAAACTTATATGTAAACCATGTTTCCAATTAGATTTGATCAAGTTTTTGCAAAACCTAGGTAATATTTGAGACATGTTCGACTATTTTTGAAATGTACGGCCGCACTTGAATTTGTGCGATCTGTAGTTTGCTGAATGAGGCAACTGGTAGGAGGATAGTGATTCTGCGGCTGCACTTTAATTGTGCGGACCGCAGAATTCCTTGAGAGGTCACATTTTTGGTCCGCACTGACTATCTGAGGCCTACCCTCTAAGTCCCTGATGTGCGGACCGCACTAAAACTTTTGCGGGTTGCAGATGAATTTTGCGGATGCATAATGACCTTGGACTGTCCCTCAGAGAGTTTGCATCTGAGACCTCCAAAAATTTGAGCAGAAGTGTAGCCGCACTTGAAATTGTGCGGTCCGCATATCCCTGCTCTGCAGCATGTTTGTTGAATCATAATCGCACTGCAACTATGTTGTTATCTCACACTTACTTGATTTTTAACTGTGTTGAATCATGATTTGCAATTTATAATACTCTTTGTGTTGATACAGCTAATGGTACGATCACGAGGACAAGGTGAATCTACCAAGGGAAGATAAGAGTCTTCAATGGGTCGAGGCTGAGGTGCCTTATCCCCAAGTGCGAAAATGACCATTTTAAAGAAAGCAACAGCAGACAGAGGGAGAGGTAGATACCTTTATGATTCTAGCTCATATGCCCCATCTAGGGAAGCCTCCTAAGAAAATTTAGTATCAATTCCAGAGGAGCACACAACTGAGCAGTCCAGGCCACATGCCGATCTGAGCTTCTAGATATGCCTTTTACATCCTACAGCACTTCCTAGGGTTAGGAAAGTGCGAGCCAGGAGTCTGAGGTAGCTACTGCAGGCTCTGGTTCTGATGACATTCTTGATGATAGGAGGGGGAGAAGTTACATCCACCGGTTTAGCTCGGACAAAGAAGAAGGAGGCTTGAGAGGATAGATTTGTGAGCCGTCTGGCTTTCTCTAATTTCTGAATATGGTGGTCGTTGAGGTATTTGACTCATGAGATAGTAGTTTCTATTTAATGATCTTGATAAGTATAATCCAGCAGTTCTAGAGTAGTTCATAAAGAGAAAGTGATGGATGCTATTTACGGAGAAGATAGTAGATGTCAAGGAGAACATTACCTCCGAATTTTATGCCAACACATCACACATTCTCAAAGGGACAAAGGTAACCAAAGTGTGCAACCTCAAGGTGAAATTTGATCAGCACATACTGAAACATACTTGGGATTTGGGGATTTGGAATCAAGGGAGTACTTAAAGAAGTTGGCTTTGAAAGAAGAGGCCGGTCTGTGGGTTACAGAGATTTTAGAATCGAGACCACCTTTGCCATGGATTTCTACTGGGGTACCTACTCTCCGGAGCACGTTCATTTTTTAGGAAAAAGGGTGGCAAACCGTTTTGTGTAGCAGGCTTGACCGAGCCAGAATGAGAACAATCTACCCGTTCCTCGAGCTATTGTGGTGGTATATATCATGGATGGGTACTCGATAATTATGGGTACCCTGATGCTGACCAACATTTCCCTGGTGGCGCAGTAAAGTAACATTGCTTACCCCTACCCCATCACTATTACTGAGTATCTGACTGATGCGAAGGTACAACCCGGGTCGCTTGACACAAAGGTAAAGCCGACATGACCGTTTGAGCAGTACAAGTTGTAGGATCCGAGGAGATCGAAGAAGAGTGCTTAGCCCTCTACTGCTGCTGGCCAGTTTGCTGAGCCGATATCGGTAGTTTGTGATACAACTGATATTCCAATCCATATCCGCTGAGCCTTTTACTAGTGCAACAGTTTGCTACGCCTGATCCAACATCTTCATCTCCTTCCACAGCTCCTAGGGTAGTCCCTACTCCAGTTCCGAGACCGGTGTCCATGCCTACATGCCCAGTTTATGCCCTGCGAGTCTCCCAGACATTAGGGAGTCTCAACAACTGGATGCAGGCAGCTACATCAAGGTTGTCTGAGTTCTCTAATGTTGTTGTAGGGCAGTCATCAACAACGACACCCCTGGATCCCACTGACATTGATAAGAAGCTGGGCAAGATCTTGGACAACTAGAAGGTGATTATGGACATACTGGTGCAACATGGCTCTGTTATTGAGGGGTTGACCAAGTAGATGAAGAAGATGCAGAAGTTCCAGGCCAGCAAGAAGTCGGCGGATAACCTTCGGACTGAGGTGACTTGGCCAGCTACAACTGAGGATTTTCCTTTTGACATGATGCTTGACACATCCCAGCCCGCCCCAGATCCATCTACACAGGATGCTCCCGCTGGCCTGTCTGAGGAGCCATGCGTTACCACCAACACTGCTGACACATTGCGTGCGATGTTCACCACTCCATCCACTCCCAGATTCAATGATGATACTCAGTTGGCTGAGTCAACAAGGACTAATGCTGTTGGGGACACAGAGATGAGCAAGGACACTTAAGGAGTTTCTTTCCCCTCTCTACCTTTGCTCTATTTTGTTAAGCATTGGGGGCAATGCTTACTTTTATATGGGGGGGGGGGGGGGGGATTATTTGATATATTTGGAATGTAATAATTGGATGGTCCTATTGTTTTACTTTTATTTTATCTATCTTTAGTAGTTATTGCTTTCATTAGCTTCTTTATTTGTTTTCTTTGAGTTTGTTTATGTTAGCAGTTTCTTTTTATGTAAGTAGCTTTTATGTTTTTCTTAGTAGTATGGATAATAAGCCTTTGATTTACTTAATTCCACGGCTCTTTCCAAAGGTGATCGTTTGTGTGAACCGGGTGACTCTTCTCGAGGATGGATGGTGTGCCAACTTTTTTAAGGGAATGAGCCTATTTTTGTGTTTAGGTAATAATAATAGTAGTAGTAATGAATAAAATCCTAATTAAGTCATTCTATAGAAAGAGTTATTCATGCTTCATTTGGGACCAGCACACTTAACTACGTGCTTGTGGTTTGAAACAAGGTTTTTGAAAGAAAATAGCTCTAGTTAGTGACTTTGAGATTCTTGAGTTGACTTTAATAATCATTGAGTGGTTGATTGGACCATAGTGACATTTAACTTGATTGTGATCATTGTGACTTTAGACTTTATCCTCTTGTACGGTCTAGTTGCATGAGAGGTGAGGTGATTTTTATTGCTAGTCCAAGTACTCGAGTGGATAGTCTAGAACTTTCCCCAAATGTGTTTCAAGGCGAAATTCTAGGTTTACTTCATTTGAAAAATGATTGTAGGCTTTCGTTGGTCCGTTTGAGCTTTCTATTGCCACGCAATGCTTGTTATCCCTAGTCAACCTTCTCTATTGGTAACCATGATACAAGCCTTTACCCATTTTGTTTGTAATCCTCTCTTAGCGCCTGACCTTCCTTAACACTCTAATGAAATAAGTGTCTTAAGGCATAGGTTTGGGGGGGGGGGGGGGGGTGTGGAGTTGAGGAATCTAAAAGAGGTATCAAGGCACCAAGAAAAAAGAAAAAAGAAAAAAGAAATGATCTTTATGGAAGGAGAAAGCAAGAAAAGAAACAACAAAAAAATGCCAAAAAGAAAATAAAAAAATGAAGGTTAATGAAATAAAAAAGAGGCAAATATCCCTAGTATGGGCATCAAGGGAGAATAAAAAATGAAATGAACAATAAAGAGTGATGTCAAGTCTCTCTTGCCCCCAAGAAAAGAAATGCCTCTAAGGGATGGTAAATGTGAGCCCAGAAATGAAAAGGTAGAGTGCTTAAGGAAGGGTGTAACCACTTATCCCATATGATATCCTACCCCAATCCAAAAGCCTTCATTACAACCCGAAAGAAGTCCTACTTGATTTTGAATCAAGTGAGCTTACATTAGTGGAGATCTACATGAGGGTCAAGCCTATTGTACTTGAAGCCTTACTTGTGACATTCCTTTGTGAGAGAAAAATGAAGCCTTCATTGCTCTAGTCATTGAGTGTTAATTCTTTAAGTGAGCATGGCAAATAGAAGGTAGATGAGGAAGAGTTTGGAGTCCCCCATGATCTACATGATAGAACAAGAGTGCTTGATGAGTGAAGTCAATTCTTGAAACTCAAATGTCACATTAGAGTTATATGCACGTAACATATGGTTTGACACCTTGTTGAAAATACACGAGCATTGTGAGTAATTGTTGGTCCCAACTGAGTATGAATGGATTACAATTGAATATTTGAAATGACCTTTCACTTAGAGGAGGTGCGAACTCATCTATTTGCTTGAGGACAAGCAAAAACTTAATTTTGGTGGAGTTGATAAGTGTGGACTTTAACCATTTATTAGTACCTTTTTGCTTTAGTGTTAGTCCGAAAATGTCGATTCTTGTATTGTGCAAATTGAAGGCACGTTAGAGGGTTGGACCTTAACGAAGAATTCTAACTCAAAAAGGAGTATTCCAACTCAAAAAGGCAAGAAGGAGTACAGCAGGCCAAAGTTCCCTCTGCATAAGTAATTCTGCGGCCACAGAAGAATGTGCAGTCCATAGAAATACACATGCGGCTATAAAGAAGACTCCTGAGCCTCAGAGGAGTTTTAAAAAGTGTGGTCCATGCACCAAATTGTGCGTCCACAAAAGCTGTTTGCACTGACAAGATTGGAACAATTCAGAGAAGGTGCAAAAACACCAAATATGAAGCCTCGCCAAAGTGCAGTCCGTAGATGGAAAAGTGCGGCCGCAGAAGCTGAAGTACAACCGCAGATGGAATTGTTCGGCTACAGAATTCCTCCAACTAAAGAAGAGAAGAAAAGTGCGGACCACACATGGAATTGTGCGGCTTCAGAACCTTCTGAAGGGCATTTTTGTTAGCGAACTTTAGGATACTATAAATAGACAAAAAACACTATTTTAGGGCAAGTTTTGTATTGTAAGTAGTTAGAGCAGTTATTTTTTACCCTATTGGGAAAGTAGTGACAATTAGTGGTGAAAAATCATTAGTTTTATCATTTAAGCTTAGTTTATGGCTTTACTCACTTCTTCTACTTTGTTTTCTCCACTTTGTAGTATAAGTAATTAGATTTTTTCTAGGATTGTGACCCAACCCTAGTGTGTAAACCTTATAGGTTATTAATTTTAGTGCTTGTTTATGATTGGGTATTTATTATTTAGACTTGTTTATTCATTATTTATAGAATTAATGGTTGAAAACATTGATTCATGCCTATTTGACTTAGTTCTTACTTGAGAAAGGGGGACTTAGTATAGGAAAACTTGGCTAACAAGGAATTGGGCTAGTTAAGGTTTTGGCTAGTCTAATTAAAGGGTTTGAACTAGAGATAGAGAAAACCCGACTTGAGCTCATATCAATTGTTTGAATTGATATCCAATTGGACTTGAGAAAGCCAATTTGGGCATAACCACTCTATAACCAAGAGGTATTGAGTGGGTACTTGAGAATTGAGAGTTATAATATACCCCGATCAACAAAACAGGTATTAACGTAATTTACCCATTAAGTTAGCACCTAGGTGAAGGTTACACCCTTAGGATTTTTACCAATTGATTAACAACATCAAAAACAATTATTCTCTTTCTAGTCACTTGCAATTAGTTAAATTCTCTTACCGTTACTTAGAAAACAATCACCCTTTGTTTGGAAGTGCAATTGAGTTGTTTCACTTACTCTCATAAAGTATTTACCCTAACACCCTACACAAACTCCCTGAGAAATTCGACCCCGACTCTTGTTCGCTATTAATATATAAACAACCATGTCCACTCACTATTTAGTGCAGATTGGACATGGATCAGATACCCATCGAGCCAAAATGCTCGTGCTCACAAAGCACATGTACGTCAACATCAAGAACAATAGAGTGCACAAATATAACTGTAGGAAGATAAATAGGCATGATAGAATACGGAAAAAGGGCAAGCACCACTAGGGTGAAAGTAAGAAAATCAACATTACAAGAGCCTTCTCTCACATATATCTCCACAAGGCCAAAATGGAATTAGAACATGTGTGCGAATAGCCATGTAGCCTTACAACCCACTATATCATAAGAGAGAAACACATAACAGAGGCTGGGACACGAATAACATCTATTCATCCCGATAATATACCCACGGTAATAGTTGCGTAAGAGTAAGCGAATTCGATCTGATATGGAATACACATTCCCATTAGGATTAAATATATCCCCCAAACCTATTCCAATTATTTCCAAATAGGTATACCTTTCAAAAGCCTATAGAAACCTATCCATAATATATACCATCATCTATCCAATTCTTAATATATCTCCACAATCTACAACCAAGGAATAATCTGCCTACGATAACATCAAGTCTCTAAACCTCTAGAATACCATAATCTCCATATCCGATCCCAACTCCAATACTCAAATGACTAATGCATCACTCTAACTCCGTTATCTTACAGAAAATACTCACATTGATCTTTTGCACCTGGTAGAAAAATCTGAACCTCAGCAGCCCAAAATCAGGTGGTCACCGTAACACTAGTCCATCATTCGCATGTCAAAACATAATGCGTCTCCTAATATGCACACCCTCCTCTGGTGACACCAAATAGTGCCAGCATTCTCTTAAATACCTGAAGTCGTCCGTGCCATCTAGAACTCATGATCTTCCTTTTTAAACTAAACCACAACCTTGGGCTCGCAACTTTCAATTCCACACGGCGCACCACAACTATCATGCTAACTCGTGAAATAAGAAAAGCTCATAATCAGCTCTGAACTGTAAACAAGTTGAACACCTCATCAAAGAGAACCTTCCATTTAACTCAATCCGGGAGGACATCACCACATGCAACACACCTTTTATATCCTTAGAAGTCATCAACCCCGAGCTGCAGCCATAACCATCATAAATTTTTTGATACCCGTTAACACATACTCAAGTCATAAGAACTGATTTCTTCTAACTAAACCCTGTCACGCAGACTGCCAAACCCAAAAGTAACTCAATCCGAAATGCTTGCTCTGAGGGGACCTTCTGCGAATCTGAAGTCGTTTCTTGCATCCATCTAATACTGCCATGTCAAGCCCATATTGATATAGAAGTACCACAACTATAGACACCATCCACTACCAATCTGAAGTCCTAGCCATACATAATTTCGAAAATTCTTAAATGCCACATACAATTCTCGAACTCATCAGAAACTTTTCGATAGTCATTCACCTTGCACTAATCTCCAATACAGAGCAAATACACACAGAATAACCCACGCTTCACCAGCACATGAATGTCCAAAGAAGAAGCCAATCGATTCTTTTTCCATGCACACTACATCCGCAACGAGCGTCAAACCTGAATCATCCCCAAGACCTCTATATACCCATATGGCATATTACATCATATTCCCAGCAAATCCCTTACCCAAAATCAACCTTGATGACACATTTCTCAAATCATAGCTAAACCACGAGCGTCCCTTAGTCTATAAACTGATATAACACATGACTCTACAATCCGATCGTCGATAGCAGACCCCTCCACTTGGCTCAGAGCCATAGAACACATCATCAGTAATCTACAGTGTCATTCCATCATAGCTGATGTGGCTCCGCACTATTGATCAGCTGAATACTTCATAAACTTACGTAAAACTAGTCATCAAATGCTCTAATGACCCTGTCGAGTACATACTCATCCTTGTGGCAGTCAAGCCAATTTCCTCAAATTCTCCAAGATAGTAGTGTATGCATTCCATTGAATAAAAGCTTCATAAGAAACACATAACCTCAACTCTTCACGTAGGAGATAACCCACCAGCTAGACTCAAATTAACACCTTCCCATGACCCCACCATGGTCACAATCAACTAGGCAATCGATTAATACTCTCGAGTCTACACTCATCGATAAGATATAAGAATATTCTTCATCCTACAAAGGAACAACTAGAGAATCTATCAACACATCAACATCCAAGCACAAACAAAATATCGCAATGGTAATAAAGCATCCATAGCCCTTCGCAACCGATCCGCAATATCCAAATCCATTGGTGCACGTTGATACTTGGTGCTCAGCATCACAAATGATAAATAAGAAGAATCAAAGTTGCAGTTTCAAGCTAAAACAAGGTTGCGCGATAAGAAAAGAAATAAGAGAAGTTTCTTAAATGCCTTGTAGCCTCTCAAAGATAGGTATGGACGTCATCATACTGATCTGCAAGACTTGCTAGACATTTACTCATGACTCGTAGAACCTACGAAACTAGTGCTCTGGTACCAATTTGTAACGACCCAAATTCTAACTAGTCATGATTTCATCAAACCCAACCCGCTAGGTTAGCCAAACAATATAAGTTCCAACTAATCTGAGAAATCAACAATATATATATATATTAGGAACAATAACCGAATTAAATACAACTACCCCAATGACTGGTAGTACAATTCATGAGCAACTATGAATTAGATTTACAAATTTGATATGAAGGATAAATACAATATATTTTTGAGGTTTACGTAAACACAACTTATATCCTAAGCTACCATGAACAAGAATCAACTTGAATCTGGAACGCGGGTACGTCTTCAATGCAAGGCTTCGTCTTTCTCAGCTACGTAACTCTAAGATCTGTACACAAGGTGTAAAAGTGTAGTATGAGTACAACCGTCCCCATGTACTCAGTAAGTATCTTGACTAACATTGGTGACGCAATGACGATATTTTAAGCTAAAGATACTCACTTAATATATACCTCTGCAAGTAATAAGCAGGAAAAAAAACAAGACAAGAGATATACCAAATAATGGTAAGATTATCAAGTAGAGAGCTATGGAGCAAGTTATTAGACATGGAAAACAAGAAATTCCCTCATAACCATTTCTACGAAGGAAACAATAACCGCGAAGTACGTGCAAGGATCATAACCAAACATCACTAAGAAATACCGTTGCAACATGCAACCCGAACCCAATCTCAATTAATATTATTGCGGCGTACAACCCGATCCCAATATCAATAAACACTATTGTTGCTGGCAACCCGATCCTAATATTAATAAACACTATTGCAGTGTGCAACCCCATATCAATATCAATAATATCATATGAAACCACAACAATAACCAAACGCGGGAAAAGTTCACAACGTAACATTAAGAAAACGAACACAGTGTATTCAACTAGGTAATACAACTGAATCAGAGTAAGATGAGTAGTCCAATATCAAAGGCTAGTCTATTGTATATAATGAAAAGGATTCCACATAGCATAACACACAAACAATCTAAAAGCCACCCAATCCAGTTAAGCAAAAGAGAGTAGAACATGAAACTAGTAAAGATGTTTGTCACGTAAGAACATAGAGTAAATGAAGGCATTTAATATATGAAATCAGGTAGAAAGTAGAGTCATGTAGCAAGTAAAGGAATTTAATAAGTGAAGACATACGGTAAGTAAAAGCATATAGTAAGTGAAGACATGTAGCAAGTGAAAGCATATAGTGAGTGAAGGCATGTAACAGGTTAAGGCATCTAGCAAGTAAAGCATGTGACATTTAGAGGCATATAACATGTATGGGTTAATAACAAGTGAAGACATGAATTCCAAGAGGACATATCGCAAAAGTAAATCAAGTAAGAGCGTAAGTGTAATAGTAACAGACAAGGTAAAGACATAGCTATAAAGGTAACAAGCCAAAGGGAAATCACAAAGGAACTGCATAAGGAACTCAACAGAAAATATCATACAAAACAACAAACACTAATAGAAACCAAAGTAAAGCGCATGTAAGTGCTTAACGAATGAGCAATCATAACAGAAATCCAACTTCCTTTTCTTTCGCACGGTAATAACCAACAAAGCAATCTCATTTCAACTGCAAGGAAATATTCATCGTGCCAACAAATCAACCGCACGGAAATACCCATCATGCTAAACATAGCCCTAATGCCCCAATCATTATCTCTTATTACAAATAAAGAGGCTCAAGTAATATGACAATAACATGTATAGATATAGGTTCCTGATACTATGATCAAATTAAGTATGCAAATGAATCTCGAAAACAACATATTAAATCCTTTTTAAGATGTTATATATTCTAACATGATTTCTAACACAAATAATTGAGTTCATTAGTCATCTAATTAATTGAATCATAGGTTAAGGGATCATCAAGCTCAAAAAAGGCACAAAGCATATAATTCCCCCTTTCGAGCATGGAAACCCTAGCACATGCATATACGTTCATCACCTCATATATGCATCACCCTTGCATGTAGCAAACAATATCAATTAGTAGGAAACATTTCCCCAACAAAGCTACGCAAGACACTTACCTCATTTCGGAAGACAAATCAACAATCAAACACTGATCTTTCTTTAGAACAAGCCTCCAAACTAGTCGAATCTAGCCAAATATCATTCAAACAATTCAAAACAAGCTTTAGAAATTACCCACAAGTGATAAATTTTCAATACTCAACTAATTTAAAAAGTCAATAAAAAGTCAACCCTGGCCTACGTGGTCAAAATGTAAAATTCGGACCAAATCCTGATTATCCATTCACCCTTGAGCCCGGATATGTAATTTGTCTCGAAATATGACCTCAATATAAGGTCTAAATCTCAATTTTACAAAATTCCTAAATTTTACCTAAAACCCTAATTTCTACTTTGAAATTCTTTAATTTGATGTCAAAAATTCATGAAAACGTAGTTGAAATTGATTGAAAACTTGTTAAAGATGCTTACTAATGAATTTGGGAAGAAAATCCTCTTAAAAAATCACTAATATGGAGTTTGAGGTTGAGAAATTGTGTAAAATGAGTTAAGTCCCAAAATTCCCCTCTTTTACCCAGTTGCAAATGTTGCAATTGCGAACTCTTGTTCACAATTGCGACCATCGCAAAAGTGAACCATAGATCGCAAAGGCGATCAGTGTCCCAACAGTGTAGTAGTCGCAAATGTGATATTACCTTCACATTTGTGAAGTCTACCAGTTTGCAATTGCGAACACCGGCATCGCAAAAGCGAAGGAACCAGATTCCCCAGGGTCGCAAATGTGACCCATCTTTCACAAATGCAACCCATCTTTCACAAATGCAATACTCCTACTAGTTGCAAATGCGATTTGTTCTTCGCAAAAGTGTAGTCCTCATCCGCCAGCCTAACTCCGCAAGTGCGAGACTGACTTCACAAAAGTGAATCTCACATTTGTGAGCAGGTCCTCGCATTTGCGAGAACTGCAGCCCAGCTGCACCAGTTTTTGTTTCAGCAGTTCATTTCCTTCCAACACTCATTCAAAACTCACTCGAGCCTCTCGGGCTCCAATTCGAACATGCACACAAATGTAATAACATCATATATACTCGCTCACTCACTCAAATCACCAAAATAACATCAAACAACAAGAATTGATCATCAAAACTCAAGGATTTTCAAGTCAATACTAATATTTTCCAACTTTTCACACAATACGCTGAAACGGCCTTGGGTCACCCGGGACCCGAACCGAACATACGTACTATTAATAATCATCATACAAACCTACAGGAATTGTCAAAATACCGATCCGAGGTTGTTTACCAAAAATATTGACCGTGGTCAACTCTAGTTATTTTAAAGTCAAAATTCACATTTTCTTTAAAAATTCACGTTTAAACATTTCGAAAATAGACACGGACCACACATATAGACATAAATCATCAAATAGATCTATTAAAAGTCTCGGGACACAAAAAGGAAAGGTAGTACTCAAAATAACCGGTCGGGTCATTACAAGGGCTGTTCAAAATCGAGCCGTAACCGTTAACTGAACCGTAAAAATGACTTATTAGTATCGGGTTATCGGGGTAATGGTTGGTGAATGGATTAAAATTTATAATTAATGTCTTAACGATTTGGGAACGGATTCCTCAATTTCCTTATTTGATAAACCGTTAACCCGTTAAGAATTTTTATATTGACACCTTACCCATATGTCTATAAAGTACTATTTGAAACCCTAAGTCACTAATTTCTCAATTCAATACTAGCAGTAGCATCCCGCAACAGTCATCTCCATTCTCTTCTCTATCACCCAAATCCCTAATAAAAATTTCTCCCAATCTTGTAAATTAAATGTTTGTAAATATAACATAGTGATTAATGCGGTGGACTGTATTCCCGGTTTTATCTCAAAGTCACCCCTATTTTGTAGTCAACCATGGATTAGTTGCCGATATTTAATATATTTTGGTAGGTGAAATGTCGGAGTTGAATGTTTCTTACTACAAGTGATAAAGAGAAGTTGTTTTTGTTTTCAAAAGTTTTTCTTCCTGAGAATATTTAAATATTTGCTCAACTAGATAGGTTTTATTGGTTATCATGAAGTCCACGACCAAGGTTGATGACCTAGCAAAAGATCAACTACAACTTCATCATTGACACTTGGTAGCATCCTTAAGAGTGGTTTTAAGAAAATGAATGTCCAACTGAATTTGTTGAAATCCACTACAGTTAAAAGTCTTAAGTCGGACAAATTCTCTAGTTCTCTACTTCTTTTTTATTGTCTATTAGATTTAGCCGATAAACCGTCCGATAATCACTAATGTGATACCAATCTGTCCGATATCATATTTGATGGCTAGTGGATTACTACATTTATAAACCGATAATCGATAAGATAAATCGTTAAGCGTAAATATCGGCCTGATAAGCACTCCTAATGCGAACCAGATAGCCTTAAAGTGAACCCATGGTAAAACTTATGATATTTTTAAACCTTCAAATTGTCAACCCTCAACAAAAAGAGCCAAATCATCCTAGGAACATCCAAATCCAAATTCGGACATATGCCTAAGTCCAAGATCACCATACAAACCTATTGGAATCATCAAAACACTAATCTGAGGTCGTTAACACAAAATTCAAACCTTGGTCAACCCCTATAACTTAAACTTTCAATAATTGAACTAAGTGTTCCAATTCACTTCAAAACCTTTCCGTAACCAAATCAACCATCCCCGCAAGTTACAAAATAAAAACTAAGCACAGTAAGTATCAAATGGAATAATGGGGTTCAAATATACAAAATTACCAGCCGAGTCATCACAATAAGTATCCTCGCTAACCCTTTTTTGAGAAATTATTTCCTAAAATGGACTTATATGATAAATACTATTTGTTTTTGCGCAACTTATATGGGGTTGACAAGCGTATATGTGGGCCCTAAGTTTATACCTTATATGGGGTGGTTTTAATGCTTTATTTGGACATAACGAGCTATTAAGTATGATGGATTATAGTTTGTAGCCATAGTCATACTTGTACGCAATAATACATCCCTGTATCGTGATTTTTCTCCTACGAAACCAAGGTCGAAAAGATTGAAAATATCAATCATTCACAACCATTGATGAAGGAAGAGTTAAAGATTAGTAATCTTTTTTAGAAATCTAATTGATTCGGTCTTATACATACGTGAGAAAGGTAATCAAAGAAGAAAGAAAAAAGGGTTCTTCTTTGTTTTATCACTTAGGATCAATGTGAGATGAATGTCTCATTCACAGTTTTGAATGATAGAAATAAATGAGGAATCCTCTTTTCTACTTTAAGACTCCCACTCTAGCTGGTTCTTTTCTTTCTGTTACTTCGAAAGTAGCTGCTTCATCTTCAACCACTTGAATTTTCGATATTCCTTTTTATCTCTCATCAAATAAATGGCATCTTCTTCTTGAAATCCTAGATATTCATGGTATGATATTGGTAAATCTCAGTACTATTACTCAAACAAGCATGAAATATATGCTTGCATAGTCGTCCATAGTCCTAATCCGATATGCATATGCATAATATATTATTATCTCATATTTATATGCATATATTGCTGTATATAGTACTCTGTTATGGATTGATATTGGCCTGATGGCTCATCCCGTATGGTGATTGTGATAATGACATGATGGTACATTTCATGCAGTTTGATGACTGATTTATGAGATATTGATGATCGATTATGGGCTATGATGCTCAGGCGCAAGGATGAGATCCATCCCTTCCAAGTCACGTGATTACCCATATTTCTTTAGCACATGTGTGTGCGTTGATCTTTGGACACCTAGGAGGTGTCGGGAACCTGGGATGTGTCGCTGGAGATTAAGTGAGTGTTATCATGGACATTCTAGACTCAGGTAGAGGCATTCCTACATATATTATTTGATGTATTTCATCCTCATACGTATATTTGGTGCCTTAATTGTATTCTTGATAAATTTACTAAAATGTATGCTTGGAAACTGATTCTTGACTGACCACTTAAGTATTGATGTTAATTGTTTCTTGGTTGATCCTCATTTATTATATATTATTATAAATTGAGCTGGTTATGGAAGTGCATATTCTTTTATCTAAACCTCGCTATTCTTCATCGTAATTAGACTTGATACTTACTGAGTACGCATTGATTTTGTACTCATACTACAATTCTACGTTTGTTTTATAGACTTGTGTTAGTCCCAGCGGCATTCAGGATGGTGCTTAGTAGCTTGGCTTTCGAGACTTCATTGTGAGCTATTGTGCTAACTCGAAGTGCATGTAGTGCCCTTCTTATCTATCCTACCATTGTTTTGTTTTAGGAAGTACTTTTACATTGGGACTTGGTTGTACTCCATTTAGTAGCTCATGACTATGTACTGCTGGGTTTTGGGAGATGGATGTTGTATTTATGTATTTGGTTGTTCATGTTAGATTTCTATCTTATGCTTTGTCTATATTAGAATAGCTGATTAACCATTATATATATTTCTTATGTTGTTTATTAATGTTGGTTTTCCTATCTCCTTAGTAAGGTGCCATCATGACTCTGGTGGGATTTTTGGTCCTGACAAAATTGGTATTAGAACTATAGGTTCATAGGTTCTACGAGTCATGCGAATGTCTAATATAATCTTGCGGATCGGTATGAAGACATCTACAATTATCTTCGAGAGGGTATGGGACATATAAGGAACTTTTCTTTCTTTCTTTATTGTGTGGCCTTGTTTCATCCTAAAGTTCGATTGTTTACTCTTCTATTCTCTTATAGATATTGAGGACCCGTTCTTCTACATATGGAGAGCAAGATCCAGCACCTCTGGTTGTAGACGCTACTCAAGATAGAGGTCATGGTAGAGGTAGGGCTGGAGTTCAGGGCAAGGCATGCATAACAACACCTCGAGCTGGAGCACTCGCGGCTACTCATACTCATGATAGAGCCCCTTCTAAGGAGCCCCCTGTAGCTCTAGTGGTGGACAAAATTCCAAATAAAGTTGTTCCACTAGCTCCAACTCAGGTTCCTGAGGGTTGTATTGCCACTATAGTGCTTTAGGACACCATGGTCAAGATTTTAAGTTACTTTGAGGGTTTGTCTTAGGCAGAGATGATTCATGTGATCCCATCTACTTCTTAGGCTGGAGAGGGAGCACATACCACAGATATTCACACTCTAGAATAGGCCACCACTGTGTTTTGGATGCCGGAGTTCAGCCACTCCAGCAGTTAGGGTTAGTTCAACCTATTATAGTTAGGCCACAATTTAGGCCTCCTATGTCGATGGATGAGTAAAAGAGGATGGCTCAGTTTCAGAAGTTAGATCCTCCATGTTTTGATGGTGATCCCACAACGAATGCTTGGGGCTTCGGGATAGATGCCATGGAGTCCAATGGAGTTGATTTCACTACTTTTCAGTTAAGAGAGCCAACCGATATATGGTGATAGGCTTAAAATCAGAGTAGGCCCGTAGGGTCATTTTCTCTCACTTGGACTCAATTTTATACTCTCTTCCTGGAGAAGTTCATTCGCCCCACTAGGAGAGATGAGTTTCGTAGTTAGTTTGAGCACCTACAGTAGGATGGTATAATAGTTACTCACTATGAGATGAAGTTTGCGGAGTTGTCCAGTTATGCGACTTTCCTGATTCCCACTGAGACTGAGAAGGTTAGGGTGTTCATTGAGGGGCTTAACTTTTGAATTAAGCTTAATTTTACTAAAGATATAGAGATAAGGACTACTTTTCTATCAGGCAATAGAGATAGCACGAAGAATTTAGCACATCCTTTGTCAGGGGAGAGAGGAGATAAAAGATATGAGGCCTCATTATTCAGGAGAATTCAGTGGTACCTCATTTGGAGGAAGGGGACATCTGGGTAGTGGCCATCCTGGTCATCTAGTTCCTTGGAAATTTAGTTGTCTTATGGTGCTCCAGTCAGTCATAGTTCTCACTATAACCTCTCGGGGTAGGAATCCTACAATGGACGACCATATTATGGATCATACCGTAATTATTCTAGTCATCAAGTCCGCCATCAGCCCTAACATCCATGCCAACAGAAGGGCTGCTTTGAGTATGGAAATTTGAGGTATATGAGGATGGATTGTCCCCAATTTCAGAGTAGTGCATCTCAACAGAGTACTCAAGCTATGGTTACAGACCATGTTGCTTGACCACATGCCCAGCCAGCTAGAGGTGGAGGTTAGCCAGCTAGAGGTCGCCCTAGAGAAGGAGGCCAGGTTCGATTCTATGCATTTTCTGTCAGAACTAAGGTAGTAATGTTTGGTGCAATCATTATAGATATTCTTCTTGTTTGTCATAATATGTCATCTTGCTTTGCATCTCATTTGGATATGCATTGTGATTCTTTGGATATCTCTATTTACATTTCTAATACTATTGAAGATTTTATCATGATAGATTAGGTTTACTAGTCTTATGAGTTCACTATTAATAGGTATGACACAACGGTTGACCATTTGTCGTTGGATATGGTGGACTTTGAGGTGATTCTTGGCATGGATTGGTTATTCCGTATCATGCTATCTTGAATTGTCGAGCCAGGACTATGACTTTAGTTATCCCAAGGTTGCCTAGATTAGAGTGTAGATGGTCACTTGGTCATTCTACGAGTAGGGTGATTTCATTCCTTATGGCTAAGTGTATGGTTGAGACGGGGTTTTAAGAATATTTGGCCTTTATTCGAGATTCTAATACGGAGGTTCCTTCCGTGGCTTCAGTACCAGTAGTGAGAGAGTTCCCGAAGGTATTTTCTATTGATCTAGCTGGTATGCCACAAGATAGGCCTATTGACTTTGGTATTGACCTGGTTCTGGGCACCCAACTTATATATATTCCACCATACCACATGGCTCTAGCTAAACTAAAAGAGTTGAAGGAGCAGTTACAAGATTTTCTTGATAAGGGATTCATTAGGACGAGTGTTTCTTCTTGGGGCGTGCCAATTTTATTTTTGAAGTAGAAGATGGAACTTTGAGGATGTGTATTGATTATAGACGGTTGAACAAGGTCACCATCAATAATAAGTATTTTTCATCGTATTGATAATTTGTTTGAGCAACTTCAAGGTGCTAGGGTTTTCTCTAAGATAACTTGAGGTTGGAATATAATCAGGTGAATATTAGGGCTTCAGACATCCCTAAGATGACTTTTAGTACTCATTATGGTCATTATGAGTTCTTGGTGATTGCATTTGGGTGGACTAATGCTACATAAACATTCATAAATTTGATGAAATGGGTTTTCAAGACTTATTTGGACTCTTTTGTGATAGTGCTTATTTATGACATCTTGATTTACACTCATAGTAGAGAGGAGGAGGAGCAGCATTTGAATATTGTGCTTCAGACCCTGAAGGAAAAGAAGCTTTATGCTGAGTTTTCTAAGTGTGATTTTCGGTTGGACGCAATTGTACTCTCGGGTCACATGATTTTTGGTGATGGTATTAAGGTTGATCCCAAATATATTGAAGTGGTTTAGAATTGGCCAAAACCTACTATAGCTACATACTTTAGGAGTTTCTTGGGATTGGCAGTCTACTATCATCATTTTATTGAGAGGTTTTTATCCCGCTGGAATTTTGGTTTTTATGATCAACAAAATTGTCTTAGACCTTGGGTCTACTGGTAGTTCCTAAAAATGTCATAGTCGTATGAAGAATGGGATTCCCTTTTAGCGGATATGCATTGCTGTGTATACTGTGCTGGGAGCCACGAGATGATGTCAAGAAATATTAGCATAGTCTTATGGGTCGACTTTGGTCCAAGACTACTTATGGAAGTAAATTCTACTTAGGAGATCGAAGAAAATCTTTTACATTCATTATTTGCTAGGATTACGAGATTTGGTGATCACTCTTCCACTCCTAGATCTCTACTATATATATGGTACGAGTTCATTTTTGCAAGGTTGCGCGCCTTCATACATATATGAGAAATCCTTCTTTTGAGCAGCAACTTGGTGAGAATCACGAGCAAGAAAATTATAGATCCCAGTTTTCAGAGATTCAAGTTTAGTTCATTTTATCTTGATCTTGTAGTAGGTGTTTTGAGTTATAATCTTAATTGTACTGTAAGTTATTGGTAAGAGTTCTTGAGTGACAATATTCTGTTCTAGAGTAAAAAATTAGTTTGGAGCGTGTAGCTACAATCATTTTGATTGTATGCTAATGAGATAGTCTCTTAGGTTATAAAAGAGTTCTGTAACCTGAAACAACTCGTTATTTTGTAGTCAAGTTTGTGAGAAAATCCAGAGTTGTATCTTGATTCTTACTCCCTTGAGCAAGGATGTTTTCCATGTAAAATTCATATCTTCTTTATTTTCTACAATTGTTAGTTACGAGAACTGTAAGAACCTTTTAAAGAATCAGGTTCTGAGGAAAACCAAAATTCTGGGTAGAAATTTTAATTAGTCGATAAACTATTCACCCCCCTCTAGTGTATAAGTGGTGCATAATTCTAATAGTTGGTATCAGAGCAGGCTTTCAGTAATAAAGCTTACACCTTTGAGAAAATTTTGAGATGAGTGCACCACCTGAGATGAACAAAGGGTCAGTCAACCACGTGTACACCTTTGTTCAATAGAAAGTACTACAGTTGGTGGAAGGCTATGATGGAGAAATTATTTACTATTGAAGATTATGAACTATGGAATATCATTCTAGATGGACCAAACATTTCCATAAAGCTTGATTCCAAAGGAAGGGAAGTTCCCAAGGAAAGAAGTGAGTTTAATGATATCGATCGGAATCTCATGGAGAAAAATTCCAGAGCCAAAAAGGACACCCTGCAAATTGTACATAAAGGCACATCACAAATGAAGCAATCCAGGATTGATATGCTATTGAGAAACTATGAAATGTTCATCATGAAATATTCGAAACCAATCAGGATATGGTCACCAGGTTCACAGTCATCACAAACGAGTTGAGATCACTTGGGAAGTCCTTCATATCAGGAATTGGTAAGAAACATCCTGAGAATACTTCCTGTCAGAAAGCAAAGTTACTGCAATCCAAGGAGAAAAAGAATTAAGTACAACCACCATGGATGAGTTGGTTGGAAATCTGAGAACTTATGAAATGAGGAAATGGAGTTGAAGAAATATGACACCAAGAGGGATAAAGGGCTGGCCCTCAAGATAACTGAAGATGCTTATTCAGATAATGAAAAAGAAATTGACATGAGTCTGCTAGCCAGACAATTCAAGAAGTTTTTGAGAAACATAAAAGGAACCGAAAAAAAGAAAAATCCTAATAAATCAAAAGACTTAGATAGGATCAGCTTCAATGGCTGGTATAAATGTGGGAAATTTGATCACATAATCAAGGATTATACACAATGGAAAATTGAGTGGGAGTGTTAATCATCTCAAGAAACAAAGGAAGGACCTCAGGAAGGACTGAGGTCCAGGAACTGGCTATATAAGAGGCCATGAGGCAAGATTTCTTGGCTGCATATGAGGACAACAGTGATGAAAGTCAAGATGAAGATGTAGAGACGGATGAGCCATTCTATTAGTTCGCCCTGACTGAAGGAGACAATCAGCAAATCTAGCAAGTTGGAGATCCAATAAATTGTCTGCCACCATTCATTGGACAATACTTTGGCTGGTGGAAGGATAAAATGGAAAGATTTTTGCAAGCTATGGACTTTGATCTATGGATGATTATGACTCAGGGTCCTTTTTTGCCAACAAAGAATGTTGATAAAGGAGAAAAAGTTGTCAAAGCTAAAAAGGAGTTCAATGCTGATGAAAAGATAATGCTTGAGAAATATTCCAGAGCTAAGTTGATTCTGTACAATGTTCTCGGTCTTGAGGAGATAGATGGGATCTCTGCATGCAACATGGCTAATGAAATCTTGAAAAGGTTGCCTGGAATGCATGAAGAAGCTCGATCATATATGGCTCTAATGGTCTTAATAAATGCTGACTCTGGAAAGGTAAACAATGAGGATGTTGTATCTATGATGGTCATGAGTGACTCTGAATTTAAAGCAGGAAACGAGGAGGTAGATTTCTCTGACCTTAAAGATAATCATCACTTTCTTCCTAAGAAAAATTTGTCTGCCATGGTGCTCTAATTAATTAATTAGATTGAAAATTTGAGTGCTAAAAAAGAAGAATTATTCAATGATTTTTCAACTACTAAGTTTGAATGACATAATCTTGATTCATCAAGTCTGAACTTGAAAAAGAAAAATATGATTTCAAGAAACAAGTCTCTATTTTAAAACCTGAAATTGAAGCACCCAAATTTGAAAATGGGAAGTTAAAGGAAGCACAATACAAAGGGAAATGAGAGATTAGTGAGATTCAAGAGTCTCTTGAAAGGGAGTTAAAACATACCAAGGAAACCTTGTATAGCCAAGTTGAACAAAATAAAACAATTCAAGAGGACATGAACAAGGTTAAATATGAACTAACTAGAACCTCCAAATTGAACGGGTCTTTAGAGGCAGAAACAAAATAGACACATGTCTCAGTGTGGTCGATGATGATCCTTTGTTGTGGCATAGACGACTAGGTCATGCGAGCCTTAGACAACTAAATAAACTAGACTCAAAAGACCTAATCGTGGGATTGCCAAAAATCAATTTTAAAAATGA
The DNA here is from genome assembly GCF_000390325.3 of Nicotiana tomentosiformis. Lineage (NCBI taxonomy): Eukaryota > Viridiplantae > Streptophyta > Magnoliopsida > Solanales > Solanaceae > Nicotiana > Nicotiana tomentosiformis. The sequence goes on from NC_090815.1 coordinate 81,263,712, forward strand.
CAAAGTGTGTAATGCATGTGTTAGTGGCAATGCATTTTAGGTCGTCCTTTAAATCTAAAACGGTAGTCGGTGCCTCTAGACCTTTAGAATTGTTCCATATGGACCTGCATGGTTGAGGGTCATTTATAGAGGTGGCAAAAGATACAATCTGGTAATAGTAGATGATTACTCCAGGTATACCTGGACTCTGTTCCTTTCTAGTTAAGATGAAAACTTTCGCGTTTTCAACAATTTTCTAAGAACCATCCAAAAGACACTAGGTCTTCAACTTGTCAGCATCAAATATGAAAATGGTTAAGAATTTGAAAATGCTAAGTTTGCTTAATTTTGTAGCATTCATGGCATAGATCATAACTTCTCAGCCCCAAAAACTTCACAACAAAATAAAGTAATAGAAAAAAAGAATGGGGTCCTAGAAGACATGGGGAGAACCATATTGATCTCCAATGGTCTTCCAAAAAGCTCTTGGGAAGAAGCTGTTAACTCTTCTTGTTACCAACTAAATAGATGCATGGTTAGATCCCTTATTAGAGGAAACTCTCTATGACTTACTTAAAGGAAGAAAACCCAATGTATCACATCTTAGAGCCTTTGGTTGTAAATGTTATGTTCATAGTAATAGAAAGAAAGCTCTAGGAAAATTTGATGCTAGATGATGTGAGTATTATTAGGTTATTCTCCACGTAGTAAGGCATATAATGTTTTTAATAAAGCAACATTGTGTCACGACCCCAATTTTTCTCCGTATGATTTTGTGACGGCACCTAATATCTAAGATTAGTTAAGCCTAATAATTATTAAATAATTAGAAGAATTCAACAATCAAATGAAAAATATGAGATAAAAATCTTATACAAATTACAATTCCAAAAACTGGTAGTACAAGTCATATGCTCTACTGAGTTTGCTAGAAAATTCCTAAATACAACTGTTCGGATGGAATTAAACAGTATAATGAAAATATCATACGGTGACTCCGAGGCCTGCGAACGCGATGGCAGGTTTACCTTGAGTCTCTACAGCTCAACCAGCCATCTAATAATCAACAACAACCGAAGCACCTGGATCTGCACAAAAATGTGCTGAACTATAGTATGAGTACACCACAGCGGTACCCAGTAAGTATCAAGACTAACCTCGGTGGAGTAGTGATGAGGGACAGTCAAGACACCTACTAGATTAAACAACCTAAACAAGTGTGTAGATGAACGAATAGAGAAATAATATTAATATAAAGCTAAGCAGGATAAGGAATACAAGACAATACTTGCAATGATACATTAGTAACAACAATATTCAACGGGAAGCAGTCAGGTAATAATGTTGTAGAGTAACTAATCACAATCTAAGTCCGGGAAAATCAAATAAATGGAAAACCAACAATAACTCAATGAGAACAACCACTTTCACACCAAATCTTTTCAAGCATTTCCACGAGGTACCAAACCTCATAATCACAGCTCACGAGCCCCAATTCATTAACTCTAATCACTTGGCATCTTGTGCCCACATTACAACTCATAAACGCATGGATGACTCACGTTCCAATAGAACAGTCCTCACACAGAAGGCAAGAAGATAAGAGTACTTATAATGGTTAATATCGTCAGGATTCACCTTTTAAAATCGATAAGGGTGATTTAACTGCGTGTATGCTTATGCAAGTGTTCTACCATAATTGCAGTCAACAAATAAGAGTAGAGTCAATGAATTGCACATAAACAATGATCACTACGAAATGTATGGTGTAACAGAAGCAGCAATGAAGTTTGAAGCAGCGACCAACACAATAAGATTAGGTACATAAAGCTGAGCAAATTGTGCAAAATGGAGAAAAACAATTAATAGTATGCTAAGGAAAGCAACAATCAAAGACAAGTGCACAGAAAAAGGAGAAATGACAACAAGAGCACTCCCGAGGTACTGCCTCGTAGTCTCAAATAGTAAATGAGTCACAACTTTTCTTATATCACCGCGGGAGCCTTTATATTTAGTTATTAAAAATTATTTTCCCAAAATTGCATCCCGCATTTTAGTCCACCTTATCACACTGCATGGCTTCTAGTAGTTCCCCTACTAGCCATGCGTTTCAAGCCCACCTTATCTCACCGCATGCGTTTTAACACCTATACCGTATACCACCGTATACGTATCAATAACAACAGCACGATAGAAACCTCATGCAACATAATAACAACCGCACGACAGAAAACTCGTGCAAATACAATAACAACCACACGGCAAAAACCTCGTACAACACAATAACAATCGGATGACAGAAACCTCGTGCAAACACATAACAATTTTCTCAACAAAACACGTATGCCAAAAATATAACAACTCAAATAAATGACTTTTACCATCTATGCCCACATGCCACAACATTTCCTCAAAACAGTTTCAATATCCCAACCATGTATAGCCTTTAGCCCAATCAACAAGGAATACAACAACAACAACAACAATAATAACACGAGAATACGACAAGTAAATCAATGCAAGAACTTCAAGATACAAAGAAATAGAAGAACGAACTCAGAGAGAAAAACACAACAAGGAAATAATAGTCTCAACAAGAATAGTTCAACAAGGGAGAGGTTATGTGTAACAATGATTCCACGAAAGTGCAATTCGACAACAAAAGAGATAGCATAAATCAATGATCCCAAATAAGAATACGTCAACCATGAAAGTGGTAACAAACTTCCATTAAGGCTAAGCATTTACGGGAGAGATAATAATGATTTCAATTAAGGTTTAAGCAATTACGGAAAGATAACAATGATTTCAATTAAGGTTAAGCAATTACGGAAAGATAGCATGACGATAAAAGAGGCAACAACTTTAATTAAGGCACATAAGAGTTTAATCAACAGTAAGGGTATAACATGAAGCAATTAATTCCAATTAAGACATGTAGGGGTGAATTTAGTAAATGGAGAATTTAACATGATAAAACAACTTCATATTTAATGGACATAAGAACCTAAAAGCAATTAACGGTCAAATTTCCACAAATAAGTCAGAGCACATACTTGTCACCTCGCGTACTCGGCCTTCACATGACACAATTAGCACGAAAGACTCGAATCCTAAGGGGTAGTTTCTCCACACAATGTTAGGCAAGATACTTATCTCAAAGAAGGTAGACCGTTACTCTAAAATGATCTTCTCGAGTGAAACACACTCTGAATGGCTCAAATCTAACCAAAATAACTTCAATGCATAAATAAAACTCATAAAAAATAATTTCGGATAATAAAGCTTCAAACTTTAACAAGAACTAAAAGTCAACCCAAAAGTCAAACCCCGATCCCACACCTCAGAACCCAATCAAAATTATAAAAATCCGAACACCCATTTGATAACGAGTTCAACCATACCAAAATGATCAATTTCCGACATCAATTCGTCCTTCAAATCATCATTTTACATTTTGAAAGATTTCTACAAAATTTCCCCAAATTTCCAACTTAATTCACTAATTAAATGGTGAAAATAGCATTCGATTCATAAAATATAACAAGATTCGGATAGATAACACTTACCCCAATGAGTTACTTGAAAAATCGATTAACAATCTCCCAAAATCGAGGTCTACAACTCTCAAAATGATAAAATCCTCAAACCCTTCGAAGTATATGATTCTGCCTAGAGATCCCGCTTCTGCAGCTAGCAGGTCACTTCTGCGACGTCCACTTCTGCGAAATTTATCCTCTTCGGCAGAAATGCATTGCCTCAGTCAATGTCGCTTCTGCGACACCATATGTGGTTTTGCGCGTGCGCTTCTGCGCTCAACATCCCGCACCTGCGATTGCGCAGGTGTGCCCAAAACATTCGCTTCTGCGATCGTCCACATCTATGCCCCTTCTCCTACGCACCTGCGATCAGTGCACCTGCGCCCAGTGGTCCGCAAGTGCGACCTCACCAGAACTTAGCCCAAACCAGCCTCACCCAAAAATGCTCTAATTGATCTGAAGCTCATACGAAACTCACCCGAGCCCTTCGGGACCCCGATCGAATATGCCAACCTGTCCTATAACATACACGGACCTTCTCGAGGCCTCAAATCACATCAAACAATGTTAAAACTACGAATCACACAACGAATCAAACTTATGAACTTTCAAATCTTCCAACTTCTAAAACTCGTGCCGAAACATGTCAAATCAACCCGGAATGATGTCAAAGTTTGCATGCAAGTCCAAAATGACATAAAGGAGCTAATACAATTCTCATAATCGAGATGCAACCCCAATATCACCAAAGTTAACTCTCGGTCAAACCACTCAACCTTCCAAAACTTCAATTTTCTAATTTTTGCTGAAATGCTTCAAATTACCCTACGGACCTCCAAATCCAAATCCGGATGCACGCCTAAGTCCAAATCATCATACGAAGCTATTGAAACCATAAAAAGTCCATTTCAGAATCAAATCCTTAAAGGTCAAACTCCGGTCAACTCTTTTCATTTAAGCTTCAAAAATAAGAATTGTTCTTTCAATTAAATCCCGAATCATCTGAAAACCAATCTCGACTACACACGCAAGTCATAATACACATTACGAAGCTTCTCAAGACCTTAAGCCACTGAACGGGGTGCTAATTCCCAAAACGACCAGTCGGATCGTTACATTCTCCCCCTCTTAAACGAACGTTTGTCCTCGAACGTGCCTATCACTCCGAGGTAATCAAATCACTAAATGTACTCATCATACATATACTCGCGGATGACTCCAAATCACCCCCAATCCACATAGGCCCTACAACGCCATCTCAACTTAATATTATTCCTTTTACCCACACTGGCAAACCTTAGAACCAAATTTGTCACCATCCAATCATCTTAAAAAGACCCGATTCCTACATCAACACATGGTACCAACCTCAACCAGCTGCAACAACTTATGCCTACACCCACCAGGTGCAGTCACACGATGTAACACATCACACATATGCCTTAAACAACAACTCTAGCCATAGTAGCTACCCATAATCAAATCCAGTACCGGAAATTTGCCTCATATCCATTAGAACCCTATTTCAAAACATCACAATAGTGACAATGAAGTAAGAAACATGAAGACCTCGTAACTATTCACCCGAACCAACAAGTCACATCTAATGCCACCGGGGCACACACCTCGCAAGCTAAAGCTATGTAAGGAGAAACACATAAGAGAACTATCAAACAAGCCTGGCAGGCACCATTCCCTATCAGTATCAGACTATGAATCAATTTTACAAAGGGAGAATCGAAGCATATGAGTAAATCACAAAGATCTCATCCTGATATAACTCCACCGCGACCTGTAAACATATCAAATCATATAAAAACGCGAGGATACCGCCCTCAACAATGAATCACAAGTAGAATACACATCATACCAACCGAAACCTTCCACTAATTCAATTCCGCCAACAAAATCACAACACATACTAAACTCCCACACTAATAGAACATCTAAACCACAAATCATAGATAACCATCCGAAAATCACATCAAAACTACCGTAATGAGTAACAAAAATTCACTTCTAGTCTTATAGCTCTCAATAATGAATTAAAACAACACAATAGACACATGCTACCACTATAAATCTCCCAACATGGGTAAATAATAAGCAGAGTACAAAATTACAAAACTCACCCATATGTGAAGTACAATAGAAGGACTAACCCCGATGAGCAAAAACGAAACAAGATACGAATGATGCTACTCTATAACAAATTGAAACCATAATTGTACGACATCATCTGGTGTAGCGACCTCAGCCCTACCATAGACAACACATCAATGGGTCGGGTCTCCCCCTCTTAGGTGCCCTCTACTCGCTTGACCTACACCCCAAGCTGGCGGTGCAGGGATGATACCAGCAACTGAAGTAGAACTCATAGCCTTAATACCCCATTGTGAAACATCTGTTTGGAATCTGGGACAGTCTCTTACCATGTGGCTGGTATTTTCAAACTCAAAGCAATCTCTCCGCTGATGTGGCTATGGAAGCTGTCTGGTACGGGTACCCTGAGATCCATGGGTACCTAGAACACTATGCGAAACTTGAAGTGCAAACTGAACTGGCTGACCCACAAAACCTCTACCATGTCGTACCTTGCCTCCAAAATAGGAACTAATAGGTCTCTTCGGTATACGATGCCTCTTAGCCTCCCTGTCCTCTATCCCCTGACCCCGCATGACTTCTCCCTCCTAGTCCCGCATGTCCTCTAATCGGTGAGTGATCTATACTACTTGCTAAAATAGAACATCCAACTCCCGAGCCATGCTAAATCGGATATCATGACTGAGCCCCTCAATGAATTTTCAGACTCACTCTCTAACTGTAATAACCAAAGTAGGTGCATGTCTGGACATTTCATTGAATATTGCGGCATACTATGACACTGACATAGTGCAATGGCGATGTTTCTCAAACTCCACGCGCCATGCATCCCGAAAGGTCTGGGGAACAAACTCTCTCAAGAACACCTCTAAAAACTGAACCGATGATAGTGAAGTTGCGTCGGCCGGACTACTCAACTTATACGCTCGCCACCACTGATATGCTGCTCCCTTAAGCTGGAACATAGTAAAAAAAACTTCACTCGTCTCCACAATACCCATAATGCGGAAAATACAGTAGCACTCCCCTAGGAACCATTGCTCATCCTCTAAAGCCAAACCACCGAAAGTAGGAAGGCAATACTTTTTGAACTTCGTAAGTCTAAGTTTGTTCTTTCTCATATGCTACTGCCCTAACCGCAGGCTGAATAGGGACAATAGGTTATGTCGGCATGACAATTGGAACCTGACCAACATGGACTCGCTGCTATGGAGTATGGGCGGCGAAAGTCTGAGCTCCTCCCCTGATCTGTGAAGTAGCTGGTAAAACTGGAATCAACCCCTCCTAGGCCAATGTGCCAAACATGCTCAAGAACTGTGCTAAAGTCTCCTGAAATCCTGGGGTCATGACAGGTGCCTCTGGTACCTATCCCCAACATGAGCTACTAGCGGCTCCTCAACGGCTGCTCCGACAGGTGCTCTAGTGTAACGACCCGGCCGGTTGTCTTAAGAGTTATAGCCCTGATCCCCTATTAATTGCCTCTCCCATATTGTTTTCTGCTATTGTGACTTGCCGGGAGGTTTCGTTTTGGTTTTTGGAGTGTTTTGGGACACTTAGTCCCTAAACGGAAGCTTAAGCCTTAGGATTTGGGCCAAAGTCAGAATTGTGTGAAGATGACTCCAGAATGGAGTTTCGTCGATTCCGTTAGCTCCATTAGGTGATTTTGAACTTAGGGGCGTGTCCGGATTGTATTTTGGAGGTATGTAGCTCATTTAGGCTTGAAATGGTGAAAGTTAAAGTTTTTAAGATTTTAACCGGTAGTGGACTTTTTGATATCGGGGTCGGATTCCAATTCTGGAAGTTGGAATAGGTCTGTAGGGTTGAATATGACATGTGTGCAAAATTTGGTGTTAATCGGACGTGGTTTGATAGGTTTCGACATCAGTTGTCGAATTTGGAAGATTCAAGTTCTTTAAGTTTGAATCAGAGGATGATTCATGATTTTAGCGTTGTTTGAGGTGGTTTGAGGATTCGATTAAGGTTGTGTGATGTTTTGGGACTTGTTAGTAGGTTTGGTTGAGGTCCCGAGAGTCTCGGGTGGTTAACAGATCATTTTTGGCCTTTGGGAAAAAGCAGATTCTGGTGTTCTTCAGTTGTTGGTTTCCTTCTTCGCCTTCGCGAGGGGTGTTCCGCGATCGCTAAGAGGATCTGGGGCAGGTAGAAATTTTATGCTTCACGTTCGCGATGTCAGTCCTTCCTTCGTGAAGATCTGAGATCATAAGCCTACGTGTTCGCGAAGGATATCCCGCGTTCGCGTAGAAGAGATTGGTTGCTGGGTCCCCAGGCCCTAATGCCTACGCGTTCGCGATGTTGGTCCCGCGTTCGTGTAGGGTTGAGTTGTGAGACCTTCACGTTCACGACTAGGACACCGAGTTTGCGATGTAGAATTTCTGGGCAAGAATAATTTTCTCTTTGCAAACGCGAGGGATATTCCACGTTTGCGGAGAAGGGAGCACCTAGGTAGATTTAAAGGTTCAAATTGAGGATTTATGTCATTTTTCACCATTTGGACCTGAGAGCTCGGAATTTGGCAATTTTTGGAGGGATTTTCACGTGAGTGTTTGGGGTAAGTGATTCTTACCTAGTTTTGGTTAATTTCCATGATTATGTCTTAGGCCAAATTTTGGGATTTTGATCGAGATTTTGGTATCGGATTTGAGTAATTTTGGTAAGAGTGAACTCATGAGCGAATGAGTGTTCGTATTTTGTGACTTTTACCCGATTTCGAGACGTGGGCCCGGGAAGACTCTTTGGGGCGATTTTCTAATTTCTTGCCTTAGCTTTGATTTCATTAATTAGAGTAATTCTTATAGGTGTATTTATGGTATGTAATTGATTTTAGCTAGATTTGGGAAATTCGGAGCCGAATATTCGTGGATAGAGCATTGTTATGGATTGACTGAGCCTGGTTTGAGGTAAGTGGCTTGCCTAACCTTATGTGGGGGGAAAATCCCCTTAGGATTTGGTACTGATTTTACTATGTGAGCGCCGTGTACGCGAGGTGACGGGTGTGTACACGGGCTTTAATTGAATATACTAACATGCGTAGTTACCTTGTTAGCTTAGAATAACATGCCTACGTGCCTTATTTGCTTAATTGAACTCTTTGTAGCATACCTATTGAAGTCCTGCTTCTTTCCCGACTTGTACTTAGTCTAGACTGTAAATTCTCTTGTTGTACTTGTCATTTGTAATTGATTGCACTGTATATTTTACTTTGGGACTACGGGATGGAATCCCGGGAGAATCCCCCAGCATATTTACTTTTGGGACTACGGGACAGCATCACGGGAGATCCTCTCTTCACATTTACTTTGAGACTATGAGGCGATACCTCGGGAGTTCTCCCTGCACATTTACTTCGAGACTATGAGGAGGTACCTCGGGAGTTCTCCCTGCATATTTACTTTTGGGACTACGAGATGGTATCTCGGGAGATCTCCTATTGCTTAATTTCGTGCACTTTTATGTTATTTCATTGTGCTTTCCTTTTTTAAACTTTAGTCTCTTATTATACTGCTTATTCTCCTATTTTTATTATTATATACCAGTGAGCCTGACCTGACCTCGTCACTACTCTACCGAGGTTAGGCTCGGCACTTACTGTGTACCGATTGTGGTGTACTCATGCTACTCTTCTGCACATATTTTGTGTGCAGAATCAGGTGCTCGTTATCAGCCGCAGTATCCGTGAGTTCGAGGCAGCTGTTGGAGACTTCAAGGTATATCTGTCGCATCCACAGACCTCGGAGTCCCCTTCTATTCTTCCCTGTGTCAAACACTTCTTCTGTTTTGTTTTTTCTAGGCTTCGGTGTATAGAGATGGTATTTACTTTTATATCTTATGACTCATGACATTCCGGGTTTTGGGAAGGCTGTAAGAGTAGAGTTTGGTTATTGTACATGTCGAGCAGCTTTGTTCTTTTGATTTAGTCAGTATCTATTGCAGTTAGAAGTCAAACTTGTTTTCTTTCGATATTGGTATTTTCTGTGAATTGTTAGGCTTACCTAGTCGTAGAGACTAGGTGTCATCACGACGTGGTTCGGAGGGATGTTTGGGTCGTGACATCTAGATATAGCATGCACTTCTCCTCGGCCTCTGCCTCTACCCCGGCCCCTAGAAATAGCAGCTTTGGGGACAGCGTCGTCGGTAACTATAGCTCGTGTCCTCACCACTTGTGAGGGAATAGATTTACAAGGGTAGAAACTCCGAGATCAATAAACTCGCATGATAGGAATGAAGGAAGTGAAACTGTCCTAATAGTTCCTTAGCCTCTCAAAAATAAGTACAGACATCTCTGTACCGATCCGCAAGACTCTACTAAACTCGCTTATGACTCATAACACCTATTAACCTAGAGTTATGATACCAACTTGTCATGACCCCAATTTCCCTCCTTAGGATGTCGTGAGGTCACCTAGTCTCTAAGACTAGGTAAGCCTGACACTTACTAAATAATTAGAAGAATTCATCCATCAAATGAAAAATACGAGATAAAAATCTTATACAAATTACAATTCTCAAAACCGGTAGTACAAGTCATAAGTTCTACTGAGTTTGTTAGAAAATTCCTAAATACAATTGTTCGTATGGAATTAAACAGTATAATGAAAATATCATAAGGTGACTCCAAGGCCTGCGAACAGGATGGCAGGTTTACCTTGAGTCTCCACAGCTCGACCAGCCAGCTAATAATCAACAAAAACCGAGGCACCTAGATTTGCACAAAAATGTGCAGAAGTGTAGTATCAGTACATCACAGCGGTACCCAGTAAGTATCAATACTAACCTCGGTGGAGTAGTGACTAGGGATAGCCAAGACACCTACCAGACTAAAAACCCTGAACAAGTGTGTAGATGAACTAACAGAGAAACAATATTAATAGAAAGCTAAGCAGGATAAGAATACAAGACAACATTTGCAATGATACATTTGTAACAACAATATTCAACAGGAAGCAGTCAGGTAATAATGTTTTAGAGTAACTAATCACAGTCTAAGTCTGGGGAAACCAGATAAATGGAAAACCAGCAACAACTCAATGAGAACAACCGCTTTCACACCAAATCTGTTCAAGCATTTCCACGAGGTACCGAACCTTATAATCACAGCTCACGGGTCCCAATTCATGAACCCTAATCACTTGAAATCTTGTGCCAACTTTGAAACTCATAACCGCATGGACGACTCACGTGCTAATAGAACAGTCCTCACACGGAAGGCAAGAACTAAGCCCAAACCAACCTCACCCAAAAATGCTCCAATTGATCTGAAGCTCGTCCGAAACTCACCCGAGCCCCTCAGGACCCCGTCCGAATATACCAATCAGTTCTATAACATACACGAACCCGCTCGAGGACTCAAATCACATCAAACAAAGTCGAAACTATGAATCGCACCACGTATCGAACTTATGAACTTTTAAATCTTCCAACTTCCAAAACTCGTGCCGAAATATGTCAAATCAACCCGGAATGATATCAAATTTTGCATGCAAGTCCCAAATGACATAACAGAGCTAATACAGTTCTAGAATCGAGATCTGACCCCGATATCACCAAAGTCAACTCTCGATCAACCTCTCAACCTTCCAAAACTTCAATTTTCCCATTTTTGCTGAAATGCTTCAAATTACCCTACGGACCTCTAAATCCATATCTGGACGCAAGCATAAGTCCGAAATCGTCATACAAAGCTTTTGAAACCATAAAAATTCCACTCTAGAGTTGTTTGCTTAAAGGTTAAACTTCAGTCAACTCTTTTCATTTAAGTTTCAAAAATAAGAGTTGTTCTTTTAATTAAATCCCGAATCATCTGAAAACAAATTTCAACCACACACGCAAAGCATAATACACATTACGAAGCTTTTCAAGATCTTAAGCCACCGAACGAGGTGCTAATTCCCAAAACGATCGATCGGATCGTTACACATTGTGTGTTTCTCCACATAGTAAGGCGTATAATTTTTTAATAAATAAACTATGTATGTTGAAGAAAATGTGCATGTTGCATTTGATGAATATGATCCTTCTATTGAGAATAATGTACATGATAATGATCAGGAGCTTGGTCTAGCATGAAATGAGAATTCTGATCATAATAGCTATGTAGATTGTCCTAAAAGTGAATATAGGAGGAAAGGGAGGATAACACTAGTGAAGATAAAGCATCTCATTCAGGGGGAACCTTAATCACACCTGATGAGGAAGAAGATAATGGGCTAGAAGAACCTACTCCTCCGGACGGTTCTCAAAATAGGTAGAATCCTCCTTCTAGTCCTCTAAACGAACAAGGTGAACAGCCTTTAAAAAAAGGCCTAGAAATATCAGAGCTCTCATCCCTTTGAGAACATAATCTCGTACACCAACTTAGGAACCCAGACTAGATCATATCTCAGAAATTTGTGTGCATCCAATGCTTTCCTATCCATCATTGAGCCAAAGAATACTAATGAGGCATCGCAGGATACATACTGGATTGTGGCTATGCAAGAAAAATTATATCCATTTAAAAGAAGCAATATATGGCACCCGGTTCCCAGACCTAAGGACAAGATAATCATTGAAACGAAATTGGTCATCAGAAATAAACTGGATGAACAAGGAACTATGCCAAGGAATAAGGCCAGACTCGTGGTCCAAGGGTACAATCAGGAAGGAGGAACAAATTATGATGAGACCTTTGCTCTAGTGGCAAGGATGGAGGCCATTCAGATGCTTATTGCCTTTGCAGCATACATGGAATTCAAACTATATATGATGGATGTGAAGAGTGCATTTTTAGATGGATACCCCAAAGAGGAAGTGTATGTGGTTCAACCCTCTGGATTCAAATTGCCATTTTTCGAAGATCATGTGCATAAACTAGACAAGATTGTATATGGGCTGAAATAGGCTTCTAGAGCATGGTATGAGAGAATGTCTAAGTTTTTGCTTGAAAGTGGCTTAGGAATTCTATAATACCTTGTTTCTTAGGAAGAAAGGTAAATATCTATTGATTGTGAAAGTATATGTTTATGATGTTATTTTTGGCGCCACTGATGAATATTTATATAAGGAATTCTTAGGACTGATGGGTAAGAAATATGAAATGAGCATGATGGATGAATTAGATTTCTTCTTAGTGCTGAAAGTTAAGCGAACTCCTAAATAACTCGTATCCATCAACAAAAATACCTAATATAGTTACTAAAGAGATTTGAAATAGATAATGCAAAATCAATTGACACGCCAATAGCCAATACTGCCAGTCTGGATATGGATGAACATGGGAAGCCTGACGATGAAAAGAGGTATAGAGGTATCATAGGATCTATCTTGTACTTGACTGCTAATAGGACAAATATTGTCTATAGTATTAGAGTGTGTGATAGGTTCCAATCCAGTCCTAAGGAATCCTACATGAAAGTAGTCAAAAGAATTCTCATGTACCTAAAGGGGAGTCAAGACTTAGCATTGTGGTATCCAAGAAGTGGGAGATGTGAGCTTGTTAGATTTGTTGATGCAAATTATGCAAGTTATGCAATTCTGGAATGCCCCATTTCATTGGTCTTTGCTTAGTTCTTGGGCTACTAAGAAACGTAATTCCATTGATCTTTTGACTACTAAAGCTGAGTATGTGGATGGTGCTCTTCTTGTGCTTAGCTTCCGTGGATTAAGCAATAATTGGAAGACTATGGAATCCTACGATGAGTATTTCTGTGAGGTTGAAATGAGAATGGTTTGTTGGTTATTACAGTGCGAAAGAAAAGGAAGTTGGATTTCTGTTATGATTGCTCATTCGTTAAGCACTTACATGCCCTTTACTTTGGTTTCTATTAATGTTTGTTGTTTTATATGATACCTTCTGTTGAGTTCCTTATGTACTACCTCTATGATATACCTTTGGCATGTTACTGTTATAGCAATGTCTTTACCTTGTCTGTTATTATTAGACCTACGCTTTTACTTGATTTAGTTTTTCAACATGTCCTCTTCGAATTCATGCCTTTACTTGTTATTAGCTTATAACTGTTACATGCCTGTAATTGTCACGTGCTTTACTTGCTAGATGCCTTAACCTGGTACATGCCTTAACTCACTGCATGCTTTTCACTTATAACATGTCTTCACTTACTATATGCTTTTACTTACTGTATGCCTTCACTTGTTAAATACCTTTACTTGCTACATGCTTCTACTTTCTACCTGATTTCATATATTGAAAGCCTTCATTTGATCTTTATTCTTACATGACAAACATCTTTACTCGTTTCATATTCGACTCTCCTTTGCTTAATCGGATTGGGTGACTTTTAAATTTGCTGTGTGTTAGGCTTTGTGCAAGCCTTGTCGTTATATATACGGTAGACTAGTCTTTGATATTGGACTTTTCATCTTACTCTATTTGAGTTATATTACCTAGTTGAATACCACATGTTAATTTCTTAGTGTTACAATGTGAACTTTTCCCGCATTTGGTTATTTTTGCGGATTCATATGATATTATTGATATTGGGATCGGGTTGCATGCCGTAACAGTATTTATTGATATTGGGATCGGGTTGCATGCCGCAATAGTATTTATTGACATTGAGATCGGGTTGCACGCTGTAATAGTATTTTATTGTTATTGGAATCGGGTTGCACACTGCAACGATATTTGATACTGATGTTCGGTTATGATCCTTGCGCGTACTTCACAATTATTGTTTCCTTCGTAGAAATGGTGATGAGGTTATGTATTATTTGCCATGTCAATTAACTTGCTCCATATCACTCTATTTGATAATCTTAACATTATTCGATATATCTCCTGCCTTATTGTTTTCCTGCTTATTACCTGCTAAGTGAGTATCTTTAACTTAAAACCCCGTCACTACTTCACCGAGGTTAGTCAAGATACTTAATGAGTATATGGGATTGGTTTTACTCATACTACACTTCTGTAACTTGCATGTAGATCTTGGAGCTACGTAGCTGAGGAAGACGAAGCCTTGCATTGAAGATGTACCTACGTTTCAGATTCAAGCTGCTTCTTGTTCATAGTAGCTTAGTATTTAAGTTCTGTTTATGTAAACTTAAACAAATATTATATTTATACTTCATATCAGTTTTGTAAATCTAAAGCATAGTGGCTCATGACTTGGGCTACCATTCTTTGGGGTAGTTGTATTGAATTCAGTTGTAGCTCCTAATATATATATTGTTGATGTCTCAGATTAGTTGTATCTTATATCATATAGCTTACGTAGCGGATTAGGTTAGGTGCCATCACAACTAGTTGGATTTTGGGTCATGACAGCCCTAGTTCAAATTGTTGTTCAGGGACTTAGAATAGGTCCGTTTTATTATTTAGGACTTCTGTGCAAAGTTTGGTCTTATTCAGAATTTGTTTGGTAGGAATCAGACACTTGGTTATGAATATTGTAATTCTTTGAGTTTCAAGGCCTGCATGATGTGTTTTAGTATTCGATTCATGGAATTAAATTTTATTTTGATGTTTTTAACTTGTGAGCGAGTTCGTAAGAGATTTATGTACTTGTGTGGATGTTCCGTGTGGAGCTCGAGGGGCTCCGGTAAGTTTTGGATGGATTTCGAAGTAGTTTGATGAAGCCTCAGTCTTGCTGGTACTGCAAACCCCGCATTTACGAGGGTCTGCTCGCATTTATAATTGTCCGCAATTGCGGACTCCTTATCACATTTGAAATTTTGGGCTGCCATGGGGGACCTCACAATTGTGAGGGATTTCTTCGCATTCACGACACTGGCTGGCAGGCAGGGCACTTCGCATTTCCGACGTTTGTGGTCGCATTTGTGACATTCACTGGGCAGTCTGGGTTTGCATTTATGAGTCTAAAAATTGGGGATTTGAGAATCTATTTGGACTCAATTTTGGGATCTAATCATATATTTGAACTCGTGGGGTCATCGGTAATCGGGATCTACCCCTTGACGTGGATTTTGATCGTGTGGGTCCGGTTGACTTTTTGTTCACTTTTGAGAATTGGATAAAGATTGAGACTTTATTGTTTAAAATTGATTCCTTTAGAATTGTTTGATCTTATATAGTTATTTTTGGCAAGATTTGAGCCGGACGGAGGTGATTTTTAAAGGAAAGGCATTTTTGGAGTATTAACTTGGCTTGTTTGAGTTAAGTATCTTGTCTAACCTTGTATGGGAGAAAAGTCCCCTTAGGATTTGGAATTAATTGCCTATTTGTGTTATGTGAAAAGCAATGTGTACACAAGATGATGAGCGTGTACATAAGTGCTATGTGTGGTATGCGACCAGATTAGACCATAGGCTTCTAATATACCTTATTTTGATGATATTCTTTATATGAAACGTGCCTAATCGCGTTGTTACTACATGAACTTGATTGCTACCATTGATTTAGCCACAATCATGCTTTATATATTGAACACCCATCCATATTTTATTAATGTCATGTCCTTGTACACCTTGTTGATAAATTATGAGCTCATGTTTTCTATGATAATTTGGCATATTGCATTGTGATAATTATGGAACATGTGGACATGTGAGGTGGATTGATTGAGAGTTGACACAAGATCTTTGATGTGCAATTGTGGTTATTGTTATGCACATGTGGAGAAATAAGGGTGGAGCTTTTGGGCTTGCACATGTGCAGAAATAAGGGTGGTGGTCTTGATTATGTGCATGTGACAGAATAAGGATGGCATTTCTTGATTATTACACATGCGATGAGAAATTAATGGTGTCTTGATGATGTTTATGTGATGGTTTGAGAGTAATTTTACTGATGATATTCATCTGACGAAAGATGGGTGCTAATTTGATCAAGTACATGCTTTATTTAAACTTCGCTATATATATTTAAACATGTTGCAATTGTTTTTGACATGCTATCATATGCCTTTGTTTCTACTTGATGGATTGTTGTCAAAGATGGATTTTCCTACGTTGAGTTATTATCACATGTTTAACGAGATTGTGGTATGGTATTCCATTATATATACTCTTGTTGCCAATTATTGATATGTTGAACGGGTTTTTTAGCTAGTGTGTATCACATGCTTGAACCTCGTCACTATTTCACCGAGGATAGTTTTGATACTTACTATGTATTGATTGTGGTATACTCATACTATACTTCTGTACATTTTGTGCAGATCCGTGTTGGAGGTAGCGGACCTAGGGAGGGATTGCATACATTGATCGCGAGAATTCAAGGTAAAGCTACATGACCGTCTCAGTCCCTTAGAGTCTCATCCTTATGTTGATACTGTTATTTTCATATTCAAAGAGTACTGTATTTTTGAGATTTCTGTATGTATCCAGTTTAGATCTTATGACTCTGTACTATCTAGTTCTAGGGAGTTGTATTCTGTGTTTCTATGTTGGTCCTATCTTATCGTTGTTTTCAATGTTCATTGTTAATTCAATCTCATTATATCTTACTTTGGTAATTCAATATTGTTGATGTGATTAGCTTACCTAGTCTTGAAGGTTTGGTGCCATCATGACCACTTTGGCGGAATTTGGATCGTGACACTTATCTTATCCAGAAAAAGTCCTTCACCTTCTAAAATGCCCTTTCCTCTAACTTTGGCCTCTTAATGCTCCAAATCTAGTCAAACAATACTCAACGAGGTCAAATAAAGTCATAAAATTCAACTTCCAATAATAAAGCTTTAATCTTTAATTAAATTTCAAAAGTCAACAATAGTGAGCACGGGTTCACATGGTCAAAATTCAAGTCAAAATTCGGATCCCGTTGAACCATAACCCTACGAGTACAAACATGAAATTAGTTTTTATCGAAGTCCAATTCGATGTTAAAAATTCCAAATTTTGCTGTCTTATGTTTTGGACAAAAATCCCAAATTCTAGTCTTTGATTACATGTTCTAGGTATAAAATTCATGAATAATAGAGGTTTATGAATAAATTCAAGTAAAAATTACTTACCCTCAATATTGGGGAGAAAACACTCTTTAAAATCTCCTCCTCCCTTCTCAAAACTCAAAAATGGTGAAAATAAGCTAAATCCCAAAATTTGGACAAAATATACTCTAGACATCATCTCTTTATCGCCATCATGATTGTTGTCACACGACTGCAAAGAATAACTCCTAGCTACTTTACGCGATGGCGACCCCTCTCACGTGTTTGCGAAGAACAAACCCCCGGTCCCCGATATCCTTATACGTGATCGCTACCCTATGCCACACGATCGCGACCCTATGCCATGTGATCACGATTAATATTCCTAACAGCAGATGTCAGCTGCTACAACAAGTCCAAAATGATTGAAAACTGCCTCGAAACTCATAAGAGCTTCTTGGGATCTCTCTAAATCATTCCGGCTAGTCCGTATACCCTCCACAAACTTGTCCAAAGGCTCAAAATACAAATAACAACATCAAAACTAGAAATTGAAGATCGAATCAGATCATGAAGCTCTCTTAAATTTATAAATTCCAACTTTCTAAAGACTTGCCCAAATCACACTCGAGCACATCGGGTGCTCAACTGAGCATTCGTACTAGTCAAATATCACCATACGAACATATAAGAATCTTCAAAATACTAATACATGGTCGTTTATCCAAAATATTAACTTTGGTGAACTCTTCCAACTTAAAGTCTCTAGTTAGGAATTAGGTATTCCAAATCATTCCCAAACCTCATGAAACCAAACTACCCATTCCCGTAAGTCATAAAATATAGAATAAATCTATAGAATTTCTCAAATAGAAAAATGGATTATAGAATTCAAAACAACTGGTTGGGTTGTTACAATCAATTATTATTGTCTTTAACTACATGTGGCCCACAAATGAGAGCATGGGGGACCACCTCCAAAAGAGGGTCTTCAATACCATGACTAAAAAATAAGCCCAATACCTCTTAATTACGATACAGCCAAAATTATACAATTGTTCACTATTTTCAATCTGTACAATTTTTTCCGGCCGAGGGTTAAATACATAAAAGAAAACTACAATAGTAACAAACACAATACTCCTTGTATAATACTCAACCTCAAATAAAGATTATTGGTCCATATCTATAGGAAACTCTCTCACCTCACTTTGAGAAATGTATTTGGCGACATGAGATTTGATAAAAGCTTCACCATGATGAAACCAGAAAAGAATATATTATTTAACTGACATGTCTTTGATTTTACCCTACAGTGAAAAGGAAAAGGGCAAAAGAAATGCACACGTCAGAAGATTCGGAAACAACAAATGGAAATCCTAGGGTAAAAATGCTATTTTCGATAGACAGTTTGAGTAGAGATGTCTAAATGAAAAAGGAGCCAACTTTAAGGGGCCGCTTATGGATTTATCTACTTGGTCGAACAACGGCTATAATACTAAAAATTATGTTTTTATATTTTTCCCTTCACAAAGAACTTCTTATAGTTGGTCTTGATTATGCGCATATGGTGGGATAAGGATGGCATTTCGTGATTATTGCACATGCGGAGAAAAATGAATGGCATCTTGATAATGTTTATGTGATGGTTTGAGGGTGATTTTCTTGATGATATTCATCTGACGAAACGTGGGTGATATTTTTGATCAAGTACATGCTTTCTTTAAATTTTGTTATATATATTTCAACAAGTTGCAATTGTATTTGACATGCTATCATATGCATCTGTTTCTACATGATGAATTGTTTTCAAAGATAGATTTTCCTACGTTGAGTCGTTATCATATGTTTTAACGCGATTGTGGTATTGTATTATATATATATATTCTTTTTGCGGGTTATTGATATATTTCACAGGTTTTTTAGCTACTGAGTATCACATGCTTGAACCTTGTCACTATTTTTGTAGAGGTTAGTCTTGATATTTGTTGGGTAGCGATTGTGGTATAATAATACTACACTTATATATATTTTTGTACAGATCCTGGTGTTGGAGGCAATGGAATGAGGGAGTGAGTCCATACATTGATCAAGAGGATTTAAGGTAAAGCTGCATGATCGTTGCAGTTCCTTGGAGTCCCACCCTTATGTTGATACTGCTATTTTCATATTCAAAGAATATTGTATTTTGAGATTTCTTTATATATCCAGTTTAGAGCTCATGACTCTATACCACCTAGTTCTGCAGAATTGTATTGTGTGTTGCTATGTTGGGATTATGTTATCATTATTTCCGTTGTTCATTGTTAATTCAATCTCATTATGTCTTACTTTGGTAATTCAATATTGTTGATGTGATTGGCTTACATAGTATTGAAGTTTAGGTGTCATCACGACTCCTTTGGTGGAATTTGGATCGTGACACGTATCTTATCTGAAAAAAGGCCTCCACTTTCCAAAATACCATTTCCTCTAACTTTGGCCTACGAATGCTCCAAATCTAGCCAAACAATACTCAAAGATGTCAAATGAAGTCATAAAAATCAACTTCAATTAATAAAGCTTCAATCTTTAATTAAATTTTAAAAGTCAACAAAAAGTGAGCATGGGCCCACATGGTCAAAAGCCAAGTCAAAATTCGGATCCTCTTGAATAATAACCCCACGAGTCCAAATATGTTATTAGTTTTAAAATCCAAGTCCAAATCAATGTTCAAAATTCCAAATTTTGCTCTCTTATGTTTTAGGCAAAACTCCCATATTCTAGTATTTGATTCCATGTTTTAGGTATAAACATTTATGGATAATCAAGGTTTATGAATAAATTCAAGTAAAAATTATGTACCCTCAAGGTTAGGGGGTTAAATCCATCTTACAAATATCCTCATCCCCTTCACAGAATTAAAATATGGTGAAAATAAGCTAAATACCAACATTTGGATAAAATATACCCATGGCAGTATCTCTTTATCACCACCGCGTCTTCTGATGCATGACCGCGTAGAATAACTCCCAGCTGCTTTGCGCGATCGTGACTGTGACCCCTCTCACATATTCGCAAAGAACAAACCCCTGGTCCCCCATATCCTTCTATGCGATCGCGACCCTGTGCCACACGATCACGATTAATACCCTGACAGCGGATGTCAGCTACTGCAACAAGTCCAAAAATGATCTGGAGCTACCTCGAAACTCATCAGAGCCCCTTGGGACCTCTCTATATCAATCTAGCAAGTCTGTATACCCTACACAAACTTGTCAACAGACTCAAAATACAAATAACAACATCAAACCTAGAAATTGAAGATCAAATCAAATCATAAAGCTCTCTTAAGTTCATAAATTTTTAACTTCCCAAAGACTTGCCTGAATCAATACCCGATGCCCTCGGGTGCTCAACCGAACATCCGTACTAGTCCAAATCACCATATGAATCTATAGAAACCTTCAAAATACCAATACGTGATCGTTTATCCAAAATATTGATTTTGGTCAAACCCTTCCAACTTAAAGCATCTAGTTAGGAGTTAAGTATTCCAAATCATTCCTGAACTTCATGAAACCAAAACTACACATTCTTGTTAGTCATAAAATATAGAATAAACCTATGGAATGTCTCAAATAGAGAAATGAGATATATAACTCAAAATAACCTGCTGGATCGTTACAATTAGTTATTATTGGATTCAATCACCTATGGCACACAAATAAGAGCACGAGGGACCACCTCCAAAAGAGGGTCTTCAATAACATGACTAATAAATAAGTTCAATACCCCTTATTTAAGATACAACCAATATTATGCAATTGTTCATTATTTTCAATCTGTACAAATTTTTCCAACCAAGGGTTAACGACATAAAAAATCCAACTGTAACATACACGATACTCCTTGTATAATACTCAAGCTCAAATAAATATTAGTGGTCCTTATCTATAGGAAGCTCTCTGCTCTCACTTTCACCAATGTATTTGGCACAAGAGCTTTGATAAAAGCTTCACCATGGTGAAAACAGAAAAGAATATATTCTTTAACCGACATGTCTTTGAATTTACCCTACAATAAAAAAGAAAAAAGGCAAAGAAATGCACACATCAGATGATTAAGAAACACCAAATGGAAATCATAAGTTTTCGTCTAAAAGTTCAAAAAAAACTTTGCAGTAACAAAACCCCTAATAAAATAAAAACAGTATTAAAATAGCTAAAATGACACTTACCACTACTAGAACAACGAGCAATAACACTACTGGTATGTAAATCCAACAACAATGAAAGTCCGCTATAAGAAGTGATCCAAACTAAAGCTGAAGTTGATGAAAGACGGATGAAATTTAAGACGATATTTGGATTATAGCCTTCAAACCAACGAAAAACCACTAAATCCATGGTTTCACCTCCTATGGTTTGAGATTTTTGTTAGCAGGGTGAGAGACAATGTTTGTAATTTGGAATTTAGGTAAAAAGTGAAAACGGTTATTTTATTTCAACTCGGTGTGGGTTATCTTCATGGGTGTGGGTTAATTTTTTCAGGTTGGGTCCTAGGTGGATAATAAGTCTAAGTGGTAGCCAATAATTCGTTGACTTTATACGTGGGTAGTTCTTATGAACACGCGCTTGAGTTATAAGTTGAAGTCAGCATTTTGTGTTTAAATAGTATATGAGGGAAGAGGTTAGAGTGTCAAAATAGAAAAGGTTTGAGTAGAAGTGTCTAAATGTAAAACAGAGCCAACTTTAAGTGGGCGTTTATGGGTTTATCTACTTGGTCGAACAACAACTATGATTCTAAAAACTATGTTTTTATATTTTTCCCATCACAAAGAACTTCTTATACTTTGGCAAAGAAATAAATAGTTTAGGGAGAATTAAGAGGATAGGGTGAAAGTTAGAAAACAGGTACATACATTAAAGGTGCAAAATGCTAAAAATCACCTAAATCATGAAAAAGAATAAGAAAATGTGTACGCAGAGGAAGATGAAATTAATGTCTTAATTTGATTCAATTATGAATCTTGCTTTAGATTTCATTAGAAATTACAATTACTATGGAGGAGTATGCTAGCTATAAATAACTCCATGGTACTCGAATTCCATAAATATCTGATAATACAATTAGTTTCTTCTTAGTTAATTAGCTCTCTTCTTTTGCCCTTAAATCTTCAAAGAGCTAGCATTGAATTATTATGGTGGTTGAATGAATTAAGCGTACTTAAACTTGGTTTGAAGATCTTTAGTAAGCCAAGAATGTGACTTTGAAGAAAACAATTTTTAAAAAAAAGTTCGTTAGCCGATTAAAGTATAATTAAGCCACGTAGGTGTCTTGATTTGCTATCATTTTTGGATCTATATTTATTCTCGTCATGTTGGGAAATCAAAATAGAGAGATGTATATTTAACAAGATCATTGTTGCAATTCGAAACACTAAACAAACGTATTTTTTGGTCCTTTAAGACAATATATATAGAGTTCTTTGAAACTAGAGATATAACATATAGATATTAGACACATAGTTCTTGCTTGGTTTTGGTGACATTCCGTATAAGGCATACTACTACTGCTAATGGTACTATTACTACTACTGCTAATGCTACTCTACTGCTACTTCCTCTTTTGCTGTTGCTGCTGCTGTTGTTGTTGCTGCAGCTGTTATTGTTGCTGCTGTTGTTGTTGCTGCAATTGTTGTTGCTGCTACTTCTGCAGCATCTGATGCTGGAAGCTCAAAGGAATTGAAGCCAAGGGAAATCAGATGGCAAACACATAGTTGGTTGCTCGCACGAAATAGTCGTCATTGCTTGCAAACACTAAATTGA
This sequence comes from Nicotiana tomentosiformis, assembly GCF_000390325.3. Taxonomy (NCBI): domain Eukaryota; kingdom Viridiplantae; phylum Streptophyta; class Magnoliopsida; order Solanales; family Solanaceae; genus Nicotiana; species Nicotiana tomentosiformis. The sequence goes on from NC_090815.1 coordinate 81,286,992, forward strand.
AAGAAAAAACAACTCAAACACAGAATCCACCTAAAACCGGTGATGATAGATAAGCCAAATTTTCTATTCATAGTATGATATATAATCTTTCTGCTACTGTTTAAATAAGATATGGTTTATGAAAATAACTAATCAATCAATATCGAAGAATGCTTAAAAGAATTAATTCCGCAAATGAGATCAAAAAATTATTTTAAATGGGATGGAGAGTGTGTATCAATTTTATTTTCAAGCGTTATTCTTCTTTTTATCCTTAAAAAGTATTTGGAAGCATGGAGTATTTGCAAGAAAGAGTTAATTAAGCCCCAAGGCATCACAACATAAGCACATCGATGGGGTCAAGGGTTAGAAATCAAAGAACAAAAGGAGAGAACGTTATCAAATAAGCAATGGCTAATTAAGAAGAGATGATAAATCCAATACTTTAACATGGTGACTCATTGATTCAATTTCGATGAATTGGAATTGGAATTGGATTCCATCATCTTCATCATTGTTATTGTCCTGAGCGCTCTTCATGAGTGTGATGGCCACAACTTGAGATGTGATATATGAAAGAGTGGTAAAGCACGAGTTTATATAGGGAGGGAATGGAACTCCAGGGTTTTCTTTTTTAATTTGTTTCCTTCTTTATTATTGTAACTAATAATTAATAGTAAGTTGTTATAAGTAAAATCAGATTCACTTCCAGACAAATATTTGGTCATTATTTATTGTCTTTTCGAGATTTTTTCCCTTCCATTAAAAGATATTGAACAAACTTTCTAATCTTGATCTTACAATTGCAGTATATGGAAAAAAAGAGCCTTTACCTAACTTCTCTTGAACTACGTACTATTTTTTCTTTTTTCATGTGAATCACGTACTAAGTATTCTACGAAAAATTAATGTCATCCTCCTACGAAACCTTTATATACACTTGTATTTGGTATCCATACCAAAGACTTCAAAGCGAAGCCTTTATGTGCCTCTATTATTGACAGAAAAATGATAAATCGTGAAATTTTTGGCTAGGCCGCTGAAAAAATATGAACACCTGGATTAAATTTTTTTAAAATTTTTTCAACGAGCTTTCCTTCGCAACAAAGTAATGACCGCATAAAAGGATATGTCCAACTGCAAAACTATCGAAAACTATGACGTTCTGCGTAAGTAATGCCATAGCTGTCAAAAATTATAGTTTCCTAATATTCTGGGACCCTTTTTCTATGGCTTGTTTATTGAAAAGAATGCCATGGCCTTCAAAAGCTTAGAAAACTTACTAGCATAATGGGTATATTCCAGAACTATAGATATGTGCACTTGCAATACCTCTTATGACATAACATAAACTAAGTTCAGGAAATTTGCTACTAAGGAATACTGAAAATGTATTAAACATCAAATAGTTTCTACTGACTGCAATCTGTCCTACACATATTACATTAAATTTACATCATATAATTAAATAACAGTTATTTTACTTTAATTAAGAGTCCAACTGTCACGACTCAAAATCTAACCCGTCGTGATGACGCCTATCGCGATACTAGGCAAGCCGACATTTCCAAAACACTTTCAACATTTAACATAAATGAATTAATATATTTAAAATAACCGGAGTCTTTTATAAAAACGGGATAAAACCCAAAGCATAAGTACGGAAAAATAGTCCGACATCGGGGTGTCACTGAGTCATGAGCATCTAGATATCCAGTAGAATACAAACAGTGTCTAAGTATCAATATAGAAAAGAAAGAAAACATAAAAGGAGAGACAATGTCTGCGGACACCGGCAGCTACCTCGTAGTCTCCAATACTCGATCGCGCACGAACTCAACGACCTCCGTGATCAAACACACCTAGACCTGCACATGAAGTGCATGGTGTAGCATGAGTACAACCAACTCAGCAAGTAACAGAAATAAATAAGGAACTGAGAAGGTAGTAACGAGCTATACAAATACAATTCATTTTCAATAATTCCACCAAAGAATAGACATGCTTTCAAATCCGGCAGTTCAAGTCAAATCAGTTTATACAGTTACAGTGCAGGTAATTCGGATGTAGAATCTTTCAAAAATTTCACAACAATGACAGATAGCAACTAAGTGCATCAACAAATGAAAAAAATAAGTATAGCCTCTCAGGGCAACAGACTCTCAACTCGTCACAATAGCTCAATCACTCGGCTCTCAGCCCTCAGTACTCACACTCAATAAGTACCTACGCTCACTGGGGGTGTGCAAACTCCGTAGGTGCTCCTTCAGCCCAAGCACTATATCGCTGCGGCGTGCAGCCCAATCAAATATAAATAGCCATAAGGCTAGTTGCGTCGTGCAACCCGATCCATATATATATACAGCTCTGAGGCTTGTTGAGGCGTGCAACCCGATCCATATATACATACATATAGCTCACAGCTCGGCACTCATGCCCTAACTCAGTCACCAACCTCTCTAGTCTCTCGGGCTCTCAAAAATCATAAAGATCAGCCCAAACAAAAATAACATAGTGTATCAACAAGAATCAAGAAGAGACTAAGATATGATACGCAAGTAAAACCACGACTGAGTACAAGACAATAATTAGTAAATACTTTAACAAGTACACGACCTTTGCGGATCACAACGGTACCATCACATAGCCTAAGCATGATTTCTAACATGATTTGCAGTCAAATTTCTATAGCACAAAGAGAACAGGTAATTAACAATAGGATATTCGACTTTATAGTCTCACGAGATGGACCAAGTCACAATCCTCCACGGTGCACGCCCACACACCCGTCACCTAGCATGTGTGTCACCTCCAAAATAGTCACATCATGATAGGTTTAAGTTCAAGTTTCAATGATGACAATATTATCTTATGTTATATTTGCAGGACTAACAAAAAGGAAAGAATGGAGATGCTCAGCAAGATGTTGTTGCTATATCAATGATCAATCAAGAGAAGCAAATTTATTCATCCAGAGTTAAGCTCACTCCAGGCAGATCAAAGGCATCAACGCTGATGCCAAGGGAAGATGCAATTCATATCAAACAAAGGGGAAGAAGAAAGGACAAAAGACATGGGAGACAAGTTGAATGGAAAACACATTATAGTGGGAGACACTTGGAAGAGGTGCTTCTTGTCATCAAGCACTCGTTGGATTATTTGAAAGCCACCAAATAAAGACCATTTGACATACGCCCATCCTCAAGGAAAATATGAAGCATCTCAGTATAGAATAGTGCACTCCACAGTTTCTAGCCCATCTCTCTCGGTATGGAACAAAGTATTCCAAGACGAAATCAGAGACACTCTGCTCGAATACAACACTCAGCTCTTTGAAAGAATCAGAGACAGAAAGATAGAATTTGTGCAACTACATACATTGTATTCTAAGTCTGTCTACTTCTTAGTTCATACACTGGAATCTTTAGTTATCAGTGTCTCAAAAGATAAAAATATCTAGAACGCAAAAGAGATTTATGTCAATTATTCAGAACGCAAAGTGCGACACTGTTCGTTGATGGTGAACGTGTTAAAACCATCTGAATTGTAACATTTTTAAAGATCTTAAGGAAACCCTTGTGACCCAAGGAAAACTAGATGTAAGTACTACAACGGTACCGAACCAGTATAAATCGCTGTGTGCTATTTAATATTCTTCACTTCTTACCTTAATTCTGCATTGTGATCAGTCAACTAATATTGTGTTAGTCGACTAATTTTTAAATAGTCAACAATTCCCCCCCCCCCCCCTTCTTGTACGTTCAATTGGTATTAGAGCAAGGCTCACAATCTTGCCTAACCGCTAGTGAGGAAATGGTCATGGGATCCAATACTGTTGTTGTTGCTCTCTTTCAAGAAGGGACTTCTCAGGTCCGACCCCCTTACTTCAACGGTCAACATTTCTTTCACGGGAAAGTTCGCATGGAAACATATACTATGTCATATGACATCAAGGTATGACGCGTGATCAAAAAGGGAAATCTTCCAATTCCTCCCAAGAAGGATGCAAATGGTCAAGTCATCATATCTACTTATCCTCTTGACTTCGATGATTACACTGATGAACAAGCTGTTGTCATCACTATTAATGTAAAAGCAAAAAATCTACTGTATAATGCTTTCAGTGGAGAAGAATATGAAAAGATATCAAGTTGCAAAACTGCAAAAGAAATGTGGGACAAACTGGAAGTCACTTACGAAGGAACCAACAAAGTGAAAGAGACTAGGATAAACCTCTTGGTTCAGGACTATGAGTTATTTCAGATGAATGATGGTGAATCTGTAGAAGAAATATTTTTCAGGTTTAGCAAAATACTTGGAGACCTCAAATCATTTGGAAGACCTATTAAAAGTGGCGAACAGGTGAGAAAGATCCTCAGAAGTCTACCTACAATTTGGCAGGCAAAGGTCATTGCATTAGAATGTCAAGATCTGGACAAAATTTCCTATGATAAGCTCAGAGGTGATCTAATTGCTTTTGAGAACAATCATCTTGACAGACAAATTCAAGAGAAGAAGAAAACCATTGCTTTCAAGGCAATTGTGGCTAAACCAGAAAATGAAGAAGAAGAAGAAGAAGAAGAAGAAGGAGGAGGAGGAGAACAAGATGAAAACATTGCAATGCTCTCCCAAGTCGTAACCAGCATGGCGAGAAGAAACAGAAATAACATAAGAGGGAAGTCCAACTTCAGGAAAGGAAGGATGAGAAATGAAGTTGATAAAAATGATGGAAGATGTTACGAATGTGGGATGTTTGGTCATATTCAAGCTGACTGTCCGGAATTAAAGAAGAAGCTTAGCAGAAACTTACAAAAGAAGAAAGCTTTCGGGGCATAGAGTGATGAGGAAGAATCTGATCACGAGGAAATTGCTAACATATGTTTCATGTCTCTAAGTAACAATGAAGATTTAGGAAAACTTGGACTAATGGCAGACAACAATGATGAGGAAGACGACTCAAGAGAACCTTGTTCAGTGTCAGATGAAGGAACTAGTGAGGTACATACTCCTTTATGTCCCAATTGTTATGAACTTCTAGATTTTGTTGATATTGCTCCTGCAGACATAGAAAGAGTAGTAAATGAGCTCAGAAAAATCAAGAGAGAAAAAGAGAGAGAGAAGAAAGACTGGGCTTTGAAAATAGAAGTGTGCGAAATTGAGCGGGATATGCTTCAAGATGAAGTAAATGAACTTAAGCTTCAATTGAATGGCTTGCAAAAAACTACGAGCCTCAGTCCAATCAAGTCAAATCAAACTGCTCATCATAAAATGAAAATCGCCTGTTCTTTTTGTGGTAAAAATGGCCATAGTACTAATAATTACATGATTAGAATTAGAGATGAAAGTAGTACTGGTAACTCTAACAGCTTATCCTGCTCCTATTGTGGTAAAAGAGGTCACATCTCAAATCATTGCAGGTTAAAAAATAACAGGAGATGGGTCTGGAGACCAAAATCTTCAAATCAAACTAACACTCAGCAGTCTAACCATTCAGGACCTAAGCAAGCTTGGGTACCTAAAAATGAGTAATCTTGTTTTGCAGGAACACCGCAAGAAGAATCAAAAAGGAAAAATGGTATCTCGATAGCGCATTTTCCAGACATATGACGGGTGACAAACAACTGTTCAAATCAGTCACCAAGCTAGATAGAGGAGTAGTTACGTTTGGTGAAAAATCCAAAGGAAATGTTATTGGTGTTGGAAAAGTTCCTTTAAGCTCAACTTGTGATGTAGATGAAGTCTACCTAGTTGATGAACTTGGCTATAATCTTCTCAGCATCAGTCAACTATGTGACAATGATTATGAGGATCGTTTTAAGTAACATGGCTAGTTTATAGAAGATGAATCAGGTAATATCATTCTCTCAGGTAATAGAGACAAAAATAGCTACACTATCAAGAACTTAGAAAAAATTGGGGATCAAATCTGTCTTACATCCATGGTTGAAGATCCCTGGGTTTGGCATAGAAAACTTGGCCATGCAAGCATGCATACTATTCAAAAACTGTCTAAATATGATCTTGTTAATGGACTCCCAAAACTAGATTTTTCGAAAGATCATATCTGTGATGCATGTCAACTAGGAAAACAAACTCGCTCATTTTTCAAAGTCAAAAACATTGTTTCTACCTCTAAACATCTTTAATTGCTGCATACAGATTTATTTGGTCCTACTAGAACTGCTAGTATAGGAGGTAAAAAATATGCTTTTGTTCTTGTAGATGATTTCTCTAGATTTACCTAGGTTATGTTTCTTAGTCATAAAGATGATGCTCTGAAGAATTTTGAAGTTTTTTGTAAGAAGGTTCAACGAGAAAAGGGATACTACATCTTTACTATCAAAAGTGATCATGGAGGTGAGTTTGAAAGTAGAGCTTTTGAAATTTTCTGCAACGATCAAGGAATCTATCACAATTTCACCTCACCAAGATCACCACATCAAAATGGAGTAGTAGAGCGTAAAAACAGAACCTTGCAGGATATGGCAAGAACCATGATCATGGAAAACACTCTACCTCATCATTTTTGGGCAGAAGTTGTGAGTACAGTATGTCACATCATCTAAAGATGTCTGATTCGACCAATTCTAAAAAAAACTCCTTATGAACTGTGGAATGGTAAGAAACCAAATATCAACTATTTCCACCCCTTTGAAAGCAAATGCTTCATCCATAATAATGGGAAGGATAATCTTGGTAAGTTTGATCCAAAAAGTGATGAAGGTATGTTTCTTGGTTACCCTCCTTCAAGTAGAGCTTACAGAGTTTATAATAAGAGAACCTTATGTATTGAAGAATCTATTCATGTTATTTTTTTTTTATACTAACCCTCATCCAAGGAATGAATATATTCCTGAAGATAAGGAAATTTTATGTGCTCCTAAGTCAATTATTATAGGTAAGGATCATAAAAATGAGTGAGCTAATCAACAGACTCAATTAGCTGAAGTACCACTAGAAGATTTTGACCTACTCCAACCAGATCAGTCGACTTCTCAAGAAAGGGTGACTCCAGTAATTACTCCAAATGAATGAAAGAGTGAACCGGGATATCCTCACAAATTCATTATAGGAGTGAACCGGGATATCCTCACAAATTCATTATAGGAGATCCACAGGAGGGGATAACTACAAGGAAATCTCAAAAGAACAAATCTCATGTAGCTCTCATTTCTCAAATTGAGCCCAAGAAAGTGAATGAAGCTCTAAAGGATTCTCATTGGATTAGTGCTATAAAATAAGAATTAGATAAGTTTGAAAGAAATGAAGTGTGGAAATTAGTTCCAAAGCCTCAAAACTCTTCTGTTGTTGGAACTAAGTGGGTCTTCAGAAACAAATTGAATGAATCAGGTCAAGTTGTTCGAAACAAAGCAAGACTAGTGGCTCAAGGTTATTCTCAACAGGAAGGAATTGACTATGATGAAACCTTTGCACCTGTGACAAGACTTGAATTCATTCGAATACTACTCGCCTTTGCTGCTCACAAATGATTCAAATTATTTCAAATGTATGTTAAAAGTGCGTTCCTAAATAGTTATATCTCTGAAGAAGTATACGTAAAGCAATCACCTGGCTTTGCAAATTCCACCTTTCCAAATCATGTATACAAGCTAACTAAAGCCCTATACGGTCTCAAACAAGCTCCTCGAGCATGGTATGAAATGTTAAGTTCTTTCCTTCTAAATCAAGGTTTCAAATGAGGTAATATCGATACAACCTTTTTTATTAAATAATCCAGGTCAGGTAATCTTATTACTCAAATTTATATAGATGATATTATTTTTGGTAGCCCTAACTCTGTTCTTTGTGAAGAATTTATTCTTTCCATGAAATGAGCATGATGGGAGAACTGACCTTCTTCCTTGGGCTTCAAATCAAGCAGTCCCCTAAAGGGATTTTTATCTTCCAAACCAAATATACCAATGAACTTATCAAAAAGTTTGGGATGGAAGATGCTAAGGCTATTGGTACTCCAATGAGTCCAACTACCATGCTAGATGAAGATAGCAATGGAAAAATGTTGATGAAACCATGTATAGAAGGATGATTGGCTCTCTACTATATCTAACTGCCAGTCGACCAAATATCATATTCAGTGTATGCAAATGTGCTAGATTTCAGTCGGCTCCTAAAGAATCTCATCTCTCTGCTGTTAAATGAATTATTAGATATTTAATTGGTACATCTGAACTGGGACTATGGTATGATCACTCTAACAATTTCTCTCTAAGAGGCTTTTCAGATGTTGATTTTGCAGGAGACAATATTGATAGGAAAAGTACCAGTGGGACATGTCAATTGTTAGGAAATGCATTAGTATCTTGGCACAGCAAGAAATAAAATTGTGTTGCACTATTAACGACTGAGGCAGAATACCTAGCTGTTGGAAGCTGTTGTACACAAGTTCTATAGATTATGCACCAACTTCTTGATTATGATTTATCTCTTACATCCACTCCTATCCTTTGTGACAATACTATTGTTATCTGTTTATAAAAGAATTTTGTGCATCATTCTAGAGCAAAGTATATAGAAATTAAATATCATTTTATCCGTGATCATGTAGCAAAAGGTGACATTGTTTTAGAGTTTATTGGTACGGATTCTTAAATTGCTGAAATCTTATATGTGATCTAATTTCTTTTCTGTGTAAACATAATTTTTGCAAGTACCGTCGTTTAGTCACTGCCAAACCATCATTTCCGTCTGAACTTGGCCTTTCCATTAACCAAGGCGCCTCTTCGCTCTTCCCAAAATTTTCAATAAAAACCCTCCATCTTCAATACTCCTCTCATTCTCTACCAAATAACCCTTCACACCATAGCCAAAAGAAATCCCTCCTATGCAACCAGACGTAGTCGAAGGTTTCAAAAACCACTTAACACTGAAGTGCCTGTGGATGTGGAGTCGTCCATTGACTCAGATTTTCTCGGAACAGACAATGAAAGCAACAAATCGTCTGAAAATCCTCCAATTAGCCCAAAAAAGGCCGACAAGAGAACCATGGAGCAAACCTCCAAAAAGGCTGCATGCAAGAAGGGTAAAGTGGAATGCTTGGAATTTGGTCCCGAGGACAAATTAATCTTCTAAGGTCCCAGTGAAAAGGCAAGGTTTGAATCATACAAATCAAAATCCATGGCTTATGGGCGCTCTGTACGTCTCTCTCTTATGAAAAGTCTTCATTGTGATGTGACTGCAATTATTGATTTTCAGCACCTTTCCCCTCTCTTTGACAATATTGGAAACTCTGTGTATGAAGAACCTGTTAAAATGTTTTATGTAAATCTTTTCGTGAATGATAAAGATGATTTGGAATCTATGGTCTTAGGGACTAGAATCGTTTTGGACTCGTACCAATTTGAAAAGATCTTTTCTGCCAAGTTTAGTGGGTATGATGTGTTTGTCCAAAATTCTTGGCCCAAAGATTTTGAAGTATCTTTTGATGAAGAAATTTTTTTTTTGTCCGATAACCCCCTTGACATTGGCCCCAAAAATCTTGAGTTTGAACACCGTGTCTTGGCCCACATGATTGCCACTACTCTCCTTCCCAGATCTGGGTCCCTTAGCTCTTTGTCCACTAGAGATGTCTTTGTCCTCTACTGCCTGGTTAATAATAAACTTCTTGATTAGTTTATGTGGATTCGTCATTTTATGCTTTAGAGTATCAGGGATATATCCTCCTCTGCTGCATGTCTGCCCTATGGTCTTCTCATCTCTCATATTCTAGAAGTCATGAAAGTAGACTTGGCACCATTTACACCCAAGTACATCACCAGTACTTATGATAAGATAACTTTTTCAATGATGGGGTACACTCTGGGTGATGATGGATGGGTTAGGCGAGCCAAGGTTGAAAGTGCTCCAGTACCAGTTGAAGTCCAAAATGATCAACCAACTTCTCAGTCGACTGCCTCTCAAAGTTACCTTGATGGAGTCAAGCTGCTTCTTGTAGAGATAAAAGAACAGGTAGATAAAATCAGGGACGTCACCAATGAAATAGGTACAGATGTGGCCAAGCTCAGGATGGACATAGGAGCCACACGGAGATAAGGAACCAGGACTTTCAATTCTATGAGTGAAAAGATGGACAAACTCGTCAAGGACGTTAAAAATTCCTATGAATCCTTCTGTACAAAAGTGATCAACACCCTCAAATACTTCCTGAGAAGAAGTTAATACATCTTACCATGATGTTATGCCAAACAATTTCTTTTGCTTATGCTTATTTTGGGTTTGTACTAACTAAGCCTCTGCTGAAGGTACTACTTCTGCCGCTCTAACCACCTTATTAGTATGTACTTTTTATCCTATATTATTCTGTGTGCTCTTCTTTCCTTTTTGATTGATGTCAAAGGGGGAGAAAAAATGTGAGTAAACACCAGCAGGAGGACCTGCAATTATAGTTATTCAAGAGAAGATGGAAACATCATAATATCAGGGGGAGCAACACAACTCAGGGGGAGCAACATCTTCAAAGGGATGTATCCTAAATTATTGTTTACTCCTTCTTGATTGTCATCATAAAAAATGGGGAGATTGATAGGTTTAAGTTTAAGTTTCAATGATGACAATATTATCTTATGTTATATTTGCAGGACTAACAAAAAGGAAAGAATGGAGATTCTCAACAAGATGTTGTTGCTACATCAATGATCAATTAAGAGAAGAAAATTTATTCATCCAGAGTTAAGCTCACTCCAGGCAGATCAAAGGCATCAACATGGATGCAAAGGGAAGCTGCAATTCACATCAAAAAAAGGGGAAGAAGAAATGACAAAAGATATGGGAGACAAGTTGAGTGTGAAACACATTATAGTGGGAGACACTTGGAAGTGGTGCTTCTTGTCATCAAGCACTCATTGGATTATTTGAAATCCACCAAATAAAGACCATCTGACATACGCCCATCCTCAAGGAAAATATGAAGCATCTCGGTATGGAACAATGCACTCTATAGTTTAAATAATTTCTAGCCCATCTCTCTCGGTATGGAACACAGCACTCCAAGAGCATTCCAAGAAGAAATCAGAGACACTCTGCTCGAATACAATGCTTAGCTCTTTGAAAGAATCAGAGATACCTTGCTGGATTAAAATACATACGCAAAAAAATGCTTGCCTATAAGTTACTGGAAAAATCAAGCAGCATTTGCGCAACTACAAACATTGTATTCTAAGTATGCCTACTTCTTAGTTCAAACACTGGAATCTTTAGTTATCAGTATCTCAAAAGATAGAAAGATCTAGAACGCAAAAGAGAGTTGTGTCAATTACTCAGAACTCAAAGTGCGACACTGTTCGTTGATGGTGAATGTGTTAAAACCATCTGAATTGTAACATTTTCAAAGATCTTAAGGAAACCCTTGTGACCCAAGGGAAACTGGATGTAAGTACCATAACGGTACCAAACCAGTATAAATCGTTGTGTGCTATTTACTCTTCTTCACTGCTTACCTTCATTCTCCATTGTGATCAGTCAACTAATACTTGTGTTAGTCAACTAATTTTTAAATAGTCAACAATTCACCCCTCTCTTGTACGTTCACATCATACCAAAAATCTGGGATTTCATACCCTCAGGACCAGATTTATAACTGTTATTTACCTCAACCCACGCAATATCCTACTCCGCAATGGCTTTACTCCTCGAGTCAATATTCAAATGCCCCGAATCTAGCCACAAGCAGTACGATATAATTAATATAGGCTATAAGAATTAATTCCACAAGAAAAATACTAAACAATAAGCCAAAATCCGAAATAGGCTCAAACCGGCCCCTGGGTCCACGTCTCGAAATTCGACAAAAGTCAGAAAATATGAACACCCATCCACTCACGAGTCCAACCATACAAGAATTACTCGAATCCAACCTCAAATCACCTTCCAAAACTCAAAATTTTAGCCTATGAAGTTTCTACCATTTTTCCCCAAATTTACAACTCAAATCCCTAATTAGATGATGAAAATAACAATAGATTCATGAAATATAGTCCAATCCGAGTTAGAATCAGTTACCCCAACAATCTTCTTGAAGAAACCTCAAAATATCTTGTCACGCCTTGAGCCTGGGTAGGGGGGGATGAGACCAAAGTGGTATCAGAGCTGTTTTGTCCTAGGGAGTCTAAAAGCCGTGTCTAGTAGGGTCTTGTTTATAGATGTGTTGTGTACCACATTATATAAGCAGGGGACTACAAGGCATTTAGGAGTTGGTTACCGTTTTTTAAAATCTAAATCATCCTATAGAACTAAGTTATAGGAAATTTGAGTTAAACTTACGTATTGGCATTTGTATGCACAGATGACGGTGACTAGGAAGACTACGGCTAGTCAGAGGAGAGATACAACAGTAGGTGAGGGGACCAGCAGGGTACCCCCAATAGATGGGGCCTAATCGGAGGCCCAGAGTAAGATCCCTACCCAACCATTACCGGCTTCTCCACCACCTGAGGAGATTCCTAGGGAGATCGCCCATCCAATTCTCCCTCCGATTCCATCAGATCAGGACTTGAGGAGTGCAGTGCATTTGTTGACACGTTTGGTAGCTACCCAGCAACAGGCTAGGGCACCCTCTCGTGCGGGATCTTCTTAGGGGTCTGGGAGTTCAAGGGTTGAGAGTTTATTGCTTTGAGTCTCCTAGAGTTCACGAGGACAGATCAGAGGGAGGACCCGCAGGTTTTTATAGATCAACTTCACAGGATCTTTCAAGTTATGCATGCCACAGAGGAAGAGGCAGTTAAGCTAGTAGTTTTTTGACTCCGAGATATAGCCATCCTTTGGTGCGAGGGATGGGAGAGGTCCAGGGGACGTGATGCATCTCCAGCTATTTGGGAGAATTTTTCAGATGCCTTCCTTCACCAGTACTTACCGCTGGAGATCTGACAGGCTAGAGTCGATCAGTTTCTAGCCCTCAAGCAGGGTAATATGAGTGTTCGAGAGTATAGTCTCCATTTTGACTCATTGGCCCGATATGCACCATCCATAGTTGCTACTATGCGGGACAAGATCCACAGGTTTATAGCAGGGTTGGCCCGAGAGTTGATCGAGGCATGTGCCACTGCTGCACTGCATGATAGTATGGATATCTCCCGAAATTAGGCATTCGCCCAGAATATAGAAAGAGGTAGGTGTCAGTAGCAGGGTACAGAGAGGACTGCGTCAGAGCAGCATAAGAGGATGAGATTTTCCAGGTCTCAGGAGTAGTCTCAGGGCAGTTATAGGACACAGTATTTCGAACGGCCACCTAGGCCTCTGCCACCTCAGTTACAGGGTTACATGTATGACCGTTATACTTAGTCAGGACCTGGTGAGAGCTCACGGATGTCTAGTTTGCAGCGACAGCAAGGTTCAGGGCAGACATGGTCATTTCCGCCGCGGTGTGACATCTGTGGTAGAGGACACTTGGGCCAATGCCTATCCGGTTCCGATATTGTTATATATGTGGACGTCTGGGGCATATGATGCGAGGTTGCCCAAATAGAGATTCTGGAGGTATGGCACAACAAGAGAATTCAGCAACAGGATCATCTATGTCCGTGCATCCTTCAGGGTGCGAGTCTCAGTCTTCGGTTGGTAGATGTCGAGGCAGAAGTAGAGGTTCCAGTTCAGGTAGTAACCAGAATTGTAGCTATGCTTTAGCGGGCCAACAGTACCAGGAATCTTTACCAGATGTTGTGACAGGTATGTTGACCATTTGCTCTCACGATGCTTATGCCTTGATAGACCCAGGATCTACTTTTATCGTGTATTACCCTATTTGTCGCGGGGAAGTTTGGTATAGTGCCTGAAATACTAAGTGATCCTTTGCGGTATCTACACTGGTCGAAGAGTCGATTATTGCTTGACGGGTTTACCGAGGTTGTACGATGACAGTTTGTGGTTGTCAGACCCCAGCTGACCTAGTTGAGCTAGAGATGTTGGATTTTGATGCTATCATGGGCATGGACTAGTTGGCAGCTTGCTATGGCACAGTTGATTGTCAAGCATAGACAGCCAGATTTCATTTTCCGGGTGAGCCAGTCCTTGAATGGGTAGGTAATACAGTGACACCCAAAGGTAGGTTTATTTCCTATCTGAAGGCGAGGAAAATGATTGCAAAAGGGTGCATTTATCATATTGTGCGAGTTAGAGATGTAGATGCTGAGATGCCTGCATTTCAGTCTATTCCAATAATAAAAGAGTATGCAGATGTATTTCCAGATGAGCTTCCAGGTGTTCCTCCAGAGCGAGAGATTGATTTTGGCATCGTTATGCTTCCGGGAACTCAACCAATATCCATCCCACCGTATAGAATGGAACCTTCCGAATTGAAGGAGTTGAAGGAGAAGTTAAAAGATTTGCTGGAGAATGGTTTTATCAGGCCCGATACCTCACCTTGGGGTGCACCGGTACTGTTCGTACGGAAGAAAGACGGATCGCTGAGGATGTGTATCGATTATATGCAGCTGAACAAGGTAACTATTAAGAATAAGTATCCACTTCCAAGGATAGATGACTTGTTTGATCAGTTGCAGGGAGCTAGATGCTTTTCAAAGATAGATTTGAGGTCGGGGTACCACCAAGTCAGGGTTTGGGAGAAAGATATTCCCAAGACAGCCTTCATGACCCGATATGGCCACTTCGAGTTCCTTGTCATGTCCTTCAGGTTGACGAATGCACCTGCCGTATTTATGGAGTTGATGAATAGCCTATTCCGGACATTTTTAGATCTGTTCGTGATAGTATTTATTGATGATATTCTAGTATATTCACGTTCCAAGGATGAGCATGCAGACCACCTGCGAGCGGTGCTCCAAACCCTCCATGATAGTAAATTATATTCTAAGTTTTCTAAATGTGAGTTCTAGTTGAAGTCTGTAGCATTCTTGGGGAACAATGTATCCGATGGAGGTGTAAAGGTAGACAATCAGAAGATTGAGGCTGTGAAATCCTGGCCTAGACCTACCACTCCGACAGAGCTTAGTAGCTTTCTTGGCTTAGCAGGATACTACCGGAGGTTCATAGAGAGTTTTTCTTCCCTTTCGGAACCATTGACAAAGTTGACGCAGAAATCAACTAAGTTTCAGTGGACAGAGGCTTGCGAGCACAGTTTCCAAGAGCTTAAGAACAGGTTGACCTCAACGCCAGTTTTAGCACTTCCAGAGGGTCCAGATGGCTATGCCATGTATTATGACGCCTTAGGTGTCAGGTTAGGATGTGTCCTGATTCAACATGGGAAGGTAATTACGTATGCTTCAAGGCAGTAAAGGAAGCACGAGCAGAATTATCCGACCCATGACCTCAAGTTAGCTGCGATTGTCTATGCACTTAAGATATAGCCGCATTATTTATATGGTGTTCATGTTGATGTATTTACAGATCATAAAAGTCTGCAATATATCTTCAAGCAAAAAGAGTTGAATTTGTGATAGAGGCGATGACTTGAGTTATTGAAAGATTACGATGTTAACATTCTCTACCATCCAGGTAAAGCTAATGTGGTAGCAGATGCTTTAAGTTGCCAATCTATGAGTAGCTTAGCACATGTAGACGCTGAGAAAAGATAATTAACTAGAGAGGTCCATCAATTGGCTTGTTTGGGGGTTTAGTTAGTAGACTCCAAAATACTGCAAAATCATCTCTCATAGCTGAAGTAAAGAAGAGGCAGTACGAGGACCCAAAGTTGGTCAAGTTGAGAGAGCGAGTTCCGCAGCAGAAGAAGCCGTTGTGAAAGCTCAAGGGAGATGGGGTTCTTAGATACAGGGGTCGTTTATGTGTTCCAGATGTAGCAGGCCTACGAGACAAGATTATGTCAGAAATAGCCTCACACTGAGATCTCAAAGTCCCAAAATCGAAATGGAAATCAAATCCTCGAAATCCAATTTCCTGCCCAGTTCTTCTGCATCTGCGGACACACTGTCACACCTGCGACGCCGCACCTGTGGAATTTTCCTCACAGGTGCAGAAATGACTTAAAGGGCTGGGTCCACATCTACGATGAAAGGGCCGCACCTGCATGTGCACGCCTGCAGAAAATGGTCCGCTTCTGCTTTCACCTCCTCCACCTCACTCTCTGTATCCGTGGAACTTTAAGCGCATCTGCGGGTTCCCAGATGCAGAAATCCTCTCGCACCTGCGACCCCTGGCCATCTCCTCCATTTTCGCTTCTGCGCTCATTCACCCGCACGTGCGAGTACGCACCTGCAGTTTCCCCACCGCAGGTGCAAAACCACCAGATATCAGAACTTCAACCATTTGCCTAAGTCCAAATTCAACCCGTTAAGCATCCGAAACACCCCAAGGCCCCCGAGACCTCAACCAAATATACCTACAAGTCCAAAATTAACTATAGACCTCAAATTCACAGTCCGGACAATCTCCTAAGTCCAAAATCACCCAACGGAGCTACCGTAACTGTCAGAACTCCATTCCGGATTCGTCTTCACACAATTCGGACTACGGTCCAAATCCTAAGGCTTAAGCTTTCGTTTTAGGGGCTAACTGTCCCAAAATACTCCGAAACCAAAAACAAGACCCGTGTTACGACCCAAACTAACCCTGTCGTGATGGCATCTATCGTGGAACTAGGCAAGCTGACTCATTTCCAAAACAAACCGATATTTTCATTTCAAAGACAATTTCAGTTCTATTTAACATAAAGACCTTCGTAAAGGAGTTCAAATCAAAACAAAAGTGAGGAAAAGAAAAGCCCGACATCAGGTTGTCACTAGTCATGAGAATCTACTACAATTTGTCTGACAATATCGAGACTAACATAGTCTAGAAAATAGCTAAATACAACTAAAGGAAGATAAGAGGGAGAAGAGAAGGGTTGCGATTGCCAGGCAGCTACCTTGCTATCCCCGAGAAAACCTGCAACCGGAATAGTCAATAGCCGTTACCGTATCCACATATGCCTGGATCTGCACACAAGGTGCAGGGAGTAACGTGAGTACGCCAACTTAGTAAGTAACAATAGTAAATAAAGACTGAGAAGTAGTGACGAGCAATAACGCAAGTAAAGTTCATATCACAAATATTTAGTAAAATACAGCATGTTTTTAAAACTAGAGTTTGAATCAAATCAGCTCTTTTAAATCCAGTTCCAGTAAAATCATTTAAAGACAACTTTCAATAGTTTTCAACAAAGGCTCAATGCAAAAGAAAGCAAAAATAATGAAATCATAATCATCCCCTCGGGCAACATCACTCATATACAGCCCCTCGGGCAAACCTCACAATCACTCGTATACAGCCCCTCGGGCAGACCTCACCATCACTCATGCCTCCCAGTCACTCAGCACTCGGCACTCGGCACTCAGTAGGTATCTGCGCTCACTGGGGGTGTGTACAGACTCCGGAGGGGCTCATTCAGCAGAAACACTATATCAATCCAATCATGGCATAAATCAATGAGTCTTTCGGCCTATATCAAACATGTTGCGGCGTGCAGCCCGATCCCATATATCTCTCACAAATCAGGCCCTCGGCCACACTCATTCATAGCCTATCGTGGAACTAGGCAAGCCGACTCATTTCCAAAACAAACCGATATTTTCATTTCAAAGATAATTTCCATGCTATTTAACATAAAAACCTTCGTAAAAGAGTTCAAATAAAAACCAAAGTGCAAAAAAGGAAAGCCCGACATCGGAGTGTCACTAGGCATGAGCATCTACTATCATTTGTATGACAATATCAAGACTAACATAGTCTGGAAAATAGTTAAATACAACTAAAGGAAGATAAAAAGGAGAAGTACAGGGGCTGCGATCGCCAAGCAGCTACCTTGCTATCCCCAAGAAAATATGCAACCAGAATAATCAATAACCGCTACCGTGTCCAGCTACACCTGGATCTGTACACAAAATACAGGGAGTAACGTGAGTACGCCAACTCAGTAAGTAACAACAATAAATAAATTCTGAGTAGTGGTGACGAGCAATAAAGCATAAAAAGTTCATATCATGAAATCTCAATAAAATACAACATGCTTTTAAAATCAGGATTTGAATCAAAACATCTCGTTTAAACCCAATTCCAGTAAAATCATTTAAAGATATTTTTGAACAGCTTTCAAACAGAGGCTAAATGAAAAGGTGAGAAACAAATGATGAAATCATAAACAGCCCCTCGGGCAAAACAACACTCATATACAGCCCCTCGGGCAAACCTCACAGTCACTCATGCCTCTCGGGCATACCTCACAGTCACTCATGCCACTAGGGCATACCTCACAATCACTCATACCACTCGGGCATACCTCACAATCACTCATACCTCCTAGTCACTCGGCACTCACACTCAGTAGGTACCTGCTCTCACTGGGGGTGTGTATAGACTGCAGAGGGGCTCCTTCAGGCCAAGCATTTTATCCAGCCAAATCATGGCATAAATCATTCAGTCCCTCGGCCTATATCAAACATGCTGTGGCGTGTAGCCCGATCCCATAAATATCCTCACAAATCAGGCCCTCGGCCTCACTCAGTCATAAACCTTTCAAGCCACTCGTGTATTTCAGTAAAAACAGGGCATTCGGCCCAAAACAAAATTTATAGGTATCAAAATATAGTCATAAAACTGAGTTATGCAGTAAACAAGTATAACCATGACTGAGTATAGATTTTCAATCGAAAACAGTGAGAGGATAGTATGAAAAGGTTCCTAAGGGTCCAAACAACACTGGCACACGGCCCAAAAAATGGCATTCAGCCCAATTTACAGAAACTCTTTCTAAACATATAAGTATCATATAGTTTCAACAAAATATGCAACTTCACAGTTACTGCGGGACGGACCAAGTCACAATCCCCAACAGTGCATGCCCACACACCCGTCATCTAGCATGTGCGTCACTTCAAAATAGTAAAATGATACAAAATCTAGAATTTCATACCCCCAGGACTAGATTTACAATCGTTACTTACCTCAAACCGGTCAAATCTCTACACCGTAATGCTCTTGCCTCTCAAATCGGCCTCCAAATACTCCGAATCTATTCACAATCAGTAGAATACCATCAATATACGCAAATGGAATGAATTCCGCAAGAAAAACTATCAAATTAATCCAAAACCCAAAATTGGCTCAACTCGGCCCCCGGGCCCACGTCTCAAAATCCAACAAAATTTACAAAAAGCTCATCCACTCACGAGTCAATACATATGAAATTTATCAAAATCCGACATCGTTTGGTCCCTCAAATCCTTAAATTAAACTCTCCAAAATCCCAAGCCCTAACCCCTCATTTTCACTAATTACATGATTAAACAATGGAAAATCACCATACATACGAGTGTTAGGGCTCAAGAAACTTAACTCACTGATAGCCCTTGAATCACCCTTCAAAGATCACTCCAAAAGCTCCAAAAACCGACTTGAAAATGGTGGAAATGAACCAAATTCGTGAAGGGTTCTATTTATGATTTCAGCCCAGGATTTTCGCACCTACAGACAATTCCTCGCTTCTGCCCCACCAAACCTGTGGTCCAAACAACCGCACCTCCGCAAGTCACTTAAACGCCCAGATTCCGCACCTGCGCTCCATTTCCGCATCTGCGACCATGCAGGTGCGGAAAATACCTCGCACTTGCGGCCACTGCCTAACTTCCTCACTTCCACTTCTACGTCACCTATCCACATCTACGGACTTGCAGATGCGACCTATCCTACGCACCTGCCGACCCAGCCTACCTCGACATTGTCCGCACCTGCGACCTCTTGTGCGCTTCTGCGGCCTCGCAGGTGCGGGAACTTCATCGCACCTACGCCTTCTGCCCAGCTCCTCCAACCTCGCATCTGCGACATCCCGCTCGTTTCTGCAGGCTCGCACCTGCGATGATACATATGCAGTTGCGATTATGACAGCTAAGTTCCAACTTCAGCAATCCTCCAATATCCACTTGTTCCGTTAATCACCCAAAATCACCCCGAGGCCCTCGGGACCTCAACCAAAAATACCAACAAGTTATATATCAACATACAAACTTAGTTGAACCTTTGAGTCACTCAAAACAACATCAAATCACCAAATTACCCTCGGATTCAAGTATAAGAACTTCTAAATGTCAAAATTCGGCAACCGATGCCGAAACCAACCAAACCACGTCCGAATGACCTTAATTTTTGCACACACGTCAAAAATTACACTATGAACCTACTCCAAATTCTGGAATTCCATTCTAACCCCGATATCAAATTTTCCACTGCCGATCAAAATTGCCAAATTTCCAATTTCGCCAATTCAAGCCTAATTCCACTCCGGACCTCCAAATCACATTCTGGATGTGCTCCTAAGTCCAAAATCACTTAACAGAGCTAACGGAACCATCAGAATTGAAATCCGAGATCGTTTATACATAGGTCAACATCCAATTGACTCTTTCCAACTTAAGTTTCTACTTTAGAGACTAAGTGTCTCATTCAACTTTGAAACCACTCCAGACCCGAAACAACCAACCCGATACAATACAATACAACTATATAACACATAAAGAAGCAGGAATGGGGAAAATAGGGCTATAACTCTCGAAACGACCGGCCGGATCGTTACAATATACCACCCTGACGAAGATGCTCGAACTGCCTGCGCAGCTCCTCTCTGCGGGACTGGGGCACAAACTTCTCCATGAAAAGAATGGAGAACTGTTTCCAAGTAAGGGGTGTTGTACCGACCAACCTACGCCTCTCGTAAGCCTCCTACCAACTGAACGCAGCCCAGAGAACTGAAAAGTAGTGAACGAGACCCACTAGTCTTCAGAAATACTAGCCGTACGGAGTATCCTCTAACACATGTCTAAGAAACCATGTGCATCATCTCTCTATGCACCACTGAAAGATGGGGGCTGGAGCCTCCCAAACCTCTCCAATCTACGCTGCTCATCCTCAGGCATAGCAGGAACCACATAATCCTGAGCAGCGGCAATCGGCTGGGCTGGTTGTAAGGCCCCATAAAATTTTGCAAAGTAAAAATAATGTTTCATGATGTCGGACTAGGATCACTTATTTGTGGATTGTAGAAATTCTCTCGCCGCGGCTCGGACCTTTTAGGTTGAACAATGCACCGGAAAGTGAAGGAAAATTTTTGGCAGAAAAGTGCATTTTTGTGGTCCATTATGCGATCGCAGAATCACTCTGCGGGCCGCATAATGGTCGCAAACATGAGGAAGGAGAGGGTCAGTCTGGAAGTAATTATGCGGTCGACTATGCGACCGCATAATTATTCTACGATGCATTATGCGACCGCAGAACAGTTATGCGGATCGCATAGTGACCGCAGACACAGGTAGATTACCTCGTACTCCTCGTAAGTTTGACTTGATTTGGGTGATTGTGGATCGACTCACGAAATCACCACATGTTTTCCTAGTTAAGACTACCGATACGGCAGAGCAATATGTTCAATTGTATATCAAAGAAATAGTCAGGCTGTATGGCCCTCCAGTTTCTCTCATATCTGATCGGGGAGCACAATTCACTACTAACTTTTGGAAGACATTTCAGCAAGGTTTGGGTACTCAGGTGAATCTTAGTACGGCCTTTCACCCGCAGACTGATGGGCAGGCAGAGTGGAGTATTCAGATGCTTGAGGATATGTTGGGCGCTTGTGTTCTAGACTTCAAAGGTAGTTGGGATGATCATTTACCACTGTTCGAGGCTTTATATGGCACCGTTCGAGGCTTTATATGGTAGGAGATGTAGATCTACCATTGGGTGGTTCGCAATTGAGGAAGCAGAGTTGATAGGGCCAGACCTCGTGCATCAAGCTATGGAAAACGTTAAAATCATTAAGGAGCGGTTGAAAACTGCTCAGAGTCGTCAGAAATCCTATTCGGATGTTTGTCGTATGGATTTGGAGTTCAAAGAAGATTATTGGGTATTCGTGAAAGTTTCCCCCATGAAGGGTGTAATGATATTTGGTAAGAAAGGGAAATTGAGTCCGAGGTATGTAAGACCGTACAAAATCATTTAGAGGATTGGTGAGGTGGCTGACAAGCTTGAGCTACCACCTGAGATGTCATTAGTGCACCCAATATTGTTGAAGAAGGTAGTTGGAGATCCGTCAGCTATTGTACCGGCTGAGACCATTGAGGTTAATGAAGAACTGTCATATGAATAAATTCCAATTGCCATTCTTGATAGGAATGTTCGAAAGTTGAGGAATGAAGAAATTACCTCTGTGAAGGTGTTGTGGCGAAACTATCAATTTGAAGAGGCTACTTGGGAGGCCGAGGAATAAATGAAAAAGAAGTATCGTTACTTGTTTGTATAAACTATATGACCTTTTTATAAGACTGTCGCTTATGGATTCTTGTATCGTTTGTTCAGTTATTGTAAAGGTGCTTCTTTCTAAATATATTACTTGTGAGGCCAAAGTTGATGTTGTTTTGTGTTATGTTACGTCGTAGGATTATGTATATATTGTTAGGATGTATTTCTGGGGCTCTCTGACAGGTGGATAGGCCCAGTTACAATGAAAACTCTGGCGAAATTTTAGGAAATTTAGGGAGTTAGTCAAATTTGGGGATGCTAGTGTGTGGTATGAAAACACTGAGTTTCATAAGATGCTAATAACATATTTTCACCCTCATTCGAGGACGAATGATCCTAAGTGGGGGAGAACGTAAGGCCACGTAAAATTTTGCAAAGGAAAAATAATGTTTCATGGTGCCGGACTAGGCTCACATGTTTGTGGATTGTAGAACGAGAAGTAGTATCCTCTGACGAGTAGTGAACGAGACCCCACTGGTCTCCAGAATACCTGCCGTACGGAGTATCCTCTGACAGCTGTCTAAGAAACCTTGTGCATCCTCTCCCTCTGCACCGCTGAAAGATGGGGGCTGGAGCCTCCTAAAACTCTCCAATCTACGCTGCTCATCCTCAGGCATAGCAGGAACTACATAATCCTGAGCAGCGGCAACTGGCTGGGCTAGTTGTAAGGCCCTGTAAAATTTTGCAAAGTAAAAATAATATTTCATGGTGGCGGACTAAGCTCGCAGCGGCTCGGACCTTTTGGGTTGAACAATGCACTGGAAAGTAAAGGAAACATTTTGGCAGAAAAGTGCATTTCTGCGGTCCATTATGCGACCGCAGAATCACTCTGCGGGCTGCATAATAGCCGCAGAAGTGAGGCAGGAGAGGGTCAGTCTGGAAGCAATTATGCGGTCGACTATGCGACCGCATAACTGTTCTACGGTGCATTATGCGACTGCAGAACAGTTATGCGGACCGCATAGTGACCGCAGACATAGGCAGATTTTTGGTCATTTTGGTCACCGATTATGCGACCGATATGCGGTCCGCATAACCATTATGCGGTCGCATATGCGACCGCAGAACCTGTTCCGGAGCTTCATTTTTGGATTTTCAAAACTCGACCCTACTTCATTAAATACACACTTTGGGCCATGTTTGAGCTATAATATGATATTTTAGAGTGAGAGAGAGTGCTCTAGAGTGAGAAGTTGTTCTTCAATAATTGTTCTTCAATTCTTGCTCATATTTTGGAAGATTAAGAAGGGAAATTCACTAGGTCTTCATCCTATAGGTAAGATTCTACACCTTAACCCATAATTTCGAAATTATCTGAAAATGGATAATTGGCAAGATAATTTTTGGGTATGAGAGTTGTTTATTTTATATGCATGTGATATCAAGGGGTGTAGGAAGATTGTTGAACTAAGCATGGTAAATATTGGGTTGTGGGATGATGGAATCCTCCATAAAAGGACCTTGAAACCTTGTGCACACCTATTGTTTGATAAAATGCTCAAATGAGCTAGAACCATGATCATCTTCCTAATTTTGGTTCAATTTGTTATATTTCTAAAATAGATTGAAGTTGCTAATAATTTCGAAACATTTTGAGTGTAAGGAAGCTCAAGTGAGGTATGTTGGCTAAACTCTTCTTTAAGAATTAGAATTCCCATTTTCTTTGTAAGTTCCAAGATGTTGATTATAAATCAAGTATTCCGATAAGTTTCGTGATGAAGATATATGTTCAATTCGTGTTTCAAATTCTCTTATCATATTTCATTATAAATTGAGGATGTGTCCCAAACTATGGATTGTGTATCCACATGTTATAATTTTAAGTCGTGATTTATGTGAAAGTTATTATGACAAGTTGTATAGAGATTGTGATTGTGATACACCTCCACCCGCATATATTGGGGTGAGGCGGCATGACCGCTTTGTATTGGGATTATGATATAGTGGGACTGCACCTCCACCTGCATACTTTGGGGTGAGGCGGTGCGACCGCTTTGTGTATAGTTTTGTGTATTGTTGTGGCACCACCACCCACATATATACATTGGGGTGAGGCGGCATAGCCATTTTGTGTTGGTATTGGTATCGTTGATGTATTTCCACCCGCATACATTGGGGTGAGGCGGCATAGCTGCTTTGTGTTGGTATTGATATCATTGATGCATTTCCACCCGCATACATTGGGGTGAGGTGGCATAGCCGCTTTGTGTAAGTTTTTGGTATTGTGGTTATACTTCCACCCGCATACATTGGGGTGAGGCGGCAGGGCCACTTGAGTAGAGTTTTGGTATTGTGCTTACACCTCTACCTGCATACATTGGGTGAGGCGGCGGGGCTGCTTTGTGTAAAGATGGTTACAGTGGATCTCATCTTAAATCCTATAAATGTTATTGACAGCTCTTAATAAGCTTGCTATGGTTTAAACGGTTATTTATACTATTCTATTGTCACCCTGATTCATCATATTCATATTGTATTTCTGAATTCATAAATTGGTGTTTGGTTTTCATACTAGTACTATTCGACGGTACTAACGTCACTTTTGCCGGGGGCGCTGCATCTTTAAATGGATGCAGGTGGTTCCACAGCAGGAGATATTGATCAGTGATAGCAGTACACCTTTTTCCTAGCTGACTCGGTGAGCCCCACTTCATCCCGGGGTCATGTATCTTTGTTCTTTGTGTATTTTGTTTGAGGTATTGCGGGGGCGTTGTTGCCGGCATTATCATTGTACTCTTCCTTATCTATAGAGGCTCCGTAGACATAGTGTGGGTTATGTATTGGTGCTGGGAAAGACAAACTATGTTATGTTGTGGTTGTATTACTTGTCCCATTTGAGACTTTAAAAATGATGAAAACTATTGGTAATGAATTGGTATTTTACACATGATCACCTGTTGTATAATTAATGAAAATATGTATGATCTCCATTCATGGATGAGTTTGGGTAGAAGGAAATTTAATAGGCTTGCTCGATCAAGTTCACTCGGTTGAGCGTCGGTCGCGCTCCTTGGTTTTGGGGCATAACACTGGTGGTGCCCCCGGTGTCTAGAATCCCTGTACCACCTGCTTTGGTGTGCGGGCGGCGGGAGTCTGAGTGCTTCCCCCAGCTTGAGAAGTGGCTGCTGCAGCCGGAACAGAGACCGCCTGAGCAAGACTGGTACACGCAGTCAGAATCTGAGCTAAGGCTTCCTGAAGGCCTGGAATCACAATAGGCACAGGTGGTGCCAGAGCTGGTCCCATAGGCTCATCCACAACTGGTGAATGCTCATTGACTAGGGCAACTAGTGGGTCTGCAGGTACTGCAGCAGCTACTGTGCGGGTTGCACCTATGCCGCTACCGCGACCTCGACCTCTCTCGGCCCTGACTGGAGGTACTGGTGGCTGTCCATCATGCCCTGAAGTACAAGTCCTCACCATCTGTGAGAAAATGAAACAACAGATGTTTAGTCACCAGAATCAACAGATTCGCACGACAAGAATTCAAGAATTAGAATTTTTGCCTAAGGGTTCGGCAGCCTCTCGAAGATAAGTACAAACGTCTCTGTACCGATCTGTAAGACTCTACTAAACCTTCTCATGATTCGTGAGACCTATGTAACCTAGGCTCTGATACCAACTTGTCTTGACTCAGAACCTAACCCATCGTGATGGCGCCTATCGCGATACTAGGCAAGTCGACATCTCCAAAACACTTTCAATATTTAACAGAAATAAATTAATATATTTAAAATAACCGGAGTCTTTTATAAAATCGGGGTAAAACCCAAAGCATAAGTGTGGAAAAATAGCTCGACATCGGCGTGTTACTAAGTCATGAGCATCTAGATATCCAGTCTAAGTATCAATACAGAAAAGAAAGAAAACATAGAAGGAGAGACAAGGTCTGCAGACGCCGGCAGCTACCTCGTAGTATCTGGTACTCGATCGCACACGAACTCAACGACCTCTATGATCATACACACTTGGATCTGTACATGAAGTGCAGGGTATTGCATGAGTACAACCAACTCAACAAGTAACAGAAATAAATAAGAACTTAGAAGGTAGTGACGAGCTATACAAATACAGTTCATTTTCAATAATTCCAGCAAAGAATAGACATGCTTTCAAATCCAACAGTTTAAGTCAATTCAGTTTATGCAGTTACAGTGCAAGTAATCCGGATGTATAATCTTTCAGAAATTTCACAAGAATGACAGATAGTAACTAAGTGCATCAACAAATAAAAACACAAGTACAGCCTTTCAGGGCAACATACTCTCAACTCGTCACAACATCTCAATCACTCGGCTCTCAGCCCTCAATACTCACACTCAATAGGTACTTGCGCTCAATGGGGGAGTGCAGACTTCAGAGGGGCTCCTTCAGCCCAAGTGCTATATCACTGCAGCATACAACCCGATCCCATATAAATAGCCATAAGGCTCGTTGCGGCGTGCAACCCCATCCGTATATATATACAACCCTGAGATTCGTTACGGCGTGCAACCCGATCCATATATACATACATATAGCTCATAGCTCAGCACTCAGGCCCTAACTTAGTCACCAACCTCTGTAGTCTCTCGGGCTCTCAGAAATGCTAAAGATCAGCCCAAACAATGATAACATAGTGTATCAACAAGAATCAAGAAGAGACTGATATATGATACACAAGTAAAAGCATGACTGAGTACAAGACAACAATTTGCAAATATTTCAACATGTACGTGACCTTTACGGGTCCCAACGGTACCATCACATATCCTAAGCATGATTTCTAACATGATTTGCAATCTAATTTCTATAACACATAGAGAACAGGTAATTAACAATAGGCTATTCGACTTTACAGTCTCACGAGACGGTCGTAGCACATCCACCTACGACCGTTAGGTCTTGGGTTCAAGTCACGCTAGAGGGGAAGTATGGAAACACTATAGATCCTCCTAATTTGGGATGGATTTTTTTTAAAAAATGAAACTGATAGATTAAAAATGCTTAGGGTAAGCTACGAACGAAAAGGAGAAGACTATATCAAGCAGCTCTTGTGAGCACTGCCATGGCCACTCCGGCCGGTGGCCAGAATCCTCCAATGGCTGGGCTACCCCCTCAACCTCCTCCTACCATTCCTAACCCTACTACCCAAACAAAAACACCACTGGACTATTCCAAAATCCTTAAACCAGTCGCGCTTAATGCACCAGTGATGGCGAACCCTTGTTCTAGCCCGAACGTTGATCCAGTTCCTCTTAGATGTACTACTTTCGTGAATGGGCAACCAATGGTGAAGTTTACTGAAGATGAAGTTGATCGCATCAACGTCATTGAAGGTCTTCAGTATGCTGTCGTGTGTAAGTTCTAGTATGGCTGGCCTGAACTCCCAGAACTGCGTAGAATTGTGCCTGCACAATGTGGAATCAAAGGGGAGTGTAATATTGGATATCTTAGAGATAGGCACGTATTGATCAGGTTAACATTATGGGAAGATTTTATAAGTTTTATGTCAAAAAGTGTTTACTATGTGAAGGGTAAAGATGGTTATGAATAACAGTTAAGAACACTAATTTATGATGCCAAATTTAAAGCTGGGGAAGAAACACCTAAGGTTATGGCATGGATTTCATTCCCAAATCTACTGCCTACTTTCTTCGTTAAGGAATGTCTTTTTTCATTAGCATCAGCTGTGAGGAAGCCGTTACACTTGGATATGGCTACTATAAATAAGACTCGACCAAGTTGTACAAGGGTGAAAGTTTTAGTCGATCTTCTATCTGACTTACCAAAGAAAGTACGTATAGATATAGAAAATGAAGCCATTGGAAAGTTCGTACTGAATGGGTAAAGATTAACTATGACTACCTGCCTAAATATTGTAAGACATGCAAATTGCAAGGGCATGATGAGTTTGAGTGTTGGCGTATTTACCCAGAGTTAATGGAGACCAAAGATAATGGTAAACAAGTGATACATGATGTGCAAAGTGGAGAATTTGTTGATCAAATTGTGCAGAAAAAGAAAAGCAATGTTAATCAGCCTATAATGATCTTATCGAGTAGTAAAATTGTTGGAAATTTGGGAGAACAATGGAATGAGGTTCATGATAACTGAGTGAAACAATCTAGGCAGCAGGTGAAACTTCAAACTAATGCTAATGCTAGGAAAGAAATAATCCCTGGTGATACTGTTCAAATGACTAATAAATATGATGCATTGATGGAGGATTCAGGGGATAAGGAAGAAAACAATCAACTTGCATTAGTGGAACAAAGTTATGTGAATTGAAGTCCTACAGCTGGGAAAGATTAAAATCAAGTTGATCGCATTATGGAGAAGGAAAATCAACTGACAGTAATTGATCAAGGTAATGTAATGAGGAAACCTAGACCTAGTCCTAGGAATACTAGGAAACTAAATGCAGCAACAGCTTTTAATCCTAATACTACTGGGATTGAGGTTGCTAAGGAAGGTGCAAGTACTACTCCTAAAGGGATCAAGGAATCGACAACACAATGGGTTAATAGAGCTTTTAGAGTCC
The DNA here is from genome assembly GCF_000390325.3 of Nicotiana tomentosiformis. NCBI lineage: Eukaryota > Viridiplantae > Streptophyta > Magnoliopsida > Solanales > Solanaceae > Nicotiana > Nicotiana tomentosiformis. Next base: position 81,315,736 of record NC_090815.1, read on the forward strand.
ATAATGTTACTACAAATCAGTCATATCAGGAAATTCTGTTTCAATCGCTGGACACAAGTGTTATTCCTGAGCAGGGAGATTTAAATGATCGTGTGAATTTTGTCTGGAGGTATACTATGGAGTGAACAAGTTGAGGAAGAATTATATGAAGGAGAGTTTCTTGAAGGGCATGAGGATGTGGAGGAAGTGAAGGAACAAGTTGAGGAAGAATCAGATGAAGGGCATGAGGAAACAAAGTGTAGATGAAGGCAACAATGTTAAACATGCAGCTGAACATGCTTCTATTCCCCAAATTGATCAACAAATTGGTAATCCTAACCCACTCTCTATACATAATCCCAAAGAAGTGCAGGGCTCTACAACAATACCTTCCAAGGTAAATAAAAATCATATAGTTCCAGCAGTTGATCCAGGAGATAAAAGAGGTGAAGAGCTAGAACATCCAGGTGAAAGTTCTTTGAATGAGCTGGAAATAGGGGTGCAACAGAAATTAAATCCTGTTACTCCAGGAATTGGAGCAGTAAAATTAGCACTGAAGGATGGAGTTTTAAGTAGTCCTAAGAAACCAGTTAATCCAACTGGAGTGGTGCAGAAAGAAAATACTACTAAGAACTTGATACCAAAACCTACCAAGAATCAGATGGTCACTCAAGAATTTAATGATGATGAGGAGCAAAATCAGCGGGCAAAAGGAAGGGACATGGATGCAGAATCAACTGCCCAGAACTTCATGAATGTGGCTAGACAAAGGGACATTTTCCCTAGGCAAATGGAGAAATGAAGATCAGCAGGTAGGGGAAAAAGAAAGCAAGCAAAGGATACTCCTGGGGTACAACCACCTGGAGTTCAAACAAGAAGAACTATATCCAAATCAATCAATTAATGATGAATGCTTTGATTTGGAATATTAGGTCAGTTAATACGATGCAAGCCTTTGAAAGGGTTACCACAATGGATAGGCAGTACCACTTTCATTTTATTGCATTGATGGAGCCCATGCAAGAAGCTAGGAAGGTGGATCAATATAGGAGGAGGCTAGGTTTTGAGCAAGATGTGGTTAATGTGTCCGACAAAATATGGGCCTTCATAGATGAGAAATATGAATTTGACATTCTATTTAACATGGAGCAAAAACTCACTCTGAAGTTGATTGACACAAAGGATCATAAGGAATTCATAATTATAATGGTTTATGCTACATGCGATGCAATTGAAAGAATTGAGCTGTGGGATACTCTATACACATTGGCTATAGATATGTCTTTGCCATGACTAGTAGGTGGTGACTTTAATAAGATATGGTATGAAGAAGCAAAATTTGAAGGGCTTCCAGTTCATATTAATGAGATAGATGATTTCAGTCATTGTGTTAATACGTGCAATCTCTTTGATCTTGGCTTCAATGGAAGCATTTACACCTGGTGGAATGGGAGAGCCAAGGAAGACTGCATATTCAAACGACTGGATAGATGTTTGGGCAACATAGAACTTCAACAATTTTAGCCTGGCTTGGAGATTACTCATTTATCAAAGATTGGTTTTGATCACAGTCCAATACTTCTTAGTTGCAACCGCAGCACTGGCACAATCAAGAAGGCTTTTAGATTTCTTAATTTTTGGATCAAACATGACACATTCATAGATGTTGTGAAGGATAACTGGCAGGTAGACTTTCATGCTAGCCCATTTATTTTATTCAAGTACAAAATGAAGAAATTGAAGAAAGCATTATCCTTATGGAGTAAGGCAACCTTTGGTGATATATTTCAGAAATTGGCTAGTTTGGAGGAGGTTGTTAAGGTGCATGAGACTCAATTTGAACTGAATCCCATAATTCAAAATCGAGAAAGACTCCAAAAGGTGTAAGTAGAGTTGATTCGTGTATAGTCTTTAGAAGAGGAGTTTTGGAAGCAAAAAGCTGGCATGGCTTGGTTTAAAGATGGAGACAGAAATACAAAATTATTTAATGCTAATGTTAATGGTAGAAAAAAGAAATTGTAGCTTAAAAGAATTCAAGATACATATGGTAATTGGATAGAGGAGACTAAGGGTATGGCCAATGAGGCAGTACATTTTTTTCAGCAGCAGTTTCATGAAGCGAGTGTTCCTACTGACTTTAGGATTCTAGATCATGTACCATCGATGTTGAGTGCTGAGCAGAATCACAAACTGACTATGCAACCTACGATAGAGGAAGTAAAGCATGCAGTGTTTGGATTGAATTGGGACAGTACTGGGGGACCAGATGGCTTCAATGGGAATTTCTTCCATGCTTGTTGGGAGATCATTGGTGGAGATATAGTAGAAATGGTGCAGGCATTCTTCAGTGGGCAGGAGCTTCCTAAGTTTGTGACTCACACAAATCTAGTTTTTTTGCCTAAGAAGAAAGAGGTGAAGAACTTTTCAGATATGAAACCAATTAGCTTGAGTAATTTCATCAACAAAAAATTTTCGAGGGTCATTCATGAGAGGTTTGTTAATATCCTTCCTAATATTATTTCTGATGAACAAGCAGGGTTTGTAAAGGGTAGAAGTATTGTTGTAAATGTGCTCCTTACTCAAGAAATAATCAAGGACATAAGACTGAGAACAAAGGCATGTCCTAATGTGGTGATAAAGCTTGACATGATGAAAGCATACGATAGGCTGTCTTGGCTATTTCTCACTAAAGTCTCAAGGAAGATGGGGTTTTCTAAAAGGTTTACAAGATTGATCTTTGGTATTGTGTCTAATAATTGGTACTCAGTCCTTGTCAATGGACAACCACATGGATTCTTTAAATCAACTAGGGGTGTGAAACAAGGTGCTCCTTTGTCACCTTCGCTATTCATTTTAGCAGCAGAAGCACTGTCTAAGGGGCTAAATGCACTGCACTTGAACTTGTACTTCTGTAGTTTTAGCTTGCTAAAGTGGAGTCCTAAGATCAATCACTTAGCATATGCAGATGACACAATTATATTTTCATCTTCAAATGCTACTTTATTACAATTAGTCATGGAGGTATTGTATGCTTATGAAGTAGCTTCTGGCCAGTTGATAAACAAATCTAAATATGCTATATACCTACATCACTTAGCAACTGACGAAGTGGTGAGGAAAGTTGAAAGAATAACTGGAATTGGAAGGCAGGAATTCCCGTTTACCTACTATTCTACAAAAGGAGAAGGATGGATTACTCTGAGGGGATAATCACTAAGGTGCTGGACAAATTACAATCATGGAAGGGGAAGCTTTTATCAATTGGAGGAAGGGCAGTTTTGATCTCTAGTGTGCTTCAAAGTATGCTCATTCACTTGCTTTCAGCAGTGAATCCACCTGCCAATGTGATCAACAAATTTCACAAATTGTTTGCTAGGTTCTTTTGCAGCAATTCCATTGATGGTAAATCTAGGCATTAGGCGTCATGGGATACTTTATGTCTGCCGTATGATGAAGGAGGTATAGGATTTTGATCTTTACATGACATGTCTAAGTCTCTCTTTTGTAAATTACGGTGGAACTTCAGAATTAAGTCATCTTTATAGAGCGCTTTTATGAGCCAAAAATATTGCAAGAAGCTGAATGTCATGGTGGTACCTTAGAGGAATGGGTTGCATATATGGAGGAAAATGTTGGAGTGCATAGACCTTGTGGAGCACCAGATCTTATGGAAACTAAAAATGGGATCCTCCCTTTTTTGGTTTGACAATTGGACATGCTTGGTATCTCTTTACTTTGTCATACCTCTGGATTTATTTTGTGATGAAATATTTCATAATGTGAATGATGTTGTGATGGAAGGAGGGTGGGATGAGTAGAAAATTAGAGAAATACTTCCAGAAGACTTGGCTTCACATATTCTGGAAAATATAAAATGCCCAGCTATGCAAGAGGAGCTAGACAAGCCGGTTTGGACCTTAGAAACTAGAGGGAATTTCACAGTTAAGTCTGCTTGGGATTAATTAAGAAGGAGGAGAGATCCAACTATCACTTATGCTAATATGGGGGTAAAAGGGTTGCCTTTTAAAATATCTTTCTTTATGTGCAAGTTATGGAAGGAAACATTACCACTTGATGATACATTAAGGAGAATAGGATACTTCATGCCCTCAAAATGTCGGTGTTGTGTAGCTCCAAAGGAAGAGACAGTGGCTCATGTGTTATTTAGATCATTTACTGCTGCTAGAGTGTGGTCATACTTTTTCTCGTATGCAGGTTTATGCATTGAAGGGTTAAACTTACATCAAGCTATTGTTAAGTGTTGGACATTAGAGGTAATTCCTAGACTCAATCCTATCTTTCAAGAACTGCCTAGTATCATTGTTTGGGAGCTTTGGAATAAGAGAAATAGCTGCAAATATGGAGATGTTGTGTCTACTAATTGAGTTGTGTATCAAGTTTGTACCACAATTCAGTCACTTATTAAGGTGAGGAAGCTAGGTATTATCAATGTTCCATTTAGATGGCTATATATACTGTGAATGATGGAATACTATACACCTAAGTTGATGTTTAACAAGGTGTTATGGGAATTTCTTATGACGGGGTGGACAAAAGTCAATACGGATGGGGCATCGAGGGGTAATCCAGGTAGGAGTTCAATTGAATTTTGTTCGAGGAATGAATATGGAGATGTGATATATGCATGTGGGAAAGAAATTCAAGAGGTAACAAATAGTCAAGTAGAAGCTATGGCAATTCTGAAGGCATTAAACTACTGCATTGCTAATGACCTATCAAATATTTGGCTGCAAACGAATTTTATGTTGCTTAAAAATGTGATTGAAGGGATTTGGAAGCCACCTTGGGATATTGAGGAAAAGGTAGAGGAGATAAATCTGATGTTGTCAATGTGCAATGGTAGAGTATCACATATATTCATAGAAGGGAATAAGCTAGAAGATCATTTGGCAAACTATGCCCTTGATCAAGGGTTCATAGAATGCCATGCTTTTCATCATCTAGACTCACAAGGCATGAGGATAGTGAATGGAGATAAGCTTCAATGTACATATTTGAGAGTCAAGGTGTCAAAGAGCTAAGAGGGGAAGGAGTAAGAGAAGAATAGGAGAAAACTGGAGCATACACAAGGAATTACCATGTTCAAATCCAAAAGGAGGAGAGCATGGTGATGCATTTTTTCACTAACATTGTTTTTTTTTTGTAGGGAAAGTCATTGTCTCTATGCTCTATTTTTTGAGGAACTTCCAGTTGGTGGTATTAGTACTTAGTACTTATTCCACTGGAGGAGAATCAAAAATAAGCGGAAGCATAGAACCAAGAAGGAACACACTATTGTCCAGTATTAGGATGATATGCAGCTGTTTTTGGCAAATAAATCTGGGAACAAAGGAGGCTTTTTGGGATGATACTACAACACATATCAGCACATCAAGGATTCTGAAAGGGAGTCACATAAAGTTTCACTCAGTTTAACAGAGGATAGCACACGCAATCTTCATAGAAACGTGTTGGGTCAGCTGTGTATAGCACTGGTACATAGTGGAAACTATTAAGCACGCTTGTGGAGTAGCTGGTTTTTGGATCATAAATCCAATTAACTGTGACATGCCAGTTGAACATACAGGGAGTCAGGCAAAAAGCAATGAAGAACTCCTTAGTTTTGAGGAAGTTTTCACAGTCATCTACCATGTTCAAATCCTTAGGGAGGAGAACATGGTGATGAATTGTTTCACTAACAAGGTTTTCTTTTTTGCAGGGAACATTACTGTGGCTATACCTTATCTAATGAAAAACCTTTAATTGGTGGTATTACTACTTTGTACTCATTCCATTGAAGGAGAATCATGGATGTGCACAAGTATAGCAGCTAGGGCAGGAAGGGGCAAATCTGCTGCCCAATATTTACACATACATGATCTTTCAAGATGCTGGATTTGGCAAAGATTTTTGGAAAAATGGATGCATTGAGGTACAAAATCTTAGTGCAGCACTCTAAACCAACAATCCAGAAGCTAAACCATGCAAAGATCTCAACAAGAAGGATAGAGATGGAACACGAAATTGGATACGAAAATAGTATAGTCGATCACTGCTGGATAGGGCAAGCGACAAGACATTTTTGGCAAGACATTGCGGCTTCATTAGAGACAAACTGGGTTTATATCTGGATGCTATATTATAGTAAGACAAACAAGCATGAACTCCATACAAAGAACTCAACAGAAAACCTTGAAACATCGCCTCACACCGAGCTCTCAAAGTCCCAAAATCGAAATGGAAATCAAACCCTCGAAATCTCATTTTCTTCCCAGTTCTTCCGCATCTGCGGACACACTGTCGCACCTATGGAATTTCCCTCGCAGGTGCGAAAATGACTTAAAAGGATGGTTCCGCATCTACGATAAATGGGCCACACCTGCATGTGCGCGCCTGCGGAAAATAGTCTGCTTCTGCGTTCACTCCCTCCAGCTTACTCTCCGCATCTGCGGAACTTCAAGCGCATGTGCATGTTCGCAGATGCAGAAATTCCCTTGCACCTGCGACCCCTTGCCATCTCCTCCATTTTCGCTTCTACGCTTCTTCATCCCCACGTGCGAGTACGCACCTGCGGTCTCTCCACCACAGGTGTGAAACCACCAGATATCGGAACTTCAGCCATTTGCCTAAGTTCAAATTCAACCCGTTAAGCATCTGAAATACCCCCGAGGCCCCCCGGACCTCAACCAAATATACCAACAAGTCCTAAATTAGCTACAGACCTCAAATTCACAGTCTGAACATGCTGCTAAGTCCAAAACCACCCAACAGAGCTACTGGAACCGACGGAACTCCATTCCGGAGTTGTCTTCACACAATTCCGACTACGGTCCAAATTCTAAGGCTTAAGCTTCTGTTTTAGGGACTAAGTGTCCCAAAATACTTTGAAACCAAAAACAAGACCCCCCGACAAGTCACATAAGCAGAAACAGATACGGAAAAATAATAAATAGGGGATCAGGACTAATACACTCAAAACGACCGGCCGGATCGTTACACCAATATACAAACAGCCTGTCCGTCCAGAGTTGTATAACCAAGAATACAAAAGGAAAGTAAATGGACATATGAGAGAAAAATAAACAAGAAAATGAAGAAAAAAATAAATAGGTATTCTGATCTTAAAAGGTTCTAAGGTCAATCTTCTTGAAGGAAAATATATATACAAGGATATTTGATAAGTGGCATGCCACGTGACATTTCCCTCACCCAAATAGAAGAACACGTGGAATGTTGTTGGCCACGGCAGAAGGAGTTAACGGGCGAATGGCACAACTTTGAGCCACTTTCATAATGGTAAGGAGTTTTTTGTTCGGAACTTAACAAAAAATTAAATGTAAACAATATTTAAAAGTAGAAGGACTTGGTCCTTTTTTCCTTTATTTTTTCATCGCGAACAGTTTAAGATTTTGAAGTAGGGAATTTCTTTTGCATGAAATAATTTGGAAAGAGCTAAAAGAAAAGGAGTCTAAAATACAGAAAAAATTGCACTTAAAATAACTAGCTACCAATCAATTAAATTCCCTCTTTTCTCTTTCCTTTGGGATTCCATTTCCACTCCAACAAAGAAGATATGTTCTCTTGTACTCACTTAATTGAAGAAATTGACCCTATAAATATTTTATATCTTGTATTTACGAATAATTTGTGTTATTTTTCATTGATCTCGTGTAAATAATGTCATATAAAAAAAAATAACATTTGTATTGTACTATAAGGCCACATATCTCTCATAAAATAAAGTCAACCGCTGCAACTAATTAAGATCATTTTTATGTTGTATAATGAGCTTCTCACTATTATATATTCACTTAAATATTTATGTTCGAGAAAAAAAATGAAAACAGAACATGAAGCAATTCTATCACGATATCACTAACCAAAATCCCACCTTAAGGATCGTGATGGCACCTAGTTTCTAAAACTAGGTAAGCCAATCACTTACAACAGTTAAACCAATTAAACATGACATAATAAAACATGATTTAATATAAATACAGAAATAAAGGTGATACACGCCTACACGGCAATAATCACAACAAATTTCCCAAGACTAGGTAGTATAGAGTCATGAACTATACGGAATACATAAAAACACTCGAAATACAATATTGTTCTGATAGAGAGTGTAACGACCTGGATGGTCATTTTGAGTATTTTAACCCTGTTTCCCTATTTACTGCTTATTCTATATTCATTTGTGGTTATGTGACATGCCTGGGTGGTTAGTTTGGTTAGGGGGATATTTCGGAATGAATTTGGCCACTTAGTCCCAAAGTTGGAAGCTTAAGTTGGAAGAGTTTACCGGATATTGACTTATGAGTAAAGGATTCTGGAATGGAGTTTTGATGGCTTTGATAGCTTTGTATGGTGATTTTGAACTTAAGAGTATTTCTGAATATTCGTTTGGAGGTCTGTAGGTCGCTTTGGCTTGAATTGGTGAAAGCTGAAAAGTTAAAGGTTTGGAAAGATGAGAAGTTTGACCGAGAGTTGACTTTGTTGATACCGGGTTCAAGTTTTAATTCCGAAAGTTGGAATTGGCCCGTTTTGAGGTCAATTGGAATTGGTGTGATCGGTTTTGGCATTAGTTTTAGAAGTGGGAAATCCACTAGTTTCAATACACTTCAATTGAAGTGCGATTCATATTTTTGATGTTATTTGATGTTGAACTAAGTTCGTATGATATTTTAGGATGTGTTGGTATTTTTGGATGGGGTACCGGGGGGCTCGAATGTGATTCGGATTGAAATCTGAATGAATTTTGGACTTATGGAAAATCTTTTAGGTTCAAGTCTAGTGTAACCGCACCTGCGTGAAATTGGTCGTATGTGCGGAGTCGCAGAAGCGGACAGGAGTGCGCATATGCGAAATTGGGCAAGGCTGGGAATTTGCGCAGGTGCGAGAGAAATTCCGCACCTGCGAGCTTGCAAATGCGGGTAGGTGGTCGCAGAAGCAGATGTGGCCTGGGAGGCTTTTGTCACAGAAGCAGAGAGGATTCTGCAGAAGCGGGAAAAGGGCCGTAGAAGCGGGTAGTCGGGATTTAAGTGGGCTTCACAGAAGTGTTGGATTTTTTGCAAAATCAAAACCGCAAGTGCGGTGTATGTGTCCGCAGGTGTGAGATGCCTGGACAGAAGGTTATAATCGAGGGGTTGGAGATTTCTTTTATTTTTAGACTTTGGAAGCTTGGTTTATGGCGGTTTTTGAGAGGGGCTTCACTATATTTCAATAGTTAAGAAACGTTTGATCCCTTTTGTCAATTAATATTGAATAACATTGATTTCTATATCTAGATTATGTGTTTTTAAGGTGAAATTTGGGGGATTTATGGTCTAGGTATTGTAGAGTATGATTTGGGGATTTGAGGTTCGATTTGTGGCCGGAATTGGATGATTTTGGTTTGGTTGGACTCGTTATATAATGGGTATTCGGATTTTGTGAATTTTGTCGATTTATGAGGCATGGTCGCGGGGTTGACTTTTTGGATTGACTTTTTAAATTTGGTTAAAGAACTTAGCTTTATCATATCAAATCGATTCCTATAGTTTGTTGGAGCATTAAGTTACGCACTTTGAGGTAAGTGACATTTCTAAACTTGGTATTGAGGGCATGAATCCCTGGAATACGTGTTATATGATCGGTGTTAGGTTGATACGCATGCTAGGTAACGGGAGTGTGGGCGTGCACCGTGGTAATTATGACTCGGCTGATTCTGTGGTGCTGTGTAGTTACCTAGTATTGTTTTATCCGTATAATTCTTACGATTTAGAGTAATTGACATGTGATTCATGTTAGAAATCATGTCTAGGCAATGTGCTTATTTTGTTGGGACCCATTGAGGTTATTTGTAACGACCCAGTCAGTCGTTTTGAGCATTTGCTTTCCGTTCAGCTATTTGGAGTCTTGAGTAGCTTTGTATGATGTATTATGACTTGTATGAAACCTCGATTTTTATTTACAGGTGATTTAAATTGATTTGGAAGAATGAATTTCATGATTGAAGCTTTAAGTTGGAAGCATTGGCCGAGTTTGACTTTTGGGTATTTAACCCCATATCAGAGTTTTGATGGTTCCGTTAGGTTCGGATGGTGATTTTGGACTCGGGCGTATACCCGGATTTGTATTTGGATATTTGTAGAAAGTTTACACACTAATTGGCGAAGGTTAGAAATTTGAAGGTTTGGATACGGATTGTGGATTTGTGAATTGTAATAGCTTCATTATGTCATTTGGGACATGTATGAAAATTTTGAGTTCATTCCAAGTTGATTTGATATATTTCGGCACGAATTTTGGAAATTGAAAGATTTAATGTTCATTATATTTGATTTGAGATGCGATTCGTTATTTTGATGTTGTTATACGTGATTTGGGGCCTCGTGTAGGTTCATATTATGTTATTGGACTTGTTGGTATATTTGGACAAGGTCCCGAGGGGATCGGGTGAGTTACAGACGTCGTTCAGATCACTTTTATCTCATGTTGCATTGCTGAAGAGGAGCTGGTTCTGGTGTGACCGCACCTGTGGAGGGCACAGCTGAGGAGCCGCAAAAGTGGCAGTGGCAGTGGAATCGCAGAAGCGAAGAGTACTGCTGGGAGCAAGAGACCCCAAATGTGGAGTTCTTCTTCGCATCTGCGAAGGCGCATATCCGGTATGTTTGGGCGCAGAAGCGAAGGGCAGCGTAGATGCATGAATTTTGTTCTCACCTGCGTTTGCGTAGGAGCGGAGCTTGTTCTGCATGTTCGAAGGGCGTGTGTCCAGAGCTTCTCCGTAGAAGCGGAATATTAGTCACGAAAGCGACGCTGCCGAAGCAGCTTTTGTTTCGCAAATGCGAAATTGCTTGGGCAGAAGCTTTAAATCGAGGCTTGTCCATTTTTATCATATATTGAGCTATAGACCTCAGATTTGGGCGATTTTGGAAGAGATTTTCATCATATGGATTGGGGTAAGTGTTCTACACTCGGTTTTGATTATATTTCATGAATCTATCTTTGTTATTGGCATTTGATTAATGTTTTCAAAAGAGAAATTTGGGGGGGTTTGCCTAAGATTTCATAAAGTGAATTGTTGAGTTTTGAGCATCGATTTGGAGTTGGATTTGAGTAAAACTAGTATGATTGGACTCGTAATTGAATGAGTTATTGGATTTTATGAGCTTTGACGGGTTTCGAGGTGCGGGCCTGGGTTTGACTTTTTGGTTGACTTTGGATTTTTGATTAAGATTTGACCTTTATCGATTGGTTTATTTCCTTTGGCATTATTTGATGTTCTTCAGTTGCTTTTGGCTAATTTTGAGCCGATCCGAGATCGGTATGTGCAGGATGGTATTTCTAGAATTTTGTTTGGCTTGCTCGATATTGGATTCGGCTTGTTCGAGGTAAGTAATACTTCTAAACTTGGTGTTGCGGGTATGAATCCCTGAATATACGTGTTATGTGCTTAGTGTTAAGGTGACACACATGCTAGGTGATAGGTGTGTGGGCATGCACTGTGTGAATTATGATTTGGTTGATTATGTGGTACTATGTGGTTACTTAACCTTGTCTTTATTTATGAAATTTCTACGTTCTAGAGTAATTGAGCTGTGATTCATGTTAGAAACCATATTTAGGCTATATGATTATTCTGTTGGGACCCATTGAGGTCATTCCTGTTGTTGAGATATTTGTTTAAATTGCAGTTACATACTCAGTCATATTCATTCATTTGCATATCATATCGCAGTCTTTGCTATTATTTGTTATGACAACATGTTATCATTGTTTGGGTTGATTGGCATGAGATTTGTGAGCCCGAAAGACTGGAGAGATTGACGACTGAGTTGGGTTCTGAGAGCCGTGTTGTGAGTGAGATATGTGGATCGGGTTGCATGTCGCAACATGCCTTATGGTTATATGTGTATCGGGTTGCACGTCGCAACAAGCCTTTTGGCTATACGTGGATCAGGTTGCACGCCGTAATAGGACTTATGGTTATATGTGGATCGGGTTTCATGCTGCAATATGCCTTATATCTATATGTGGATCGGGTTGCACGCCGTAATAGGCCTTATGGCTATATGTGGATCGGGATGCACGCCGCAGCAGGCCTTATTACGATTGATGGGATCGGGTTGCGCGCCACAGTGTTGGGTGATTGAGTGTGCTGAGGGATTGAGCATTACAAGTGGGAGTGCAAGACAGTGAGATTGAGTACTCTGAGATTGTGAGTACATGAGTTCATCACTGTGATGCATTACATTGACATGTATACTTGACATACAGGCATAGAGATACATTTCCTCATGCTACACGGTATTGTGACATTCATGACTTTACATGCACATTGACATCCAGGCACATAGATGTACTTTCCTCATGCAATCTGAGATTTAAATATTTTATCTGTTGTAGAAAGTTTTTTTTTTGGAAAAAATCATAGTTTTCTAATATGCTCACATTTTGGTGAATTCGGTGAAAGATTTGGGTTTTACTATTATACTTGAGAAGCATGCCTATTTTTCCGCAACTGTGGACGAGCTAAGCATCATATCTTTGAGTTGTTTCTTGTACTAGTTTTATTATATTGTTATGAGCTATTGTTGGCCATTGGTGTTGGACTCTGACCGTTTGTTGAAGCTCGTCATTGCTTTCAACCTAAGGTTAGGTTTGTTACTTATTGAGTACACGGGATTGGTTGTACTCATACTACACTTCTGCACCTTGCGTGCTGATTTTGAATGTTGATGTTGTTGTGTATGGAGGGAGCTAGCATTGATGAAGTACCTGCATTCCGGTTATAGATACTTCTTGTTCATGGTAACTTTAGACTTATAAAAATCTATTTATGTACATTTCACACAGATGATGTATTTATTTCATACTAGCTTTGTAAATTCTAAATCTTAGAAGCTCATGATTTGTACTACCAATCCTTGGAAATTCTTTATATAAAAGATCAACATATTATCATTATTTCTCTTAGTAAATCTCATTTGAATTTAATTGTTGCTAATTGGCTTATCTAGTGGGTTAGACTAGGTGCCATCACGACTACTTGGATTTCGGGTTGTGACAAGTTGGTATTAGTACTCTAGGTTTATAGGTTCTACAAGTCATGAGCAAGTGTCTAGTAGAGTCTTATGGATTTATATGATGACGTCCATACTTATCTTCGAGAGGCTACAGGGCATTTAAGAAAAACTTCCCATATTTCTTTCCTTATCGTGCGACATTGATTCAGCTTGAAGCGTATCTCTTTGAATTCCTTCAACTCAGTCGTATGTGCACGTGAGCGCTCGATATCAGCTATACACCGATGACTTGTGATTCTGTGGATGAGATACGAGATGTGTTTTCTGTATTTTAGTGATGGGCCAGTCTGGAGGACTTGATGTCTGGTTTGGACCGTAGCTTAGGCTCGGTAGTTTCAGTTGTGTGAGCATGTGCTTTTGGAATTCTATGTCTAGTGATGTCCCTATGTGTGGGATTGGTGGCTCAGTGAGTGGTAGGATAGCTATATGATGAGTATGACGTGACTGCGGGATGTGTTAAGATGGTTTAAACGTGACGAAAAACATTTTCTTGAGATGTAAAAAGGATTATTGGGTGCTTGATTTCTATCTTGACGTGACGTACAATCTCCTGTTATGAGTGTGTTGAAGGATCTTTCATCTTGTTTAATTGTGTAACGAATTAGATTCTCATGTCTTGTTGATGAGTTTAAAATAAGGAAGATTAAGTGATTGCATAGTAGTTGTGACTGTAAAAGGGTATAGAGAGATTTCAGTTTGAGGCAAAGCAAGTGGGTTATCACCTAGGGCAATTCATTGATGTGTGATATCTATGATGTTGTGTGAAGGCTTTTCTTTTCTACCAGTGGGTATATGTGTTGGGATTTGAGTTTGGATTGGTTGAGAAAGTTGACCTTGCCGTCTCGAGGATATATGCGAGCTTAGCAGATGATTTGAGGTACTACATGGTTTGTGTCACATGAGCTTATGAAGGATTTAGTTGAATCTCATGGTACTACATGGTATGGGCATTGTAAGTTATCCAGTGTTTTTATCTATGGCTTTGAGATAAGTAGGGGAGTCTGCTATCGACGATTTGATTGCATGGTTACATGTTGTATTGGTTTCGGTCTGAGGCATAATTGTGGATCGGTTATGACTTGCAGAGGCTGGTTTTAAGGATGACTTAAGCGGTGAAATTTTCGGATGCATGGTGTATCACACTTTATTCGTATATGAGAATCATGGAATGATTTGAACTGTTATTCGTGAAGGATGCAGTGCGCATGGAGTAGGAATTTACTCGGTTGATTAGAGGCGTGGATTACTTCTTTGGGTGTTGTTGTGCTAATTGGGCAGTGCAAATGTGATTCGAGCAGAGTGGATGACTCTCGAGAAAGTTCTAATGGATTCAAGATTTATATGTAGCAATTGCGAATTGTTCGGATTTGTATATGGCTAGAATCTGAGATTTGCTTCAGATGGTGTCGGGACTTGCGGTATTTTTGTATCACTATGGATTCTACATTTTAGTATCAGGAAGGTGCAGGATACCGCTTTAGATTCACATAAGGTCTCTTCAGAGTGGGCGTCTCGGTTGTGGTACTTTTGGGGTGCTTAAGAGGGAATACAATGACTTCTGGGCCTTAGGGCAGTGTGGTTTTATTCTACGATATCTTGTGGTGAGCTTTCAGGTAAGGATCGTGGTGTTCTAGCAAGGAGAAGTGTCAACTTGAGGGTAATTCGGAAGGAACTCTGAGGAAATAGGATAACTTAGTAGTAAACTGGATCAGTATGGTAATGATGTGCCGGTTGTTTTGGTTCTTAAGATGAGGTGAGGCTTTACGGGTGTTTTGTGGCAATAATCATGGATTTGGCGACCTGCGTAGCTTAATGGAGTTAGAGAGATTTAGTTCTGATGGCTTGGTTATGTGCAAATGGGTTTCGAAGAGTTCTCGATTGTTTCTACCACGGTTTGAACGGATATTTCTTACCGATGCGAGGAGCATGATGTGTATTGTTATTTTCTCCTGGATGGGATCAAGTGAAAGGTTTTTGACTGATCAGGTATGTATTTTGCTGGTGACTCAGAGTTGATTGTGAGATTCTCGTGCTTTTCATATGATGGCATGATAGATACGGTGTATTGTGTGGGATTAAGATTTGCATGTGCAAGGTCACGGTTCAGTTTTGAAGGCAAGGTCATGAATTATTAGACAACATCAACGGTTTCATATGACTGGATGAATGCTATTACTAATTGGTATTGCCTGAGAAGGATGCGCATTTTAGAAGGTGCACTGAGTTTTGACTTGCCAACAGAAGGGCTGCTTTGAGTATGGAAATTTGAGGCATATGAGGATGGATTGTCCCTAATTTCAGAGTAGTGCATCTCAACAAAGTACTCAAGCTATGGTTACAGACCAAGTTGCTTGACCACATGCAAAGCTAGCTAGAGGTTGAGGTTAGCCAGCTAGAGGTCACCTTAGACAAGGAGGCCAGGTTCGATTCTATGATTTCCTGGCAGAACTAAGGTAGTAATGTTTGGTGCAATCATTATAGGTATTCTTCTTGTTTGTCATAATATGTCATCTTACTTTGCATCTCATTTGTATATGCCTTGTGATTCTTTGGATATCTTTATTTATGTGTCTAATACTTTTGAAGATTTTATCGTGATAGATTAGCTTTACTAGTCTTGTGTGGTCACTATTAATATGTATGACACAATGGTTGACCTTTTGTCATTGGATACGGTGGAATTTGAGGTGATTTTTGGCATGTATTGGTTATTCTCGTATCATGCTATCTTGAATCGTCACGCCAGGACTATGACTTTAGCTATCCCATGGTTGCCTATATTAGAGTGTAGAGGGTTACTTGGTCATTCTACGAGTAGGGTGATTTCATTCCTTGTAGCTAAGTGTATGGTTGTGAAGGGTTTTTTTAGCATATTTTGCCTTCATTCGAGATTCTAATGCGGAGGTTCCTTCTGTGGCTTCAGTACCAGTAGTGAGAGAGTTCCCGAAGGTATTTTCCCTCTTTTACCCAGCTGCAAATGTCGCAATTGCGAACTCTTGTTCACAATTGCGACCATCGCAAAAGCGAACCACAGATCTCAAATGCGATCAGTGTCTCAACAGTGTAGTAGTCGCAAATGTGACATTACCTTCGCATTTGCGAAGTCTACCAGTTCGCAATTGCGAACACAAGTGTCGCAAAAGTGAAGGAACCCAGATTTCCTAGGGTCGTAAATGCGACCCATCTTTAACAAATGCGACCCATCTTTCAAAAATGCGATACACCTACCAGTTGCAAATGCGATATTTTCTTCTCAAAAGCGTAGTCCTCATCCCCCAGCCCAACTCCGTAAGTGCGAGACTGACTTCGCAAAAGTGAAGCTCACATTTGCGAGCAGGTCCTCGCATTTGCGAGAACTGCAGCCCAGCTGCACCCATTTTTGCTTCAGCATTTCATTTCCTTCCAGACTCATTCAAAACTCACCCGAGCCCCTCGGGCTCCAATCTGAATATGCACACAAGTGTAATAACATAATATATACTCGTGCACTTATTCAAATCACAAAAATAACATAAAACAACAAGAATTGATCTTCAAACTCAAGGATTTTCAAGTTTAAAACTATGTTTTTCCAGCATTTCACATAATGTGCCGAAATGGCCTTTGGTCACTCGGGACCCCAACCGAACATACGTACTATTCGAAAATCATCATATAAACCTACAGGAATTGTCAAAATACCGATCCGAGGTTGTTTGTCAAAAAGGTTGACCGTGGTCAACTCTAGTCATTTTAAAAATAAAAAATCATATTTTCTTTAAAAATTCATGTTTAAACTTTTCGAAAATAGACACGGATCACACACAGAGTCATAAATCATCAAATAGATCTATTAAGAGTCTCGTAACACAAAAAAGAAAGGTAGTACTCAAAATAACTGGTCAGCTCATTACAAGGGCTATTCAAAATTGAGCTGTAACTATTAACCGAACCGCAAAAATGACTTATTGGTATCGGGTTAGGGGTAATGGTTGGTGAACATATTAAAATTTAAAATTAACGGCTTAACGATTTGGGGACGGATTCCTCAATTTCCTTATCTGATATATCGTTAACAGGTTAAGAATTTTTATGTTGACACCTTACCCATATGTCTATAAAGTACTATTTGAAACCCTAAGTCCCTAATTTCTCAATTCAATACTAGCAGTAACAGCCCGCAACAGTCATCTTTATTTCTTCTCTATCACCCAAATCCCTAATAAACATTTCTCCCAATCTTGTAAAATAAATGTTTGTAAATATAACATAGTTTTTAATGCGGTGGACTGTATTCCTGGTTTTATCTCAAAGTCACCCCTATTTTGTAGTCAACCATGGATCAGTTACCGATATTTAATATATTTTGGTAGGTGAAATGTCGGAGTTGAATGTTTCTTACTACAAGTGATAAAGAGTAGTTTTTTTTGGTATAGAACATGTAAGGTTCAAAAAACTTTCTTCCTGAGAATATTTACATATTTGCTCAACTAGATAGGTTTCATGGGTTATCATGAAGTCCACGACCGAGGTTGATAACTTTGCAAAAGATCAACAACAACTTCATCATTGACACTTGGCAGCATCCTTAAGAGTGGTTTTAACAAAATGAATGCCCAGCTGATTATGTTAAAATTCACTACAGTTAAAAGTCTGAAGTTTGACAATTTTCTAGTTTTCTACTTCTTTTTTATTGTCTAGTTGATTTAGGCCATGTGTGCGTGGTGATCTTTGGACACCTAGGAGGTGTCGGGCACCTGGGAGGTGTCGGTGGAGATTAAGTGAGTGTTATCATGCATAGACATTCTAGACTCAGGTAGAGGCATTCATGCATATACTATTTGATGTATTTTATCCTCATACGCATATTCAGTGCCTTAATTGTATTCTTGATAAATTTACTAGAAAGTATGCTTGGAAACTGATTCTTGACTGAGCACCTAACTATTGATGTTAATTGTTTCTTGGTTGATCCTCATTTATTGTATATTATTATAAATTGAGAAGGTTGTAGAAGTGCATATTCTTTTATCTAAACCTCACTATTCTTCATCGGAGATAGACTTGATACTTACTGAGTACGCATTGATTTTGTACTCATACTACACTTCTATATTTTTTGTGTAGATTTTTGTGTTAGTCCTAGCAGCGTTCAGGAGGGTGCTTAGTAGCTTGGCTTTCAAGACTTCGTGGTGAGCTATTATGCTAACTCATAGTGCATGCAGTTCCCTTCTTATCTATCCTACCATTATTTTGCTTTAGGAAGTACTTTTATGTTTGAGACTTGGTTGTACTCCATTTAGTAGCTCATGACTATGTACTGCTAGATTTTGGGAGATGGATGTTGTATTTATGTATTTGGTTGTTCATGTTAGATTTCGGTCTTATGCTTTGTCTATATCAGAATAGCCGATTAACCTTTATATATCTTTCTTTCGTTGTTTATTAATGCTGGCTTTCCTTGCTGCTTAGTTAGGTGCCATCATGACTCTAGTGGGATTTTTGGTCCTGACAAAGTTGGTATTAGAACTCTAGGTTCATGGGTTCTACGGGTCATATGAATGTCTAGTAGAATCTTGCGGATCAGTATGAAGACATCTACACTTATCTTCGAGAGGCTGTGGGACATATAAGAAACTTCTCTTTCTTTCTTTATTGTGCGACCTTGTTTCATCCTAACCTTGTTTCTTTATTGTGCCTTGCGGATCAGGGCATGCACGACAACACCTCGAGGTAGAGCACTTGCGGCTACTCATACTCATGATAGAGCCCCTTTTGTGGAGCCCCATCTTGCTCTAGTGGTGGAGCAGGTTCCAATTAAGGTTGTTCCACTGGGTCCAACTCAGGTTCTTGAGGGTTTTATTGCCACTATAGTGCTTTAGGACACCATGGTCAATATTTTGAGTTACTCTTAGTGTTTGTCATAAGTAGGGATGATTCATGTGATCCAAGCTACTTCTTAGGCTGGAGAGGGAGCACATACCCCAGCTACTCACACTCTAGAGTAGGCCATTACTATATTTCGGACGCTAGAGTTCAGCCACTCCAGAAGTTAGTGTTAGTTCAGCCTATTATAATTAGGCCAGAATTTTGGCCTCCTATGTTGATGGATGAGTAGTAGAGGATGGCTCAGTTCAAGAAGTTAGATCCTCCATGTTTTGATGGTGATCCCACAGCGATTTCCTAGGGTTTCTTGGATAGATGCCATGAGATTTTGTACAACTTAGGCCTTGTGGAGTCCAATGGAGTTGATTTCATTACTTTTCAGTTGAGAGAGCCAACCAAGATATGGTGACAGACTTATAAGCAGAGTAGGCCCGTAGGGTCATCTTCTCTCACTTGGACTCAATTTTCTACTCTCTTCCTAGAGAAGTTCATTCACTGCACTAGGAGAGATGAGTTGCGTAGTTAGTTTGAGCACCTACAATAGGATGGTATAATAGTTACTCACTATGAGATGAGGTTTGTGGAGTTGTCCCATTATGCGGATTTCCTGATTCCTACTGAGACTGAGAAGGTTAGGGGGTTCATTGAGGGGCTTAACTTTTGGATTAAGCTTAATATGACTAAAGAGATAGAGATAATGACTACTTTCTATTGGGAAGTAGAGATAGCATGAAAAATTTAGCACATCCGTTGTCAGTGGAGATATGAGATAAAGGATAAGAAGCCTCATCATTCAGGAGAATTCAGTGGTACCTCATTTGGAGGCAGGGGACATCTGGGTAGTGGCCATCCTGGTCATTTAGTTCCTTGCCACTTTAGTCGTCTCATGGTGCTCTAGTCAGTCATGGTTCTCATTATAACCTCTTAGGGTAGGAATCCTACAATGCACGTCCATATTATGGATCATACCGTAATTATTCTAGTCATCAAGTCCGCCATCAGCCCCAACAGCCATGCAAATAGAAGGGCTACTTTGAGTATGGAAATTTGAGGCATATGAGGATGGATTGTCCCCAATTTCAGAGTAGCATCTCAACAGAGTACTCAAGATATGGTTACAGACCCAGTTGCTTGACCACATGCCCAGCCAGCTAGAGGTGGAGGTTAGCCAGCTAGAGGTCGCCCTAGAAAAGGAGGCCAAGTTCGATTCTATGCATTTTCTCGCAGAACTAAGGTAGTAATGTTTGGTTCAATCATTATAGATATTCTTATTGTTTGTCATAATATGTCATCTTTCTTTGTATCTCATTTGAATATGCCTTGTGATTCTATAGATATGTCTGTTTACGTGTCCAATACTATTAAAGATTCTATCGTGATAGATTAGGTTTACTAGTCTTTTGTGTTTACTATTAATAGGTATGACACAATGGTTGACCTTTTGTTGTTGGATATGGTAAACTTTGAGATAATTCTTGGTATGGATTGATTATTCCCGTATCATGCTATCCTGAATTATCGGGCCAAGACTATGACTTTAGCTATCCCAATATTTCCTAGATTATAGTGTAGAGGGTCACTTGGTCATTCTACTAGTAGGGCGATTTCATTCCTTATGGCTAAGTGTATGGTTGAGAAGGGTTTTTAAGCACATTTTGCCTTCATTCGAGATTCTAATATGTAGGTTCCTTATGTGGCTTCAGTACCAGTAGTGAGAGACTTCCCGAAGGTATTTTTCCTCTTTTACCCAGCTGCAAATATCGCAATTGCGAACTCTTGTTCACCATCAACAATAAGTATTTTTCATCGTATTGATAATTTGTTTGATCATCTTCAAAAAAACATGATTTCAAGAAACAAGTCTCTATTTTAAAACCTGAAATTGAAGCACCCAAATTTGATAATGGGAAGTTAAAGGAAGCACATTACAAAGGGAAAGGAGAGATTAGTGAGATTCAAGAATCTCTTGAAAAGGAGTTGAAACATACCAAAGAAACCTTGTATAGCCAAGTTGAACAAAATAAAATAATTCAAGAGGACATGAACAAGGTTAAATATGAACTAACTAGAACCTCCAAATTGAACGGGTCTTTAGAGGCTCTAGAATGGCTGAACCAAAATTATAGCAGAAACAAAATAGACACATGTCTCAATGTGGTTGATGATGATACCTTGTTGTGGCATAGCTGACTACGTCATGCGAGCCTTGGGCAGCTAAATAAACTAGCCTCAAAAGACCTAATCGTGGGATTGACAAAAATCAATTCTAAAAATGATAAAGTGTGCAATGCATGTGTTAGGGGCAATGCATTTTAGCTCTTTCTTTAAATCTAAAAAGGTAGTCAGTGCCTCTAGACCTTTAGAATTGTTCAATATGGACCAACATGATTGAGGGTCATTAGTAGAGGTGGCAAAAGATACAATCTGGTAATAGTAGATGATTACTCCAGGTATATCTGGACCCTGTTCCTTTCTAGTAAAGATGAATCTTTCATGTTTTCTACAATTTTCTCAGAACCATCCAAAAGACACTACATCTTCAATTTGTCAGCATCAGATATGAAAATGGTTAAGAATTTGAAAATGCTAAGTTTGCTTAATTTTGTAGCATTCATGACATAGATCATAACTTCTCAACCCCAAAAATATCACAACAAAATAGAGTAATAGAAAGAAAGAATAGGGTCCTACAAGACATGGGGAGAACCATATTAATCTCCAATGGTCTTCCAAAAAGCTCTTGGGAAGAAGCTGTTAACTCTTCTTGTTACCAACTAAATAGATGCATGGTTAGACCCCTTATTAGAAAAAACTCTCTATCAATTACTTAAAGGAAGAAAACCCAATATATCACATCTTAGAGCCTTTGGTTGTAAATGTTATGTTCAGAGTAATAGCAAGGAAGCTCTAGGAAAATTTGATGCTAGAAGATGTGAGTATTATTAGGTTATTCTCCACGTAGTAAGGCATATAATATTTTTAATAAACCAACATTGTGTCACGACCCCAATTTTTCTCCATATGATTTCATGACAACACCTAGTTTTTAAGACTAGGTAAGCCTAACACTTACTAAATAATTAGAAGAATTCAACAATCAAATGAAAAATACGAGATAAAAATCTTAGACAAATTATAATTCCCAAAACTGGTAGTACAAGACATAAGCTCTACTGAGTTTGCTAGAAAATCCCTAAATACAACTGTTCGGATGGAATTAAACAGTACAATGAAAATATCATAAGGTGACTCTGAGGCTTGTGAATGCGACGATAAGTTTACCTTGAGTCTCCACAACTCGAGCAGCCATCTAATAATCAACAACAACCGAGGCACCTGGATCTGCACAAAAATGTACAGAAGTGCAGTATGAGTACACCACAGTGGTACCCAATAAGTGTCAAGACTATCCTCGGTGGTGTAGTGATGAGGGACAGTCAAGACACCTACCGGACTAAACATCCTGAACAAGTCTATAGATGAACTAATAGAGAAACAATATTAATATAAAGCTAAGAAGGATAAGGATTACAAGACAATACTTATAATGATACACTAGTAACAACAATGTTCGACAGGAAGAAGTCAATTAATAATCCTGTAGAGTAACTAATCACAATCTAAGTCCGGGGAAATCAAATAAATGGAAAACCAACAACAACTCAATGAGAACAACCGCTTTCACACCAAATCTTTCCAAGCATTTCCACGAGGTGCCGAACGTCATAATCACAACTCACGAGTCCTAATTCATGAAATCTAATCACTTGGCATCTTGTGCCCACATTACAACTCATAACCACACGGACGACTCACGTGCCAATAGAACAATCCTCACACCTAAGGAAAGAAGATAAGAGTACGTATAATGGTTAATGTCGTCAGGATTCACCTTTTAAAATCGATATGGATGATTTAACTGCGTGTATGCTTGTGCAAGTGTTCTACTATAATTCCAGTCAACAAATAAGAGTAGAGTCAATGAATGGAACATAAGCAACAATTACCACAAAATGTATGGTGTAATAGAAGTAACAATGAAGTTTGAAGCATCGACCAACACAACAAGATTAGCTACACAGAGCTGAGCAAATAGTGTAACACGGAGAAAATAATTAATAGTATGCTAAGGAAAATAACAATCAAAGACAATTGCACAGAAAAGGGGAAATGACAACAAGAGCACTCCCAAGGTACCACCTCGTAGTCTCAAATTTTAAATGAATCACAACTTTCCTTATATCAACGCGGGAGCCTTTATATTTAGTTTTTAAAAATTATTTTCCCGAAATTGCATCCCACATTTTAGTCCACCTTGTTACACTGCATGGCTTCTAGTAGTTCCTTTACTAGGCATGAATTTCAAGACCACCTTATTTCACCGCATATTTTTCAACTCCCGATTTGTACCAGCGCATGCGTATCAATAACAACAGTACGATAGAAACCTCGGGCAACACAATAATAACCGCACGACAGAAAACTCGTGCAAATACAATAACAACCGCACGGCAGAAACCTCGTGCAACACAATAACAACCGCATGACAGAAACCTCGTGCAAACACATAACAATTTTCTCAACAAAACACGTATGCCAAAAACATAACAACTCAAATAAATGACTTTCACCATCTGTGCCCACATGCCACAATATTTCCTCAAAACAGTTTCTATATCCCAACAATGTATAGTCCTTGGCCCAATCAACATAGAATACAACAGCAACAACAACAACAACAACAATAATACGAGAATACGACAAGTAAATCAACACAAGAATTTTAGAACACAAAGAAACGGAAGAACGAACTCACAGAGAAAAACACAACAGGGAAATAATAGTCTCGACAAGAATAGTTCAACAAGGGAGAGCTTATGTGTAACAATGATTCTACGAAAGTACTCGATCCTAAGGGGTAGTTCCCCCACACAATGTTAGGTAAGATACTTACCTCAAAGAAGCTAGATTGTTACTATAAAATGACCTTCTCCAGTGAAACACCCTCCAAACGGCTCAAATCTAACCAAAATAATTCTGGATAATAAAGCTTCAATCTTTAACAAGAATCAAAAGTCAACCAAAATATATACGGACCCGCTCGAGGTCTCAAATCATATCAAACAATGTCAAAACTACGAATCGCACAACGAATCACACTTATGAACTTTTAAACCTTCCAACTTCCAAAACTCGTGCCGAAACATATCAAATCAACCCAGAATGACGTGAAATTTTGCATGCAAGTCCCAAATAACATAACTGAGCTAATCCAATTCTCGGAATAGAGATCCAATCCCAATATCACCAAAGTCAACTCTCAGTCAAACCAGTCAACCTTCCAAAACTTCAATTTTCTAATTTTCGCTGAAATGCTTCAAATTACCCTACGGACCTCCAAATCCAAATTCGGATGCCATGCCTAAGGCCAAATCATCATACGAAGCTATTGAAACCATAAAAATACCATTCCGGAATTATTTCCTTAAAGGTCAAACACCGGTCAACTCTTTTTATTTAAGCTTTAAAAATAAGAATTGTTCATCAAATCAACCGGTCGGATCGTTACATTCTCCCCCTCTTAAACGAACGTTCGTCCTCAAACGTGCCCAGTACCACTGCGAGGTCATCAAATCACTGAATGGTCTTCCAATAAGCTCTTGGGAAGAAGCTGTTAACTCTTCTTGTTACCAACTAAAAAGATGCATGGTTAGACCCCTTATTAGAAAAAACTCTCTATGACTTACTTAAAGGAAGAAAACCCAATGTATCACATCTTAGAGCCTTTGGTTGTAAATGTTATGTTCATAGTAATAGCAAGGAAGCTCTAGAAATTTTTGATGCTAGAAGATGTGAGTATTATTAGGTTATTCTCCACGTAGTAAGGCATTTAATGTTTTTAATAAACCAACATTGTGTCACGACCCCAATTTTTCTCCATATGATTTCGTGACAACACCTAGTATTTAAGACTAGGTAAGCCTAACACTTACTAAATAATTAGTAACATACACAGACCCACTCGTCTGAATATAACAACCAGTCCTGTAACATACACGGACCCACTCGAGGACTCAAATCACATCAAATAAATTTAAAACTACGAATCGCACCATGAATCGAACTTATGAACTTTTAAATCTTCCAACTTCCAAAACTCGTGCCGAAACAGGTCAAATCAACCCGGAATGACATCAAATTTTGCATGCAAGTCCCAAATGACATAACGGAGCTAATACAATTCTGGAATCAAGATCCGACCCCGATATCACCAAAGTCAACTCTCGGTCAAACATCTCAATCTTTCAAAACTTTAATTTTCCAATTTTCGCCGAAATACTTGAAATTTCCCTATGGACCTCTAAATCCATATCTGGACGCAAGCCTAAGTCTAAAATAATTATACGAAGCTATTGAAACCATACAAATTCTATTCCAGAGACATTTGCTTAAAGGTCAAACTTTGGTCAACTATTTTTATTTAAGTTTCAAAAATAAGAATTGTTCTTTCAATTAAATCCCGAATCATCTAAAAACTAATCTAGACCACACACGTAAAGCATAGTACATATTAAGAAACTTTTCGAGATCTTAATTAACCGAACGGGACGCTAATTCCCAAAACGACCGGTCGGGTCGTTACACATTGTGTGTTTCTCCACATAGTAAGGCGTATAAAGTTTTTAATAAACAAAATATGTGTGTTGAATAAACTGTGCATGTTGTATTTGATGAATCTGATCCTTCTATTGAGAAAAATGTACAGGATGATGATCAGGATCTTGGTCTAGCATGAAATGAGAATTCTGATCATAATAGCTATGTAGACTATCCTAAAAGTGAAAATAGGAGGAAAGGGAGGATAACACTGGTGAAGATGAAGCATCGCATTCAGGGGGAACCTTAATCACACCTGATGAGGAAGAAGATAATGGGCTAGAAGAACCTGCTCCTCCGGACGGTTCTCAAAATAGGTAGAATCCTCTTTCTGGTCCTCTAAATGAACAAGGTGAACAACCTTAAGAAAAAGGCCTAGAAAACCCCAATAGTAACATAAACAATACTCCTTGTATAATACTCAAGCTCAAATAAAGATTAGTGGTCCTTATCTATAGGAAACTCTCTCACCTCACTTTGAGAAATGTATTTGGCGATAGGAGCTTTGATAAAAGTTTCACCATGATGAAACCAGAAAAGAATATATTATTTAACTCACATGTCTTTGATTTTACCCTACAATGAAAAGGAAAAAGGCAAAAGAAATGCACACGTCAGAAGATTCGGAAACACCAAATGGAAATCCTAGGGTAGAAATGCTATTTTCGATAGACATTTCGAGTAGAGATGTCTAAATGAAAATGGGAGCTAACTTTAAGGGGCCGCTTATGGGTTTATCTACTTGGTCGAACAACGGCTATGATGCTAAAAATTATGTTTTTATATTTTTCCCTTCACAAAGAACTTCTTATACTTGGTCTTGATTATGCGCATATGGCGGAATAAGGATGGCATTTCGTGATTATTGCACATACGGAGAAAAATGAATAGCGTGTTGATGATGTTTTTGTGATGGTTTGAGGGTGATTTTCTTGATGATATTCATCTGACGAAACGTGGGTGATATTTTTGATCAAGTACATGCTTTCTTTAAATTTCGTTGTACATATTTCAACAAGTTGCAATTGTATTTGACATGCTATCATATGCCTCTGTTTCTCCGTGATGAATTGTTGTCAAAGATAGATTTTCCTACGTTGAGTCGTTATCACATGTTTTAACGAGATTGTGGTATTGTATTTCATTGTATATATATATATATATATATATATATATATATATATATATATATATATATATATATATATATATATATATATTCTTTTTGCAATTTATTGATATATTTCACAACTTTTTTAGCTAGTGAGTATCACATGCTTGAACTTCGTCACTATTTTATCGAGGTTAGTCTTGATATTTATTGGGTACCGATTGTGGTATAATAATACTATACTTATGTATATTATTGTATAGATCCTGGTGTTGGAGGCAGCAAAATGAGGGAGTGAGTGCATATATTGTTAGCGAGGATTCAAGGTAAAGCTGCATGACCGTCGCAGTCCCTTGGAGTCCCACCCTTATGTTGATACTGCTATTTTCACATACAAAGAATATTGAATTTTGAGATTTCTTTATATATCCAGTTTAAAGCTCATGACTCTATACCACCTAGTTCTGTAGAGTTGTGTGTGTTGCTATTTTGGGATTATGTTATCATTATTTCCGTTGTTCATTGTTAATTCAATCTCATTATGTCTTAGTTTGGTAATTCGATATTGTTGACGTGATTGGCTTATCTAGTCTTGAAGTTTAGGTGCCATCACGACTCCTTTGGTGAGATTTGGATCGTGCCACTTATCTTATCTGAAAAAAGGCCTCCACCTTCCAAAATACCATTTCCTCTAACTTTGGCCTCTAAATGCTCCAAATCTAGTCAAACAATACTCAAAGAGGTCAAACGAAGTCACAAAAATCGACTTCAAATAATAAATCTTCAAACTTTCATTAAATTTCAAAAGACAACAAAAAGTGAGCATGGGCCCACATGGTCCAAAGCCAAGTCAAAATTCGGATCTCCTTGAACCATAACCCCACGAGTCTAAATATGTTATTAGTTTTAAAATCCAAGTCCAAATCAATATTCAAAATCCCAAATTCTGCTCTCTTAAGTTTTAGACAAAAAACCCATATTCTAGTATTTGATTCCATTAGGTATAAAATTTTATGGATAATCAAGGTTTATGAATAAATTCAAGTAAAAATTACTTACCCTCAAGGTTGAGGGTTAAATCCCTCTTAAAAATCTCATCATCCCCTTCTCAAAATTTAAAAATGGTAAAAATAAGCTAAATCCCAATATTTGGATAAAATATACCCCTGGTAACATCTCTTTATCACCATCGCGACTTCTGTCGCATGACCGCGAAGAATAACTCCCAGCTGCTTTGCGCGATCGCGACTATGACCCGTCTCATATTTTCACAAAGAACAAACCCCTGGTCCCCCATATCCTTCTATGCAATCGCGACCCTATGCCACGCGATCGCGATTAATACCCTGACAACGGATGTTAGCTGCTGCAACAAGTCCAAAAATGATCTGGAACTACCTTGAAACTCATCATAGCCCCTTGGGACCTCTCTATATCAATATGGCAAGTCTGTATACCCTCCAGAAACTTGTCAACGGGCTCAAAATACAAATAACAACATCAAACCTAAAAATTGAAGATCAAATCAAATCATGAAGCTCTCTTAAGTTCATAAATTGTTAACTTTCCAAAGACTTTCCTGAATCACACCCGAGGCCCTTGGGTGCTCAACTGAACATCCGTACTAGTCCAAATCACCATATGAACCTATAGAAATCTTCAAAATACCAATACGCGATCGTTTATCCAAAATATTAATTTTGTCAAACTCTTCCAACTTAAAGCCTCTAGTTAGGAGTTAAGTATTCCAAATAATTTCCGAACCTCATGAAAGCAAAACTACTCATTATTGTTAGTCATAAAATATAGAATAAACCTACGGAATGTCTCAAATAGGGAAATGAGCTATAGAACTCAAAACAACCAGTTGGATCATTACAATCAGTTATTATTGGCTTCAATCACCTATGTCACACAAATAAGAGCATGAGGGATCACCTCCAAAAGAGGGTCTTCAATAACATGACTAATAAATAAGTCCAATACCCCTTATTTAAGATACAACCAATATTATGCAATTATTCTTTATTTTCAATCTGTACAAAGTTTTCCAACCTAGGGTTAACGACATAAAAAATCCAACAATAACATACACGATACTGCTTGTATAATACTCAAGCTCAAATAAATATTAGTGGTCCTTATCTATAGGAAGCTCTCTCACCTCACTTTCACCAATGTATTTGGCGACAAGAGTTTTGATAAAAGTTTCACCATGGTGAAAACAGAAAAAAATATATTCTTTAACTGACATGTCTCTGACGTTACCCTATAATAAAAAGGAAAAAGGCAAAGAAATGCACACATCAGATGATTAAGAAACACCAAATGGAAATCCTAAGTTTTCGTCTGAAATTTCAAAAACATCATTGCAGTTACAAAACCCCTAATAAAATAAAAACATTATTAAAATAGCTAAAATGACACTTACCATTACTAGAACCGCGAGCAATAACACTAGTGGTATGTAAATCCAACAACAATGAAAGTCCACTATAAGAAGTGATCCAAACTAAAGCTGAACTTGATGAAAGACGGATGAAATTTAAGACGATATTTGGATTATAGCCTTCAAACCAATGAAAAACCAGTAAAATCCATGGTTTCACCTCCTATGGTTTGAGATTTTTGTTAGCAGGGTGAGAGACAATGTTTGTAATTTGGAATTTAGATAAAAAGTGAAAACAGTTATTTTATTTCAACTTGGTGTGGGTTATCTTCATGGGTGTGGGTTATTTTTTCCAGGTTGGGTCCTAGGTGGATAATAAGTCCAAGTGGTAGCCAATAATTCGTTGACTTTATACGTGGGTAGTGCTTATGAACACGCGCTTGAGTTATAAATTGAAGTCAGCATTTTGTGTTTAAATGGTATATGAGGGAAGGGGTTAGAGTGTCAAAATAAAAAAGGTTTGAGTAGAGGTGTCTAAATAAAAAGCAGAGCCAACTTTAAGGGGTCGCTTATGGGTTTATCTACTTGGTCGAACAACAACTATGATGCTAAAAATTATGTTTTTATATTTTTTCCATCACAAAGAACTTCTTATACTTTGGCAAAGAAATAAATAGGTTAGCTAGGGAGAATTTAGAGGATAGGGTGAAAGTTAGAAAAAAGATACATACATTAAAGCTGCAAAATGCTAAAACTCACCTAAATCATGAAAAAGAATAAGAAAATGTGTACGCAGAGGAAGAAGAAATTAATGTCTTAATTTGATTCAATTATGAATCTAGCTTTAGATTTCATTAGAAATTACACTTACTATAGAGGAGTATGCTAGTTATAAATAACTCCATTGTACTCGAATTCCATAAATATCTGATAATACAATTAGTTTCTTCTTAGTTAATTAGGTCTCTTCTTTTGCCCTTAAATCTTCAAAGAGCTAGCATTGAATTATTATGGTGGTTGAATGAATTAAGCGTACTTAAACTTGGTTTGAAGATCTTTAGTAAGCCAAGAATGTGACTTTGAAGAAAACAATTTTTAAAAAAAGTTCGTTAGCCGATTAAAGTATAATTAAGCCATTTAGGTGACTTGATTTGCTATCATTTTTGGATCTATATTTATTCTCGTTATGTTGGGAAATCAAAATAAAGAGATGTATATTTAACAAGATCACTGTTGCAATTCGAAACACTAAACAAACGTATTTTTTGGTCCTTTAAGACAATATATATAGAGTTCTTTGAAACTAGAGATATAACATATTGATATTAGACACATAGTTCTTGCTTGGTTTTGGTGACATTCCGTATAAGTCATACAACTACTGCTAATGGTACTATTACTATTACTGCTAATGCTACTCTACTGCTACTTCCTCTTTTGCTGCTGCTGCTGTTGCTGCTGCTGCTGTTGTTGTTGCTGCAATTGTTGTTGCTGCTGCTGTTGTTGTTGCTGCTACTTCTGCAGCATCTGATGCTGGAAGCTCAAAGGAATTGAAGCCAAGGGAAATCAGATTGCAAACACATAGTTGGTTGCTCGCACGAAATTGCCGTCATTGCTTGCAAACACTAAATTGAAAGAAAAAATAACTCAAACACAGAATCCACCTAAAACCGGTGATGATAGATAAGCCAAATTTTCTATTCATAGCATGATATATAATCTTTCTGCTACTGTTTAAATAAGAGATGGTTTAAGAAAATAACTAATCAATCAATATCGAAGAATACTTAAAAGAATTAATTCCACAAATGAGATCAAAAAATTATTTAAAATGGGATGGCTAGTGTGTATCAATTTTATTTTCACGCGTTATTCTTCTTTTTATCCTTAAAAAGTATTTGGAAGCATGGAGTATTTGCAAGAAAGAGTTAATTAAGCCCCAAGGCACCACAACATAAGCACATCGATGGGGTCAAGGGTTAGAAATCAAAGAACAAAAGGAGAGAACGTTATCAAATAAGCAATGGCTAATTAAGAAGAGATGATAAATCCAATACTTTAACATGGTGACTCATTGATTCAATTTCGATGAATTGGAATTGGAATTGGATTCCGACATCTTCATCATTGTTATTGTCTTGAGCGCTCTTCATGAGTGTGATGGCCACAACTTGAGATGTGATATATGAAAGAGTGGTAAAGCATGATATTATATAGGAAGGGAATGGAACTCCAGGGTTTTCTTTTTTAATTTGTTTCCTTCTTTATTATTGTAACTAATAATAAATAGTAAGTTGTTATTAGTAAAATCAGATTCACTTCCAACTTTAAGACAAATATATGGTCATAATTTACTGTCTTTTCGAGGTTTTTTCCCTTCCATTAACGGATATTCAACAAACTTCTAATCTTGATCTTACCAAAAAAAAAGTCTTTACCTAAGTATTTTTTTCCTAACGGATAATCTGTGTTATTTTTCATTAATCTCACGTAAAAAATGTCATATAAAAAAATAACATTTGTATTGTACTACAAGGCCACATATCTCTCATCAAATAAAGTCAACCGCTTCAACTAATTAAGATCATTTTTATGTTGTATAATGACCTTCTCGGTATTACATATTCACTTAAATATTTAAGTTCGAGAAACAAATATGAAAACAGAACATGAAGCAATTCTATCACGATGTCACGAACCAAAATCTCACCTTAAGGATCGTCATGGCACCTAGTCTTTTAAACTAGGTACGCCAATCACTTACAATAGTTAAATCAATTAAACATGACGTAATAAAATATGATTTAATATAAATACAGAAATAAAGGTGATACAAGCTTACACGATAATAATCACAACAAATTTCTCAAGACTAAGTAGTACAAAGTTACGAACTATACGGAATACATAGAAACACTCGAAATACAATATCGTTCGGATAGAGAGTGTAACGACCCGGACGGTCGTTTTGAGTATTGTAGCTCTGTTTCCCCATTTACTACTTATTCTATGTTCATTTGTAGTTATGTGACTTGCCAGGGTTGGTTTGGTTCCGGAGATGTTTCGGAATGAATTGGGACACTTAGTCCCAAGATTGGAAGCGTAAGTTGAAAGAGTTGACCGGATATTGACTTATGAGTAAACGATTCCGGAATGGAATTTTGATGGTTCCGATAGCTTCGTATGGTGATTTTGAACTTAAGAGTTTGTCTGAATATTGATTTGGAGGTTCGTAGGTCGTTTTTGCTTGAATTGGTGAAAGTTGAAAAGTTAAAGGTTTGAAAAGTTGAGATGTTTGACCGAGAGTTGACTTTGTTAATACCGTGCTCAAATTTTAATTTCGGAAGTTGGAATAGTCCCCTTGTGTCAGTTATGACTTGTGTGTAAAATTTTAGGTCAATCAGAATTGGTTTGATAGGTTTCGGCATTGGTTTTAGAAGTTAGAAATCCATTAGTTTCAATAGGCTTCAATTGGGGTGCGATTCGTATTTTTAATATTTCTTGATGTGATTTGAGGCCTGGACTAAGTTCGTATGATTTTTTAGGATGTATTGGTATTTTTGGATAGGGTCCCAGGGGGCCTCGGGTGTGATTCAAATTGAAATCGGAATGAATTTTGGACTTATGGAAAATCTATTGGGTTCAAGTCTGGTGTAACCGCACCTGTGTACATGTGCGGAGCTGCAGAAGCGGCCAGGAGTGCGCAGATGCGGAATTGGGCAAGGCTGGGCATTTGCGCAAGTGCGGAAGAAATTCCGCACCTGCAAACTTGCAGATGTGGGTGGGTGGTCGCAGAAGCGAATGTGGCCTGGGAGGCTTTTGTCGCAGAAGCGGAGAGAACTCCGCAGAAGCGGGAAAGGGCCGCAGAAGCGGGTGGTCAGGATTTAAGCAGGCTCCTTTCATTTTTGACTTTGGAAGCTCGGTTTGTGGTGGTTTTCTAGAGGGGTTTCACTATATTTCAATAGGTAAGAAACTTTTGATCATTTTTGTCCATTAATATTGAATACTATTGATTTCTATACCTAGATTATGTGTTTTTAAT
Source organism: Nicotiana tomentosiformis (assembly GCF_000390325.3). Classification (NCBI taxonomy): domain Eukaryota; kingdom Viridiplantae; phylum Streptophyta; class Magnoliopsida; order Solanales; family Solanaceae; genus Nicotiana; species Nicotiana tomentosiformis. Next base: position 81,348,849 of record NC_090815.1, read on the forward strand.
GTGAAATTTGGGGGATTTGTGGTATAGGTATTATAGAGTAAGATTTGGGGATTTGAGGCTCGATATGTGGTGGGAATTGGATGATTTTGATATGGTTGGACTCGTTATGTAATGAGTGTTCAGATTTTGTGAATTTTGTCGGTTTCTGAGGCATGGGCCTGGGGTTGACTTTTTGGATTGACTTTTTGTATTTGTTTAAAGAACTTAGCTTTATCATTTGGAATCGCTTCCTATAGTTTGTATTGATTATATTAAGTTGTTTGTGACTAGATTCGAGTCGTTCGGAGGCCGATTCGCGAGGCAAGGGTTTTGTTAGAGCATTGAGTTGCGCACTTTGAGGTACGTGACACTTCTAAACTTGGTATTAAGGGCATGAATCACTGGAATACGTGTTATATGATTGGTGTTAGGTTGATGCACATGCTAGGTGACGGACGTGTGGGCGTACACCATGATAATTATAACTCCGCTAATTATGTGGCTATGTAGTTACCTAGTCTTGTTTTATCCATGTAATTCATACGAGTTAGAGTAATTGAGCTGTGATTCATGTTAGAATTCATGTCTACGCTATGTGCTTATTCTGTTGGGACCCACCGAGGTTATTTATAACAATCCAGCAGGTCGTTTTGAGCATTTGCATTCCGTTCAGCTATTTAGAGTCTTTAGTAGCTTCGTATGATGTATTATGACTCGTGTAAAACTTCGATTTTGATTTTCAGGTGATTCAGAATTGATTTGGAAGAATGAATTTCATGGTTGAAGCTTCAAGTTGGAAGAGTTGGCCGAGTTTGACTTTTGGATATTTGTCCTCGATCAGAGTTTTGATGGCTCTGTTAGGTCCGGATGGTGATTTTAGACTCGGGTGTATGCCCGGATTTGTATTTGGATATTTTTAGAAGGTTTCGACACTAATTGGAGAAAGTTGGAAATTTGAAGGTTTGGAATGTTCATAGGTTTGACCGAGAGTTGACTTTGATGATATCATATTCAGATTGTGGTTTCGGAAATTTGAATAGCTTTGTTATGTCATTTGGGACTTGTGTGCAAAATTTAAGTTTATTCCGAGTTGATTTGATATGTTTCGGCACGAGTTTTGTAAGTTGGAAGATTCAAAGTTCATTATATTTGATTTGAGGTGCGATTCATCATTTCAATATTGTTATGCATGATTTGAGGCCTTGAATAGGTCTGTGTTATGTTATGGGACTTGTTGGATTATTTGGATGGGGTCCCGAGATGCTTGAGTGAGTTACGGACGTGGTTCAGATTAATTTTGTCTCATATTGCATTGCTGTAGGGTAGCTGGTTCTGGTGTGACCGTACCTGCGAAGCTATGGGCGCAGGTTCGGAGATGCAAAAACGGCAGTGGCATCGCAGAAGCAAAGAGTACTACTGGGAGCAAGAGACCGCAAATGCGGAGTTCTTCTGCGCATCTACAAAGGCACAAATACGTGAATTTGTTCACATCTACGTTTGCGCATGAGCGGAGCTTGTTCCGCAGGTGCGAAGGGCAGGTCTCCAGTGCTTCTCCGTAGAACGGGAATTTTAGTCGCAAAAGCGATGCCGCATAAGTGGCTATTGTTTCGCAAATGCGAAATTGCCTAGGCAAAAGCTATAAATTGGGGGTTGTCCATTTTTATCATATATTGATCTATAGACCTCGGATTTGGGAGATTTTGGAAGAGATTTTCATCATATGGATTGGGGTAAGTGTTCTACACTCAGTTTTAATTATATTTCATCAATCTATCTTCGTTATTGGCATTTGATTAATATTTTCGTTATTGATATTTGGGGGTTTTTGTCTAAGATTTCATAAAGTAAATTTTCGAGTTTTGAGTATCGATTCAGAGTCGGATTTTAGTGAAACAGTATGGTTGGACTCATAATTGAATGGGTTATCGAATTTTGTGATTTTTGTCGAGTTCCGAGGTGCGGTCCTGGATTTGACTTTTTGGTTGACTTTAGGCTTTTGATTAAGATTCGACCTTTATCGATTGGGTTTGTTTACTTTGGCATTATTTGATATTCTCGAGTTGCTTTTGGCTAGTTTCGAGTCCTTAGGAGGTCGATATGCGTATGATGGTGTTTCTGGATTATTGTTTGGCTTGCTCGATATTGGATTCGGCTTGTTCGAGGTAAGTAAAACTTCTAACTTGGTGCTGAGGGTATGAACCCCTGAATATACGTGTTATGTGCTCAGTGTTAAGGTGACGCACATGCTAGGTGACGGGCGTGTGGACATGCACCGTGGGAATTATGATTCGGTTAACTCTGTGGTACTATGTGATTACTTAACCTTCTCTTTATCCATGAAATTTCTACATGCTAGAGTAATAGAGCTGCGATCCATGTTAGAAACCGTGTTTAGGCTATATACTTATTCTGTTGAGACCCACTGAAGGCATTTCAGTTGTTGAGATATTTGCTTAAATTACAGTTACATACTCATATATATTCTTTCATTTGTATATCATATCTCTGTCTCTGCTATTATTTGTTGTCACAACATGTTATCATTGTTTGGGCTGATTGGCATCAGATTTTTGAGCTCGAGAGATTGGAGAGATTGATGACTGAGTTGGGGCCTGAGAGTCGTGTTGTGAGTGAGATATGTGGATCGGGTTGTACTCCGCAACATGCCTTATGGCTATATGTTGATCGGGTTGCATGCCGCAATAAGCCTTATGTATATATGTGGACGGGGTTGCACGCTGCAACAGGCCTTATGGCTATGTGTGGATCGAGTTGCACGCCACAATAGGCCTTATGGCTATATGTGGATCAGGTTGCACACTGCAACATGCCTTATGGTATATGTGGATCGGGATGCATGCCGCAACAGGCCTTATATGCTTTATTACTATTGATGGGACCGGGTTGCGCGCCGCACCAGGCACCGTACAATGCTGAGTGATTGAGTACGCTGAGGGATTAAGCATGATGAGTGGGAGTGCGAGACAGTGAGATTGAGCACTCTGAGATTGTGAGTACATGATTTCATCACTGTGATGCATTGCATTGACATGTATACTTTACATACAGGCATATAGATGCATTTCCTCATGCTACATGGTATTGTGACATTCATGACTTCACATGCACATTGACATCCAGGCATAGAGATGTACTTTCCTCATGCAATTTGAGATTTAAATATTTTATCCGTTGTTGAAAGTTTTGTTTTTGGAAAAAATCACAGTTTTCTAATTTACTCACATTTTGGTGAATTCGGTGAAAGATTTGGGTTTTAGTATTATACGTGAGAAGCATGCCTATTTTTCTGTAACTGTGGATTAGTATTACACATTTTGAGTTGTTTCTTGTACTACTTTTATTATATTGTTATGAGCTGTTGTTGGCCATTGGTGTTGGACTCTGATAGTTTGTTCATGCTCGTCACTGCTATCAACCTAATTTTAGGTTTGTTACTTATTCAGTACACGGGATCGGTTGTACTCATACTACACTTCTGCACCTTGCGTGCAAATTTTGGATGTTGATGTTGCTGTGTATGGCGGGAGCTAGCATTGAAGACGTACCTGCATTACGGTTATAGCTGCATCTTGTTCATGGTAGCTTTAGACTTATGAAAATCTGTTTATGTATATTTCAGACAGATGATGTATTTATTTAATACTAGCTTTGTAAGTGTTCCTGCACCACTTACGTGGCATGAGTTCTCATATCTCTTCTTAGAGAAATTTATTCCATAGACTCGCAGAGAGGAGTTGTGTAGTTGTTTTGAGCAGCTAAGCCAGGAGGATATGTTAGTGACCCAGTATGAGATGAGGTTTTAGAGTTGGCTCATCATGAGGTATTGTTAGTTCCCACTGATGGGAGAGGATTATGAGGTTCATTGATGGCCTCAACTATGGACTGTGTTTCATCATGACTTGGAAGATTTCGACAGGTGCGTGGTTTGACGAGGTGGTTGATATTGCTAAACACCTAGAGTTGGTTCGCAATCAGGAGCGTAAGGAGAGGGAGGCCAAGAGGCCTCGTGGTTAAGGTGGTTTCAGTAGTGCGTCATCTGGAGGACAGTCCCACCACAGCAGGGGTCATCCTTATAGGCTCGCTTTGATGGGTCGTCCGGTTCATCATTGTGCATCAGCTAGCCATGTTTAATATAATGCTCATCCGGGTCAGTCATCCTTTAGTGCCCTCCCAGCTCAGAGTTCATCTCGTGTTCCATCAGTTCAAGGTTCATCTGTACCAGGTTCTTCTAGTGGTTATTTTGGTTCTCGGGTTCAGATTCAGTCCTCGTCGCTATTGTCCGATCAGAGTTGCTTCTAGAGTGGAGAGTTGGGGTATGTGAGGAGGTATTTTCCTCATCTTATGGGAGGTCCAGTTCACCAGAGGGGTCAGGCTATGAATTCTGTACCAATTACTTCACCACCCGCTCAGCCAGCTCGGGGTGGGACTCAGGCAGCTCGAGGTCGCTGTAAAGGGGGAGGCTGATCAGGTGGTGGTCAGGCTCAATGCGATGATTTTCTCTCCAAGCCAGAGGTTGTTGCTTTGGATGCAGTGATTACATGTATTGTTTCACTGTTCCACAGGGATGCTTCGATATTATTTCACACTGGTTCCACTTATTCATATGTATATCGTATTTTGCTCGTTATTTGGATATGTTCCGTGATTCCTTGGCTACACTTGTTTATGTATCTATACTGGTGGGTGATCTAATATTGTGGACCGTGATTTTTGATCGTGTGTGGTGACTATTGTGAGATTAGAGATGAAAGTTGATCTCTTGTTGTGTAGCATGGTTGATTTTCATGTGATTCTAGGCATGGATTGGTTGCCCCCATGTCATGCTATTCTAGACTGTCACACTAAGACCGTAACGCTGGCGATGCCGGGATTGCCTAGGATTGAGTGGAGAGGTTTCTCTGGACTATGTTCCCGGTAAAGTGATTTCATATTTGAAGGCCCAATGGATGGTTGGATAAGGTTGACTGGCATAATTGGCCTCTATGAGGGATGTTGGTGCTGATACTTCTACCATTGAGTCTGTTCCGGTAGTGCCTGACTTTTCAGGTGTGTTTCATGCAGACCTACCGGGCATGCCATCTGACAGGGACATTGATTTTGGTATTGACTTGGTGCTGGGCTCTCACCCCATCTCTATTCCTCTGTATCATATGGCACCAGCAGAATTGAAGGAATTAAAATAGCAGCTTCAGGAGCTTCTTGATAAGGGATTTATTAGTCCTAGTGTGTCATCTTAGGGTGCACCGGGAGCTATTTGACCAACTTCAGGGAGCTAGAGTGTTCTCTAAGATTGATTTGAGGTCTGGGTATCACCAGTTGAAGATTCGAGATTCTGATATCCTAAAGACAGAATTCAGGACAGCTATGGCCACTACGAGTTCATTGTGATGTCTTTTAGGCTAACCAATGCCCCCGCAACATTTATACATCTGATGAACAGTGTGTTCTATCCATATCTTGATTCTTTTGTCATAATATTCATTAATGATAGACTGGTGTACTCACGTAGGAGCATGCGCATCATTTGAGGATTGTACTACAAACGTTGAGGGAGAAAAAGCTTTATGCTAAATTCACCAAGTGTGAGTTCTGGCTTAATTTTGTGGCGTTCTTAGGGCACGTGGTGTCCAGTGAGGGGATCGAGGTAGATTTGAAGAAGATTAAAGTAGTTCAGATTAGGCCCAGACCATCTTCAACTACTGAGATTTAGAGTTTTCTTGGCTTGATCGGATATTATCGTCGTTTTGTGGAGAGTTTCTCGTCCATTGCTGCACCTTTGACTAAATTTACCTAGAAGGGTGCCCCATTGAGGTGGTATGATGAGTATGAGGAGAGCTTTCAGAATCTCAAGTTTTTTTACCACAGGTCCAGTTCTAGTTTTACCATCAGCATCGGGTTCATATACGGTGTATTGTGATGCCTCTCGGTTTGGTATTGGGTGTGTCTTGATGTAGAAGGGTAGAGTGATTGCTTATGTTTTGCGCCAGTTGATCGAAGACCTATGAGAAGAACTACCCTATTTATGATTTAGAGTTGGCAGCCATTCTTCATGCATTGAAGATTTGGAGGCATTATCTCTACGGTGTGTCTTGTGAGGTATTTATAGATCAGCAGAGTCTACAACACTTGTTCAAGCAAAAGGATCTAAATTTGAGGCAGTGGAGATGGTTAGAGTTGTTAAAAGACTATGATATCACCATTTTGTATCATCCCGGGAAGGCCAATATGGTGGCTGATGCCTTGAGTAGAAAGGCGGTGAGTATGGATAGCCTTGCATATATTCCTGTTGGTGAGAGACCGCTTGTATCAAATGTTCATGCTTTGGCCAATCAGTTCATGAGGTTAGATCTTTCGGAGCCTAGTCGGGTTCTAGCTTGCGTGGTTTCTCGGTCTTTATTATATGAGCACATGAGAGTGCGTCAGTATGATTACCCCCATTTGCTTGTCCTTAAGGACATGGTATAAAACGGTGATGCCAAGGAGGTTTCTATTGGAGATGATGGGGTGTTGCGGATGCATGGTCAGATTTGAGTGCCCAATGTCGATGAGTTAGATGAGTTGATCCTTGAGGAGGCCCACAGTTTACGGTATTCCATTCATCCGAGTGCCGCAAAGATGTATCAGGATTTGAGGCAGCACTATTAGTAGAGAAGGATGAAGAAAGATATAGTGGAGTATGTGGCTCGGTGCTTGAACTGTCAGCAGGTGAAGTATAAGCATCAGAGGCCGGGCGAATTGCTTCAGAGGCTTGAGATTCCTGAGTGGGAATGGGAGCGTATCGCCATGGACTTTGTTGTTGGGCTCCCATGAACTTTGTAGAAATTTGATGCTATTTGGGTGATTATGGACTGATTGATTAAGCCCACACATTTCATTCTAGTTGTGACTACCTATTCTTCGGAGCAGTTGGCAAAGATCTATATCCGCGAGATTGTTCGTCTTCACGGTGTGTCGGCGTCCATTATTATGATTGGGGCACACAGTTCACATCACAATTTTGCAGAGAAGTACAGTGAGAGTTGTGCACACAGGTTGAGTTGAGTACAACATTCCACCCATATATGGACAGACATTCCGAGCGCACCATTCAGATATTGAAGGATATGCTACGCACTTGTGTTATGGATTTTGGGGGTTCTTGGGATCAGTTTCTAGTGCTTGCATATTTTACCTATAACAACATCTATCAATCGAGTATTAACATTGCTCCTTATGAGGCCTTATATGAGAGGTGGTGTCATTCTCTAGTTGTTTAGTTTGAGCTGGGGGAGGCTAGGCCATTGGGCACGGATCTAGTTTAGGATGCATTGGATCAGAAGGTTAGTTTCGCACGGCATAGTGTAAACAAAAGAGCTATGACGATCGGAAGGTGCATGATGTTGCATATATGGTGGGAAAGAAGTTATTGCTCAGATTATCGCCCATGAAGGGTGTGATGAGGTTCGAAAAGAAGGGAAAGTTGAGCCCTCGGTATATTGTCCCTTTTGAGGTTCTTGAGAGGATTGAAGAGATGCCCTACAATCTTGCATTGCCACCTAGTATATCGGGTGTTCACCAAGTGTTTCATGTTTTCATCCTCCGGAAGTATTACGATGATCTGTCTCATGTGTTTAATTTTAGCATAGTTCAGTTAGATGGAGATTTGACATATGATATTGAACCAGTGGCCATGTTGGATTGGCATGTTCGAAAGTTGAGGTCAAAGAATATAGCTTCAGTAAAAGTTGAGTGGAGTGGTCAGCCAGATGACGAGGCTACTTGGGAGACCGAGCAGAAGATACAAAGCAGCTATCCACACCTATTTGAGACTCCAAGTATTATTGTAGATACATTCAAGGACGAACGTTTGTTTAATAGGGGGAGAATGTAAGGACCCAGCCAATCATTTTAACTACTGTAGCCCTGTTCCTTTATTTAATGCTTATTCTATGTTCATTTGTAGTTATGTGTCTTGTCGGAGTGGTTGGTTTAGTTTCAGAGATATTTCAAAATAAATTGGGACATTTAGTCTCAAGGTTGGAAGCTTAAGTTGAATGAGTTGACTAGATGTTGACTTATTAGTAAACGACTCTGGAATGGAGTTTTGATGGTTCCGATAGCTTTTTATGGTGATTTTTGACTTAGGAGTATGTCCTGGTGTTGATTTGGAGGTCCATAGGTCGTTTTGGCTTGAATTGGCGAAAGTTGGAAAGTTGAAGGTTAGGAAAGTTGAGAAGTTTGACCGAGAGTTGACTTTGTTGATACCAGGCTTGGATTTTAGTTCCGGAAGTTTGAATAGGTCCGTTGTGTCATTTATGACTTAGATGCAAAATTTAAGGTAAATCGGAATTGGATTGATAGGTTTCGACATTGGTTTTAGAAATTGGTAATCCATTAGTTTCAATAGGCTTGAATTGGTGTGTGATTCATGTTTTTATGTGATTTGAGGCTTCGACTAAGTTCGTATGATATTTTAGGATGTTTTGGCATGTTTGGTTGGGGTCCCAGGGGCCTCGGGTGTGATTCAAATTGAAATGGGAATGAATTTTGGACTTATGGAAAATCTGTTGGGTTCAAGTCTGGTGTAATCGCACCTGCGTGGAATTCGCCGTAGGTGCGGAGCCGCAAAAGAGTCCAAGAGGGCGTAGATGCGGAATTGGGCAAGGTTGGGCATTTGCGCAGGTGCGAGAGAAATTCCGCACCTACGAGCTCGCAAATGCGGTTAGGTGGTCGCAGAAGAGGTTGTGGCTTGTGAGGCTTTTGTCGCAGAAGCCGAGAGGACTCTGCAGAAGCGGACCCGTAGAATGGAAAAAGGGCCGCAGAAGCGGGTGGTCGAGATTTAAGTGGGCTTCGCAGAAGCGGTGGATTTTTATATTAAGTTGTTTCTGATTAGATTCGAGTCATTCAGAGGCCGATTGCGAGGCAAAGGTTTGTTGGAGCATTGTGTTGCACACTTTGAGATAAGTAACACTTCTAAACTTTGTACTGCGTGTATGAATCCCTAGAATACATATTATATGGTTGGTGTTGGGGTGACGCACATGCTAGGTGACGGCCGTATGGGCGTGCACCGTGGTTATTATGACTCGGTTGATTCTGTGCTGCTGTATAGTTTCCTAGTCTTGTTTTATCTGTGTAATTCTTACGTGTTAGAGTAATTGAGCTATGATTCATGTTAGAAATCATGTCTAGGCTATGTGCTTATTCTGTTAGGACCCACTGAGGTTATTTGTACTATTGAGTTATTTGCTTAAACTGCAATCATGTACTTAGTCATGTTTATTCATTTGCATATCATATGTCAGCAGTCTCTGTTATCATTTACAATTACATCATGTGATCATTGTTTGGGCTGAGTGATGTGAGATTTGTGAGCCCGTGAGACTAGAGAGATTGATAACTGAGTTGAGACCTGAGAGCCATATTGTGAGCGATATTGTGAATCGGGCTGCATGCCGGAGCAGGCCATATTGGCTTTATGATTATTATTATTATTATTATTATTATTATTATTATTATTATTATTATTATTATTATTATTATTATTACTATTATTATTATTATTGCTATTATTATTATTATTATTGTTATTATTATTATTATTGTTATTATTATTATTATTATTGTTATTATTGTTATTATTTATTATTTTTGTTGTTATTGTTGTTATTGTTATTATTGTTATTATTATTGTTATTATTGTTATTATTTTTATTATTTGTTATTATTGTTGTTATTATTGTTGTTGTTGTTGTTATTATTATTATTATTATTATTATTATTATTATTATTATTATGATTATTACTATTATTATTATTATTATTATTATTATTATTATTATTACTATTAGTATTATTATTATTATTATTATTATTACTATTATAATAACCTAAGAGTGTAAAACGGTCAATTTCCACATATGAGCCCGGGTACACACTTGTCACCTCCTGGATACGGCTTTCACAAATTCAAATAATGTAATGACGCCAAATCCTACGGGTAATTTCCTCCACACAAAGTTAGGCAAGATACTTACCTCAAATAAGCCAAATAAATCTACTAATAAGCCCTTCCCACATGAATAAACTTCCGGACGGCTCAAATCTAGCCAAAATAACTTAATATCATAAATAAAAGCCATAGAAACTGATTCCGAATAATAAAGGTTCAATCTTAAACAAGAATAAAAAAGTCAACCCAAAATATCAATCTTGGGCCCGCTCACCAGAACCTGGCAAAACTCACAAATTCCGCACACGCAATCAAATACGAGTCTAACCATACCAAAAACATCCAATTCTGACTTCAAATCGGCCTTCAAATAATCAATTTATCATTTTGAAAAGATTTTACTAAAATGCCCAATTTCTCTACATCAAATCATCAATCACACACTAAAATCAAGGTTGGAATCATGAAATATAAACAAATCCAAGCTAGGATTATTTACCCCAATCCAAATCGTGAAAATCCCCTCCAATTCGCTCAAAACAAAGCTCTCCATCTAAAAATGTGATAAAAAAAGAAAAGCCCTCGAAATAGAGTACTATATAAGTCTGCCTAGGGGTCCTCACTCCTCTTCGCGATCGTATGACCTACATCGCGATCGCGAAGAAGTAATCATCAACTGGCAAAAATCCTCATTCACGAACGTGGTCTGACACTCGCGAACGTCATGCACAACTCCCACAACCCTTCACAAACGCAGTCACCTACACGCGAAGGCCAACAACCAGGAAGCCACGTCCAGTCTTCACTCTACGCGTATGGGACAACAGAGAAGCGAACACGATGGCCACCACTCATCAATGCTCAGCGAACGCGACCATCACATCGTGAAAATGATAACCAAAACAACAGCCTCCCAAATAACACTTCAGAATCGCAATGAGCTGCGAAACATCAGAAAACCAACAACTCCAAATATGAGTGAAATGGTCTGAAACTCGTCTGAAACTCATCCAAAACGCACCCGAGGTCTCGGGATACCGTCCAATTGCACCAACCAGTTTCAAAATATAACACGGACCTAATTGGGACCTGAAATCATACCAAACAACATCAAAACTATGAATCACACCTCAATTCAAGCATAATGAACTAATAAACTTCCAACTTCCAAAACTAATGTTGAACCATATCAAATCAACCCAAAATGACCTCAAATTTTGCATGCAAGTCCCAAATGACATAATGGACATATACCAACTCCCGAAACCATAGTCAGAATCCTATATCAACAAAGTCAACTTTCGGTCAAACCTAATAACCTTTTAAACCTTCAACTATCCAACGTTCACTAATTCCAAACCTTGCCGCCTTTCCACATTATACAATTCTTATCAGATTTGCTTATGCTTGTTAAGTTTATCAGTTTATATTTATGATTAGTATATTATCAATAGGTTTAGATATGATCGACACTTAGTGCCAGCTATCCATTGCGGCCCTAAGCTGGGTCGTGACATAACTTCTGGACCCGATCTATTGCCTTCTACTCATCCATCGACATAGAAGGCCTAATATCTGCCTAACTATAATAGGTTGAACTACCCCAACAACTGGAATGGCTAGAACTCCGACGTTCAAAATATAGTAGTGGCCTGCTTTGGAGTGTGATTATTTGGGTTCGTGCTCCCTCTCCAGCCTAAGAAGTAGTTGGGACCACAAGAATCATCTTGGCCTATGCCAAACTCTCGAAGTAACTCAAAATCTTGACCATGGCATCTTGAATCACAAGAATAACAATAAAACCCTTAGGAACCTATGTTGGACCTGGTGGAACAACCTGATTTGGAACTTGATCCACCACTGGAGATATAGGGGGCTCCTTGAAGGGGCTCTAGTATGAGCATAAGTAGTCACGGGTACTCCACTTCGAGGTGCTGTTGTGCACGCCCTGGCCTGAGCTCCAGCCCTACCTCTACCATGACCTCTATCTCGAGTTGCGGCTACAAACTGGTGTGTCGGCTCTTTCTTTCCATGCGCAGACGAACGTGTCCTCACTATGTTTAAGAGAATAGACGAGTAAAAATTCGAACATTAGGATGAAACAAGGTCGCACAATAAAGAAAGAGAAGTTTCTTAAATGTCCCATACCCTCTCGAAGATAAGTATAGATATCTTCATACCGATCCGCAAGACTCTACTATACATTCTCATTACTCGTAGAACCTATGAACCTAGAGCTCTAATACCAACTTTGTTAGAACCCAAAATCCCACCAGAGTCATAATGGCACCTAACCTAAGAAGCTAGGAAAGACAATATTAACAAACAACCAAAGCAAGATAGATAAAGGTTAATCAGTTATTTTGATATAGACAAAGCATAAGATAGAAATCTAACATCAACAACCAAATACATAAATACAACATCCATCTCTTAAAACCCAGTAGTACATAGTCATGAGCTACTAAATAGAGTAAACCTAAGTCTCAAATGTAAACGTGCTTCCTAAAACAAAAAGAATAGTAGGATAGATAAGCAGAGGAATACATGCACTATGAATCACCATAATAGCTCACCACAAAGTATCCAAAGCCAAGCTACTAAGTGCACTCCTGAATGTCGTTGGGACTAACACCAAAATCTACACAAAAAATAAAGAATAGTAGTATGAGTACAAAATCATTGTGTACTCAGTAAGTATTCAGTTTAACCCTGATGAAGAATAGTGAGGTTTAGATAAAAGAATATTCACTTCCATAACCTACTCAACATGAGTCTAGAATGTCTATGCATGATAAAACTCATTCCATCTCCACCGATACCTCCCAAGTGCCTGACATCTCCTAGGGGTCCAAAGATCACCACGCATACACGGACTAAAAGTAACATGGGTAATTACGTGACTTGGAAGGGAAGGATCCAATCCATGCACCCGAGCATCATAGCCCATTATCGGTCATCAATGTCTCATAAATCAGTCATCAAACTGTATGGAATGTACCACCGTTCCATAATCATAATCACCACACGGAATGACCCATCATGCAAATCTCAATCTATAAATATATGGATATAAATAAGAGATAAGTATATATTATGCATATGCATATCCGATTTGGCTTATGGATCACTATGCAAGCATATGTTTCATGCTTGTTTGAGTATTAGTAATGAGATTTCCCAATATCATGCTAAGAATAACTAGGATTTACAGATGAAGATGTCATTCGTTTAATGATAAATAAAAAGGAATATCAAAAATTTGAGAGGATGAAGCTGAATCATCTTTCAAAGTAACAGAAAGAAAAACAAAAATTGGAGTGGGAGAGTCTGAGCCAAAAAAGGGAACCGTCACTTCTTTCTCTCATTCAAAACTGTTCATGAGACTTTCATCTCACACGACTCATAAGTGATAAAAGAAAGAAGAACCCTTTTTCTTTCTTCTTTGATTACCTTTCTCACGTATGTATAAGACCGAAACCATTCAATTTCTAAGAAGGATTGTTAATCCTTAACTTTTCAATTAAATCTTCGTCATTGGATGTGAATAACTGATTTTTTTAATCTTTTCAACCTTGGTTTCGTAGGAGCAAAATCATCATACAAGGATGTATACTTGTGTACAAGTATGACTATATATAAAAAATATAATCCAACACATCGAATAACATTTCATGTCCAAATAAAGCATCAAAAGCACCCCAAATATGGTATACCCTTTGCAACCACATATACACTTGTCACCACCATATAATTATTTCCAAAACAAATAGTATTTATCATATAAGTTCATTTTAGGAAACATTCCCTCAAAATAAAGTTAGTCAGGATCAGTCATTTTGTGTATTTAAACCGTATTTTGCCATTTGATGCTTCATGTATTCTTAATTGTTATTTTATGAGTTGCGGGGATGGTTGATTTGGTTCCGGAAATATTTTAGAGTGAATTGGAATTCTATTATTGGAATTTTAAGTTATAGGGGTTAACCAAGGTTTGACTTTAGTGTTAACGACCTCAGATTCATGTTTTGATAGTTCCAATAGGTTTGTATGGTTATTTTGAATATTGGCGTATGTCCGAATTTAGATTTGAAAGTTCCTAGGATGATTTGACTCTTTTTGTCGAGGTTTGGCAATTTGAAGGTTTAGAAATTTCATAAGCTTGACCATGGGTTAACTTTAAGGCTATCTGGTTCATATTGTTGTTTTGAAACTTGGAATAGGTCTGTTTTATTATTTGGGACTTGTGTGTAAAGTTTGATCTCATTCCAAGTTGGTTTGGTAGGAATCAGACATTTGGTTATGAATATTGAAGGTTTTGAGTTTCAAGGCTTGCATGATGTGTTTTGGTGTTCGATTCGTGGTATTGGATATTATTTTGAAGTTTTTAACTTGCGAGTGAGTTTGTAAGAGGTTTATGTACCTGTGTGGATTTTTCGCGTGGAGCCCTAGGGGCTCGAGTGAGTTTTGGATGGATTTCGGTGTAGTTTGATGACGTCTCACTTTTGCCGGTGCTGCAAACCTCGCATTTGCGAGAGTCTGCTCGCATTTACGAATGTCTGCAATTGCAGACCTCTTATCGCATATGCAATTGTGGGCTGCTATGGGGGACCTCACAATTGCGAGGGATTTCGTCGCATTTAAGGCATTGTTTGGCATGCTGGGCACTTCGGATTTGCGACGTTTGCGGTCGCATTTGCTGGGGCAGTTTGGGTTCGCATTTGTGAGCCTAAGGTCGTATTTGCGAATGGAGTGCCAGTTGTGGATCCACGGTCTTCCGAACAGGGCATTATATCTCATGTCCCCTTCGATCACATAAAACATGGTCTCCTGGATGGTCCCGGCTGCGTTCACTGGTAATGTTATTTCTCCCTTAGTAGTTTCACAAGGCATGTTGAATCCGTTTAGCACTCGAGCCGCGGGCACAATTTTGTCCTATAGGCCGAGTTGTTCTACGACCCTTGATCGAATGATGTTGGCCGAACTACCTGGATCAATTAATACACGTTTAACTTGAGTTTTATTCATCATAATCCGGACATGCTCCTAAGTCCAAAATAACCCAACACAACTAAGGGAACCATCAAAACGCTATTCCGGAGTCGTTTACACACAAGTCAACATCCGGTCAACCATTTCAACTTAAGCTTTCAACCTTGAGACTAAGTGTCTCAATTCATTCCGGACCTGAACCAATTACCCCGGTAAGTCACATAGTATCTATAAAGAATAAAATGAGTAGTAAATGGGGGAACAATGCTATAACTCTCAAAACGACTGACCGGGTCGTTACAGTCTGGTAGGTGTCTTGACTTGCCCTCGTCACTAGTCTACCAAGGTTAGGCTTGATACTTACTGGGTACCGTTGTGGTGTACTCATGCTACGCTTCTACATATTTTTGTGTAGATTCAGGTATTTGTGATCGTATTGTTGAGAGTTATGTCTGCGCGGCTGGAGATTTCAAGGTATTCTTGCTTGACTTTCGCAAGCCTCGAAGTCATCTTCAGATATCTTCCCATTATTATTTATCATTTTATCAGATGGTGTTGTATTAGAGGTTTTAGTACATTTCTCTAGAGCTTATGAATCAGTTTCACCGGATTATGAGACTTATCGGCTTTATTTTATTATTTTAGTAGTTATTAATGTAATATTTCCTTGTTGTTAGGTACCTAGTCTTAGAGACTAGGTACCATCACGACATCCTAAGGTAGAAAATTGGGGTCGTGACAATATATATAGTCGAAGACCTAGTAGAAGAAGAATATATTTTTGTCTGGCCAATATCAAGCTCTTTATTCTACCCTAAATAAGCATTGAAATTTATATTTGCTTTACTGTGTAACTAATAGAGAGAAGAAAGAGAGAGAAATATTGGTGAGGTACTGTATCAAAATATTAAGAGTTTATTTTATCTTTGAAAGGCGTTAGTGGGTATTGTACTCATCAACATATGTATAATAAGAACTCCAAGGAGCATTAAAGAGGGAACCCTTTTGTAACCCAAAGGGAATGGACTAGGATTCATATTGAATCCGAACCAGTATAAAATATCAGTATCATTTACTTTCTGCACCGTACATTTTGAGCTTATTTTTTACTTTTGCTCAAATGTTTAGCTGACTAATTGACAAACTAGTCGACTATCTTTCAAAAATAAATATACAGGAGTCAATTCACCCCTGTACTTTCATAAATATGTGATTCATTTTCAAATCCAAGTCCAAATCGATATTCAAAATTCCAAATTTTGCTCTCTTAAGTTTTAGATATAACCCCAAATTCTAGTCTTTGATTCCATATTTTAGGTATAAAAATTCATGGATAATCATGGTTTATGAATAAATTCAAGTAAAATTACTTACCCTTAATATTTGGGTGAAATCTCCTTTACTTCTCAAAACTCAAAAATGGTGAAAATAAGCTAAATTCCAAAATTTGGACAAAATATACCGCTGGCAGCATCTCTTTATTGTCATCACGACTGCTGCCACACGATCGCGAAAAATAACTCCCAGCTACTTTACGTGATCTCAACCCCCCCTCACGCATTAGCGAAGAACAAACCTTTAGTCCCCAATATCCTTTTATGCGATCGCGACCCTATGCCACGCGATTGCGATTAATACCCCTGATAGCAGATGTTAGCTACTGCAACAAGTCCAAAAATGATCGGAAACTACCTTGAAACTCATCAGAGCCCCTTTGGACCTCTATAAATCATATCGGCAAGTCTGTATACCCTGTATTAACTTGTCCAAAGGCTCGAAACACAAATAATAACATCAAAACTAGAAATTGAATATCAAATCAAATCATGAAGCTCTCTTAAGTTCATAAATTCTAACTTTCCAAAGAATAGCCTGAATCACACCTGATTCCCTTGGGTGCTCAACCAAACATCCGTACTAGTCCAACATCACCATACGAACCTATAGAAATCTTCAAAATACCAATACGTGGTTGTTTATCCAAAATGTTGACTTTGGTCAACTCTTCTAACTTAAAATCTCTAGTTAGGAACTAAATATTCCAAATCATTCCCGAACCTCATGAAACCAAAACTACTCATTCTCGTAAGTCATAAAATATAGAATAAACCTACAGAATATCCCAAATAGGGAAATGGGTTCCAGAACTTAAAATAACCGATTGAGTCGTTACCATCAATTATATTGGCCTTAACCACCTGTGGCCCACAAATAAGAGCATGAGGGACCACCTCCATAAGAGGGTCTTCAATAACATGACTAACAAATAAGTCCAATACCCCTTGTTTACGATACAATCAATATTATACAATTGTCCATTATTTTCAATGAGTACAAAATTTTTCGACCTAGGGTGAAAGACATAAAAAATATCAACAGTAACATACACGATACTACTTGTATAATACTTAAACTCAAATAAAGATTAGTGGTCCTTATCTACAGAAATCTCTCACCTCACTTTCATCAAAGTATTTGGCGGCAGGAGCTTTGATAAAAGCGGAGCTAACTTTAAGGGGCCGCTTACGGGTTTATCTACTTGGTCAAACAATAGCTATGATGCTCAAAATTATGTTTTTATATTTTTTCCATCGCAACGAACTTCTTGTACTTATGCAAAGAAAGAAATAGGTTAGGGAGAATTAAGAGGATAGGGTGAAAGTGAGAAAAAAGGTACATACATTAAAGGTGCAAAATACTAAAAATCACCTAAATCATGAAAAAGAATAAGAAAATGTGTACGCAGAGGAAGAAGAAATTAATGTCTTAATCAGATTCAATTATGAATCTAGCTTTAGATTTCATTAGAAATTACACTTACTATAGAGCAGTATGCTAGCTATAAACAACTTCATTGTACTCGAATTCCATAAATATCTGATAATAATACAATTAGTTTCTTCTTAGTTAATTAGCCCTCTTCTTTTGCCCTTACATCATCAAAGAGCTAGCATTGAATTATTGTGGTGGTTGAATGAATTAAGCGTACTTAAACTTGGTTTGAAGATCTTTAGTAAGTCAAGAAGGTGACTTTGAAGAAAACAATTAAAAAAAACAAATTTGTAAGCCGATTAAAGTATTAGCCATTCAGATGTCTTGATTTGCTATAATTTTTGGATCTATGTGTATTCTCGTCATGTTCGGAAATCAAAATAAAGAGATGTATATTTAACAAGATTGTTGTTGCAATTCGAAACACTAAACAAACGTATTTTTTGGTCCTTTAAGACAATATATATATAGTTCTTTGAAACTAGAGATATAACATATAGATATTAGACACATAGTTCTTGCTTGGTTTTGGTGACATTCCGTACAAGTCATACTACTACTGCTAATGGTACTATTACTACTACTGCTAATGCTACTCTACTGCTACTTCCTCTTTTGCTGCTGCAGCTGTTATTGCTGTTGTTGTTGTTGCTACTTCTACAGCATCTTATGCCTGAAGCTCAAAGGAATTGAAGCCTCAACGAGAGGTGGAGGACATTCAGAGGGAAGCTTTAATTTTTAAAACATCAGTCCTACAAGTGAAAGTGCATAATCTCTCTGCAAAAGATAAAAGAAATCAAATTTTCGACTTCCAATATCATCATTAGTTTATCCAAATTAAAGCAAATTCGAAATGTTATTGCTTTACCTGCGCACTTTCCAAGGGGAATCAGATTGCAAACATATAGTTGGTTGCTCGCACGAAATTTTCGCCACAGCTTGCAGACACTAAATTGAATGAAAAAACAACTCAAACACAGAATAAATCGGTGACGATAGATAAGCCAAATTTTCTATTCATGCCCATGATACTCTTTCTGCTACTGTTTAAATAAGAGATGGTTTACGAAAAAAAACTATTCAATCAATATAGAAGAATACTTAAAAGATTTAGCATCATGTTTTTAATTAACTTCCACAAATGAGATGAAAAAATTATTTTAAATGGGATAGAGTTAATCAATATGGAAGCGTGGAGTATTTGCAAGAAAGAGTTAATTCAAACCCCAAAGCTTCATAACGTAAGCACATTGATGAGGTCAAGGGTTAGAAATCAAAGAACAAAAAGAGAGCACAATATTATCAAATAACAAAAATGGTTAATTAAGAAGAGACGATAAATCCAATACTTTAACATGGTGATTCATTGATTCAATTTTGACGAATTGGAATTGGAATTGGATTCCAACATCTTCATCATTGTTATTGTCTTGATCGCTCTTCATGAGTGTGATGGCCACAACTTGAGATGTGATATATGAAAGAGTGGTAAAGCATGAGTTTATATAGGAGGGGAAATGGAACTCCAGGGTTTTCTTTTTAAATTTATTTCCTTCTTTATTATTGTAACTACAAATAGATAGTCAGTTGTTATTAGGAAGATCTGATTCGCTTCCAATTCTAAGAAAAATATTTGGTAAATTTTTTATTTTATTCTTTTTCGAGGTTTTTTTTCCTTCCGTTTACGGACATTCAAGAAACTTCTAATCTTGATCTTACAATTGTTGTATATGAAAAAAAGAGCCTTTCCCTAACTTCTTTTGAACTACGTACTATTTTTTCTTTTTTTTATTTGAACTATGTACTAAGTATTAAACGAAAAACTAATGTCATCCTCCTACAAAGCCTTTATATACACTTGTATTTGGTATCCATACCAAAGACTTCAAAGTGAAGCCTTTTTGTGCCTCTATTATTGACAGAAAAAATGAACCGTGAAATCTTTGGCTAGGCCGCTGAAAACATATGAACACCTGGATTATTTATTTTTTAAAAATATTTCAACGATCTCTCCTTCAAAAACAAATTAATGACTGCATGAAAGGATATGTCCAACTGCAAAACCATCAAAAAGTATGACGTTCTGCGTAAATAATACCATGGCCGTCAAAAATTATAGTTTCTTAATATTCTGGGACCCTTTTTCTATGGCTTGTTTATTGAAAATAATGCCATGGCCTTCAAAAGATTGAAACTTACTAGCTTAATGGGTATTTTCCAGAACTACTAGATATGTGCACTTTCAATACCTTGTTTATCCTAAAAATCGGATAATAATTGAATTTATATGTGATTTTAAGGATACGTGATATAACTTGATACAAATTAAGGAAACAAATTAGAATTGAAATTGACGATAAAAGAATAAATGCAAACCACATAAATCGAATAGCCTTACGCTAAACTGTTTACCAAATCGAACAGCCTTGGCCTTCGAGTTTGATCACCCTTAAACCAAGAGATGTCTTAATTGATGTATAAACAGAATAACAAGATGATAAAAGCTAGAAAACGACAGTATATTGCTTTATGTTGCGTAATGCGTTCTTTTTTACAAATGATAAGACCCCCTTTACATAGTATGGGAGTCCTACTCTTGATATAATTCTATACAAGGTAAAATATTTCATGATTTGCTAATCAATTGGCCTATCCTTGATACGTGCCGATATTTCCGCTATGATCTACAACCGATCACGGATATTTCGCCCTTCTGTTATTCGGCTCGGCATATTTCCCTCGATCTCGTCTAATCTCAATTTTGTTCGATGACATGGTCTCAAGCTTAATGATATAACGTCGCACCTAGGTTCGATATAAGCCGAGGTCGAATTTTAACCTACCATATTTCAGTCTCGATTAGGCACACAAGAGGCGATGGATTGTCTAACCACATTGCCCGTGGGTGGCTTCAGTACGATGCCAAGTCTAAACCCATTTGCGTTCAATGCACCGTCCATAAAGAGGGTCCAAATTCCCGAGGATATTTCTGAGTTTACCAACAACTCTCTTTCGACCTCGGGTATTAGGGTCGGAGTGAAGTCGGCCACGAAATCTGCCAAGATTTGAGACTTAATTGTTGTTCGGAGTCGATATTCGATATCGTACCTGCTGATTTCCACGGCCTATTTGGCCAATCGTCCCGAGAGTTCAGGTTTATGCATTACATTTCGCAATGGGTAAGTTGTCACAACACATATAGGGTGGCATTGAAAGTACGATTTTAGTTTCCTAGAGGCGCTTAACAAAGCGAGCGCCAATTTTTCTAGGTGGGGGTATCTTGTTTCGGCCTCACCCAAGGTCCGGCTAACATAATAAATACTCTTTTACGTACCTTGTTCTTTCCGAACTAGGACTCCACTTACTGCTATCTCCAATACTGCTAAATATAAGTACAGTTGTTCGTATGTCGTCGGCGTGTGAAGCAGTGGCGGGCTCGACAAGTATCGCTTAAGTTCTTCTAGGGCCCGTTGGCATTCCAAAGTCCATGTGAAGTTATTTTTCTTCTTCAACAATGAGAAAATTGATGACTCTTATCGAAGGACCTCGAGATGAATCGTCCCAGGGCGGCTATGCGCCCGGTTAGCCTCTGCACGACCTTCATGTTTTCCACTACCGTGATATCCTCGATAACTTTGATCTTGTCGGGGTTGATCCCGATTTCTCGGTTGGATACCATGAATCCGAGAAATTTACTTGACCCGACTCCGTACGCGCATTTTTCTGGATGCAATTTCATGTTGTACCTCATCAATGTACTGAAGGTTTCCTGCAAATTCTTCAAATGGTCCTCTGCTCGCAGGAACCTAACTAACATGTCATCAATGTAAATTTCTATAAATTTCCCTATTTTTTCTTCTAACATCCGGTTTACTAGGCGTTGGTAAGTGGCAGCAGCATTTTTTAATTCAAATGGCATTACGTTATAGCAGTATGTGCCATACTTAGTGATGGAGGAGGTCTTTTTCTGATCATCTGTGTTCATTTGTATTTGGTTGTACCCGGAATAGGCATCGAAAAAACTGAGGATCTTGTAGTCGGTCGTGGCTTCGATCATGCGATCGATGTTAGGTAAAGGAAAAGAGTCCTTGGAGCATGCCTTATTTAAATCTTTGTAATCTACACACATTCTTAGTTTGTTCCCTTTCTTAGGGACTACTACTACGTTTGGTAGCCATTTGGGATATTTGACTTCCCGGATGGACCCTATTTTAAGGAGCTTAGTTACCTCGTCTTTGATGAGGCATGCTTGATCTCTGACTGGGGTATCCTTTTCTGCTTCACCGGATGGATTTTTGGGTCCAAGCTCAGTTTATGAGTGGTGATCTCTGGTGGGATTCCTGTCATGTCGAGATGGGACAAGAAAAACAGTCCATGTTAGCTATAAGAAATTGAATGAGTTTTTTCCTGAGCTCCGGAGTTAACCCCGTGCCCTGGTATAACTTTCGATCAGGCAGATGTTCGATCAGTATGACCTACTCCAGCTCTTCGACCGTTGATTTGGTAGCGTCAGAATCATCGGGGACTATGAAGGATCGAGGAACTCCATAATCATCATCTTCGTCAGTCCCCTGCTTATCTAGTTGGGTCGAGGCCGACGTTTGTGATTTCTATTCTGCTTCCTGTTTTGCTTTCAAATCTGACTCCTTTGTCAATGAGAGTGTCGATATTGGAATCACTTCATCGACGGCAAATATTTCCTTCACGGCGGGTTGCTCCGCGTAGATTGTTTTAATCCCTTCTGGTGTTGCGAATTTTAGCACCTGGTGAAGGGTCGAGGGCACATTGTGGATCCGAGGTCTCCTGAACAGGGCGTTATATCTAATGTCCCCTTCGATCACATAAAACTTGGTCTCCTGGATGATCTCGGTTGTGTTCACTGGTAATAATATTTCTCCCTTGGTAGTTTCACATACCATGTTGAATCCGTTTAGCACTTGAGTCGCGAGCACAATTTTGTCCTATTGGCCGAGTTGTTCTACGACCCTTGATCGAATGATGTTGGCCGAACTACCTGGATCAATTAAAATATGTTTAGCTCGAGTTTTATTCATCAATACAGATATTACCAGTGCATCATTATGGGGTTGTATGATTCCTTCTGCATCCTCGTCATTGAAAGATAAGGTTTCTTCTAGTATAGTAGTCCCGAATTCATTTTTCCCTCGTGATTAACACCTAGGTGCATTTTAACATCGGACCTTTGGGAACATCGACCCCTCTGATAATCATATGAATGACGTGTTGAGGTTCTTCTTACTCGTTTTGTTTAATGGAATCCCTGTTTCTGAAATAATTCTTGGCTCGATCACTCAAAAACTCCCGAAGGTGTCTGTCGTTGAATAACCTGGCAACTTCTTCTCTAAACTGTCGACAATCTTCTGTTCTGTGGCCATGGGTACCATGATATTTGCACATTTGGTTGGGATTTCTCTGGGCTTGATCGGTTTGTAAAGGTCGAGGCCATTTAATATCTTTGATGCGTCCGATAGCCGATACGATGGCGGCTGCATCAACATTAAAGTTATATTCTGATAATCGTGGTGTCTCTTTAGGTCCGATAGGCCTGTCGAAGCCGTTCTTACTCATAAGCCCTCGAGAGCTCTGGCCTCGATCACTCCTCCTTTTATTTCGTACAGGATTTCGCCTAGATCCGCTGCTCCTACGATCTCTATTATACGGCTGGTACCGATCCCTGTTCAACCTCGGTTCTCGGTCAATGTCCCTCTTGATTCTATCAACGGGCCTGATAGGATAAACGGACCTGGAAGGAGCACCAAGTTGGTCGCCTTCGACCCTGATCTTTGATTGATACCGATTGTGCACATCGGCCCAAGTAAGAGCCGGGTATTCTATCAAATTCTACTTCAACTGCTGCGAAGCCACTGAACTTCGAACATTGAGTCCTTGGGTGAAAGCTTGAACAGCCCAATTATCGGCGACCAGGTGCAGATCCATTCGTTCCATTTGGAATCGAGACATGAATTCTCTAAGCATTTCATTGTCCTTCTGCCTTATCTTGAACAAGTCTAACTTCCTGGTTTCGACCTTTATGGCCCCATCGTGTGCCTTTACAAAAGAATCTGCAAGCATAACAAACGAATCAATAGATTTAGGTGGTAAATTGTGGTATCATATCATAGCTCCCTTTGACAAGGGTTCCCCAAATTTCTTTAGCAAGACAGATTCGATCTCGTCATCCTCTATATCATTCCCTTTGATAGCACACGTGTAAGAGATAACATGCTCGTTTGGGTTGGTCGTTTCATTGTATTTAGGAATCTTGGGCATGCGGAACTTCTTGGGAATCGGTTTGGGAGCCACGCTCGGGGGAAGGGTGTTTGCACAAATATTTTGGAATCCAGACCCTTCAATATTGGTGGTGTCCCCGGGATTTGATCGACCCTAGAGTTGTAAGTTTCCACCTTATTGTCATTTGCCTCGATCTTCTTTTCCCCCGACTCAACTCGTTTTGTCAGTTCTTCGAGCATCTTCATGATTGCAGGATCGTCCCCTGATTCCTTCTCGTTCGATTTCCTTGAAACCCATTCGACCCAATGGACAACTTCCTGGGACGGCTCGGGCTCGATCCTGCTCGGTGGGTGATTCTGGTTTTGGAGCTGGGCTATCGCTGCTTGTTGAGCCTGCAACATTTCGATGATCACTCGCAGGCTGATCCCGTCCTGTTCGCCTCCATGTATGCTTCGAGGGACTGATCGAATATCTCTATGAATGCTGCTCTCGGGATCGACGACCAAATTTGCTATGATGGCTACATGTGAGCTGACGTCGATTGGATCTACAGCCGGAACTCGATCGAGGCCAACTGGAGGTACGTCGTTCCCTGGTGCTTTGTTATCATTTTCGTCGTGGTGACCAAAATCATTGTCCACGTGTAGGAGTGCTGACTGAGAGTTCGATATTGTGATCCTGGAATAAAAGATACTCCAAATAACAAGTGTAAAATAGTGTGTGTTATGAAAGTTTGTACCAGATAATCATTATTATCCGTAGCCCCACGGTGGGCGCCAAACTGTTTACCCTAAAAATGGATAACAATTGAATTTATACGCAGTTTTAAGGATACGTGATATAACTTTATATAAATTATGGAAACATATTAGAATTAAAATTGATGATAAAAGAATAAATGTAAACCACACAAATCGAATAGCCTTACACCAAATTGTTTACCAAATCGAACAGCCTTGGCCCTCGAGTTCGATCACCTTTGAACCAAGAGATGTCTCGACTGATGTATGAACAGAATAACAAGATGATAAAAGCTAGAAAATGACAGTATATTGCTATATGTTGCATAATGTGTTCTTTTTTACAAAGGATCAGATCCTCTTTATATAGTAGGGGAGTCCTACTCTTGATACAATTTCATACAAGGTAAAAAATCTCATGATTTGCTAATCAATCGGCATATCCTTGATACATGCCAAGATTTTCGCCGTGATCTACAACCGATCGCGGATATTTCGTCCTTCTGTTATTCGGCTAGGAAAATTTTCCTCGATCTCGTCTGATCTTGATTTTGTTCGATGACATGGTCTCGAGCTTAACGATATAACTTCGCTCCTCGATTCGAAATAAGCCGAGGTCGAATTTTAACCTGCCATATTTCAATCTCGATTAGTCACACAAGAGGCGAACACGGTTTTGACCGTATACATAACTCTTATGACATAACATTAACTAAATTCAGGAAATTTGCTACTAAGGAAAAACGTATTAAATATCAAATAAGTGTCTACTGACTACACTCTGTCCTACAAATACATTACATTCAATTTACATCATATAATTAAATAACAATTATTTTACTTTAATTAAGAGTCCAACGTACAAACAGCCTATCCGTCCAGAGTTGTACAGCCAAGAATACAAAAATAAAGTAAATGGACATATGAGAGAAAAAATAAAAGAGAAAAGGAGAAAAACAAATAGGTATTCTAATCTTAAAAGGTGACTAAGGTCATATCTTGTCGAAGGAAAAAAAAAAAATATATATATATATATATATATATATATATATATATATATATATAAAAGGATATTTGATAAGCCGCATGACACATGCCATCTATCTCACTCAAATGTAAGGACACGTGGAATGTTGTTGGCCACAGTCGAAGGAGCTAACGGGCAAAGGGCAAAAACTTTGAGCCACTTTCATGATGGTAAGGGCAAAGGGCAAAACTTTGAGCCAAGCAACAATCAACAATGCCGCCACTACCGCCACTACTACCGCCACCACAATCCGGCTCGCTACAACAGGGAAGAGGAATACTACAACCACCACTACAACCACCAGCAAACACAAACAAACAACTACTACTTCCAAACCACTGTGATTCCAGTACCCGTACCAGTGGTGGTGAACCAAGTTCCCTGCCCAATACGGGCAATCCCAGCACCTCCACAACAGGTTCCTACACTGGACATCCAAGGGCTACAAAAACATGCCTCACTATTGTTGGAGAACACACAGGCACTGATTGATCAACTACAAGAAGGATGGGGACCAAACACTACGATATCAATGTAGACGCTCTACGCTCAGGAAGTGGCAGCCATGGAAATGGTCAACCATTTGAACAACTACAACACCATTCAACAGGTGCCACCAACCAAGTAACCCAGCAGGAGGAGACTACACACCAACAGAACATTTGGTTGCTATCGTTGCCAGAGGAAGAGATCCAACTACCGGAGAATCTAGACCTAGAGGAGGAAATACAGCCTCTAGAGCTATTGTCCCCTTTGAACCCGGAAGAAGACATAATAATCCTCCTGAACTTAGGATTACCGGTACCAAACATCCTAGATCAAATATTACAACATATCACTCCCTCAGAGTCACTGTCGACCACAATGCACGAAAACAGAGAAAAACGATATTTCATCACCGTCCCAATGAATGTGCCGAGAAGTGAAATGAACATCCGCACATACCCCTTCTCGATTATCTACAAGTATGCAACATTGATCTTGCCAACCCTGACGGAGGAGGACTTACCACTGCCAATGAACAATGGAGACGACCATCCACTGCTCTTATGCTTGCGCATGTCACTGGCTCCGGGTGCGAGCTCACACATCATCAATGAACCAAAAATGAAGATTCTCTTGTGGAAATGTAGAGGCTGCAACAACCAGTAGTTCGGGAGGAATTTCAAGGACATAGTTGACTGGAACATCCCCTCCATTTTGCGCCTTACTGAAACTCGCATGCAAAATCACTACGACCTAATTGAGCTTATTGACTTCACTGATTTATTTGAAATTAGCGTAGATGGCTACTCTTGCAGGTTAGTGCTTATGTGGAAACAAGAGGAGCTACACATGGACCCGGTGGCAATCAGAGATCAAGAGATACAGGTCAATGTCCAGGTTGGTACTACTACAAATACATCGTTATTATCCTTAGTTTATGCTAGTACTCTATTAGTTAATAGAAAGATACTGTGGAATAATTTAGAAATAGTAGGCAAAAATAACACATTGTCGTGGCTGCTTTGTGGGGACTTCAATGAAGTCACAAACGGTTCCGAAAAGTTTGGAGGTAGGCCCATCAACAATAATAGAGCTACTGCCTTCCAAAACTGTTTGGATAACATTAATATGATAGATTTGGGTTTCGTGGGTCCTAGGTTACTTGGACAAACTGTAGGAAAAACCAAAGGCACAGAATCTTGGAAAGATTAGATTTGGGTTTCGTGGGTCCTAGGTTACTTGGACAAACTGTAGGAAAAAACAAAGGCACAGAATCTTGGAAAGATTGGACTGCTTCCTTGGCAGCTCGGACTGGGTACAATTATTCCCAGACGCAATTGTCACCCACCTTCCTCGCACACACTCCGACCATTATCCTATAATTCTCAATCTGACAAAGCCTTTTGATAGACCAACCCACGTCTTCAGATTTGAAACTAATCAGTCACCCACATTTTAATAGTATTGTAAAACATCATCGGGCAAATAATTTAAATTACAAAAACGCAATCTCCTCATTCACACAACATGTGGAAGAGTGGAACGCGAATACTTTTGGAAATATCTTCATGAAAAAAAATACTACTTGCCCGTTTTCTTGGACTACAAAAAATTGAGTCGACAGGAAAAAATAATTATCACTATAATCTAGAAAGAAAATCTTATTCGGGAATATAACCCCATTTTACAAAATGGGCAAGATTTTCAGAAACTAAAATCTAGAGTTCAATGGCTAAATGACGGAGATGCTGACACTAAGTTTTTCCACAATTCTACTATTCAACCCAGTAGGAAAAATAGGATGCTAGGTCTTAATGACTCGGTTGGAAATTGGACCTTTGACCCGCAAGAAATCCATGATATTATTTTAGGACACTTTAATAAAACGTACACAATTGAGTTGACTTCCTGTCCTAAAGCAGCTACAATCAACCCAAGCCTCCTAAGCATCTTACCACAGCAAGACAGGGATAGCCTTACAAAACCCCCATTAATTTCTGAAATCAAGAATGCTATCCAATCTTTCAAACCACTAAAAGCACCAGGACCAGGATCTGATGGAATCCACCCAGTTTTCTTCCAAAAATATTGGATTGATACAGGCTCGGCTGTCATAGATAGTTGTATCAATGCTTTTACCACCCTGAAAATACCAGAGGACATTAACAAGACTTTTGTCACACTCATCCCAAAGGTAAAACACCCACAAAATATTACACAATATAGCCCAATTAGCCTATGCAACACTATCTACAAGACTATTATAAAGATTATAGTAAATTGACTTAGACCCCTTCTAAACAATATAATCAGTCCTAATCAGTGCAACTTTATTCCAGGAAGGAGAGCCATTGACAATGCAATAATTGTCCGAGAAGCAATCCACTCATTCAGTAAAACTATTGGCCACACTGAAAAACGATGCTCAAGATTGACCTAGAAAAGGCGTTTGACAGGCTTGAATGGTCCTTTGTCAGAAGCTCGATGCAGGCGCTAAATTTTCCAAATGATCTAATAACTTTAATAATGAATTGCATATCAACGACTTCCACATCTATCATTGCAAATGGAAAACCAACTGATCTTTACCAACTATCTAGGGGTATTCGTTAAGGCGACCCCCTTTTACCGTATCTATTTATAATATGCATGCAATCTTTAACAAGATGCATCGATCACCAAGTTGACATCACTAATTGGAAGCCAATAAAACTAAACTATTTCGGCCCACTATTATCATACCTTTTATTTGCGGATGATCTTATCCTTTTTTACAGAAGCGGACACTACTAGCGCAACCTCTATTATTGATATTTTTAACTTCATATCCCAACAATCAGGGCAAAGAATTAATTTTACTAAATCAAAATCGCTTTTCTCATCCAATGTAAATCAACAAGTGCAAACTGAGCTTTCCACCCTCCTAAACATCAAAATTACAACCAATGTAGGGAAATACCTAGGATTCCCCATTACTAACCTAAAACCCAAAAGCACAGACTACCAATACATCCTTGACATAATGAACACTAGGCTAAAAGGATGGAAAGCTAAACTACTAACACTAACAGGACGCTTAACTCTTATTCAAACAACGATATTGTCATCCCAACCCACTCAATGCATATAAACACCCTTCCTACAAAAATTAAAAACAATATTGACAGGATCCAGCGTGATTTCCTAGGGGAATCTATTACTAACAAAAAAAAGATACACCACATCAACTAGGAAACAATGACTACTCCTAAGTCCAATGGCGGGCTTGGTTTGTATAAACACATGGGAAAAATACTCCCCTACATTCAAGTATTCTATGGAGAGTTCATTGTAAGCCTGACTCACTATGGGCCAAAGTACTAAAAGGAAAATACCTTAGACAAGGCTTCAGAACTGATTATCAAACATTCAAAAACAATGACTCTTATATTTGGAAAAGTATCTCCAAAACTCACATGCTATTTGCCAAAGGCTTAGCATGGAACATTGACAGCTGTTCACAAATAAACCTATGGGAAGATAGATGGATCCTAGGAAAATACACACTCAAGGAATTAGTACATGGACCCCTTGACAAAGAGGATTCAAACAAAAGCCTTTCGCATATTATTCCTAATAAAAAGTGGAATCTAAGGGCACTTCAATACCACCTACCACCCAAAATCAACACATACATCAAGCAAACATACATCCCCTTCTCATACAACGCACGAGACACTTTCTTCTGGAAAGAAACGGAGGACGGAAACTTCACAACTAAATCTGCATATATGATATCCCTCAAACTATCTGAGACAAATCCATTACTACGGAGCTTTGACCATAATTAGATTTGGAAGGCTCAATGCCACAATAAACTAAAAACATTCCTCTGGCTACTAGTACACCAAAGACTTCCAACGGCAACATTACTTTAGCACAGACATATAATACCCGCGAAAAATTACTCACATTGCAGGACTGAGGACATACACCACATCTTCTTCTCTTGCACAACAAACATCACCATTTGGGATGACTTAAACATTACTACACCTGCATCTGATCCGATAAAATGGGTAAAACATATGTGCACATTGCAAAGTATAGCCAGCTTACCAAATAACACACAAATCCCACTCGCAATTGTAACACCCTTAATACTCTAGCATATTTGGCTTAATCGAAACAACAACATCTTTACAAGTGCTCCAATCCAATAAACACTTGAAAAACCTTCACATATGTAGTAGAATATCTTTACCTAACAAACCAACAAAAATCAACAAAAAATACAATCAAAATCCCGATCAGGTGGACACCACCGCCACACAACATCTATAAACAAAATATAGATGGAGCACACAAAGAAAGCTCCAACACTAGAGGAGCAGGAGGAATCATCCGAGATTCCCATTGTAACTGGATTGATGGATTCTCCAGCAATATAGTTGCCACATCACCTATACAAAAAATAGAATACTATTGATAGTGGAGACGGACTGCCAGGTATTAATCTCCTTATTACAACAAAATGTGATACCAAATCTTATGTTAATCTTCTACAGGACTGCAGGTTCCTGCTCGAGGCAATGGGTAACCGCCCGTTAGGCATGTCTATCGTGAAGGGAATCAAGTCGCGCATACTCTAACTAAATATGGGAGTACCTGGGACTCACATACATATGCTGAATGCGACGACGCATTTTGGAGTGAACCACCTTATTTGCTTTCTTGATATTCCGCAAAGATTATTTACGGACTGCATCATTTAGATCCGTCCCATGTTGTAATTACACTCCTTAATTTCCTGCTTTTAATAAATAATCCTTTTAATTAGCCAAAAAAAAAAAAACACAAACATGTCAATCTTTTTTCATTTCTTGTTCTGAAATGGCTAGAATATTAAAAGATCATCTCAGTTCGTAATGCCTCCATCATATATTGCCGTCACAAAAATTCCTTATATTTTTCATTCTTTTCTTAGCCCTCTCTTGTCCTATACAAATCATACTAATATCTAAGTCTCATTCATTAGTACAATATTTGGCAAGTTATCTATCATTTTGTTCTTCCCATATCGCCCACATAAGATGGTTTATAAATGTCGTTCTCACTTTTTTTTTTTTTTCAATCCTTGCATAGTCCCGATTGCCTGAACAAGGAAGATCTTGGATGTATTTTTAAATGGTTCTAATCTGACTTTGCCTTAAACTTCTAAAAATTCAGACCACTTCTCCAATTCAGCATACACTTCACAGTCCTGGAATCTTTGCTTAAGATGTGCACCCAAATATGACCATTATCATCAGCCTGTGCCAAGAAAGAATCATACAAAGGCATAGGGGTAACGTACCTAAGGATGAAATGAAAACACAATTCAAATGACAATTCTGCTAAATATTTTCACAAGATACAGATTCGATGGGTTTTCTCTTATGCTATATGAGAAACCATAAACTAAAAAGAACTAAAATAACTCAGATTTTTTGTCACTTATATACGATGTATGTATAATTCAGACTTGTTTTGATAAGGAATAGTTCTAGACTTGTTCACATATGCATTTATATGTGAAACATAGAAAATTGATGTTTGGCTATAAATATATACTTTTAGTGCATTACTTACCTTATATTTTGGTGCTTTAATGCTAAATTTACTTTATTTGTGATTAATTAAGTTTAATTTATATATAGGTACTTTGGAGATAAAATTGAAAATAAAATAAAGATTTTATTTATATTTTATGCACTACAAAAATAGCTCATGATTATTTAATAATTAAAAATATTATGATGTCATTATTGTGCCAAGCAAAAGAAGACAAAAGAACAATTGAAAAAGAAGAGAAAAGAAATGGAAAAGTTAGGCAAAAGTTTGGCAGCAAATCAAAGTTCCAACCGACGCGAGATTCATTCCTCGTGTTAGGCCTCGGGACGCGAGGTACAGCCCGCGCTGCTTCACCTGTTTCGCGTGGCGACGCACGGGTTCGGATTTTAAAACTATTGTATCTTCTTTTTTGTTTTGGACTTGATTATTTTTGCCTAGGCTTTTATCCTATACTAATAAATAATCCTTAAACATAATTTTTACACAACGTTTGACGAACGGAAAGCACAGAGCCGCCGTGGAGGCCGGGTTTCATATTTTCTTCCACTAAACTTAGTAATTTTTATGGTTCTCTGTTGTCACGACCCAAATCTCACATGTCGTGATGGCGCCTATCGCAATACTAGGAAAGCCGACAACCTCAATAACCCACGCATTCTTTAAATTGAAAACATAATAAAATAAGCTTAAGAGTAATACCGCGACTCAATACAATATTCCCCCAAAATCTGGGTGTCACTAAGTGCATGAGCATCTATACAATATCATGGTCTGAAACACTGTCTAGGAAGGTAGAACAGTACAAATAAAACTAAAAGATAAAAGAGGAGAGTCAAGGTCTGCGGACGCCAAAGCAGCTACCTCGAGAATCTTCGAACTGATAAAGCTCCAAAAATCAGCAACCACCGTACCCGAAAGTACCTGGATTTGCACACGAAGTGCAGAATGTAGTATGAGTACAACCGACCCAATGTACTCAATAAGTAACAAGACTAACCTTGAGCTGAAAGCAGTGACGAGCTCAACAGGTACAGTCCAAATAAAGAAATAATGGTATAGAAATGTAAACATGCTTTCAACTTCAACAGTTTAAGCTCAAAACAGATAAAATATGCCAAGTGTAACTGGAATGAGGAATGGTACATCTCTATATCTACATGTCAATTATGAATGCCAACTGTAATGCAACACAATGATAAAATCATATGCATACTCTTTGAGTATCAATTCACTCAGTCTTCTCATTCGCTCAATCCTCACAGTCACTTATTCCTCCCAATCACTTGGCACTCGCTCTCGGCACTCGCACTCAGTAAGTACATGCGCTCTCTGCTAATAAGTTAGACTCCGAAGGGGCGGATCCTGCCCAAGCGCTAAAATAAGCCAATCATGGCATGAATCAATAAAGCTTGTTGCGACATGCAGCCCGATCCCATTAATATCCTCACAATCAGGCCCTCGGCCTCACTCAGTCATCAATCTCTCCAGTCTCTCGGGCTCACAAGTATCATGATAATCAGTCCAAACAATGATGATATGATGTATCAATAAATGGCAACAGAGACTGAGATATGATATACAAATAATAGTTGTGACTGAGTACATAATTACAAATTAAGCAAATAATTCCATAGCAACACGACCTATGTGGGTGCCAACAGTACCAGCATATAGCCTAAGCATGATTTCTAATATGAATCACAGCTCAATTTCTTTCAAACATGGGGAATACATGGAAAATAACAAGTTATATGACTACACAGTTCCACAGAATCGACCGAGTCACAATTCCTACGGTGCACGCCCTCACGCCTGTCACCTATCATGTGGGTCACCTCAACACCAATCACATAACATGTAATTCAGGGATTCACACCCTGAGAACCAAGTTTAGAAGTCTTATATACCTCAAATCGTGCAAATCTCTACTCCAATAAGCCATTTCCTAGCGAATCGCCCTCCGAACGCCTCGAATCTAGCCACAAACAACTCGATACGATCAACACAAGCTATAGGAATCAATTCCATATGAAAAAGTTAAGTTCTTAATCAAAAGTCAAAAAGTAAACCCCCGGACCCACGTCTCGGAATCCAACAAAAGTTACAAAATCCGAATACCCATTCAACCACGAGTCCAACCATTCCAAAATTACTCATATCTGATCACGACGCGACACTCAAATCCTCAAATTAAAGCCTAGGAAGTTTCTACAATTTTTCCCCAAATTTCAACCCAAAACACTAATTAAATGATGAAATCAATGATATGTTTGTGTAATTTAACCAAATCCAAGTTAGAATCACTTACCCCAATCAGTCCCATGAAAATCTCTCCATGAATCGCCTCAATCCGAGCTCTCAGAATGAAATTGTGAAATATAACTCAAACCCTCATTTTTTATATTTTATATTCTGCCCAGAAGTCCTCCTTCACGATCACGAAGTACAAAAACTAAGCTGCTAAGAATTAACTCTCCACGAACGCACACAAACCCACGCAGACGAAAAGATCAAACATCCCTGACCTACGCGATCGCATAGAACAACGCGTGAAATCCCCAGATCCTTCCTTTTCTCTATGCGAAGATGACTTAACCCACGTGTTTGCGATGAACGAATGCCAAAGCTTCGCGATCGCGGACCTTCCTATGCGACCGCATAGAACAGAATCCCAGCTGCCCAAAATAAGCCTACGAGATCGCGGACCTTCCCACGTGATCGCATATAAGGATATATTTAGGCCCCCGGGACCTCAAAACAACATACCAAAAAGTCCTAAAATATCATACGAACTTAGTCGAGGCCTCAAATCACATCAAACAATATCAAAAAATACGAATCACACCCCAAGTCAAGCCTAATGAAAAGTAATAAATTCCAACTTCTACAATCGATGCCGAAACCTATTAAATCAACTCTGATTGGCCTCAAATTTTGCACACAAGTCATAAATGACACAAAGGACCTACTCTAACTTTTGGAACCAAAATCTAAGCCCGATATCCGTAAAGTCAACTCTCGGTCAAACATCCCAACTCTCGAAACTTCAAATTTTCCAACTTTCGCCATTTCAAGCCAAAATCACCTGCGGACCTCCAAATCAATACCCGGACACACTCCTAAGTCCAAAATCACCATTCAAAGCTATTGTAACCATCAAAACTCCATTTTGGAGTCGTTTACACATAAGTCAATATCTGATCAACTCTTTCAACTTAAGCTTCCAACCTTGGGACTAAATGTCCCAATTCATTCTGAAACATCCCCAGAACCGAACCAACCACCCCGGCAAGTCACATAACAAAACTTGAGCGCAGAATAAGCATTAAATGGGGGAACGAGACTACAACACTCAAAATGATCGGCCAGATCGTTACATCTGTATGATTTGTTATTTGGCTACCATGTCTTTCTAAAGCTAAACTTCACGTTCTATGGTTGTGGTTCTTTCATGAATGTGGTTCTTTCATGACTATTGTTATTCGAATATATATATATTTATTTATCATATTAGTTTATTTATTCAATCCTACGCTTAATTATTTGATTGATTGATCACCAATTGAATACTATCTATGAATCTGGAGTTGAACTCAAAAGTGAGAATTCTAGATTGCATATAGGATTGAATAGATCAAGTTCTTGAACCGAGCATCGGGGAATGGATTTGCGGTTAGGATAGACATATGCTAATTGCCTTAGTTAGTTATAATACAGGAGTTACGAATGCATTCTTGTTGATGCTAACTCTATAGACATATAGGCGTTATGTTAGCTTGAATAGACGAGTAAGAACTCTATAGATTCTTATGAGAAATATTAACCCCGTCAATCAATAAACCAGATAAATTAATTAGTTAATTCAATTGAAGAATACAATAAGATTGTTAGATAGTCTATAACACTAGATTATTTTCATCGCATTGATACCATAAAAATCTACTTTTCTTTTTGTGATAATCTGATAGGTCATTTTGAGTATTACCCTTAATTGCGTGTTTTGAAATCTTTTTAGTGCCGTTTGATATTTTTTTGGTTTGCGTGTGTGGTCCATGTCGCTTTTTGAAAAGCCTTTATGTGAAAAATTTGAAGAAATAATGATTTTTGACTTTAAAAACAACTTGAGTTGACCATGGTCAACATTTTGTGAAAACGACCTCAGATCGGTGTTTTGAAGATTCTGGTATATCCGTATCGTAATTTTGGACTTGGACGTATGCCCGAAAATGAAATTGGAGGTCCCTAGATTGATTTGACTCATTTTGCCGAAAACTAGTATTTTGAAATTTTGAAAATATCCTATGTTTGCCCGTAAGTTGAATTCATAGCTAACGGGTTCAGATTTTGCTGTTGAAACTTGGAATAGGCCCGTACACTATTTGAAACTTGTTTGCAAAATTTGGTACAATTCGGAATTGATTTGACATGATTCGGACGTTTAGATGTGATTCTAGTTGTTCTTGAGTTTACTTTGAAATTTTATTCATTTTTAGAGTTGATTTGTAGATTTAGATGTTATTTTGGTGATTTGATTGCGCGAGCAAGTTCGTATGATATCATTACACTCATGTGAATATTAGGTTTGGAGCCCGAGGGACTCAGGTGAGTTTTAGATGTATTTCGAATGTGTTTGGTTAGTCTGAAGACAGTTGGTGCAATACCAGTTCTGGTGTTTGCTGCAGATGTTGCATTTGTGAGGCCTAGCTCACAAATGCGAGCCTCTCTTTTGCGAAGAATTGTTCGCATTTACGAGCATGGGTTGGGCTAGGTGAATCTCGCATTTGCGAGATTTTGTTCGCTTTTGCGAACTGTGGCCTTTCGCTTTTGCGAAGGAAGTGGTCGCATTTGCGATCACTGACCACTTGAGTCTGCTTCGCATTTGCGAAGTTCTTGACCATATTTGCGATGGTGGAGGCTTTGCATTTGCGAATTCTATTCTTCTGTGACATGGTTTGCATTTGCGACCTTGTCTCACATTTGCGATGTTCGCAATTGCTAAAAAGACATCGCAATTGCGACTTCTGCAACTGGGTAAAAGAGGAAAAAATCGGGACTTAGCTCGTTTTACACCATTTATCAACCCTAAACACTCAAGAGGTGATTTTCCAAGAGACCTTTCTTCCCAAATTCATTGCTAAGTGACTTTAATCATTGCTTTTCAATTACCCATTACCTTTCATGAGATTTCAACATCAAATTTAGGATTTTCATGGTAAACATTAGGGATTTGGGTTGAATTGGAAATTTTTGTAAAATTGAGGTCATATTTCGAAACAAAATACATAACCAGGCTCGAGGGTGATTGGGTAATCGAGTTTTGGTCCGAACCTCGGGTATTGACCAAGCGAGCCTGGGGTTGACTTTTGTTGACTTTTTAAAAAATGATCAAAATTGAACCACTTTCATTAATGGGTAGTTTCTAAAGCTTATTTTGAATCTTTTGATCGATAATTTGCTAGATTCGGTTAGTTTGGAGGCTTGTTCGAAAGGCAATGTCATGGTTGATTGATTGCTTAATTTGCGAAGTGAGGTAAGTATTGAGTCTAATCTTGATTTGAGGGAATTAGGGAACAGTGAACTGTGTGTAATGTGAATTATGTGTAAAATGGCGTATATGCGAGGTATCGGGTGTATATACGCTGTCATGATATTTCATTTCCATATATTCATTTATTTCAGGATATATCTTGCTTCATGCCTTAATTGTTACATGCTCTATTTGACTTCTATGCCATCATTGTTACTTGTCATTTAATTGTTCTTGTATTAAATTCTCCGTCCCTTCCATGACTTTATGTTTATTTGCTACTTGTCTCTACTTGATTTACTTGCATATCTAAATTGTCATAGGCTTTACTTGCCTTATAGTTTTGTAATATTTGTTGCCTTTTACAATGCGGTTTCACTTGCATGAGTTATTTAATTGATAGATATCGATGAATTGGTAAAGTTGAGACTTCGAGTTGTTAGATATTCTTTGATTATCATGGGCTTCTTTACTCCCTCATGCAATTACCCTCTTGATGTTGAAATTCTTGTTAATTTGGTTGTTGAATTGTTGTTGTTGATTGAAATTGTTTGAGGAGTGGGTTGCACGCCGCAACGGAAATTGAAAGGTAATGAATTAAAATGGTAGAATAAGGATGGATTATGATATTAACAGATGATGATATGGTAGGATCGGGTTGCGCATCGCAACGGATTGTATATGTGGCACTTGTTTGTGATTGTTGGATTTGCCTCAGTATTGTGATATGAAATTATGAGACTTGTTGTTCTGGGCTCTCTGGTAATTAGACTTCAGTTTTGTTTTCATGAGTTGACTGCTTTACTTCCATTTCCTGTTTTTCTGTTATTATTATTATTGCGTACAAGTTGTTGTAAGTGGCCCGCCTTAGACTCGTCACTACTTTATCAAGGTTAGGCTTGACACTTACAGCGTACATGGAGTCGGTTGTACTCATACTACACTCTGTACTTTTTTGTGCCGATACCAGAGTTGGTCCTAACAGTGTTGAGTGAGATTGCCCGGATCCAGCTATCTGTGAAGACTTGAGGTACAATTGTACGACGCCCGCAGCCCTGGAGTCCCCTTATATGTCATTTTAGCTGTTTATTTTGATTCAAATAGTTGTGTTTTATTCAGATAATTATTTGTAGTACTCTAGACGCTCATATATTCGTGACTATAGTTTCTAGGATTGTATTTGGATTACGTCGTTCATTAGTTTATCACTTTATTTCAGACTACTCGGTTTTATTGTTATCATTTTATTTGAATTGATAAAATGGTTAATAAATACAGGTAAAGTTGGCCTGCCTAGTAAGTGAAATGTTAGGCGCTATCATGATCCCGATGGTGAGAATTTCGTGTCGTGACAAGTTGGTATCAGAGCACTAGGTTTCATAGGTCTCAGGAGTCATGAGCAAGCTTGATAGAGTCTAGAGGATCGGTACAGAGATGTCTATACTTATCTACTAGAGCCTATAAGGATTTAGGAAATTTCACTTCTTTCTTTCTCTATCGTGCGACTTATTTCCATTATTGAAGTTTGAACCATTCTACTCTTGTTCTCTCGAAGATGGTGAGAACTCGCACAACGTCTACAGTCGGGCAGGAGCCAGATTCCCCTATCACAGCCACTACCAGGGGTAGGGGCCCGGGCCAAGGTAGAGGCAGAGCTCAGCCTAGAGCACGAGAAGTAGTAGCACACATGGTGGAGCCTCAAACTGACCATGAGAAGCAGGTCCCAGTTTAGACCGTACCAGTCAGACCCGCTCAGGTCCCTAAGGGATTCATTGCCACTCTCGTACTTCAGGACGCTCTAATCCGCTTAATAGGAATCACAGAGAGTGTGGTTCAGATCGGAGTATTTCCTATGGCACCAGCCGTCTCTCGGGCTGGAGGAGGAGCACATACTCTCGTCACTCACACTCCAGAGCAGATGGCTCCACTATACCAGACTCCAACAGCTCTAGCAGTTCGGGTAGTTCAGCCCATAGTTGCTACACAGCCCGGGAGAGGCCCACGATATCTTCTGAGGGATTGATGAGGTTGGATAAGCTCTCCAAGCTCTTTCCTTTTCATTATAGCGGTGCACCCTCCGAGGACCTACAGGATTATTTGGACCGTTACCATGAGGTATTGCGCAACATGGGTATTATTCCTTTGATGTTGTTTTGCGCATGGATTGGTTGTCACTTTATCATTCTATATTGGACTGTCACACCAAGACGGTGACTTTAGCCATGTCGGGTTTCCCCAATTAGAGTGGAGGGGGACTCCTTGCCATAGTGAAGTTATTTCTCATGAGAAGGCTCGTCATATTATCGAGAAGGGATGTCTAGCATATTTGGCCTATGTTCGTGATTCTAGTTCGGAGATTCCTTCTATGGATTCAGTACCTATTATACGTGAGTTTCCAGAAGTGTTTCCTGCAGATCTGCCGGGGATGCCACCCGATAGAGATATTGACTTTTGTATTGACTTGGCTCTAGGCACTCAGCCCATTTCTATTCCACCATATCGTATGGCGCAACCTGAGTTGAAGGAATTGAAGGAGCAATTGCAAGATTTGCTCGATAAAGGATTCATTCGACCTAGTGTATCGCCCTGGGGTGTGCCAGTGTTGTTTGTGAAGAAGAAGGATGGTTCGATGAGGATGTATATAGATTATCAGCAGTTGAACAAAGTCACTATCATGAACAAATATCTATTGTTGAAGATTGATGACTTATTTGATTATCTTCAGGGTGCCAAAGTATTTTCCAAGATTGATTTGAGATTTGGCTACCATCAGCTGAAGATTAGGGCATCGGATGTCCCTAAGACAGCTTTTCATACTCGGTATGGCCATTATGAATTCCTAGTGATGTTATTTGGTTTGACAAATGCCCCAGCAACATTTATGGATTTGATGAATCGGGTATTTAAGCCCTCTTTGGATTCTTTTGTGATCGTCTTCATTGATGATATTTTGATCTACTCACGTAGTCGAGAGGAGCATGAGCAACATCTTCGGATTGTTCTTAAGACATTGAGAGATAGTCGGTTGTACGCCAAGTTTTTAAAGTGTGAGTTTTGGTTGGACTCGGTTGCCTTTTTGGGACATGTTGTATCTGTCGAGTTCATTAAAGTGGATCCTAAGAAGATTGAGGTAGTTCAGAAGTGGCATAGACCTACTTCAGCTACAGAGATTTGGAGCTTCATGGGTTTGGCGGGTTATTATGGCTGGTTCGTGGAGAGGTTTTTATCTATCGCAGCCTCATTGACCAGATTGACCCAAAAGGGTTCCCCACTCAGGTGGTCTATGAAGTTTTCCCCTATGAATTATTATGTATCACTTGTACAGTTTATGTTAAGGGTGTTCCTTTCTGGTAATATATTGTCTATGAGGCCACAACTGGTGTTAATTTCATGTTTTGTTGCATCGTTGGATTATGTATATGTTGTTAGGATTGGTTCTGTGATTCTCTAGCAAGTGGATAGGCCCAATTACAGGGGAGACTCTAGCAAAAGTTTTAGAAATTTAGGGAGTTGGCCAAAGTTTGGAACTGGTAGTGTATGAAATAGCAGCTGAGTCACATTGGATGCTAATGGCAAATTTTGACCCTCATTCGAGGATGAATGATCTTAAGTGAGGGAGGATGTAAGGTCCCGTAAAATTTCACCTAAAACCCGAGGTTTCGTGGTGCTAAGATAGACGTATGTGTTGACAGACTTTTGGGTTAAACAGCGTGTTGGGGAGTTAAAGAAAATATTTTGGTAGAGTAAGGCATTTTTGTGGTCCATTCTGCGGTCGCAAAACTGATTTGCGGACCGCATATCCGCCGCAGAGTGAAGCAGAGAACTGGGAAAATTTGGGATGATATTTTGCGGTCAATTATGCGGCTGCATAATCATTTCACGGGCCGCACTTTCGTCGCATAAGCCAACATGAGAAACATCAAAAGGAGGTTCTGCGGTCCATTATGTGACCGCATAACTAGTCTGCGGACCGCAGACCTAACCCGAACATCCCAGTTTGGGACCCTTTTTTGCGGTCCCCTTTACGGACCGCA
The DNA here is from genome assembly GCF_000390325.3 of Nicotiana tomentosiformis. Lineage (NCBI taxonomy): Eukaryota > Viridiplantae > Streptophyta > Magnoliopsida > Solanales > Solanaceae > Nicotiana > Nicotiana tomentosiformis. The sequence goes on from NC_090815.1 coordinate 81,390,202, forward strand.
TACCTATTTTGCGGTCCATGGGACCGCAACCCAGCTTTGTAGGGTTTAAGTTTAGAAAATTTCACCCGATCCCATTTTTATAAAAAAAACTTGGGGTCTATTTTGGTTGGTCCTAACTGGTATTTTAGAGAGAAGAAAGTGATTTAGAGTGATGAGGGGATCCCTAAGCTAAGTGTTTAACAATCTTGGCTAACGTATTGAAGAATTCACAAGAAAGAGTGAGAAGGTCTTCATCCTAGAGGTAAGATTCTACACCCTAACCCTCAATTTCGAGATTTAACTAAAATAGGTAATAAGGCAAGCAATTCTTGGGTATGAGAGTGTATCTATGCATGCATGTACAAGCATGAGCATGGTAAGGTACTTGAGCCCAAATGGGTAGACCTTGGGTTGTGGGGTGAGGGAAATCCACCATAGGAGAAATTAGAAAATATAATGCCCGCCTAGTGTTTGATAAAATACTCAAATGAGCTGGAACCATGAACTCCTTCCTAATTGTGTTCAATTTTGCTATATTTCTAAATAGATCGAAGTGGCTAAGATTTTTGGAATATTATAGTAATTTAAGAAAGCTCAAGGCGAGGTATGTTGGCTAAACTTCTCTCTTAGTGTTGAGTCTCATGATATTCTTGTAAGCCCCGAGTTGATCATTATAAATTTGACTATTCCGAATGCTTTTATCTTATTGTGTTATCCTTCGGGAATGTAATTTAAGTATGGGATGTGTGTTAATATGTTATGACTACCAAAACATGATTTTAATGAAAGCTATCATGTCGAACTGTGTAGGAAATCACATGTGCCTACGATCCTTATTTGCTCAAATGTGTACTTAAAGTCTTGAATAGAAATGTTTGTTGTTGATGATCTGTGATGATGTTTGAAAGTGAAATAGTAAGCATGAAATATGTATTATGGCCAACGTGCCAAGAGCGATATTAAAATTGTGGCTGCTAGTGCTAGTGAAACGGAAAGATGTGTAAAGCATTATGAAAGGGGTAGTGAATCCTTTTAATAATAAATGCTTTGGGAGTATTGTTTAGCCACCGAGGAAGAGTAGGTCTAAATAACCTAACCCCGAAACTACACGTACCGGTATAGGTGTGATTTAGGGGTAAATCCCCGTGTTAATGTGATGAGGTTGTATCCCCTTATATGGGATGAGATTGATGTGTTGAGATGATTCCCCTCAAATAGGATGAGATTATTTCTAGAAAGATGTGATGTGATGTCTACCAACACGGCATTATGGTGAGATGACTTAGCCGATCGGGCTGAGATCGGATGCCATGCCGCGCACATGGTGGTATTGTGAGTGGATGTCTCGGGGTGAGACAGCTTAGCCAATTGGGCTAAGATCGGACTCCGTGCTAAAACCATGAGGGTGTATCGCTGCTAAAGATCTCCCAACTTAAAGGACTGAAACTTACTTGAAATTTACATTTCCCCTAACTTGACACCTTGGTACTGTTTGAGTCTTTTATTGATTTCATGTTTTCTTCTCCGTTTACTGTTACTCATTCTATTGAGAGGGTATTTAGTTTTACATACTAGTACTATTCCATATGTACTAACGTCCCTTATGCCGGGGGCGCTGTATCATTAATGGATGCAGGTGGTTCCATAGCAGGTGGTATTGATCGGTGATAGTAGCATGCCCTCTCCTCAACTGACTTGGTGAGCCCCACTTCATTTCGGGGTCCTGTATCTCTTGTTCTTTGTACATAGCATTTTGAGGTATAGCCGGGGCCTTGTTGGCGGCACTGTCGTATCACTCTTTGTTCTGTTAGAGGCTCCGTAGATATAGTGTGGGTTGTATCTTGTTTTGGGAAGGTTAAACTAAAAATGTTGTAATCGTACCATCTGTTACACTTTAACTATGATTGTATAGTGTACTATTTTGGAGACTTGTTTATGATGTAACTTGTGGAAATAAACCGGTGTTGTACACATGACCTCTTACCGTCTAATTAATGAAATGTATTCTTCTCTTTATTCATGGGTGAGTTGGGTAGACGACATTGTGCACTCTTGATCGACCGTGGTAACTCGGTTGAGCGCCAGCTGCATTCCCCAAGATCGGGGCGTGACAAATTAGAATCCAATACTTCTAGGTTTAATTCTTTTTTTGATAATTAGGATAGTTAAATTAAGTTAATAGTTAATCACAAGTCCTTGTGGGTTTTACATCCAACTTTTAGTCACTTTATTAATTGACGACTGCATATACTTGCGTGTGCATTTGGCCGCAACAAGTTTTTGGCTCCGTTGCCGGGGACTTATAAATTAGCTATTTTTCTAGATTAGACTTTTACTTTTATCTTTATAGTTATTTTTTTGTAAATATTTTATTTTTATAACTATTTGATTTTTCTCTTAGTATGTTTCTAAGTTATCTTAGCATGACATATGGGGATGAAATATACAGAGGTAAGGTTATTGATAAAGACGCTTGGTTGATGGAATACTTTTATGGCTCGTAATTTTGGTCTTGTCGTAGCCCGACCTCTTATAAGTCTGAATTTGAATATAGGAGTAAGGGTTGGTAGTAGGACGAATATTCTCGATTAAGGGAGTATGCTAAACGACGTTGTCTTCTAACAACGTTGGTGAATGATTGGTCTAAGGAGAGAATTGATCTTGCACAAGAAATTGATAGGTTTGGCTTGGTTGTGCACAACTTGGATGTAGATTTGAGTGCAAAGGTTGGTGCGTGTTCATCCACGTCCAATCCACACTCAATAGTGAGTGGAAAGGGTCGTTGGAAGAATAGTACCCAACAAGAGTCGAGGTCGATTTCCACATGGAGTGTAATATGGGTGTTAGGATGTACACCTGATGAGAGTAAATGGAATAACTAAATTGCACTTCTAAACAAGGGATTTTGTTTTCTACTTCTAATTTAACACTTACAATGATAAACTAATGAGAAGAAACTAGAAAGCGAGTGATTGTTTTTGTTGTTTTTACAAAATGGTCAAAAGGCCTAGGGGTGTGACCTTTACCTAGGTGTTCGCCTAATGGGTTAAGTACGTTAACACCTTTACCTAGGTGTTCGCCTAATGGGTTAAGTACGTTAACACTTGTTTTATTCATCGGGGTGTATTATAGTTCTCAAATCCAAGTTACCCACTCAATACCTCTCGGTCATAGAGTGATTTTGCCCAATTTGGCTTTCTCAAGCCTAAATGGGTGCCAAGCTAAATAGTTGATATGAGCTCAAGGCAGGTTTTCCCTATCTCTAGTTCAAACCCTTTTATTAGGCTAGTCAAATCCTCAACTAGCCCAATTTCTTATTAGCCAACCTTTCCAAGACTAAGTCCCTCTTTCTCAAGTAAAGACCAAGTCAAAAAGGCATGAATCAATGTTTGCAACCATTAATTCTAAAATTAAAGCATAAACAAGGCTAAATAATCAACACCCAATCATAAACAAGCATTAAATTAAATAGCCATAAGGTTTACACATTAGGGTTGGGTCACAACCCTAGGAAATGTCTAGATACTCATAGTAGAAAATGAATAAAACAAAAAAGAAATACTAATTAAACTTATAATATAAAATTAAAATGATAAACTATGATAATTTTATCCCAAAATGATCACAAATTTCCTAAAATGGAAAACTACAATGGCTACAGCTGCTAGAATTTCAAAACTTGACCTAAAAATGTGATTCCCGTCTATTTATAATGGCCCAAAATTCTCTAACAAAAATGCCCCTCGGGAGGTTCTACGGCTGCACAATTCCATGTGCGCTCCGCACATTGCTTCAGCTTGGTGGGAACTGGATTCTGCAGTTGCACAATTTGGTCTGCGGTTGCAAGTCACCTTCTACGGACCATGTTTTGCGGCTGCGCAAATTGTATGTTGTCCGCACTTCTACTTCAAGTACTGATGGGTCAATTCTGCAGCCGCAGAGGGAATTCTGCTGCGGCTGCAAAAATACTTTTGCGGACCGCACATCTTGTGTGTTGTGCCCCTTCTTGCCTTTTGAGTCGGAACACTCCTTTTTGAGTTAAATTTCTTCATAAGAGCCCAAATTTCCAACATTCCTATAATTTGTACACTTTCATTAGTTTTGGAAACATAAATCAATACTTTCGGACTAAAACAAAAATAAAAAGGTACTAGTAAGTGGTCAAAATCCACACTTATCAACTCCCCCAAACTTAAGTCTTTGCTTGTCCTTAAGCAAATAGTTTAGTTCCCACCTCCTCAGAGTGAAAGGTCATTTCAGCGAGTCAATGGTGAGCCATTCATACTCTGTCAGGACCAACAACTACCCACACTACTCATGCATTATCAATAAGGTGACAAGTCAAATATTCATGCGCATATAGCTCTAGTGTGACATTCGAGCTTCAAGAATTCACTCTACTCATCAAGGACTATTGTTCTGTCATGTAGGTCATGGTGGACTCCAAACTCTTCCTCCTCTACCTTCCATTTGCCAAGCTCACTTCAAAAGTTAGCACTCAATATTAAGCTTCATGAAAGGATCACTCTTCTCTCACAAGAAAATGCCACAAGTACAGATTCAAGTACCATAGGCTTACCCCTCATGTAGATCACCACTAATATAAGTTCACTCGGTTCGAAATCAAGTAAGACTTCTTTCGGGTTGTAATGAAGGCTTTTGGATTAGGATAGGATACCATATGGGTAAGTCATTACACCTTTCCTTACGCACTCCACATTTTTGTTTCTCGGCTTACAATTACCAATTCTTAGAGGCATTTTCTTTTTGTTGGGGACTAGAGAGGCTTAACATCACTCTTTTTTGTTCATTTCATTCTTTTTCTCCCTTAATGCTCCTGTTAGGGACCATTACCTCTTTTTGAATCGACCAACCCTTCACTTATTCTCTTTTTTGCATTTTTCTTTTTGTTCCTTTTCTTTTCATGCCTTCTCTTTTCATCGAGATCATTTCTTTTCTCTTCTTGTGCCTTGATGCCTTTTTCAAACTCCTCATCTCTCCCCCAAACTTATGCTTTAAGCCACTTATTTCACAAGAGTGTTAAGGAAAGTCCGGGTGCCAAGAGAGGATCATGACAAGACGGGTAAAGGCTTATAACATGGTTATCAAATGAGAAAGGCTAGAGGCTCAAAAGGGGGTTGACAAGGGATAATGTCATTGGTTGGCAATAGAATCCTCAAACGGGCCAACGAAAGCCTATAATCATTTCTCAATCCAAGCAAAACTTAGGATTTCGCATTGAAACACATTCAGAGCTAGTTCTAGACCATTCGCACGGATACTTGGACTAGCAACAAATCATCTCATCCCTCGCGAAACTATACCATAAAATAGGATAGAGTCAAGAGCCTACAACAACTAGACTCATGTTTAAATATCAATATGGTCCAATAAACCACTCGACGATTGCCAAAGTCAACTCAAGAGTCTCAAAGTCACTATCTAGAGCTATTTTTCTTCCAAAAACCTTGTTTCAACCATAAGCACGTAGTTAGGTGTGTTAGTACCAAATGTAGCATGAATAACTCTTTTTCGAGAATAACTTTATTAGTCCTTTTATTCATTACTGCTACTATTATTACCTAAATACAAAAACGGACCCATTCCCTTAAGAAGATTGTCACGCCATCCATCGTTGGGGCGAGTCTCCCGATTCACACAAAAAACTACCTTTAAAAAGAACCATGGCCTTAAGAAAATCAAAGGCTTATTATCTACGAAAGCATTAAAAGAAGTAACTAACAAAACAAGAACTAAAGAAGAAAAGTAAAGAAGCTAATGAACAATAACTACTAAAGATAGATAAATAAAAATAAGAAAACAAATAGAATCAACAAATTATTACAGTCCAAATGTATCCAAAATCAATGTATTAAATTAACTCCACCCCCCGAATAAAAGTAAGCATTATCCCCAATGCTTAGCAAAATAAGAGTGAAAGAAGAGAGGGTGAAGAAAAATCCCTAAGGATCCTTAGACATCTTAGTGTACCCAACAATATCATCACCTGCAGGATCAGCTAACTGTATCTCATCATCATCAAATCTAGGCATGGCAGGAGTGGAGAACATCGCACGCACTGCCTCAGCAATGTTGGCAACAAGGTCTGGCTCCTCAGACTGGCCAACTGGTGCTACCGGTGCAGATAGTGCTTATGGATCTGGGGAAGACTGGTGCGGGTCAAGTATCATATCAAAAGGTAGGTCCCAAGATGTTGCAAGTTTAGTCACCTCCTGTCTGAGCTTGTCAACTGATTTCTTGCTTGCTTGGGACTTCCTCATCTTCTTCACTTCTTTTCCCAACTCCTCAATAATTGACCCATGCTGCACCAAGGTGGCCATGATCGTCTTCTAGTTGTACAGAATCTTCTTGAGCATCTCATCAATTTCAGAGGGGGCCTATGGTGATTGTGTAGTGGATTGCGCTGCACCAATACTATATAAGTTAGACAACTTTGAAGTAGTTGTTTGTATCCAGTTGTTGAGACTCGCCAATGTCTGGAAGACTCGCAGAGCAAATAATGGAGTTGTAAGCATGGGCAATGGCCTTAGAGCTGTAGTAGGGGCTGCCCTGGGGGCTGTGGTAGGAGCTTAGGATGACAGTGAAGGCATAGTGGCGACACTGGAAGAGGGCTCAACAGAGGTGGATGGAAGATCAGCTGTCTCAGAAACTACCACTGCCGGCTCATCAGACTGGCCTGTCGTGGTAGAAGGCTGGGTTTTCTTCTTTGGGTTGGTCTCATCCATCAGTGAATACCAGTCAAATGGTTTCTTTGGCGTCATCTTGGTGTCAAAAGATCTTGGCTCTACCTTTGCATCAGTAAGGTACTCTGTGATAGTGTTGGGTTACGGGTAGGCCAAGAAAGCATGTCGTGCTATTAAAGAAATGTTGGCCGACATCACGAGACCCTCATTAATTGGGTACCCTGCCATGACAGAATACACAAGAATAGCCGGGGAGTAGGTAGATGAGTCTCATTCTGACATGGATCCAGTCTGCTACAAACATAGGTCTGCCACCCCTTCGCCTCGAAGCTCAACGTGTTCCGCTGAATGGCAACCCCAACGATGATCCACGGTAGTGGTGGCCCTGGTGTTGCTAAGATTGCAACTAGCCAAGGTCTGACTTCTTCCTTCATTGCATAGTTCTCCAGGTACTCCTTTGGCTCCACGTCCTCAAATCCCAAGTATGCATTTAGCATATGTTGATCAAACCTCACCTTGAGGTTGCATACTTTCGTCACCTTGATCCCTTTCTTTATGTGAGCAATATTAGCATAGAACTCTCTGACGAGGTATTCCTTGTCATCCCCAACTCTCTCAGTGAACCACATCTAACCTTTTCTTGATCTGAACTGCCTCAAGATCGTCAGGTCGTATTTCTCCAAGTCTTTCAATAAGAACTATCTCTCAAGAGTCAAAAACCTCACTAGCCACCACATGCGAAAATCAATGAAGGCAGCCAAGCTGACAAACCTATCCTCTCATACCTCCTTCTTCTTTTATCTCTCCACACCAGTGGCTGTACCATCTCCCCTTCTACCATCATCGGGAATCTTCTTTATAGTCTGTGCCTCTATGTGTGGTGTAGCTGATGGCTCAGAGGCCTGTCTAGCACTCTCTGACCCCTCAGAAGTGTTGTGCGATGAAGAGGGCTCATACTTGAGGTTGTATCTCCCTTGTGGATTTGACTGTGTGGTTGTCTTCTCCTCCTGAATAGAGGCTGAGTTGCCCTCTGATGCTTCCCTAGATAGGACATAGGAGCTAGACTCGGAGAGGTCTGCACCTCTCCCTCTGCCTGAGTGCCTTTCTTTCTAATGGTCTTTGGCTGGCCAAGGGGTAAGGTACCTCTACCTCGACCCCTAGAAGATTGACCTCTTCCCTTTGTAGTGTTGCCTCGGTCGCTCGATCGAACCATTATATGTATTAAAGAAAAAAAGACTACTAGTTGCTAGTCATCATTCAGCACATTCAAGACTTATGTAGGCAAGGGAGGCACATGGGGACAAGTGGGGTTGTGCTTAAAATACAGGGTTGCAGGTAATGGGTTCTGCGGTCCGCACATTTTTTATGTGCGACCGCAAAAAGGAACTGTGGTCTGCAGATTTTGGTTGTGCGACCGCAGGAAGGAAGTGCGGTCGCACTTCAGATTTTCAAAGTGCAGAGTCTGAAGACGGTGCGATGGTCGATCTGTGGCCGCCAGAGAAATCTGCGGTCCGCACATTTTTAATTGAGGCTGCAGATCCCTTGCTTCACTTAGTTGCCCAGGTTTTCTAATCTGTGGTCCGCACAAATTTAAGTGCGACCGTAGATTTCAAAAAGTACGAACAATCAATTTGTTTCTACTTAGATTTTTCAATTTCTTGCACAAATAGACATGGCAACATGGTAAAAATATGAAATTTCACTAACCCATTCCCATTAGAGAATGTATTTTGATTACTCAGTTTAGATCTACCTCATATGGACACATGGATGAACTCTAATAACAGATGGCCTAAAAAGAAACCAAACTTCTAAAATTAAACTTACACAAAACTTTAACATGAATTGAAACATACAAGATAGATTGAGTGCAATGGGTGAATAATCACAGGTGGTTGCGTGTGGGGACAGTAAAAATCTCTCAAGAAAATCAACAGAGCAACAGTATTTGTTCAGAGAGTGAAAAGTGTAAAATGATCTCTATTCTACTATTTATACCAAGCAACTGGAAGAGGAAAAGAGTGGAGTGCGGCCGCACATTTTCATGTGCGGTCCGCGCTTTGTCACCTGTGTTGAAAGTTTCTGAGCTTAATGTGCGGCCACAGATTTCACGTGCGGTCGCAGATTAGCCTCCGCACTGACAAGCTCAAACTTTAGAGAGTTAGCATTTTGACACTTTTTCAATATTCCAAATGTGCGGTCTGCATGAGAAATGTGCGACCACGATTCCCTTCTGTTGTGGCACACAGAAATGTGCGGTCCGCATAATTTTGAACACTTAGCCATATTTTTGTCCACTTTTCTTGCAAGTCACACTCATCCATGTAGCAAACTTCAAATCAATTTAGAACACAAATAACACCTAACTACAAAAAAGGAAAGAACTTGGGTTGCCTCCAAAGAAGTGTCTGATTTAACGTCGTGACACGACGCAAAATACCCTCAAGTGAATTGAATAACTGCCACCACATAAGCATTGTACCGGAACTCATCCAGTTCATTCAAATGTGCAACCCTCAAGTTAGCGGCTACATCCCAATCAAGATTTAACTTCTTTAGAGCCCACATTGCTTTGTGCTCTAGTTCCTCCAGAAGATGACAAGCTTTTCCGAACACCAACCGATATGGCGACATTTCAATAGGTATTTTGTAAGCCAATAATGCATCATCAAGCTTCTTGGACCAATCCGTCCGATTAGCATTCACCATTTTAGACAAGATACTCTTTATCTCCCGGTTCGAGACTTCCACTTGCCCACTAGCTTGTGGGTGATAGGGAGTCATGACTTTGTGAGTGACACCATACTTTCTAAGTAAAGTGTCAAAAGCTTTGTTGCAAAAGCGTGACCCCCCATCGCTTATGATTGCACGTGGAGTACCAAACCTTGTGAAAATATTCTTCTTCAAGAAAGTCACTACACTTCTCGCCTCATCGTTGGGTAAAGCGACGACCTCAACCCATTTGGATACATAATCCACCGCGACCAAGATGTAGGTATTTTCACAAGAACTCATCAAAGAGGCCCACGAAGTCAATGCCCCAAACATCAAAAATATCAATCTCCAAGATGGTTGTGAGAGGCATTTCATGTTTCTTTGAGATTCTACCGGCCCGTTGACATTCATCACATATTTTCACCCAACTCGCTAGCATCTTTGTAAAAAGTCAGCCAATAGAAACCACAACTAAGCACTTTGGCCGACGTTCTTGCTCCACCATGATGACCACATATGGCGAATAATGACAAGCCCCAAGAATATCACCTTGCTCTTCTCCCGGTACACACCTCCTAATTACCCCATCCGTACAAATCCAGAAAAGGTATGGTTCATCCCAATAATAATCTTGACAATCCCTTTTGAGCTTCTTCCTTTGGCTTGAAGAGAACTCATCCAGAATGATTCCATACACAAGAAAATTTCCTAAGTGCGTGAACCATGGCACCTCTTTCATTGAAATTGCCAAAAGTTGCTCATTAGGGAAGGAGTTATTGATTTCAAGGCCATCATGCGGCCTCCCCTCCTCCTCCAAACAAGACAAGAGGTCCGTCACTTGGTTTTCACTGCCTTTCCTATCTTGGACGTCAATATCAAATTCTTGTAACAAGAGTACCCATCTCATCAACTGAGCTTTGGAGTCCTTTTTGCTGATAAGATAAGGAAGCGTCGCGTGGTCCGTGTAGACAATAACCTTTGCACCCATCAATAAGGTGACAAGTCAAATATTCATGCGCATATAGCTCTAGTGTGACATTCGAGCTTCAAGAATTCACTCTACTCATCAAGGACTATTGTTCTGTCATGTAGGTCATGGTGGACTCCAAACTCTTCCTCCTCTACCTTACATTTGCCAAGCTCACTTCAAAAGTTAGCACTTAATATTAAGCTTCATGAAAGGATCACTCTTCTCTCACAAGAAAATGCCACAAGTACAGATTCAAGTACCATAGGCTTACCCCTCATGTAGATCACCACTAATATAAGTTCACTCGGTTCGAAATCAAGTAAGACTTCTTTCGGGTTGTAATGAAGGCTTTTGGATTAGGATAGGATACCATATGGGTAAGTCATTACACCTTTCCTTACGCACTCCACATTTTTGTTTCTCGGCTTACAATTACCAATTCTTAGAGGCATTTTCTTTTTGTTGGGGACTAGAGAGGCTTAACATCACTCTTTTTTGTTCATTTCATTCTTTTTCTCCCTTAATTATCATGTTAGGGACCATTACCTCTTTTTGAATCGACCAACCCTTCACTTATTCTCTTTTTTGCATTTTTCTTTTTGTTCCTTTTCTTTTCATGCCTTCTCTTTTCATCGAGATCATTTCTTTTCTCTTCTTGTGTCTTGATGCCTTTTTCAAACTCCTCATCTCTCCCCCAAACTTATGCTTTAATCCACTTATTTCACAAGAGTGTTAAGGAAAGTCCGGGTGCCAAGAGAGGATCATGACAAGACGGGTAAAGGCTTATAACATGGTTATCAAATGAGAAAGGCTAGAGGCTCAAAAGGGGGTTGACAAGGGATAATGTCATTGGTTGGCAATAGAATCCTCAAACGGGCCAAGGAAAGCCTATAATCATTTCTCAATCCAAGCAAAACTTAGGATTTCGCGTTGAAATACATTCAGAGCTAGTTCTAGACCATTCGCATGGATACTTGGACTAGCAACAAATCATCTCATCCCTCGCGAAACTATACCATAAAATAGGATAGAGTCAAGAGCCTATAACAACCAGACTCATGTTTAAATATCAATATGGTCCAATAAACCACTCGACGATTGCCAAAGTCAACTCAAGAGTCTCAAAGTCACTATCTAGAGCTATTTTTCTTCCAAAAACCTTGTTTCAACCATAAGCACATAGTTAGGTGTGTTGGTACCAAATGTAGCATGAATAACTCTTTTTCGAGAATAACTTTATTAGTCCTTTTATTCATTACTGCTACTATTATTACCTAAATACAAAAACGGACCCATTCCCTTAAGAAGATTGTCACGCCATCCATCGTTGGGGCGAGTCTCCCGATTCACACAAAAAACTACCTTTAAAAAGAACCATGGCCTTAAGAAAATCAAAGGCTTATTATCTACGAAAGCATTAAAAGAAGTAACTAACAAAACAAGAACTAAAGAAGAAAAGTAAAGAAGCTAATGAACAATAACTACTAAAGATAGATAAATAAAAATAAGAAAACAAATAGAATCATCAAATTATTACAGTCCAAATGTATCCAAAATCTATGTATCAAATTAACTCCACCCCCCGAATAAAAGTAAGCATTATCCCCAATGCTTAGCAAAATAAGAGTGAAAGAAGAGAGGGTGAAGAAAAATCCCTAAGGATCCTTAGACATCTTAGTGTACCCAAAAATATCATCACCTGCAGGATCAGCTAACTGTATCTCATCATCATCAAATCTAGGCGTGGTAGGAGTGGAGAACATCGCACGCACTGCCTCAGCAATGTTGGCAACAAGGTTTGGCTCCTCAGACTGGCCAACTGGTGCTACCGGTGCAGATAGTGCTTATGGATCTGGGGAAGACTGGTGCGGGTCAAGTATCATATCAAAAGGTAGGTCCCAAGATGTTGCAAGTTTAGTCACCTCCTGTCTGAGCTTGTCAACTGATTTCTTGCTTGCTTGGGACTTCCTCATCTTCTTCACTTCTTTTCCCAACTCCTCAATAATTGACCCATGCTGCACCAAGGTGGCCATGATCGTCTTCTAGTTGTACAGAATCTTCTTGAGCATCTCATCAATTTCAGAGGGGGCCTATGGTGATTGTGTAGTGGATTGCGCTGCACCAATACTATATAAGTTAGACAACTTTGAAGTAGTTGTTTGTATCCAGTTGTTGAGACTCGCCAATGTCTGGAAGACTCGCAGAGCAAATAATGGAGTTGTAAGCATGGGCAATGGCCTTAGAGCTGTAGCAGGGGCTGCCCTGGGGGCTGTGGTAGGAGCTTAGGATGACAGTGAAGGCATAGTGACGACACTGGAAGAGGGCTCAACAGAGGTGGATGGAAGATCAGCTGTCTCAGAAACTACCACTGCCGGCTCATCAGACTGGCCTGTCGTGGTAGAAGGCTGGGTTTTCTTCTTTGGGTTGGTCTCATCCATCAGTGAATACCAGTCAAATGGTTTCTTTGGCGTCACCTTGGTGTCAAAAGATCTTGGCTCTACCTTTGCATCAGTAAGGTACTCTGTGATAGTGTTGGGTTACGGGTAGGCCAAGCAAGCATGTCGTGCTATTAAAGAAATGTTGGCCGACATCACGAGACCCTCATTAATTGGGTACCCTGCCATGACAGAATACACAAGAATAGCCGGGGAGTAGGTAGATGAGTCTCATTCTGACATGGATCCAGTCTGCTACAAACATAGGTCTGCCACCCCTTCGCCTCGAAGCTCAACGTGTTCCGCTGAATGGCAACCCCAACGATGATCCACGGTAGTGGTGGCCCTGGTGTTGCTAAGATTGCAACTAGCCAAGGTCTGACTTCTTCCTTCATTGCATAGTTCTCCAGGTACTCCTTTGGCTCCACGTCCTCAAATCCCAAGTATGCATTTAGCATATGTTGATCAAACCTCACCTTGAGGTTGCATACTTTCGTCACCTTGATCCCTTTCTTTATGTGAGCAATATTAGCATAGAACTCTCTGACGAGGTATTCCTTGTCATCCCCAACTCTCTCAGTGAACCACATCTAACCTTTTCTTGATCTGAACTGCCTCAAGATCGTCAGGTCGTATTTCTCCAAGTCTTTCAATAAGAACTATCTCTCAAGAGTCAAAAACCTCACTAGCCACCACATGCGAAAATCAATGAAGGCAGCCAAGCTGACAAACCTATCCTCCCATACCTCCTTCTTCTTTTATCTCTCCACACCAGTGGCTGTACCATCTCCCCTTCTACCATCATCGAGAATCTTCTTTATAGTCTGTGCCTCTATGTGTGGTGTAGCTGATGGCTCAGAGGCCTGTCTAGCACTCTCTGACCCCTCAGAAGTGTTGTGCGATGAAGAGGGCTCATACTTGAGGTTGTATCTCCCTTGTGGATTTGACTGTGTGGTTGTCTTCTCCTCCTGAATAGAGGCTGAGTTGCCCTCTGATGCTTCCCTAGATAGGACATAGGAGCTAGACTCGGAGAGGTCTGCACCTCTCCCTCTGCCTGAGTGCCTTTCTTTCTAATGGTCTTTGGCTGGCCAAGGGGTAAGGTACCTCTACCTCGACCCCTAGAAGATTGACCTCTTCCCTTTGTAGTGTTGCCTCGGTCGCTCGATCGAACCATTATATGTATTAAAGAAAAAAAGACTACTAGTTGCTAGTCATCATTCAGCACATTCAAGACTTATGTAGGCAAGGGAGGCACATGGGGACGGTGCGATGGTCAATCTGTGGCCGCCAGAGAAATCTGCGGTCCGCACATTTTTAATTGAGGCTGCAGATCCCTTGCTTCACTTAGTTGCCCAGGTTTTCTAATCTGTGGTCCGCACAAATTTAAGTGCGACCGCAGATTTCAAAAAGTACAAACAATCAATTTGTTTCTACTTAGATTTTTCAATTTCTTGCACAAATAGACATGGCAACGTGGTAAAAATATGAAATTTCACTAACCCATTCCCATTAGAGCATGTATTTTGATTACTCAGTTTAGATCTACCTCATATGGACACATGGATGAACTCTAATAACAGATGGCCTAAAAAGAAACCAAACTTCTAAAATTAAACTTACACAAAACTTTAACATGAATTGAAACATACAAGATAGATTGAGTGCAATGGGTGAATAATCACAGGTGGTTGCGTGTGGGGACAGTAAAAATCTCTCAAGAAAATCAACAGAGCAACAGTATTTGTTCAGAGAGTGAAAAGTGTAAAATGATCTCTATTCTACTATTTATACCAAGCAACTGGAAGAGGAAAAGAGTGGAGTGCGGCCGCACATTTTCATGTGCGGTCCGCGCTTTGTCACCTGTGTTGAAAGTTTCTGAGCTTAATGTGCGGCCACAGATTTCACGTGCGGTCGCAGATTAGCCTCCGCACTGACAAGCTCAAACTTTAGAGAGTTAGCATTTTGACACTTTTTCAATATTCCAAATGTGCGGTCCGCATGAGAAATGTGCGACCACGATTCCCTTCTGCTGTGGCACACAGAAATGTGCGGCCCGCACAAATAAAGTGCGGTCCGCATAATTTTGAACACTTAGCCATATTTTTGTCCACTTTTCTTGCAAGTCACACTCATCCATGTAGCAAACTTCAAATCAATTTAGAACACAAATAACACCTAACTACAAAAAAGGAAAGAACTTGGGTTGCCTCCCAAGAAGTGTCTGATTTAACGTCGCGACACGACGCAAAATACCCTCAAGTGAATTGAATAACTGCCACCACATAAGCATTGTACCGGAACTCATCCAGTTCATTCAAATGTGCAACCCTCAAGTTAGCGGCTACATCCCAATCAAGATTTAACTTCTTTAGAGACCACATTGCTTTGTGCTCTAGTTCCTCCAGAAGATGACAAGCTTTTCCGAACACCAACCGATATGGCAACATTTCAATAGGTATTTTGTAAGCCAATAATGCATCATCAAGCTTCTTGGACCAATCCGTCCGATTAGCATTCACCATTTTAGACAAGATACTCTTTATCTCCCGGTTTGAGACTTCCACTTGCCCACTAGCTTGTGGGTGATAGGGAGTCATGACTTTGTGAGTGACACCATACTTTCTAAGTAAAGTGTCAAAAGCTTTGTTGCAAAAGCGTGACCCCCTATCTCTTATGATTGCACGTGGAGTACCAAACCTTTTGAAAATATTCTTCTTCAAGAAAGTCACTACACTTCTCGCCTCATTGTTGGGTAAAGCGACGACCTCAACCCATTTGGATACATAATCCACCGCGACCAAGATGTAGGTGTTTTCACAAGAACTCATCAAAGAGGCCCACGAAGTCAATGCCCCAAGCATCAAAAATATCAATCTCCAAGATGGTTGTGAGAGGCATTTCATGTTTCTTTGAGATTCTACCGGCCCGTTGACATTCATCACATATTTTCACCAACTCGCTAGCATCTTTGTAAAAAGTCAGCCAATAGAAACCACAACTAAGCACTTTGGCTGACGTTCTTGCTCCACCATGATGACCACCATATGGCGAATAATGACAAGCCCCAAGAATATCACCTTGCTCTTCTCCCGGTACACACCTCCTAATTACCCCATCCGTACAAATCCAGAAAAGGTATGGTTCATCCCAATAATAATCTTGACAATCCCTTTTGAGCTTCTTCCTTTGGCTTGAAGAGAACTCATCCAGAATGATTCCATACACAAGAAAATTTCCTAAGTGCGTGAACCATGGTACCTCTTTCATTGAAATTGCCAAAAGTTGCTCATTAGGGAAGGAGTTATTGATTTCAAGGCCATCATGCGGCCTCCCCTCCTCCTCCAAACAAGACAAGTGGTCTGTCACTTGGTTTTCACTGCCTTTCCTATCTTGGACGTCAATATCAAATTCTTGTAACAAGAGCACCCATCTCATCAACTGAGCTTTGGAGTCCTTTTTGCTGATAAGATAAGGAAGCGTCGCATGGTCCGTGTAGACAATAACCTTTGCACCCATCAAGTACGGGCGGAACTTCTCAATTGCAAACACAATAACAAGGAGCTCTTTCTCAGTAACGGTGTAGTTGAATTGGGCACTATTCATGGTCTGTGTAGAAAATCTTGTTGATATGATGTCCCAAAACAGCCCCAACTGCTACGTCACTTGCATCACATATGAGTTCAAAAGGCAAACTCCAATTTGGAGCGGTGATGATGGGAGTAGTTGTCAACTTGAGTTTCAACAATTCAAAAAATCTCAAGCAATCATCATTGAAATTAAACTTGGAAATCCTCTCAAGAAGCTTGCACAACGGGTTCACCACTTTAGATTAATCTTTTATAAAGCACCGGTAAAAACCCACATGGCCTAAGAAACTCCCCACACCCTTCACCGAAGTTAGGGGGGTGGAAGCTTAAAGATCACCTCATTCTTTGCCTTGTCAACTTCAATTTCATTCCTTGAGATTTTATGGCCACGTACAATACCTTCCTCAACCATGAAATGACATTTCTCCCAATTGAGTACCAAATTATTTTCTTCACATCTAGCCAACGCTTTGTCCAAATTTGCAAGACAATCATCAAAAGAATCCCTAACCACCGAGAAGTCATCCATGAAAACTTCAAGGTAGTCCTTCACGATGTCCATTAAAATAGCCATCATACACCTTTGAAAAGTCGTTGGTGCATTGCACAAACAATGGAATACCACTTTTTCATTGGTCTAGAAGACAGTTTTAGCTATTTTCACAAAAGAACACACCTCACTGCTATTTGGTTGCCGCATGGACTTACACACATGGAATACCACTTTTTCATCACCAACCCGGAAAGTGAGTTCTCCGGCTTCAACATCACAAAGAGCCTTACCCGTAGCAAGGAAAGGTCTCCTAAGAATAATTGTCACTTCATAATCAACCTCATAATCTAAAATGACAAAATCCACCTGAAGAATGAATTTATCAACCTGGACCAAAACATCTTCAATCACACCCAACGGCCCATTCATGGTGTGATCGGCCATTTGCAATCTCATCGAAGTGGGTCTTGGTTGTCCAATCCTCAAACTCTTGAAAACCAAATAGGGCATAAAATTTATACTTGCCCCAAGATCACAAAGAGCTTTGGCAAACTTGGCACTTCCAATTGTACAAATAATCGTGAAAGCACCGGGATCCTCCAACTTAGAAGCCACTGAATGAACAATTGCACTCACTTGATGAGTGACTTTGATGGTCTCAAAATTCAATGACCGCTTCTTTGTCACAAGATCTTTCATAAACTTTGCATAATCGGGCATTTTTTCCAAAGCTTCTACCAATGGCACATTGATTGAAAGACTCTTCATCATTTGAATGAAGTTCTTGAATTGATTCTCACCATTCTTCTTGGCAAGTCTTTGAGGGTATGGAGGTGGAGGCCTAGGCAATGGTGCCTTCGCCTTTTGCACTACCGACTCTGGTATGTCAATAATGTGTTCCCTAGAGAGGTTCACCTCCTCTTGAGTCTCTTCCACACTATCATCAATATCAATCCTATTTCCTCATTAGGTTGAATAACATTGTTCGGGATCTCTTCTTCTTGCATCACTTGATCATCATCAACAAGTTTCCTTTCACTTGAGGTGGGTGCATTCCCGTCTCTTCCACTTCTTGTGATAACCACCATAGCATGCCCTGTATTATTTCCACCCTTTGGGTTTACCACCGTGTAACTTGGTAGTGCCCCTTTAGAACGAGAATTTAAAGCTTGAGAGATTTGCCCCATTTGAACTTCTAGGTTGCGGATTGATGTGTTGTGTGAGGCAAGTTGGGCATACAAATCATTATTCTTCTCCATTATTTTCTTGAACATACTTTCAATACATCCCATCTCATTATTTGAAAAACTTGAACCATGGAAAGAATAAGGAGGTGGGTTGATCAGTTGTTGATATATTGGGGGCCTTTGAAAATCCGACCCCCTGTTGCCTTGATTGTTACTCCAACCACCTTGATTGCTGCCTCCCCAATTTCCTTGGTTGTTTCCATTCCAATTTCCTTGATTGTTGTTTTTATGCCAGTTCCCTTGGTTGTTAGAATTCTAATTGCCATGATTGTTTTGTGGTCGCCATTTTTGTTGTTGGGCCTTGGAAGTTGTTTCTTTGCCCTTGAAAATTATTCACATATTGCACTTCCTCCTCGTGCTCAATATAAGAATCATCTTTCTCATAACCACCATCATCTTTCACGTAGTTCCCCACTCGATTTTGCACTTGTGGACCCTTAGTCCTCCTCTTATTCACCAAAACATTCACTCCCTCCATAGCATTAAGTTGCTTAGGAGCTTGCACTTGATTTAGTTGGGCCTGTGCTAGTTAGGTCATGATAGTGGTCAATTCGGCAATGGCTTGCCCATGATCTTGCAATTCTTTGTGAAGGTAGATCATATTCGTGTCACCTTGTGGGACATTGGCCCGGGATTGCCAAACCGACGACGTTTCCGCCATCTCATCCAAAATTTCACACGCCTCCGCATAAGTGATGACGTCCAAATCCACTACTACAAATTAAATGGACACGATCGCATGCAATATAATTTACCCAACTATGAGTCGGGGTCGAATCCCACAGAGAACAATATGTAGGCGATTAGGCGTGTAAGAGAATTATCACTTATTATGCTAAGCCAAACACTTAGAAAAATTTTGAGAAAATATTTAATAACTAATTGCGAAATTGTAAACTAACCTAGAAAGCAAGTAAAATGATCAATGACTACAAGCATGGATACATGGGGAATTACACTCAAGTAACGATCTAATGTATTTCACGATTTTACAAATATGAGCCAGTTCATGTTAATTAGCCTCGGGTAATAATTCTATATTAGCTTCTTCCGAAGACTAGAAAGACTTTCTAATTGAATTATCCCTAAAACAATTAAGAGAATAAGCACACCCGAATATGGCTACAAGTAGTTCAATCCTATCCCTAGATAGAATCTGTAAAATGAGGGTTAACGCTTCAAGTTCTTGTTAATTAATCTTTCCCAACCCCAAATTATCTTTCCCAAAATTAATTCAAAGTAAATGGGCGTGTCCTAGGGTTAGCTAATCTCTTTGAAAATATTAAAGAACAAGAATAATTAAAGAAACAATAATTTACTTCATAATAAATAAAAATCATTCAATACATAAGCACAACAAGATATTTAATCCACACTTTAAATACGAATATTCCCATAAACAAGATTCAAGTGTTGAAAAAAATACTACACACTTAGATATACAATACAAAGCAATAAAATAAAGAAATGAACATAAATGGGTAAGCAATTCTCAACCAAAAGCTTCAAATCTTCAAGTCCCAAGTGTGTGTGCAAGAACTCTAGCTCCAATACTTGTGTTCTCTAGTCAAGAGACTGAAAATAAGCCCAAAGATATGTTTTCAATCAGCTAGGTCGTGTATTTGTGGGTTTAGAATGAAAAAAATGTGAAATGACATAAATGTCCAGGTCTGAAGCCCGTAGAAGCGGTTTTTGTGGAGAATTTAATCTTCCACATAAGCGACCATATTGCTGCAGAAGCGGCTTCGCAAATGCAGACCCCCAAGTGCAGAAACGCGACCGCATAAGCGGTTTGTGAATCACAAATGCGATTTTTGCCTCGCATATCTTCTTTTGCAAATGCACAACATTTCTCGCAGATGCGAGACCGCAAATACGGATAAATCTGCGTAGATGCGATTTCACTGGAAGTTTTGCACTTCTTTCACTCTTAGCATAATTCCACTTCATTTAATTTCAATTTTCTTCGAGACTTCATTTACCTGAAATTTAGCAATGCACACCATAAATCACCTCATTTTACAATTAAAGGACACAAAAACTAAAGTAAAAAGACTAGAATAAGTGGTAAAATCACCACTCATCAATAAGGCATAGTCATAAAGTTCCCACCGGCTAGTTGATTCACTACACATTGGTTGGTTGTGTTAATCCCACGATAAAAGGTTTGTTGTATCATGTTTTCCGTCATATTGTTGTTGGGATTCCTTAACCATTGTTCTATAGCGCTCCCATATTTTATGTAGTAGTTCATTTGGCTCTTGCTTGAATGCCAATATCTTATATCGAAGTGTAGCCATGTGCCCGGGAGAGAAAAATTTAGCAATGAACTTTTCCGCCAACTCATCCCAACTGTGAATTGAATGGTTCGACAATCATTTTTACCAATCTAAAGCTTTCCTCCATAGAGAGAAGGGAAAAAGCCTTAGCCTCAATGCATCCTTGTAAACTTTAGTTTTCTTGCTCCCCCAACATGTATCCACAAAGCCCTTCAAATTTTT
The DNA here is from genome assembly GCF_000390325.3 of Nicotiana tomentosiformis. NCBI lineage: Eukaryota > Viridiplantae > Streptophyta > Magnoliopsida > Solanales > Solanaceae > Nicotiana > Nicotiana tomentosiformis. The sequence continues at coordinate 81,410,833 of NC_090815.1, forward strand.
ATAAGCATTTTGAGTTGGAACACCGGTAAAGAAATCTCGTTGCTTACGCAAAGTGAGTATCACATTGCTGATTTGTAAGTTGTCCGCCCTAATACGTGGAGGGTTTATTTCACTAGCAAAACCTTCATTGAGCAATATCCGGTGTGTAGTCCCTCGTGGTGGAGGTGTGGGTGGAACGGGCATGCTGTCATGTGGTACCCGGCCTCTCCGATTGGCTTGACGCTCAAGAGGTACCTCCTCTACTTGTTCCTCCTCGCTGTCCAATCCCCCAAAGGCAAATTTCCGAGATCATTGTTCACCATGTTTGTACCTATAATTTCTTAAACAAGTTAGTAACACGGAAGGGAAAGAAAATATTCCAAAAACACACTCAAATATATAGCTAACACCATTTTAACTCTCCGACAATAGCGCCAAAAATTGATTCACGTCCAATCCGCACTCAACAGTGAGTGAAAACGGTCATTGGAAGAATAGTACCCAACAAGAGTCGGGGTCGATTTCCACAGGGTGTTTAATATGGGTTTTAAGATATACACTTGATGAGAGTAAATGAAATAACTAAATTGCGCTTCCATACAAGGGATTTTATTTTCTACTTCTAAATTAACACTAACAATGATAAACTAATGAGAAGAAACTGGAAAGCGTGTCATTGTTTTGTTGTTTTTACCAAATAGTTGAAATGCCTAGGGGTATAACCTTTACCTAGGTGTCCGCCTAATGGGTTAAGTACATTAACATTTGTTTTGTAGATCGGGGTATATTATAGCTCTCAACTCTAAGTTACCCACTCAATACCTCTCGGTCATAGAGAGATTTTGCCCAATTTGGCTTTCTCAAGCCCAAATGGGTATCAAGCTAAATAGTTGATATGAGCTCAAGTCGGGTTTTCCCTATCTCTAGTTCAAACCCTTTAATTAGGCTAGTAAAATCCTCAACTAGCCCAATTTCTTGGTAGCCAAGCTTTCCTAAACTAGGTACTCTTTCTCAAGTAAAGACCAAGTCAAAAAGGCATGAATCAATATTTGCAACCAGTAATTAAAAAATTAAAGCATAAACAAGGCTAAATAATCAACAACCAATCATAAACAAGCATTAAATAAAATACCCATAAGGTTTACACACTAGGGTTGGGTCACAACCCTAGTAAATGTCTAGCTACTCATAGTAGAAAATGAAGAAAACAAAGAAGAAATACTAATTAAACTCATAATATAAAATTAAAATGATAAACTTTGATATTTTTATGTCATAATGATCACAAATTTCCTAAAATGGAAAACTATAATGGCTACAGCTGCTAGAACTTCAAATTTTGACCTAAAGATGTGATTCCCATCTATTTGTCGTGGCCCAAAATTCGCGGACAAAAATGCCCATCGGGAGGTTCCGCAGCCGCATAATTCCATGTCCGCGCACATTGCTTCTTCTTGGAGGGAACTAGATTCTGCAGCCGCACAATTTGGTCTGCGGCTAAAAGTCAGTTTCTGCGGCCGCATAGTTCTTGTGCGGTCCGCACTTCAGGGAAGGCTTCAGTCTTGGTCATTTGCACACTCTCTGAAATTTTTGAATTCTTGTCAGTGCGGACCATGATCTACGGCCACAGAAATTGTGTGCGGTCCGCACTTCTACTTCAAGTATTGTGGGCTTCTTCATCAGTTCTGTGGCCGCAGAGGGAATTCTGCAGTCCGCACTTGCTTCTGCGGACCACACTTCTTGTGTGTTGTGCCCCTTCTTGCTTTGTGAGTCGCAACACTCCTTTTTTAGTTCGATTTCTTCATAAGAGCCCAAATTTCGAACAATCCTGCAATTTGTACACTTTCATTAGTTTGGGAACGTAAATCAATTCTTTTGGACTAAAACAAAAGTAAAAAGGTAGTAATAAGTGATCAAAATCCACAGTTATCACGTGTAACGCCCAACAATTTAATGATGAGTTATGTGAAGCTAAAAAAAGTCTTCTAGACCAAACTGAGGAGCTAACACGAGAATACCAATCATTAGACAATGTTTTTCTTGATGCAAATGTTGAGAAGAGTGCTCTAGAGTCATGTGAGGGAGTAGGTAACATTACTTTGGGAGACTTGAGGTGTGTATATGGGGATGTAAATAGTAGTACAATTCATGAGTTAGGTGCACTAGACCTCATTCTTTTTCCACATTGTATTTAGATAGTAAGATAGTAATCGAGTCATATGAGTCTATGGGGGAGTTAAAAGGTGGGGATGAGAGTGCCTATATTCTTAAATTTGTTTTGCTAAAAAGTAAAAATTACATTCCTCATCTAAAGGCCGAGAAGTGCAGAGTGAAAAATTTATTACTTAGCCTCGTTATCTTTGTAGCCCCACCAAAGGAGCATAGCCGCAGACTAGATACCCTATTAGGGGTACAATTCATAAGTTCAAGATTGTGGAAAAAGTGGTTCACGTCATGCCGCAACGTTAAATTAGGCGCTTGTTAGGAAGCAACCCAGTTTTACTACTTTCTTTTATTTTTGTTTATTTTATTTTTCTATTATTTTTGTAGTGTTGTTTTATTTTATAGGATTATGAACATTGGAAGAAAAGCCTCTAGAAGTGCGTAAAAATGAGCCAGATGGTTGGAGCTTAGTATGAGGTACCCGCACAAAGGACCATCCTTGGGAGAAGTTTGAGTACCACGTGAGTTGCTATTGCTTCGGCCTTTGGCCTTTCGAGGAGTTTCTTGTCCACCTTCATTATTTTTGCTTTACTTGTGCATTGGGGACACTATACTATTTTAAGTGAGGAGTGGGAAAATTCCTCTAGATAATTAATAGTAGCATGTTACTAAAAATATTAACTTCTTATTTTAATTTTAGCTTCTTGTTTTTATCTTAGTAGTAGTTTTAGTAGCTTATATAAAAAAATCAATATATATATATATATATATATATATATATATATATATATATATATATATGAAAGAATTAAAATTGAAAAAACAATTAAAATTTTTGATTTTCCCCAATGATGGATCTCCTAGGCAGTTTTCTTGAGGGATTAAAGTCTAAACAAAAATACAAAAATATGTCTTTTTATTTTTTAGGTAGCAATAATCCCATGTGATTTTTTCTTTGTGTCCCGATTCTTTTTCATGGGATGTAGTTTGAACAAGGTAGTATTTTTTATTTTTATAATAGGTTACAATTTAGGGAATAAATGGAGGAAGAAAGATGAGATTCATAGGTGCCTTGACTTGTTTGATAGTAGCATATTGAGGCTTTGGCATGTGTAGTATATTCCCTATGTTTTGAAATTGATCATGATACCTTTATATATTGGATAGCATGTTTTGTGATGCCTACGTCTCGTTTTCTTGACTTATGTTCACTTTGTGCTAAATGCTTAATATCTCGTGGCTTCGTGAATACTTGCATTAGTTTGAGAGTCGGAATGTGACCGTCCTTAGTGAGTCGTGTTCCATGTGTGGAGTGAGATTCTTGTGCAGCCTATGTTATAGTGATTGAGTCTAGAACTTGCCCGGCATGTGAGTTGAAGCAAAATAATATGTGATGCTTGGTTTGAAATATGATTATAGGCTTTCTTTGATCTTTGAGCTTTAATGCTTATTACAAATAAAATTTATCCCTATGTCACGACCCAAAATTCACTAGTCGTGATGGCACCTAACCCAACCCGCTAGGTAAGCCAACTAATAACTATCCAATTTTAATAATATTTAACATGACAATTAATCAAAAGAAATTATCTGAATCTTACACATTCCCCAAGAACTGGTAGTACAAATCATGAGCTTCTAAGAATATAGTTTATAAAGCGGAAATAAAATAAATACATAGTCTGTTTGAATAATACATAAACAGAGTTTTACATATCTAATGCTACCACGAACAAGAGGCAGCTACAGTCGGGACGCAGGTACATCTTCAATCTAGCTCCCATCGAACACAGCAACATCAACAACCAACATCTGCACGCAAGGTGCAGAGTGTAGTATGAGTACAACCGACCCCATGTACTCAATAACAAACCTAACCTTAGGTTGAAAGTAGTGACGAGCTAACAGAAAGGTCGGGTCCAATACCAATATTCCCCAACAGTTCATAACAGTATAGTACAATAACAAAAGAAGAATCCCATAAATAAAAGGCTCAGTTCGTTCACAGTTTCAGAAAAATAAGCATTTCTTTTCAAGTATCTTAGTGAAAATCCAAATATTTTACCGAAAAGCCAATATATGAGCAAGTTTGAAAACTATGATTTTTCCCAAAACTCCATTCAACAAATAGTAAGATGTTTCATTTTCAGATGGCATGAGGAAGGTACTTCCCTATGCCTACATGTCAAGATATAGGTAAAATCATAAATGTCCCCAAAACTGGGTAGCAGAAGGAAATGCACATTTATGCATGTATCTCAAGTACGTATGTCAAATGCAATGCATCTCGATGATGAGCTCATCTACTCACACTCTCAGAGTACTCAATCTCACTGTCTCGCATTCTCTCTCACTATGCTCAGCAAACTCAAACACTCAGCGATGTACCATACCCGTTGCGGCGTGCAGTCCAATCCCTATTAATAGTTGACTACGCTCACTGGGGGTGTGCAGACTCCGAAGGGGCTCCTTTCAGCCCCAGCGCTACAATCCGCACAGACAACTCACGTTCCATAATATCAATATCTAGAATCGCACGGACAACTCACGTGCCGCACAGACAACTCACGTGCTATAATATAAACATCTGGAATCACACGGACAACTCGCGTGCTATAGTGAAAACATCCGCACAAACAGGCCCCCGGCCTCACTCAGTCATCAATCTCTCCAGTCTCACTCATGGGCTCACAATGTCATGAAACTAGCTCGACAACAATGATATGATGTATCGATAAATAACTGAGACTGAGAAATGATATGAATGCATGAATATGACTGAGTACGAAATATCAATGAAATCAGTGAGATAACAGAAAGAAGCGACCACTATGGGTCCAAACAATACCGGCAAAATGCCTAAACATGATATCTAGCATGATTGACAGCTCAACTACTTTATCACATGATGAAAATACAGATACCAACACAATAGGACCACTATACAGTGCCATGGAAATAATAGAGTCCCAATTCACATGGTGCACGCCTACATGCTCATCACCTAGCATGTGCATAACCTCAATACCAATCACATAACACATATTTCGGGGTTTCATACCCTCAGCACTAAGATTAGAAGAGTTACTTACCTCGAACAAGCCAATACCAATGTCGAACAAGCCAAACGGTGCTCCAAAGATACCATCACACTCGTTCCTACCTCCGATCGGCTTGAAACTAACCAAAAACAACTCAAGTACATCAAACAGTGCTAAGGGAACCAATCCCGATCGAAAAAGATCAAATCTTGAATCAAAAGCCCAAAATCGGCAAAAGTCCCAACATGGGCCCGTACCTCGAAATCCGAAATAATTTACAAAATACAACAACCCATTCAATTATGAGTCCAACCATACTAGTTTCGCTCAAATTCGACTCCAATTCGATGTTCAAAACTCAAATATTCATATTATGAAACTTTCGGCCAAAACCCCCAATTTCCTCTATAAAATTCACAATCCAATTACCAAAAACGAAGGTAGATTCGTGATATAAGATAAACAATGAGTAGAGAACACTTACCCCAGTCCACAAGATGAAAATTCCTCCAAGAATCGCCTCAATCCGAGCTTGGAAATGTTAAAATGAAACCAAAATCGCGAACCCTTGTATTTATCATTCTGCCCAGCACTTTCGCACCTGCGGCATATTAGCCGCTTCTGCAGCGTCGCATTTGCGACCAAACACATGCTTCTGCGGAGAAGCACTAGAGGTCTGCCTTCGCACATGCGGTAAAATACCCGCATCTGCGCACTCGCAGGTGCGCACCCACTTGTTGCTTCTGCGCTTCCAATCCGCTTATGCGTTATGCGAAGCAATCTCCGCTTCTGCGGAACCCTTCTCCCAGCAATATTTCTGCTTCTGCGGAACCCTTCTCCCAGCAATATTTCCACTCTTGCAATCCCTTCGTCGCTCTGCGACCCTCGCACCTGCGCAAACCAGCCGCAGGTGTGGTCACACTAGAACCAGCAATAGCAATATTGAAGAAAATGATCTGAAAGCAATCTGAAACATGCCTGAGCCCCTCGGGACCCCGCCCGAATATACCAACAAGTCCAATAACACAACACGGACCTACTCAAGGCCTCAAATCACGCATAACAATATCGAAATGATGAATCGTACCTCAAATCGAAATCTATGAACTTTGAACTTTCAAATTCAATAATTCGTGCTGAAATATAGCAAATAAATTCGGAATGACTTCAAATTTTGCACACAAGTCCCAAATAACATAACGAAGCTATGTCAATTCTCGGAATCATAATCCGAATCCGATATCAAAAAGTCTACTCCTGGTCAAACTTTCCAAAATTTCAACTTCCGCCATTTCAAGTCAAATTAAACTACAGACCTCCAAATCACAATCCGGACACGCTCCTAAGTCCAAAATCACCCAACAGAGCTAATAGAACAATCAGAACTCCGTTCCGGGTTCAAATTCACAAAAAGTCAAACTTGGTCGACTCTTTCAAATTTAAAGCTTCTAGCTGAGAATCATTCTTTCAAATCAATTCTGAATAACCTGAAAACCAAAACCGACAATTCACATAAGTCATATTACATCATACGGAGCTACTCATGCCCTCAAACAACCGAGCGAAGTGTAAATGCTCAAAATGACCGGTCGGGTCATTACATCCTTCCCCCACTTAAACATACGTTCGTCCTCGAACGTGTCTATAGTTGTTTTCAAAGCCATCAAACCGATGTATAACCTTGCCATGAACATACTCGGGGGTGATCCCACGTCACCCTATCCCATATAAGTCCGATAACACAACATAACTAAAATTTCTCAATTCAACCTAGCCCACAAGCCTTCGTATCAAATTTCCAACATCCGGAATTTCTTATAAGATCAGAATCCTGCAACCTACACACTGTATAAGTCTGAACAAGTTGTATCAAAAGCCGTAACCATTACTCAAATACTCAAAACTCAAATATCACATAGCTCAAATGCTCGAAGCAATGATTTCTAATCATAGCAGCAGCTCAAAACAACCCAATGTTGGTAACAAACCTCATATCAAACAAGACTCCATTCTAAAACATTCGTACACTACCGATGATGAAAGAAACACCAGAAAGTCGTAACCATTCATCAGATCCACCAGTCGTGGAGCTCCCTTTCCTTCGGCAAGAACCATAGCAAATTTCTAAGCCGACTTTCGATAATATCCTTCCAAATATACCAGAATCAAATCTGATAGCACCCATCCTAGATCCGACGACTTCATCTTATCAAATACCAGCTACTCTACTGACACGCCACACCAATAATATCTAAAGCCAAAACCCATTCAATCCGTGCACCAATAAGCAACCTTCCAAATATACTCAAATCATGAAAAACCTTATTCAGACGGGAGAACTATCTCGCAAGCTCCACAAGTACCACTACAACGCAATACTATGAACCTATCACACACCGTAGAACCAAAACACACGAATCTAACACAAAGGATCAGATCTTAACATAACTTTGTTGCAATGCGTGACCCTATCCAAATACTGGTCCATATGAAATACCTCAAGCCACCCTGCTAAAACTCAATACCCATGCTCAATTTGACATCAAGTACTCTAAGTGCATTACCATAACCACGGAGAAGCAAATGATACAATGCCACACAAAACCCAAAAGAACATAACCAATACTCCATCAACCAAGCAATACCCAATACTTTTCTCTCTCAAATTCCGCAATAAGGCCTCAATAGAACTGCACCATATGTGCATATAACCAGATAATCACAACTCCTCGTAGCATAGAAGAGTAACTCATAGATCATCTCAGAACACGAATAAGCTCAACAACAACTGAATAGTACATCTCTCAACAGTAGCCGTATGGAGCCAACCAATCCGGCTCGATGTATAATACACATCTTAATCGGGCCTACCAATGGACCCTCAACTTAACTCTGGGTACCCACACATGGATAAATAACCCTCCGAAAGCCCACAATAAACAAATCATAATGCTTTCTATCATCTAGCTAGCTTCGGCCATGACTTCACAGTCCACAACCATGAAAACCACCTGCTCTTGAGAACTCCCTGTCTCTAAATCCATAAAACACACGAATCCCATATCTGAACCCAACTCCACCGCCAAAATGTCTAACAAATCTCTCATACACGATCATCCCACGAGGAATACTTCTAAAAATCTTCCGTGCCACCTGGAAAAATTTGAATATCAGCAGTCGATCAACCAGGAGAGTGTCGTAATACCAATGAATTGCCCATAAATCAAAACACCTTGCCCCTTCTGAAATGTATACTCTCATCAGGCCATACCGATTAGTAATATCATTTGCCTAGTCATCTGAATCCGTCCATGCTGCCTACGAATTTATGTCCTTCCATTCAAAACTGAACTGTGACCTTGCACAAACAAATCTCAATCCCACGCAATACACCGCGTCTGCCATGCCATCCTGCGAAGAGTACAAGAATCACATAATCAACTCTGAGTCACAAGCACAATACATAACCGATCAGCCAAGGACCTTCGATTTGATCTCATCCCGGAGAAAATTCCAATACGCAACATATTCCTCACGCCGGTAGGAAATATACACCTCAAACCGTGGCAAAAGCCATTGAGAACTCTTCGAAACCCATTTGCACAAGACCAAGCTATCTGAACTAAATCTCTCTAACTCAACCCAGCCACGCAGGTTGCCAAAACCCAAGAGCATTACCACGAAACACCTGTAGAGTCTAGCAATGTCATAAGTACCCAAAGAACCAATCATACCCATTATTGTGCTAACCCAACCTACTACCACGATGTCCTATTTCTCCAAGTCCTTTCCAAATTGCCTTCAAGTTGATACTTCTCCTTGCTGGAGCACCACGATCACTAACCAAAATTCACCACACTAGAGGTCCTAGTATAAAACCACCATGCCCTAAGGCCCATAAGCCATTGACTTCCCTCGTAAGCACCCCAAAGCACCACAACCGAGATACGCACTCTAAAGAGACCTTATGTGAACCTAAAACTTTTTCCTTCACCTTCTTGATACTGGAATGCATAATCCACAGTGATATAAAAATGCCACAAGTCTCGACACCATCCAATGCAACTCCCAGTTTCTAGCCATATATAAATATTGAAAATTCCAAATCTCTACATATAAATCTTGAATCCATTAGAACCATTCTCGAGAGTCATCCACTCTACTCAAATCTCAATTGAACCGACCAAACGTACCGAACGACCTGTGCCCCATTAGCACACCAACACCCAAGGGAATAAAGAGTAACCCACACTCTTAAGCAACCGAGCAAATTCCTACTCCATGAATACTACATCCTTTGCGAATAACCACTGAATTATTTTATGATTCCCATATACACATAGAGTGTAATACAACCTATATCCAGAAATTCCCTTACTCGAGTCATCCTCAATCTCAACTTCTGCACGTCATAACTGATTCACCAGTGTACCTCGAACCGAAACCAATACAACACATAACTATGCAATCCACTCGTCGATAGTAGATTCCCCCACTTGGCTCGAAGCCATAGAACAAAACAGTCGATAACATCACGATATCCATACTCTATTGCTGCTAGAATTCCGCGCTAAAATTCAACTAAATCCTTCGCAAGCCCATGTAACACAAACCATATAATACCTCAAATCGTCTGTAAATCTCGCATTCACCCTTGTAATAGTCAAGCCAACTTCCACAAGCGATCCAAACTCAAATTGCAACATATATCATTCACTGGTAAAAGAGAACTCTCTACAAAATATCATAAGGACCACACAACCTCAGGACACCTCACAGGAGATAACCTGCCTGCTCTGCCTCAAACCGACGTCTCTCTATACCCTTCCACAGTCATGACCACTACGCAATTATTTAATCTTCTTGATTCTAAAATCATCAACAAGACATAAGAATCTACTTCACTCCACAACTAAATAATATGAGAGATCCCTCAACACACCCATAACTCGAGACCATACGCCAAATCAAGACAGAAATCAAACACCCCATAGTCCTTGCTACATCTCAAGTAAACTCTTCTCATCACATTCGAACAATCCGAACACATTTCGCAGTCTCATCATACTCACCACCTAGTCATCCAATCACAAATTCCACTAACAGGGACACCACCGGACATATAAGTCCCACAAACATGTGTTCACACAACCGAAATCTCTGTGCTTAAGCCACCGTCAAAACCCGGCCTCAAGTCCTCTAGATTGGCCTATTATCATCACGCCAAAATCACATCTCCTACCTCAACCATGGAATCACAAGTCGTTGGCGCACAGCCGATACCGAGCGCTCACATGCGCATATAAATGCGTGGAAGGAATTCAAAGAGTTACGCTTCAAGCTAAATCAATGCCGCACGATAAAGAAAGAAAGATGGAAAGTATATCTTAAATGTCTTGTAGCCTCTCAAAGATAGGTATGGACGTCATTATACCGATCCACAAGACTCTACTAGACACTTGCTTATGACTTGTAAAACCTATGAACCGACCCAAAATCCACTAGTCGTGATGGCACCTAACTCAACCCACTAGGTAAGCCAACTAATAACTATCCATAATATTTAACATGATAATTAATCAAAAGAAATTATCTGAATCTTATACATTCCCCAAGAACTGGTAGTACAAACATGAGCTTCTCAGAATAGAGTTTACAAAGCGTAAATGAAATAAATACATAGTCTGTTTGAATAGTACATAAATGGAGTTTTACAGATCTAAAGCTACCACGAACAACTCATGTGCCATAATATCAATATCTGGAATCGCATGGATAACTCACGTGCTATAATATCAACATCTGGAATCGCACGGACAACACGTGCTGCACAGACAACTCACGTGCTATAGTGACACCATCCTCACAAATAGGCCCCCCGGGCTCACTCAATCATCAATCTCTCCAGTCTCACTCACGGGCTCACAATGTCATGAAACTAGCCCGACAACAATGATATGATGTATCGATAAATAACTGAGACTGGGATATGATATGAATGCATGAATATGACTGAGTACGAAATATCAATAAAATCAGTGAGATGACAGTAAGAAACGACCACTATGGTTCCAAACAATATCGGCAAAATGCCTAAACATGATATCTAGCATGATTGAAATCTTAACTACTTTATCAAATGATGAAAACACGGATACCAACAAAGTAGGACCACTATACAATACCATGGAAATAACAAAGTCCCAATTCACATGGTGCACGCCCACACGCCCGTCACCTAGCATGTGCGTCACCTCAATACCAATCACAAAACACGTATTTCGGGGTTTCATACCCTCAGCGCTAAGATTAGAAGAGTTACTTACCTCGAACAAGCCAATACCAATGTCCAACAAGCCAAGAAGTGCTCCAAAGATGCCATCACGTGTGTTCCGACCTCCGAACGGCTCGAAACTAACCAAAAACAACTCAAGTACATCAAATAATGCTAAAGGAAACAATCCCGATCGAAAAAGACCAAATCTTGAATCTAAAGCCCAAAATCGGCCAAAAGCCCAGCCGGTCCGGCACCTCGGAACCCGACAAAAATTACAAAATCCAACAATTCATTCAATTACGAGTCCAACCATACTAGTTTCACTCAAATCCGACTCCAATTCGATGTTCAAAACTTAAAAATTTATATTATGAAACTTTAGGCCAAAACCCCCCAATTTATTCTATAAAATTCACAATCCAATTACCAAAAATGAAGCTAGATTCATGATATAAGATCAAAAATGAGTAGAGAACACTTACCCCAGTCCACAAGATGAAAATTGCTCTAAGAATCGCCTCAATCCAAGCTTGGGAACGTTAAAATGAAGCCAAAATTGCGAACCCTTGTATTTATCATTCCTCCCTGCACTTTCGCACCTGCGGCACATTAGCCGCTTCTGCGGCGTCGCATTTACGACCAAAAACACGCTTCTGCGGAGAAGCACTAGAGGTCTACCTTCGCACCTGCAGTAAAATACATGCATCTGTGCTTCCAATCCGCTTCTGCGCCTTCGCAAATGCGAAGCAATCTCCGCTTCTGCGGAACCATTCTCCCAGCAATATTTCCGCTCTTGCGACACCTTCGTCGGTTCTGCGACACTCGCACCTGCGCAAACCAGCCGCAGGTGTGGTCACACCAGAACCAACAATAGCAACATTGAAGAAAATGATCTGAAATCAATCCGAAACACGCCCGAGTCCCTCGGGACCCCGCCCGAATATACCAACAAGTCCAATAACATAACATGGACCTACTCGAGGCCTCGCATCATGCATAACAACATCGAAATGATGAATCGCATCTCAAATTGAAATCTATGAACTGTGAACTTTCAAATTCAATAACTTATGCCGAAACATAGCAAATCAATCCGGAATGACTTCAAATTTTGCACACTAGTCCCAAATAACATAATGAAGCTATTCCAATTCCCGGAATCATAATCTGAATTCGATATAAAAAAGTCCACTCCCGGTCAAACTTTCCAAAATTTCAACTTCCGCCATTTCAAGTCAAATTCCACTACGGACCTCCAAATCATAATCCAGACGCGCTCCTAAATCCGAAATCACCCAACTGAGCTAATAAAACAATCAGAACTCCGTTCCGGTTCAAATTCACAAAATGTCAAACTTGGTCGACTCTTTCAAATTTAAAGCTTCTAGCTGAGAATAATTCTTTCAAATCAATTCTGAATAACCTGAAAACCAAAATAGATGATTTACATAAGTCAAATTACATCATACGGAGCTACTCATGCCCTCAAACAGCCGAGCGAAGTGTAAATGCTCAAAATGACCGGTCGAGTCGTTACACCCTAGTTAACGCTTTTGAGCCTGTAGAATTTTATTTGGAACCCACATTACAAGCCAATGTCCATTTTTGTTCTTAATTGACATATTTTGATCCTTTTACCTCTTAAGGCACTTTAATTGTAAAATGAGTGCTAAAAGAAGGAAGAAATGTGGGAAGCTTTTGAGTGGAACCAACAAAAGAAAGAAATGTGCACTTGCGTTGTAGAGATACACCGCTAGCGAGAATTAAGAAAAAAATTGCAAAAGAAAGAAAATTCAAAAAAAAAAAGAATAAAAAGAAGAGGAAAAAAAAGTTGGCAAAAGAACCTTGCTAGTGGGTATGAATTAAAGTAGTGCTTAAAGAAAGAGGGAACATTGTTGGGAGTGATTTCAGTTGTGAAGTTGAAGTTGGGATTGAAGAATTTGCCCTTAATTTTGTGATGTCTTAAAGTGCTTAGGAGGGTTAGTCACTATTTCTAAATATATCCTATTCTTCCCTTAGCTCACGTTATAACCATAAAAAGTCCTAATTGATTTTAGATCAAGCGAACCTACATTATTAGAGATTTACATTAAAGGCAGGCATATGGTACCATTTGCATACATGTGACTTCTTTGTGAGAGTGAGCGATTTCTTTGATATATATGTGAGTCCTTAAACTATAATTGAGCATTTGATTTGAATGTGTGGATTCTACTTAATGTCTCTGATTTTATTGTGAGGGCACATGGTTTCGCAAGAGATAAGTAATGTTATTAGACTTCTCCACGATGTTGAGTGTTTAATCAATGAGTGCATTGTGACATTTAGTTAATTTTTGAGGCTGGGATTATCGAGCATGTTGTCTTTGTTGTGAATATATTTTTTGAAGAATGGCATAAGAAAAAGGAAAGTGTGTGTTGAATGCATATGCTCTAGTTTAATTGTTGCTATCAATCATGGTCATTGGTGTAGTGTGCTTCAGTTATGTTAAGTATAAAGTGCTCAAGGATAGTGTAAATTGTTGGTTGACTCGAGGACGAGCAACGTTTAAGTGTGGGGTAGTGATGTTTGGCTATAATTATATATTTTTAGTGCATTACTTGCCTTACATTTTGGTGCTTTAATGCTAAATTAAACTTTATTTGTGTTTAATTAAGTTTATTTTATGTGTACAAGAACAAATATGCGAAGAAGCAAATGATTACTAGAAGAAATTACACGTCAATAATTCTCAATACCACAACCAATCCTTTCCTTAGAGCGATGACCATCAGACTACGATAGTAAACCCAAAACTTTCATAGTGTGAGAAATATACTCAAGATATCAAATAAAATGACACGGTAACACCCTTCGTGTGTTTATCCCATCCTCACCAAATATATGAATGTATTTTAAATCAAATGGCACGGCAACACCCCTCGTGTATTTATCTCTCTCTCACCAAGAATATATATATATATAACAGTACCAACCAGGTGAAAGAAAAACCAACAATGGTAATGACAAAGTGGGAAGTACATAGGTAGCAATAACGAACAAGGCCGTGCATATGAACAACAGTAACAGACTAGGTGAGAGGCATAGAAGTAATGATAGCAAATAAGATTGGAGAACATAAATTTCACTAACTAATATGGTAGAAAGCTTATACAAAAGTGCAAAAAATGAGAAATGGTACATATGTAGATATAACAAACAAGAAGAAAAACATGATCTTTATAAGCTAAATAAAATAGCAGGCATGGATAATTAACATGGTAGAAGTCTTATACGAAAGTGCAACAAATGAGAAATGGTAGATATAGATATAACAAACAAGAAGAAAAGCATGATCTTTATAAGCTAAACAGATATAACACATGGGTAATATAACAACGATTTAGGTAGTAGATGTCACGACCCAAAATCCCACCACAGGCGTCGTGATGGCACCTAGTCTCTAAGACTAGGTAAGCCGATTTCAATTACCTTTAGAAGCCATTTTTTTTTTGAAACTGACAGCGAAAATAATTACAATATACAACCTCCCAAGACTGGTAGTACTGAGTCATTAACTCTAACTGAATACATGGAATGATCACGAGGACCGAATATAAAATATTTTTTGATTAAAAATTAACAGTACAATGAAATGAAAAGACTCCAAGGAACTGCGACGGCCAAGCAGCTCTACCTTGAATACTTATGATCCCGCTTTTACTCTACTCAAGTCCAATATCTACAATACCTGGCTCTGCACAAAAATATGCAGGAGTGTAGTATGAGTACATTACGGTCGGTACCCAGTAAGTATCAAGACTAACCTCAATGGAGTAGAGACGAGGTGCAGTCAAGACACTCACTAGTCTATTAACCTGTGCATATAATATATAGAATAATAGGAAACAGATAGCAATAAGGACAGGATAAAATAACCAGTAGTATACACAACAAGACAACAAGAATACCATAAATATCACTCAAGAATTAATAAATACATGTACGCCCAATTAATTCAAGTTTTTCAAATAAATATCCTTTACATATAATGCTTCCAAATAACTCTCTTTCAAATGCAGTTTTCTCAAATAATTATTTTTCAAATATAATTTCCTCGAATAAATATATTTCAATACAATTCTTTCATATATTTCTTTTTGAATAAAAATCCTTCCAAATAAATATTTTAAACATAATTCTTTCAATTTAAAAGTCACCATGTGACACTTTATTTCATAATCATAAAAATACGGGTCTCAGCCTATTTTCATATATTTCGAAAATACGGGTCTCAGCCCATATTCATATTTCCACGGCACCTCGTGCCCATAATTAAATCATCATATTTTTCCTACACCTCGTGCCCTCATTTCATATCACCACTGCATGGACAATTCACGTGCCAAATATCATCAACATTTCATCACAGCACCTCGTTCCCACATTTCATATCACAACTGCAAAGACAATTCATGTGCCAAATATCCTCATTATTTACTCACGGCACTTCGTGCCCACATTTCATTTTATAATCCGCCTGGCAATAGCCACATGCTCTCAATTTCAACATAAATAAGATTGTTATCAATTTACCAACAACAAAATAAATTGCACAAGGTATAGAAATAAACACAAGAAAATCACAACATCACATGAGAATCATCAACACCACAACCCCACATCTTCACATATCGTCCCTGACAATAGCCACCCTTATCGCTCCTATTGCCACCCTTATCACTCCTATAGCCACCCTTATCACTCTGCCCAAACAATATCAATAGCCACCCTTATCGCTCCTATTTTCACCCTTATCGCTCCTATAGCCACCCTTATCGCTCTGCCCAGACAATATTCTAACAAATACAACAACAGTTAAATGCCACCCTTATACCCACATAATGACAACGGTGAAATGTCACCCTTATCTCCCCAAAATAATAACTCACACAACACAATAATTTACACGGAAAATTAACACGACAACATAATAAAATCAAATTCATATCACAATTTGCCCAATGGCCACAACCAAATTCCAAAGATATAACAAAATCAATTAATTTCACAACAAATAGTCTAAGGCTCCACAAATGTATATAACACCCAAAAACAATCAATAGGGATAAAAATTACTCAGCATAAAGCAAAACCTTCATTAATGCAAATTTAGATGATTATATTAACACTTATTCTTAAGCTCACTTAAATTAATTATTTCCATACGAAAATTCATATTGGAATTAATTTTCAAGAAATATTAAACCAACAATACTCACGAAATTTCACAAATATTTCATGTAACAATCACATCAAATTATTTTATAAAAGCAAATTCAAAAATAAGGATTTAGGCATGGCAAGCAGATGATTTAATAATTTTTCATCATTTCACAATTTACTACACAATAATGCCTAAGACTTTAATTCAATGAATTTTGCACGTATAAGCCCGAGTACGTACTCGTCACCCCGCGTATACAGATTTTCACATTTCACAAATGGCACATAAGACTCAATGCCTAAGGGGTAATTCCCCCACTCGAGGTTAAGCAAGACACTTACCTTTTTGAAGTTAGGTCGATATTCCAAAATAGCTTTCTCACGTGAAGTGACCTCCGGACGGCTCCAATCTTTCTTGAGCCTTCCTTACATTACTACGAGGTTCCAGAAATCCTAACAACTTCAATCTATTTAGAAACATAACAAAAGTGAACCATAATTAGGAAGATTTTCATGGTTTCAGCTCATTTGAGCATTTTATCAATCACTAGGTGTGCAAATTTGGCTACAAGGTTCTTCTATAAGATTTCCTTCATTCCACAACCCAATCTTTACTTATTTGATCTCAACAATATTTTCATAAACCTTATTGGTACAAGCATATATACATAATACTCTTACAACCAAGAATCATACTCCCAATCACCAATCATTTACCCCAAACTCGAAATTTGAAGACTAGGGGTTGAATCTTACCTCTTAGATGAAGATCTTGTGATTAGCTTCCTTGATTCTTGAAGATTGGATGATTAGAATGTTAGGTTCCCTCCTTCTCTCTATCTAAAATGCTCTTACCTCTCTCTAAAACACTCAGAAAAACACCCCAAAATAAGCCCCAAAGGCTATTTATCAAAATGGGGTCGGGTTATGAAAATAGGAAAATTAACCCTTCGAACTCAGTTATGCGGTCGCACAATGGACCGCACAATTGGTGTGCGGGTTGCAAAATGATAGCACAAATCGGTGCCCAGAACTGGGCTGTTCTGGACCATTTTGCGACCAGTTTGCGGTCACATAACTATTTTGCGATCGCATAATGGTCGCATAATTGGTCGCAGAATCGCATTTTATCAGTCTTTGGTAATTTGGTCATAACCTCTTATAGGAATGTCCAAATGACAAACGGTTTAAAGCATTGGAAACTAGACACATAGACCTTTCTTTTGATAGGTAATACACCATACGAATCTTCATATCAAGATAGGTATGATCTTTTCAAGTTAGGTCTTGTGCGAACTCACTTGAAAATTTAGTCTATTATGAAATTTCCAACTTCAATATTCGATGCTGAAACCTATCAATCAAGTCCGATTGACCTCAAATTTTGCACACAAGTCATAAGTGACATAACAGACCTATTCAAATTTCCAGAATCGTATTCCGACCTCGTTATCAAAATTTCAACCTCTGATCGAATTTTCCGAAAATTGTCTATTTTTCAACTTTCGCCAAAATGCGTCGAATTGTCCTACGGACTTCCAAATCCAAATTCAAACACGCTCCTAAGTCCGAAATCACCATACCAAGCTATTGACATCATCAAAATTCTATTTTTGAGGTCGTTTGCTCAAAAGTCAACTCTTTCCATTTAAGCTTCAAAAATAAGAATTTCTCTTTCAATTAAATTCTAAATCTTCCGAAAATCAAACTCGACCACACCCGCGGGTCATAATACATATTATGAAGTTGCCCAGGACCTTAAGTCATTGAACAGGGTGTTAATTCTTTAAACGTCAAGCCGGGTCGTTACATTCTCCATCTCTTAAACATACGTTCGTCCTTGAACGTGCCAAGATTCTTTCTAAGGACTTTAAATTACTGAGTGTATTCTTACATACATACTTGTGGGTGATTCTACATTCCCGCAATTTAACACGGGTCCGACGACACCATCTCAATTGAGATTATTTCTTTTCTCCATTCTTATAAGCATTAAAGCAAATTCCCTAACTCTCCAATAATTTCCAAAAGGCATGATTTTCACTTCGACACACGGTATTGTTCTCAACTGGCTATAGTAACTCGTGCCTACGGACACATCAACTTTCTTGATAGTGTTGAAGTACTTCAAAAAATTTCCGTGTTGCTACATTATTCCCCGCTTAAGATCATTCTCCCTCAAACACATAACATATTTATCTCTTCCTTTGCAAATCTCAATCCTCCAAATTTTACTAACTCCCAAATTTTTTAGAAGTTTTGGCAGAGTCCCCCCTGTAATTGGGCCTATCCACCTGCCAGAGTAACACCAAAACAACTCCTAACAACACATCCACAACCCAACAAAATACCACAAGGTATATATTAATAACACCAATCTCAATATTACAAGCACTACATTATCATAATGATATCAGGACATGAAGCACATCATATGTATGCTCATCACCACATCTCTGGTCTTAAAAGCTATTCATAATTAATTCCAGCATCATCAATTAATCTCATATTAACCACTACCTCATTTCGAATTTTCACACCACTGACAACAGAATGTATGGCATGGAGACCTCATGATTGCTTACTCAGATTAATGAGTCACATTTAACGCTACCTGGGCACTCATCTCATAGGTTGAAACTCAATGTTTACAGCACGAAAATGGCTGAATATGAACAGAAAACATACAAGAATTATCAAATAAGCCTAACAGGCATGACTCCCAATTAATATTATTGTACAAATTAATTTCACAAAGGGAGAATTTTAAACTCATAAATATTTCATCACAAGGACCTCGTCCTTACATAACTTCCACCGCGGCTTGCAACCCGGTTTAAATATTTCACATCCTATAAAAATGCGAGGATCTCGTCCTCAACTCTGAATCAGAAGTATGTTGCACATTGTGCCAATGAAATTTTTAATTTTCTTTGTTTCTTATTTTCAATATATTTCATAAATAATTTTCACAACATATAATGAACCCTCATACCGGTAGGGTATATAATTCATAAAAATTGGAATCGATTATTCCGAAACACATTAAACCCACGGTAATGAATAATAAAAATTACTTTTGGGCTTATAGCCCTCAATGGTGTACCAAAAATAAAATGACAGACACGGGTTCACATCTTTAAATCTCCCCACAGGGATAAACATATATGTGGGTCACAAATTTACGAAGCTCACCCATAAGTGGAGCATAATAGGAGGACTCACCTCAATATTTAGAACCAAATCAAATTAAGAAAAATATCCTTTTATAATAAAAACAGGATCGTACCTGTAACAACACCATCTGGTGTATTGGCCTCAGCCAAATCATAGTGATTAAATCAACGGGTCGGACCTCCACCTCTTAAGCGCCCACTACCCGACTGTCCTCCACCTCTAGCTGGCTGTGCACGTGGAGTATCAACTGGAATAAAGCTTGTGGCTGGAGTGTTCAGATGAAATCCACCCCTCCCAAGTCTGGGAAAATCTCTCATGGCATGCCTATTATCACCACACTCATAACAACCCCTCTGAGGTCGCGCCTACGCATACTGAGTCTGTGCCGGATAATTGGAATAACCATTGTAAGAATCTCGTATTGGTGGTGCACTATAAACTGGAGCACTCCGAGTAATCTGATGTGCGGACTGAGCTGACCGACTGCTTGAGCCTCCGCTATAATGGGTTCTAGCTAAAGAGTAAAACCCACTGAACCCTCTAGATCTTCGAGACCTTTTGGCCTTCTTAGACTCCCATTCCTCGCCTAAAACACCCTCAATCTTCCTTGCAATCTCCACTACTTGTTGAAATGGAGCATCAGTTTGCAACTCTCGAGCCATGCATATTTTAATACCATAATCGAGCCCCTCAATGAATCTGCGGACCCGTTATCTGATTGCAGGAATTAAGATAGGTGCATGACGGGCTAACTCACTTAACCTGATAGCATATTCTGACACTGTCATAGTACCTTGACGCAACCGTTCAAACTCTGTGCGCCACGCATCTCTGAGAGTCTAGGGAACAAACTCTTTTAAGAACATTTCCGAAAATTGAGCCCAAGTTAGTGGCGTGGCATCGGCTGGTCTACCTTCTTCATAGATTTGCCACCACCGATACGTTGCGCCTGACAGTTGAAATATAGTAAAGGAAACTCCACTCACTTCCACAATACCCATGGTGCGGAGAATACAGTGACAATTTTCCAGAAATCCTTGGGCATCCTCTGTAGCTGTGCCATTGAAAGTTGGTGGATCATATTTCTTATTCTTAAACCTTTCAAGTCTCTTTTGTTCTTCTTCTGATGCCTCGGGCCTGACCTCAGACTGAACCGGAATAACAGGTTGTACCGGTACTACACCCGGAACCTGACCAACATGAACCTGTTGCTCTGGAGTTGTGGTAGGAGTCTGAGCTACTCCCCTAATCTGCGGAATGTTTGGTGCAACAGAGATCAATCCCGCCTGAGTTAATGTACCAAACATACTCAGGAACTGTGCTAAAGTCTCCTGGAGTCCTGGGGTAACAACAGGTGCTTCTGGTACCTGTCCCCCAACTGGAGCTACTAGTGGCTCCTCAACTGTTGTTCTAACAGGTGCTCTAGTCGCAGCACGTGCCCTTCTTCGACCTCTACCTCGGCCTCTACCTCGGCCCCGGCCTCTTGCAGCCCTAGCAGTATGTGCGGATGCCTTCTCAGCTAACCCAGTAGCACGTGTCCTCACCATCTGTGAGAGAATGGAGATACAAAGGTTCAAATTCCAAATTCAACAAAATTCCGCACTACATGAATGAAAGAAATGGAAATTTCCTAACCGTTCTGTAGCCTCTCGAAGATAAGTACAGACGTCTCCATACCGATCCGCAAGACTCTACTAGACTCGTTCGTGACTCGTAGAACCTATGAACTTAGAGCTTTGATACCAACTTGTCACGACCCAAAATCCCACCACAGGCGTCGGGATGGCACCTAGTCTCTAAGACTAGGTAAGCCGATTTCAATTACCTTTTGAAGCCATTTTTTTTAAAACTAACAGCAAAACTAATGACAATATACGACCTCCCAAGACTGGTAGTACTGAGTCATGAACTCTAACTGAATACATGGAATGATCACAAGGACCGAATATACAATATTGTTTGATTACAAAGTAACAGTACAATAAAATGAAAAGACTCCAAGGAACTGCGACGGCCAAGCAGCTCTAACTTGAATCCTTATGATCGCGCTTTAACTCTACTCAAGTCTGATATTTTCAATACCTGGCTCTGCACAAAAATGTGCAGGAGTGTAGTATGAGTACACCACGGTCGGTACCCAGTAAGTATCAAGACTAACCTCAATGGAGTAGAGACGAGGTACAGTCAAGACACCTACTAGTCTATTAACTTGTGCATATAATATATAGAATAATAGGAAACAAATAGCAATAAGGACAGGATAAAACAACCAGTGGTATGCACAACAAGACAACAAGAATACCATAAATATCACTCAAGAATTAATAAATACATGTACGCCCAATTAATTCAAGTTTTTCAAATAAATATCCTTCACATATAATTCTTCCAAATAACTCTCTTTCAAATGTAGTTTTCTCAAATAATTATTTTTCAAATATAATTTCCTCGAATAAATATATTTCAATACAATTCTTTCATATATTTATTTTTGAATAAAAATCCTTCCAAATAAATATTTTGAACATAATTCTTTATATTTAAAAGTCACCATGTGACACCTCATTTCATAATTATAAAAATATGGGTCTCAGCCCATTTTCATATATTTCATAAACACGGGTCTCAGCCCATTTTTATATTTCCACGGCACCTCGTGCCCATAATTAAATCATCATATTTTCCCGACACCTCGCACCCTCATTTCATATCATCACTGCACGGACAATTCACATGCCAAATATCATCATTATTTCATCACAACACCTCGTGCCCTTATTTCATATCACCAGTGCACGGACAATTCACGTTCCAAATATCATCATCATTTCATCACAGCACCTCGTGCCCACATTTCATATCACAACTGTACAGACAATTCACGTGCCAAATATCCACATTATTTACTCACGGCACCTCGTGCCCATATTTTATTTTATAATCCGCCTTGCAATAGTCACAGGGTCTCAATTTCAACATAAATCAGATTGTTATCAATTTGCCAACAATAAAACAAATTGCACGAGGTATAAAAATAAACACAAAAAAATCACAACATCACATGAGAATCATCAACACCACAACCCCACATCATCACATATCGTCCCTGACAATAGCCACCCTTATCGCTCCTATTGCCACCCTTATCACTCCTATAGCCACCCTTATCACTCCGCCCAGACAATATCAATAGCCACCCTTATCGCTCCAATTGCCACCCTTATCGCTCCGCCCACACAATACTCCAACAAATACAACAAAAGTGAAATGCCATTCTTATATCCACATAATGACAACGGTGAAATGTCACCCTTATCTCCCCAAAATAATAACTAACACAACATAACAATTTACACGAAAAATTAACACGGCAACACAATAAAATCAATTCATATCACAATTTGCCCAATGGCCACAACCAAATTCCAAAGATATAACAAAATCAATTAATTTCACAACAAATAGCCTAAGGCTCCACAAATGTATATAACAACCAAAAACAATCAATAGAGATAGAAATTACTCAGCATAAAGCAAAATCTTCATTAATGTAAATTTAGATAATTATATTAACACTTATTCTTAAGCTCGCTTAAATTAATTATTTGCATAGGAAAATTCATATTGGAATTAATTTCCAAGAAATATTAAACCAACAATACTCACGAAATTTCACAAATATTTCAAGTAACAATCACATAAAATTATCATATAAAAATAAATTCAAAAATAAGAATTTAGGCATGGCAAGCAGATGATTTAATAATTTCCATAATTTTTCAATTTACTACACAATAATGCCTAAGACTTTAATTCAATGAATTTTGCACGTATAAGCCCGAGTACGTTCTCGTCACCCCGCGTATAAGGCTTTTTACATTTCACAAATGGTACATAAGACTCAATGCCTAAGGGGTAATTCCCCCACTCGAGGCTAAGCAAGACACTTACCTTTTTTAAGTTAGGTCGATATTCCAAAATAGCTTTCTCATGTGAATTGACCTCCGGACGGCTCCAATCTTTCTTGAGCCTTCCTTACATTACTACGAGGTTCCGGAAATCCTAGCAACTTCAATCTATTTAGAAACATAACAAAAGTGAACTATAATTAGGAAGATTTTCATGGTTTCAGCTCATTTGAGCATTTTATCAATCACTATGTGTACAAATTTGGCTACAAGTTTCTTCTACAAGATTTTCTTCATTCCACAACCCAATCTTTACTTATTTGATCTCAACAATCTTTCCATAAACCTTATTGGTACAAGCATATATACATAACACTCTTACAATCAAGAATCATACTCCCAATCAATAATCTTTTACCCCAAACTCGAAATTTGAAGACTAGGAGTTGAATCTTACCTCTTAGATGAAGATCTTGTGATTAGCTTCCTTGATTCTTGAAGATTGGATGATTAGAATGTTAGGTTCCTTCCTTCTCTCTCTCTAAAATGCTCTTACCTCTCTCTAAAACCCTTAGAAAAATACCCCAAAATAAGCCCCAAAGGCTATTTTTCAAAATGGGGTCGGGTTATGAAAATAGAAAAATTAACCCTCCGAACTCAGCTATGCGGTCGCACAATGGACCACACAATTGGTGTGCGGGTCGCAAAATGATCACACAAATCGGTGCCCAAAACTGGGCTGTTCTGGACCATTTTCCGACCAGTTTTCGGTCGCATAACCATTTTGCCATCGCATAATGGTCGCATAGTGGTCGCATAATTGGTCGCAGAATCGCATTCTGTCAGACTTTGGTAATTTGGTCATAACTTCTTGTAGGAATGTCCAAATGACGAACGGTTTGAAGAGTTGGAAACTAGACACATGTACCTTTATTTTGATAGGTAACACACCATATAACTCTTCATATCAAGAGAGGTAAGATTTCAAGTTAGGTCTTATGGGAACTCACTTGAAACTTTAGTTTATTATGAAATTTTCAACTTCAACATTCGATGCCGAAACCTATCGAATCAAGTCCGATTGACCTAAAATTTTGCACACAAGTCATAAGTAACATAATAGACCTATTCAAATTTCCAGAATCAGATTCCGACCTTGTTATCAAAAATTCAACCTTCGATCGAACTTTCCGAAAATCGTCTATTTTCCAACTTTCGCCAAAATGCGTCGAATTATCCTACGGACTTCCAAATCCAAATACGAATACGCTCCTAAGTCCGAAATCACCATACGAAGCTAATGACATCATCAAAATTTAATTTCGAGGTCGTTTGCTCAAAAGTCAACTCTTTGGTCAACTCTTTCCATTTAAGCTTCAAAAATGAGAATTTCTCTTTCAATTAAATTCTAAATCTTCCGAAAATCAAACTCGACCACACCTGCGGGTCATAATACATATTATGAAGTTGCCCGGGACCTTAAGTCATTGAACGGGGTGTTAATTCTTTAAACGACAAATCGGGTCGTTACAGTAGACAAAGACAGAACAACAACGACAAGTCACATAGAAAACATAGGTGCAACAGTAAAACCTCAAGATAAAGGCATAAATGTATACACAAGGAAAAGATATCACAATATAATGCATGTCTCTTATCCTCGCCTGCACGCAAACACCCTTCGTGCCATGAACACATGATAATATAAAAATAATGGCACAACATCACCCTTCGTATTTTTACTCTCGTCCTCACATGATTATGTAAATTCAATGACACAGCATCACCCTTCGTGTTTTACTCTTTTTCTCACATGATAATATATATGAAATGGCACGGCATCACCCTTCGTGCTTTACACTCTTCCTCACATGACAATGTATATGCAATGGCATGGAATCACTCTTCGTGTTTTACACTCTTCCTCACCAAGTATATGTATATCTCAACGAATCTCAAAAGCAATCGTCAAATCAAGTATGAAATCAAAATATCTCAAGAATAACGGTCGTAGCGATGTATTTGTGATTAGGTATAATGATGACCGAATTTAGCACATCAATAGTTTCATAAAAAGGTTTGTCAATTTTAATCAAGTTATAATAAGCTAAATCATGGTTTATAGCATTTAACTTCATATTCATATTAATCTAGAAGTCAGTAAAATATGAAGCAAGAATGTCACATATTTCACAAGGCACAAATAATTGTATAATCTACCCCCAAGCATGATTAACCCTGACATATGCATATACGCTTATTAACTCATATATGCATCACCCCCACATATAGAAAACAATATCAAATAATAGGAAAAATAGTTCCAACAAAGTTAGGCAAGACACTCACCTCGAACAAGCCAAATCGATACACTAGAAGCACCATCTCGCATAAATCGACCTCCGAATGGCTTAAAACTATCCAAAAATAACTCAACATCACCAAATAATGCGATAGAAAGCAAACCCAAATGATAAAGGTCGAATCTTTAATCAAATACTCAAAGTATACAAAAAAGTCAACTCGGGCTCGCATCTCGAAACCCGACAAAACTCACAAATTTCGATAACTCATTTAAATACGAGTCCAACCATACTAAATTTCATCTAGTTCTGACCTCAAATCAACTTTCAAATTATCAGTTTATGTTTTACAAAAGAGTTTACGAAAATTCTCAATTTCTTCAATTTGATTCATCAAACAATCGCTAAATTCAAGGTTGGAAACATGAAATATAAACAAATCCTAGTCAAAAACACTTACCCAATCCAAATTGTGAAAATCCCCTCCAAAATCGCCCGAATTCGAGCTCCAACATCTTGTGAGAAAAAGTAACTAAATTTCGGAACAAGTAAAAATAGGCAGCAGTTATAGCTCGAATCAGATTCTAGATGACCCCGAAACTCATATTCGATAAGCTCAACATAATCCTTGCGAGATTACACCCAAGATAGCCTTTTGAATCGCCCAATTTGGACGTAAAATGAGAGAGATATGATGTTTTAATGTTTAAAAGGAAGTATGAAAATTTAAGGGACAAAAATGATATTTTCGTAATTATTTTACACCAGAAAATCAGCAGTAAAAGAATCTTCGTTTTATCACCCAAAACTCATTCGGAACCTCCCGGAAACAAGCCATGTATGCATTTCAATCATAAAATAAGCTACAAACCTGCTCGCGCACTCAAAACACAGAAAAGAGGTCATCTTGACCCCAATATTGACCATGGTCAAACTCCAAATCCTTAACTAGTTTCTCAACCAATGATCCAAAATACACCCGAACCCCTCGGGA
The DNA here is from genome assembly GCF_000390325.3 of Nicotiana tomentosiformis. Taxonomy (NCBI): domain Eukaryota; kingdom Viridiplantae; phylum Streptophyta; class Magnoliopsida; order Solanales; family Solanaceae; genus Nicotiana; species Nicotiana tomentosiformis. The sequence goes on from NC_090815.1 coordinate 81,437,880, forward strand.
CCCCATCCAATCACACCAACAAGTACAAATACATTATCCAAACTTATCCTAAGCTCAAAACACCCATTGGAACATCACAACAAAGAATTATGGCTCAAACCGAAAGGAATTTCTCTAAAGTTGTTAAATCTTCATTCTTTCAAAAGAGTGTCCGAATCACTGTTAAACACTTCGGATTACTTCCAAATTTTGCACACAAGTTCAATTCAACTATATAGACCTATCAAAAGTCTTGAAACACTAAATGGTGTTCAATAATATCAAAGTCAACTCTTGGTCAAATTTAAGAACTCTTATATTCTTTAAATTGCCAACTTTCGTCAAATAGTGTCGAATCCTTCTAGGAACCTCCAAAAATGAATCTGAACATACGTACAATTCCAAAATCATCATACGAATATATCGGAACCATAAAAACTCGATTCCGAGTCTGTTTACCTAAAAGTCAAATCTTGGTCAACTCTTCCAACTTAAAACTTCCAAATCGAGAGTCATTCTTCCAAATTAATCTCGAACTACTCAAAAACTAAAACTGACCATACATGCATGTCATAATACATCATATGAAGCTATTCAAAGTCTTAAATAACCGAACAGAATGCTAGAGCTCAAAACGATTGATCGGGTCGTAACATCCTCCTCCCCCCACTTAAACATACGTTCGTCCTCGAACGTGCCAAGAATCGTTTCAAAACCATCAATTCATTGTATTAACCCGCCATAAACATACTCATTGGTGATCCTACGTCACCTCAATACATAAAAACCTATCGACATAATCTCGACTGAAGATTCTTCCTTTAACTTGAACCGATAAGCATACATAAATAAATTCTCGCATACATACACTGTAGCGATATCAACCAGTTGCAACAAATCATAAATAAATTCACAAGATATAACCACATAATATAGCCAATCGCTCATATGCCCATAGCAATATCTCTGACCACAATAGTTGCCCATTATCAAATCGGGTACCGGTAACAAACCTCATATCAAATAAAACCTTGTTCCAAACCTTCGTACTCTTCCAATGATGAAAGCAACATGTAGAAACTCCGGGTGCCGGTTGCGCTAGTCTTTTTGGGGCGTGACAGTTTGTTGATAATTTATTCTTTTATTAAAATGACTAAAATATCCTTAAAAACTTTACAAAAGATTATAAATTAAAAATTTTCTTTGTAAGGAAAAAGATGAACAATGAATATGGAATGAAAAGAAAGTTAGAAAATTTATTTTGAAAAAAATATTTTGTGAATTTTAAAGTATTATTAAGGATAAACTAGTAAAAATTTTGGTCAAACTAAAAGTGCTTATAAGTTAAAAAAATCATAAGTTGAGGGTAACCAACTTATGACTTATGGCTAATTTCACTTTGGGTATTTACCAAAAACGTAAATAAACCAAAAGGTACTTATAAATTAATTTGACCAACTTATAAACTTAGACAACACACCTTCTATATGGTTCATAATTTCATATAACTAACCCTTATTCATTCTGCATTATGCAGTTGATTGATTTGAATTTGTTAAGTTTAGTTTGTCGAGTTACAACAATAATCCTGTTAAACAACATCTCTTTAATTGGATTTCCCAACATGATGAGAATAAATAACGATCCAAAAATGATAGTACTCCACATATGTTCGACGACCCCATACCGAAGTCACTCGTGTTTAGCGAAAACTGATATATTGCAAAGTTAAATAAAAGGAATCTATACCCTTTCAAGAATAGTTCCTCCTTATTCTTGGTCAAGGATGCATCGCAATTATGAACCCAGTTATGTACTAAGGAAAAAGAGCCAAGAACTCGCTCGTGCAAACATTTCAATACTTAAAACTGCTATTTTCCCTATAGTCAAAATATATAATTTTCTTCTAAGACGTGATGTGCCACCTCTTTAAGATCATAATATTAGCCTTTTCTTCTTTTTTTGTTACTTTTTTTTTATCTCATTTGTCACTCTAATTTTGTACTAATCTTAGGAAGAGATAAAATCAGCCTATTTTGAGAAGTATTTTTTTTCAAAAGTATTTTTTTCAAAAGTATTTTTGGCGAGAAACAATTTGTGTTTGGCTAATCAAATTGAAAAACACTTCAGAGCAGGAATTAGTGTATGCCCAAACTTTTAAAAAGTCCTTGTATATGTATTTTTCTCAAAAGGACTTTTCAAAAAGAGTTAATACCCTAAAACCTCCTTAAATTATCACGTTTTTGTGAGTTCCCTACTTAAACTATTCAGTGTCCTCAAAATTCTCCTGAACTATATTGTCCTTCATATTTAAACCCCCTCGTTACATTCTTAGAATTAATCAGTCATCCGAAAGTACTACATCCTGAATAAACTACAAAAAAAAAAAAAATACTAGTACAAAACATAAGTTAATATAGTTAGACGCACCTCTAAGAATTTAATATGGAATTTTAATATATAGGACAATATAGTTCAGGGGGTTATTGGGGATACCAGATAGTTTAACAAAGTAACTAACAAAAAAATTATAGTTTAGGGGGTTTTTAAACCGAGTTAAATAGCCATGTGTAGGGGTGTACAAAGCAAACCGATAAACCGCACCAAACCGAGTCAAACCGGAAACAAAACCCGACTAGTGGTTTGGTATGTAAAAAAAAATCCGACTATAATAGGTTTGGTTTGGCATTAACTAAAATAAGTCAACCCGAGACCAAACCAACCCGATATTTATGTATGTAGTTTTTAAATTTATTTTATACAAAATAAATATTTACTATAATACAATTTATATATATTTCTTTTAATTTATCATTATTTATTATTATTAACATTATATTTGGGCTTACAATTTTAGCCCACTCCATATACGTCTAGCAAGCCAAATAAAGCCCAAAAGGAATAACAAAAGTTAACAAATGTAAAAGAAAAAAGACCACTAAGACTGAGGTCATAACTCATAAGGCATCGACTTTTCCGCCAAAAGCATAATACTTTCCCCCTAAATCAAAGACCCCTAACTTCTTCCCACCCATATCAAAAACCCTAACTTCATCTTCCCCAAATTGAAGATTCCAAATCTGAGGTCGTTGAAGCTTCTTTCTTCAGGTAAAAGTTCTTGAAACTTATTTCATTTATTGCTCATTTTCTCCTCTAAGTTTTGTTCTATGTCTAAGTTTTACCCTATATCATAATCTTTTCTTCTAAATATTTTTTAGTATTAATTTTTTGAACTTATTATCTTCAGAACCAATTACACACTCTAGTTTTCACTCATTTTTTAGGGATTTTTGCGACTTTTTTTGGTTCTGGGGATGAAAGAAATTTTTAGAAATATAACATTTTGCTTTGAAAGTGGCTCTCTTTCACTTAGTTGTGCTGTTTTACTTAGTTTTATATCAGAAAGCTCATAAATATTGTTTTGAGATTACAATTTTATTTTCATGTACATGATACCTTTTTTCGGATGGAAACTACAACTTTTGGACCAGATGTGGAGGTGATTGTAAATACCCTCTGACTATGCCAGCAGTAGCTCAACAACAAGGTCAAGACGCTCCTCATCGACGCACTCCTCCTAAAAAGCAAAAACAAACAACTCGTCCAGTACCTTCTAAATCTGGAAATACTGGCAGAGAGACGTCTGAGATTTGGAATCATTTCTTCAAGTTTACTGCTAAAAGGAGGTAAATGTAGGGCTTTGCTTCTGAGAGCAAGAATGGGAGTACTACGTTATGGACATATTTAAATATGACATGTCACAAGTCCCCCTTTAGAATCGTTGATAAGAGGCAATCAACATTAAACCCTATCAAAGAAGAGTGGCTAGAAGGAGGTTCGGGTTCCACTGAGAGGGTGGTGTATAATGTGGAGGATATTAGGAGAGCTATTGCCGAATTTGTAATCATTGATGAGCAACCGTTTAGAGTTGTTAAGGGAGTAGGATTCAAGAAATTAATGGCAAAAGCCTTGCCTAATTTTGAATTACCTTCCCGTGTAACTGTTGCTAGACACTGTTTAAAGATTTATCAAGAAGAAAAAGAAAAACTCAAAAATCTTATCAAAAACCAGCGTGTATGTATTACTAGTGATACATGGACATCACTATAAAATTTAACTTATATGATTGTCACTGCACATTGGATTGATGAACAATGTAATATATAAAAGAAAATTCTAAACTTTTTTCAAACACCGGATCACAAAGGTGAACCTATTGCTAAGGGAATTGAAGAATGCTTATTAGGTTGGTGTATTGAGAACTTGTTTACAGTGACCCTCGATAATGCAATTGCTAATGATGCTGCCATTAAGCATTTGAAGGTGCGCATTGATGATTGGAAAGGGGTAATACTTGAAAATGATTAGTCGACTCTATTCATGATGCACCATCTGTTTGAGAATTGGTATGAGAACTTATTTAATCATTCTTGATACTGATTTTATCTTTGGCATATGGTTCAAATCTAATGCTTTATATCAGAATACTGATTTTATCTTTGGCAGATATAATATATGAAAGTGTATTTTCAAACCAGTATGCTTCGGAAAATCTTTTTGTGAAATTTAAATTTTCTGTAGATGTAGACTTAATATATCTTTTGTTCGTCGAGCAGTTTGATATCACTTTTTCAACTATTCGATGTTCACTGCTCAATCTTGATGCAAAGGATATTAGTGGAGAAGAACTATATATTTTGCATTAGTCCGCTGATATATATAGAGTTACACCTAAAAGGCTAAAACCCCTTCATTCTATCTTCAGTACTAGCTTTCTCCCACCATTTGAATATAAAGGATTATGCATTCATGAATGATCTGCGATATTCCTCTGCTTATTAGTTCATATGATTCTGCTATGGACTTTCGCCTTGATTTTGAGAGGGTATTTTATGCACTATTCCTCTGTATTTATGTATATCTTGTCAATATTCACATATGTTAGTCTTTTATAAAACTTTAATTTATTTGTCAGAAGATTTAAGGGTGAATTTTGGAAATTTGGTGAGATCCATGAAGTTTCAAGAACTAAAGACTAAATTCTTTGGTCTTTTGAGTTGCTGCTATTATGTTATTAAGTTTGAACACCTTTTGGGAAGATCTTAGTGAAGATATCTTGTGTTTAGTTTATTTTGTGATTTGTAACAAGGATATCTATAGCTCAAGGTTAACTGGAGATCATGTTTAGATTGAATTAGCCTAGAATTTTCATATTTAGATTGAGATAGCTATTGTAATAGTATAGATGATCTTGTTATTTCATATGTGGATTCTTATTTTTGTTATATTCTATTGTCTCTGATGTTATTGTAAGATGCTTCACAGCGAACCACAAAAAAATTCGAGAAATTCGAGATTGAAAAACACGACTATTGTTGGTTTGGTTTGGTATATAGATTTAAAAATCCGAGATAATTGGTTTGGTTTGGTAAATGAAAAATTCGAATCAATCAGGACTATGTACACCCCTAGCCAAGTGTAGTGTCACCTGACACGTTTTTAGATGATTAGGAGCGTGACTAGACATACCACTAAGAATGCAACGAGGGTTTTTTAATATGAAGAGTAATATAGTTCAGAGGATTTTAGGGGCGTCGAAAAGTTTAAGTAGGAAACTGACAAAAATGTAATAGTTTAGGGGGGTTTAGGGTATTAACTCTTTCAAAAAAGTATTTCTAGGAAGAAGCTACCTTTTATGCTTCTTCAAATCTGCTTTTGCTTCTAGTCAAAAACATTTTTTTCCTTCTAAAATTTTGTCAAACACTTCAGATTTTTTTAAAAAAATACTTTTTTAGAAAAAGAAAGTGCTTTTGGCCTTGAAAAAATTTGGCCAAACATGTATTAGTTTGGTATCTCTCATGACTAGGAGTGACAAATAGGCGGGTCGGGTCGGATATGGTTCGGGTCGAAAACGTGTAATGAAAAAAATGGATAAATTATCCGACCCGGCCCATATTTAATACGGATAAAAAATGGGTTAACCGACGGATAATATGGGTAACCATATTATCCATGACTTTTTGAATATGATCACTTTTGGGATAATTCCTAATCTCCCAAACTTGAGCAACCCCCAATTTGAGGCTTTACAAATGTAAAAGTTAAACTCATTGGTTATCCATTGGTTACCTATTAGTTATCCATTTTCTAAATGGATAATATGGTTCTTATCCATATTTGATCCGTTTTTAAAAAGTTCATTATTCAACTCATTTTTTAGTGGATAATATAGGTGGTTAACTATTTTCTTTTAACCATTTTGCCACCACTACTCATGAGGGATGCCATTTAATGATTCTGAAGATAGATAAAAAGTGCCCGAGGGAGTATATTATTGTCGATGTATGGCAATAGGCTATTCGTTCACAGGCTTTTATATTGAAGAATATGACGGAAAACTGAAAATGGGGAGAAAATACAACTAGATTTTTGCAAGCATATCTCACGGTAAAACGGGCAGACCATGCTATTCCTGTTTAATCATGGGCAGAGCCACTTTATGCTAAAGGAGTCCCCCTTACATTGTTAGCTAAGATCAAAATTTTATTTTATATACATAAATATAAATATTAAATATTGATTCCCATTATTTTCTTCGTATGTTTACTTTTTTATATTTTCACTTCCCTATTCCTGACTCTACCACGGATCATAAGGAGAACTAATTGCCATTACACAATGCAACTTTCTGAGCAAGGATGCCCCCAGTGGCAGACCCAGGATTTTATCCAAGGGGGTTCAATAAATATAATAACATTAGGGGAGATAGTAGTCAATAATAGAAATTACCGAGTAATAGAAAGTGAATTTTTATATATATATATATATATATATATATATATATATATATATATATGTGTGTGTGTGTGTGTGTGTGTGTCAACTTTTAATCCGTTATAAGACTATAAATTTTCTTTTAAAGTCTTCAGTTTTAAATTCTTATGTTTTACTCAAAAGATAAGTTAATACAATAACAATCTAATAATTTTGAAACACTATAAATATAAATAAAGTAAGAATTAAAATTAACAGACAATTTACTTGAACAATAAAGAAATAAACACACAGTTTAATAAAACAGTAAATAAATTTAAAAAGAACTAATTGCAAAAAAAGAAGAAGAGTAAAAACGCAACTTTACATAAAAGTGCAAAATTAAGATATTAGAAACTAAATACACAGATTTCACTAAAATAAAACTTTTAAAAGCTAAGTATTATTTACAAATAATAAATAATTATAACAACTAAAAACAACTTTTATATGACAAATGGCAAATAATAAACCTCAAAAGGAAAAATAACCTAACAATTTTGACATACATATTAGTAGATGGTACTAATTCGAACTCATGTCGTGTGCCATAAATTGACCCTGCTTGACCATTGAACTGCTATTACTTTGCTGGACTAAGTGAGTTAATTTTATCTACATATCACTTTGTGAATATAATTTACACATATAATTAACAAAATAATTCGGCGAAGCGGATTCAATTGAACCCACTTGATACAACGTGGGTCCGCCCCTGGATGCCCCAGATTTCCCCTCGAACTCATCGAAATTCCTCCATGATCTTATCCCATATATATAAGGATTGATAATGTAAAAGAAAAAAGTAATTTTGAGTAAAATTATAAGTTTATAAACTAAAAGGAGGGAAGTTTAGATCTGTGTAATTTTACTTCAATTTCAGTAGCAAAGTTATCTTTTCATCATTTGATGCGTACACTTGTTCCTTCCATGTCTTTAAATTCCTTAACTAAACAATAACCCTAAACATTAAAAAGGCTTCAAAATAAATAAGAACAGAGAAACGAAAACTGCAAATTAATGTGGGAATTCTATAGTAAAAGAGGTGCGGAAAAAAAATGTCTACAATAAATCTCTCTTTAGATTGTAAAGTGTCAAATGGAAACTGAATATGCAAATGTGAGAAATCTCTTAAAACAATCAAGACAATAAATGGAAATTCATATTAAACTACCACTTTACACCTTACATACTGAAGCTAATTTCCAGAAAAAAGCCTTCTCTTGTACATCCTATACAAATCAATTCATTCTGATTATCTAAGTTTAAATCATTCATAATATTTAATTAATAAGCTATCTATTATTTTGTTTTTCCGATATCTCCCCCATTAAAGTTGTTCTTGTCTTTCCAAGCATTCTATCCTCGCGATCAATTCAAGAAGTGAAGGTTGCTATTGGAAAACGTGATCAGTGGGTCGAAGCTTGCAACAAGAGACGTGAAAGCTCAAGGCTACCATCGGAAGAAAGGAAGACAAGGAAATTGATGTAGCCTTCCCAGGTGAATCAGACATTCCGTCTTTTATTGTTGCAGCAAAACCACAAAACATGCACACTACGAAAACAACAAGTCAATAAATATAATTCATTAGACTCCATGTGTTTGTGTGAGTTTTATAAAGGAAAAGGGCACATCGATCAACATACCAATGATGAGAACCAAAGCATAAACAAAGAGGGAAGAACTTACAAATATGGTGACTCATTGATTCAATGTTGAAGAATCCATGAAGAGGATTCATAAGGAATTGGATGTCATCGTCTTCATCATCATCATTATTGTCATCCTCATTGACGTTCTCTTCGCTGTTGGTAGCCCTCTTCATCTCCACTGCAGGTGCCAGGTAGGTTAAGTTGTGTTGAGAATGAGGATGAGTGGTAAAGCATATCTCTATATATAGGAGGGGAATTGGGCTCTATGGTCAAAAGTTGTTACAAACTTTACTAACATATAATCTGATTTACTTGGTATAATCTGATTTACTCCACAAAAGATCTGATTTACTAACAATTTTAATGCAAATGTCAAAATTCTATTTTTGTGGGATTGTGGTCCTTGTCCATGGATAATAATTGTACTATTTGAATTTTTTTTACTGAATTCACGTAAATCTATAGATAACGTCTAGATCCATCCCTGACACTAGGACCATGGGAGAAGATGACCCAATTAATATAGAGTAAATAAAATCTGGAGACATGTCAATAAAATAGAGAATATGATATGAAAGTTCTTTATTATTTCAGGGGCTCTTTTTGTGAATGGATGTGCGGGCACACTAGGTTGGATAAGGTTAGGAATGAGGATATTCGAGCGAAGGTGGGCATGACCTCCATGAAGGACAAAATGCGAGAAGCGAAGCTTAGATGGTTCAGGCATGTGAAAAGGAGAAGCCTAAATGCCCCAACTAGGAGGTGTGAACGATTGACTTTGGCGGATTCGAGAAGAGGTAGAGGGCGACCTAAGAAGTATTAGAGAGAGGTGATCAGGCAGGACATGGCGTTATTTCAGCTCACTAAGGATATGGCCCTTGATAGGAGGGTGTGGAGGTCGGAATTAGGGTAGAAGGATGCCAGATAGTCGGGCTTTTTTCTGATCCTAACTGGGCTGTTTAGGGCTAGTCTGGTAGTATCTTGTTGTTGTTCCTAGATTGCTAGTATTACGGCTACTTCTTACTATCTTCCACTTCAGTTTTCTAGTATCCTATTGTGGTTACTGCTTGTTGCTATTGCTAGTGAATTCCTTCTCCTTGCACACTACATCCGCCATAAATAATAAACCCGAATCATTCCACGATTTTCATATACCCATAAAGTATAATATATCATGCATCTCTCCCAGTACTAACCTCGAAGCCAGCCCTCTTCAAGTCATATCTGATCCACAAAAATGCCTTAGACAAAACTAACATAACACATGACCATTCAACCTGATCATCGATAGCAGACTCCCTCACTTGGTTCGAAGCCATAGAACATAACATCTGATAACCCATGATATTCTTAGTCCATAACTGCCATAATTTCGCATTATAATTCAACTACATCCTTCATACGCTCATGTAGCTCAAATCATAAAATATCTCAAATCATCTGCTGACCGCATATCCATCCTCGCGACAATCATTCAAACTTTCTCAAGCGATCCGAACTCAAATTGCAGCACATAAACATTTTGTTGGTTGAAAGGAAACACTTCACAGAAACATCATAGGGATCATTTAAGCTCAAAAATATTCCGTAGGAGATAATCCACCTGCTTAGCCTCAAACTGGTATTTCTCTATGCCCTAACATGCTCACAACCACTATGTAATCGCTAAATCCTCCGTGCCAGAACTCGTCAACAAGACATAAGAATCTACTTTATTACACAAATTAACAACATAAAAGATCCCTCAACACACCTATAACTCAAGACTGTACAATACATTAAGACAGAAATCAAGGATCCATAGTCCTTTTGCACCCCAAGCAAAATTCTTCTCGTCACATCCAAACCATCTAAGCATATTTCACAGTCACATAATACTAATCATATAGCTATCTAACCACTCACTGGGCCATCAATCCCACTCATAGGGACACTACCGGACATATAAGTCCAAATGTACATATCCACGCAACTGAAACTACCGAGCCCAAGCTACAATATGAACTCGGCCTCAAGTCCTTCAGACTGCCTACCTCCACAATCACAAAGAGCACATCTCGCACCACATCCATGACATCACAAGTCGTGGATGCACAGTTGATACCGAGTGACCAACATAACATATGGGTGGATGGAAGGAATTCAAAGGGATACGCTTCAAGCTGAATCAAAACCACACGATAAGGAAAGAAAGATGAAAAATGTTCCTATATGCCCCGTAGCATCTCGAAGATAAGTATGGATGTCATCATACCGATCTGCTAGACACTTGCTCATGACTCGTAGAACCTATGAACCTAGAGCTCGGATAACAACTTATCACGACCTAAAATTCACCTGGTCATGATGACACCTAACTTAACCCGCTAGGTAAGCCAAACAAGAGCCAACACAACTCAAATAAGAATAATAAGAAATCAATAGGTGAAATAACTGAATTTTGTATATAATGACCCAAGGATTTAGTAGTACAAGTCACGAGCCACTAAGACTTAGAGTTACAAAAATGGTATGAAAATAAATATGACATCTATTTGGAATATAAATAAACAAAATACAAATCCAAAATTACCAAGGATAAGTGGTAGCTATATCTGGAAAGCAGGTACATCTTCAATGCCAGCTCCCGCTATACTCAGCAACATTAGCTCCAAGATCTGCACGCAAGGTGCAGAAGTGTAGTATGAGTACAACTGATCTCATATACTCAACAAACAATAAACCTAACCTCAAGTTGAAAGCAGTGACGAGCTCGGAAAAGGATCAGTGTCCAACACCAATAATCAATAATAACACATGATATGATAATGCAGTAACAGTAAATAATTCAAAAGGTATCATATTGAACTCGTTCACAAGTACGGAAAACTAGGCATACTTTACAAGTATAAGAGTTAAAGACTAAATCTTCCATGGAAGCACTATGATACGAGTTTATCAAAGATCATTGATTTTTTTCCAAACTTTCAACAACAAATAAGGCATTTCATTTACTAGCTAGCCTGAGGAAAATACATCTCTATGCCTACATATCATGTATACATGTCAAGTCAATACCATATGTTTACCATTTAACATGAGAAAAACACATCTCTATGCCTACATGTCAAATATAAATGTCAAGTCAATAACACCACAGTAAAATCATCAAGTACACTCACTCTCAGCACACTCAAGATGCCTGGCATACATGCCCCTCACTATCACGCACACAATCACTCAGCACTTTACTGGTACCTGGCAAAAATGCCCCTCACCGAAGCACATATATCTCTGTGCCTACGCTCAGTGTAATATCAGACTCCAGAGGGGCAGATCCTGACCCAACTGCTAATCAATAGTCAATATGACCTGTTGCGTTATGTAACCTTATCCAAATAGCAATCTGTTGCGGAGTGTCACCTGATCCAAATAATAATCTATTGCGGCGTGCAACCCGATCCAAATAACACTCAAAATATGGCTCTATGACCCACATCAGTCATCAATCCGCTCAAGTCTTAATGGCTCACATCTCACATAATCCAATTATACAATATGGAGTATCACAATTTGCCACAAATTCAGCTCAAACTCATGCCACGTAGAAGGACACCGATAACAAGTGAGGCAGCATATCAAAAGTACATAGATATAGAGATATACCATGCGGATATAACGATCATGGCTGAACAGTATGACTACGGCTAAGGCAAATAGCTCAACATGGTAAAATAGCCCTATCATGTATCAAATAATCAAGCAGATAGCCTAAATATAATTTTTAGCTTGAATAATAACTCACGTAGTCATACAAATAGAGAAAAAATGTTATCAAAGTAGCATGATGGCAAAACAAGTCATATAATAGCCTAAAAACTACCCGGATTATGAATACTCCGGTGCACACACAAACGTCCATCACCTAGCACGTGTGTCACCCCCAACATATCTCAATATCACAGTTATCAGGGTTAATTACCCTCAGATCCAAGTCTAGATATGTTATTTACTTCGAACAAGTCAAAACAATACCGAGCAAGACAAAACAATACTCTAGAAATGCAATCTCGCACGAATCGACCTCCAAACGGCTCCAAACTAGCCAAAAGCAACTCAAATCATCAAATAATGCCATAGGAAACAAACGCAAACGATAAAGGTCGAATCTTTAATCAAATACTCAAAGTCAATAAAAAGTTCAACTCGGGCCCGCATCTCAAAACCTGACAAAACTCACAAATTCCGACAACCCATTCGAATACTAGTCAACCATACTAATTTCATCCAATTCCGACTCAGAATCATTGTTCAAAACTCAATTATTCACTTTAGGAATGTTTAGACAAAAACTCCCAATTTCTCTTTTGGATTCATCAATTAAATACCAAAATCGAAGATGGAATTATGTAATATAATCAAATCCGAGTAAAAAAATACTTATCCCAATCCTAATCGTGAAAATCCCCTCCAGGATCGCCAAAATCCGAGCTCTATAACTCAAAATGGGATATAATAACTCAAAATCTAAAATAGAGTACTTATATGCACTGCCCAGGTAAACCTTTCGCGATCGCGGGACCCACTTTGTGATCGTGAAGAACAAAGATGAACGCTGCTGGAATGAACTTTGAGTTTGCGTCAATTACATCGCAAACGCGATGACCACAAGCACTAGAACCCCGCGAATGCGCCAGCTCCCACGCGAACCCGATGGCAAACCCAGCTCCCACACTGAAAAACAATCACGAACCTACTACCGTGAACACGATGGTCAAATATCTCAAACCTCCGCGAATGCATTGAATAAAACACTAGCAGCTCACAGAACACTCCGAAATGGTCCAAAATCAAATCTGAACCCCCTCGAGCCCCTCGGGACCCTGTCCGAACATGCCAACAAGTCCCAAAATATAAAGTGGACCTGCTCGAGGCCTCAAATCACACATATCATCTTCAAAATCACGAATCGCACGTCAAATCAAGCTTAATGAACTATTTCAAATTCCAAAATTCAAAGCTTGCGCCAAACACGTCTAAACAACTCGGAATCAACTCAAATTTTGCACACAAGAACCTATGAATTTTTCAAACCTTCAAATTGCCAACTCTCGCCAATTAGTGCCAAAACCTTTTAGAAACATCCATATGCAAATACGAGTATACGCCCAAGTCCAAAATCACCATCCGAACCTAATAGAACCATAAAAACTCCAATCCGAGGTCAAATACAGAAAAGTTAAACTTGGTCAACTCTTCTAACTTAAAGCTTCCTAGTTGAGAATCATTCTTCCAAATCAATCCCGAACCACTCGAAAATCAAAACCGACGATACACGCATGTCATAATACACTATATGAAAGTACTCATGACCTTAAATCACCGAACGGAATGCAAATGCTCAAAACGACGGTCGGGTTGTTACAATTTGCCAGTCCACAAACTAGCTAAAAGCCAAAATATTGCAGGCAAATTCCGTGTTACTAATAGTTCCAAAAGTTTATAACAACTTCACAAGATTAGAAAAAAAAAACTTTAAGGCCCGTATTCCTCCTATATAAACTCATATATATGGCAGAGAAACTTCAAGTTGTAGGATCTTTATTCATAGGATATCATTTAATTGATTTGTTTTTGTCAACCACAAGCTTAACATGCATTTAGAGAAACTTCAAAGTCACAAAATAAAGCTTCAAGTTCTAGCTCTTGCAATCTTCTTCTTGTGGAAAAAGCTTTTGACGAGGGCATGCACCGCAACCAATCAAGTGGTTAATGGTCGATGTACTACTTATTCTGCCTCGATCTAGACGTACAGAACAAATTTTATATGTCATAACAAATGCAATCATCACAACTACATGGACGCAAACCCTAAACTCCTAAAGAGAGCGAGATATTCGTGTTTTAACCCGAAGAATTTCTTGTTATTATTTTTTTTTTTCAAGTGTACTCGTATTTTCATCAACAATTAGTTTAGCCAGAAAGATGGAGGATGTTTTTGTTGGATACATAATTTATGCTGAAAAAAAGAAGAGATCGAATACCTCCAATGGCAGAGAAGCCACAAAAATTGTGCAGCATCGATGAATCTGAACTATAATACAGTCTCCATGTTATCGATGCTAGTAAACTGTTTCTTTTTGTCTAATTCGCTGCTTTCAGGTTTCTTTTGCATGAACCTTATCTCTAACATTGCCAACGGCTTACATGCAAAAGAACATAGTATGTAAATTAACATATCTTTGTCTCTAAAAGATCAAACTCCTCCTCCATTATAATCTTGTTGTACATACAACTCTTTTTTTTGAAGTGAAAATTATAACGACTCGGTCGATCGCTTTGTGTATTCGAGTATTGTTCCCCTATTTGATACTTCTCGTATGAGTATCTGTTATTTTGTGACTTGCGGGGATGGTTGATTTCGTTTCGGGAAGGTTCGGAAGTGATTTGGAACACTTGGTATCCTTTTTGGAAGCTTAAGTTGTAAGAATTGACCGATGTTTGACTTTTGTGGAAACTACCTCAGATTGATGATTTGATGGTTCTAATATTTTTATATGGTGATTTTGGACTTAGGCGTATGTTCGGAATTTGATTTGAAGGTTCATAGAATGTTTTGGTACTATTTGCCAAAAGTTGACAATTTGTAGGATTGGAGAGTTCATAGGTTTGACCGAGGGTTGACTTTGAGGTTATCGAATTCGTATTGTTATTCCGGAAGTTGGAATGAGTTTGTTTTGTCATTTGAGACTTGTGTGCAAAGTTTTTTAAGATTGGTTAGGCTTGAATCAGATGCTTAGTATGAAGTTTAAAAGTTAATGAATTGGATAGGTTTGGGGAAGGTATTAGGACTTGTCAGTGTGATTGGACGGGGTCTCGAGGGGCTCGAATGTGTTTCGGATGAGTTTTAGAACATGTTGAAGTTTGAGGGCTGTTCTGGTCTTGTGTTTTCGCACATGCGAGGTTTGGAGTGTATGTGCAAGTCCGCAGATGCAGACAGGTGAGTGCAGAAGCGGAATTTGGGCATGGGACAGGGATTTTACAGGTGCGAAGTTTTGGTGCAAAAGTGGTCGTATACCGGCGAGGTTGTTCTGTAGGTGCGGCCTCAAAGAAGTGAGGACTTGCTTTGTAGAAGCGAAGAGGTGGTGATGTTATTGAGCTCGCAGATGCGAACATATTTCCGCAGAAGCGGAGTCGCAAAAGTGACTTTCGTGTCCGCAAAAGCGAATTGCTTGGTAGTGTTATTTTAATCGAGGGTTTGGCCTATTTTATCATATTTTTATATTGGGAGCTCGGATTCAGGCACTTTTTGAGGCGATTTTTACCCACTTAGATTGGTTAAGTATTTTTAACCCGGATTTATTTATTATTCATAATTTTATCCTTGATTTTGGTTTTTGGTTGATAAAAATCTAAAGGAGAAAATTGGGATTTCTGTGATAAGTTTTGAAAAAAAAATAATGGAGATTTGAACCCTGATTTGGAGTCAGTTTTGAATGAAATTTGTATGCTTGAACTTGTATCGGAATGGTATTCGAGATTTGTGAGTTTTATCGAGTTCCTAGAGGCGGGACCGGGTTGGTTTTTTGTGTTGACTTTGTGTATTTGATTAAGGACTCCACTTTTATAATTTAGATTTAATTTCTTTGCCTTTGTTTGACGTTATTGGGTTGTATTTGACTAGATTTGAGCCGTTTTGTGTTGGATTTTGAGGATTTGGGCATTTTTTATGAGTCTTACGCTACCGGGTGGAGGAAAAATCTCTTGGCTAACCTTGTTAAGAGGAAAACCCCTAGTTTGCTATGTGTTTAAGGTATTGGGGGTAGTGTATATACGTGATGGAGAGCGTAAATGCATTTATCGAATTTATATCATGACCAGGGTAGAACTAGAATATGTGCTCATTTGATTCATGAATTATTTGTCTTATGTGACTACGTTTGGTCTCTTACTCATGTTAGAAATCATGCCTAGGCTTATGATTAATTGTGAAGGTATGAGAACTTATCATTAATATGTTAAATTTCATGATTATCCATAGTCACATAGAGATTTCTTGAGCACATATCCGTATGATATTTATTAAGTCTGTGTGCACCTCTTATCGATAATTCTTGAGCCTATACATATATTTTGAATAATACATATGTGGTTTGGACTGAGGATTTTGGCACGAAGAGTAAGCGTGCGGATGAGATACAATCACCGCACGTTGGATATGATGATCGGAAATTGATTTATGAGGGATACTATTATGCCCCTCTTTGCTCTTGGATTGGATCCATCCCTCCGGAGTCAGGTGATAACCCATGTTACTTTGGGGCATGTGAACATAGTAGGTATATGGATTTTGTACTTGATCGATACATGAATTTTGTATCGGGTTATGTTGATACATGAATTGTGTATCGGGTACATGGATCTTGTATCGGTTGAGCATGCATTCTTATTGTTGACTCGTTTTGAAGTATTTATTCAACTATTAATTGTTACTCGACATCCTTATATGCTAATTGGGAGTCTCGACTCCGTTATTTGAGCATGTTATCTTGCAATTCTGTATCTAAGTAGCGTTATGGTTATTTCTGTGCTAGGAAAGCATGCTTAATACTATTCAACTGTTGATATCATTGACTCTTGTTATTCATGATATTACATATTGTTTCTATTCATAATTTTGTTATTATACTTGTGGTAAGTTTCCGGAAGCATACTAGCCTCGCCATTACTTTTTCGAGGTTAGGCTTGATACTTACTAGGTACCGATTGCGGTATACTCATTCTACACTTCTGCACATCTTATTATGCAGATCCTCAGGTGGGTCTTAGTAGAGCTTCCTGATTTGGCTAGGAGGCTATATGGAGACTTAGGGTGAGCTGCACTCCATGGTTTCGTTTTGCAGTTCCTGAATCCCTGCTCATTTACTATTTCTATCTATTTTGTATTTTTGAAAACTTGACATGTATACAGATTTGATCTCATTTCTGTAGTTGCTCGTGTACTTGTGCCATCTAGTTTTGGGGGCGTACTGTATTAGATGTGTTTAGGCTGTGTTTGGGTTTTTATTAGATATTATTACTAATTTGGATCATTATTGTATTAACTTATGATATAGCACTATAAATTACAGAAAATAGACTTAAATTATTGAACGTGAGTTGGCTTGCTTAGCAAGTTTGGCTAGGCGCCATAACGACCTTGAGGTGGTCTTTTGGGTCGTGACAACAACCTAATAAGACTCAACTAAAATCCAGAAGTTAAGTAATAAAAAATTGACTTGTCAATAAATGATATCCGTATTAAAATAAATAAATAACTAAAACTTCTTACTATATTATTAATGATACTTGTATTAGGTTCCTTTTTGGATTGCTAGGTTCTTGAAGATTTACCTACTATTACTAACATAATCTTTTTTTATCCCTAACAACTAAATTATTTGTGTTGGCGGGGGAGGGTGTTGGACACTATATCACTACACCTTACTGCTCCTACTATTGTCGTGTGTTTATACATGTTGCTAGGACTCCTAACCGTATTATATTTACTTTTGATACGGATAAAAAGGTACTCATCGCATGCAACCAATGTTAATCGAATTAATAGAAAACATTAGAGAAGATGTGAATTGAAGGTTGCCCCTTTTCAAAATAATTCTCTTTCCGTATCAAAGCTTAGGCAGAATATAGATTGGGACCTCCCCCGAACTGGTCTAATTACCCCTCTTAACTTGACGGTTCGATATCGTTGACTTCTTAAATGTTAACGTGGCAAAGAGTATGAATACACTATCTTTTAGGTGCATGTGATGAAAGTAAAATTAAAAAAAAAACATCTTTCAAGTGGAGTTTTTCCAAATATTAATTACAAAATAATCAAATACAATAATTAATTTGTTTTAACTTATTTCTACTTGTTTCATCTTAATATTCATTGCATATTTTATCCTAATTGTATTTTTTCCTCTTAGATGCAATGGCTATTTGTTTTAACTGTGTATTTCTTCTTCTTTTTTTCGGGATAAATATTTGAAACTCCATTAGTTTAGCTAAATAAAAAGAAGTTTTAGCCAATGTATTGGAGTTCAAATGGTGTATTTTGTAGAGTGAACAAATTGTGAATTTCTTCTTTTTATGAGATGATATTTTTTTAACTGTGTGTTAATTATTTTTCAGCTCAAATTCATAATATATTGTTGAAGTTCTATTATTTTTAGCAAAAAAACTTTTAGCCAAAATAATAGAGTTTCGACTGCGTATTTCATTTTTATTTCTTCTTTAGATGCAATAATTATTTGTTATAACTGTGTACTTCTTCTTTTTATGATGAAATATGTCAAAACATCTTGATTAAGATATCATTAATTTTAGCCAAAATAATAAAGTTGTGGCCAAAACAATATTGTTATAATTTTTGTTTATAGATTTGGCTCGAAGAAGATGACGAGCTCGAAACACACACTTAAATTATGCCCGCTAATCAAATATAGTATAATATAATATCGTATACACCGAAATTGGATTTAAACAGTATTCTCGTAGTTTCTAGCTTCGTTGCTATCCAAGATGATCAATAATTGAGATTTATAAGATATCTAACTAAAATTAACTAGGAATCTAAAGCAATTGACTAATGACAATTGCACCAAGGATCAAGTAAAGAAGGTTATCAATGGGAGAATATAGGGTTTTGATGGGATAGGTGCAAGATAATTGTTTGGGATCTAACTCTAGATAATTCACTTATAATGTTCAAGTGAGTCTCTCGAATTCACTCAATTATTAGTTCAAACATTAGGCAAAACTCCTCTCTCGATTAAGTCTTAACCTCTCAAGATGAACCAATTTAAGCACGTGAAGATATGCAAGAATGCGTAGTGGATTGGTCTTTAGGAGCACCTCTCTCGATTATCCTCCTAACTAGGTTTAATCAATGATTCAACTAGCCTCTTTCGATTACTAAGAAGAATTAATGAACTAAACCAACAATATAATGCAAAGATATCACAAGTTATGCCTCTCTCGATTGCATGAACAAGTGAATATAGATGCAACGATTAAATCATCCAAAAACGCTTCAATACATAAAAACTAGAGTTATAATTCACAAACAATCATCAATACACCAAATCCATCAAACCCTAAAGATAACTACTCCATAGACATGGAGCAATTCATCACAAATAAAGTTAAAGTATACGAAAATATAAATTCAATCCAAACTCGGGTCTTGAGTGAGAAAGGAGTGATGAAATCCTTGTACTCATGTTCTTCCAACTCCTCCTTATCCTCCTTAGGTCGAATATGCGTCAAAAGTCTAGAAAATAATATTTTTTTCATCTATTTATACCAAGTAGGGTCGGGCCTAGACGAAACCACCTTCTCCTAGCCGAAATAGGACATTTACTCTGTAAAAATTGCACAAGCGCCGCATGGGGCGACGCGCCATGTGGGGCATTAGTGGGGAAATCCAAAGAGCCAAGTTCTAACATACACTAGGAATTTGTACAAGCGTGGCACCCCACGCGGCGCCTCACGCATTGTGGCATTGGGAAATTCTCAAAGTGTGGTTCAAACTTCGATTTTTAATGTCCAGACTTGGTCCTCGACCCTCGAACATGATCCCGGTTTAATCCCTTGGGCTTTTACTCAGACTTCAAAGCTTCAAATAGCTCAAATTAGCTCCATAATATCTACATAGCTCGGAATCACTCCTACAAGGCATAAAACACACAATAAATGCAAAACACTATCAATTAACGCTCAAACATGAATAAAGTGCAGTAAATTAGAGTGCAATAAGTGACTAAAATACGAGATTATAGCCTACCATCAACACCCCACACTTAAACCATTGCTCGTCCTCGAGCAATCAAACTAGACTTTCATATAGATACGACCTTTATCAACCACTCTCATAACTCGTCACACCAATAATATTTAAAACAGCATAAGCACAATACCGTAACATCCTAGACTCAAAATGTGACTCAAAAGCACCACACATTATTTATAACCCGCTCACTTACTCTAGCACAGAGGTCAACGACATTACCTTTCCTTCATGAATCAAGTGCCCTCTCACAACAATAGAGAGTAGTTCCACACACAATGAAATTTAAGAACAATTAGGAACTCAAGATAGAAAGAATTCACTCACTCTCAGA
Source organism: Nicotiana tomentosiformis (assembly GCF_000390325.3). Lineage (NCBI taxonomy): Eukaryota > Viridiplantae > Streptophyta > Magnoliopsida > Solanales > Solanaceae > Nicotiana > Nicotiana tomentosiformis. The sequence goes on from NC_090815.1 coordinate 81,458,470, forward strand.
AGTAACATTCATATGCCACAAAAGACGTACCATAGGCTTGCCCGTAGTGTACTACTCTGCTAATTAAGCTCATTCAGTCAAGGATCAAATAGGACTTTAATTGGTTGTAATGTAGGCTGCGGCATGGGTATGATATATTTGGATATAAGAGTGACTACACCTCCCTAAGCACTTTAATACATGTAATTAGCCATTAAAACTCCACACTTATGTCAAACCAAAACTCCACCTTCACATCAATATACATTAACTCCCTACTTGTTTAAGCACAATTACATCAAGTTACCACTATCAAGGAACATTTTTCACAATCATACACTTAGTTTTTTTCTTTTTCAATTCAAGTAGCTCTTACTTTTTCAAAACAGTGCACCTTCTTCCTTATTTCAATAATTCCACTCTAAAGCCAAACCAACCAACCTACACTTTACCTTTTACAAAGTTCATAACAAATTCAAGTACCCACGAGAGGTAAAAGTTCAAATAGATGGTCAATTCAATCAAATGGGTAAGGCTTGTACTGTGGTTGCCAAAGAAATAGGATTACATGCCCAAAGGGGTTAACTACAATACATAACAATTAGGTGGGTAAAAGCTTATAACTCGCTCAACAAAGAAATACCTAAATCACTTCCAAGACTGAATAAAACTACTATTTCACTTTGCAAACAGACAAGGCAAGTTCTAGACATCAAATATAATGCACAGAATACACAAGATCTCACACACACCTGGCACATAACTCACTCAGTATTGGACTATCAAAACACTCTAGTCAAAGCAGTTAAGCAAAGTTAAGATCATACAATTTAAGGTACTTATACAAGAGTCTAAAACTGAGCCTAAGCGTCACAACTAAAGCACTTACTATTCTCAAGGCATAATAAGATCAAGAGATATTGCTTTCAATTCAAATCATAGCACAAGGTTTCATACTACTCTACAAAACAAAAACTAACTATACCCGATTCAAACAAAACCCTTGAAAAAGAACCGCGACACAAAGAAAAACCAAGAGGGAATTATTACACTACCTACAAAAATTAAAATCTTTTTATCTTTTTTTTCCGACTTTAATCCCTCAAGAAACCTGTCGATATATCCATCGTCGGGAAAAATAAAAAATTTTAAATTTTTTATGTTTTATGATGCTTCTTTTTTCTATCTCTCACTACTACAACTAACAATAAGAAAACTAATATACATACATACATACAACATATCCCCCACCCTATACTTTAAGTTGTGGCATGTCCCCATGACACACAACTAAAAAACATAAGGCAAAAGAAACTTCCCTGAACATCTAGTCGGGGTCTGAGTCGAAGTCGGGGTCTATTCCTCACCTTCGAATTAATGCACACATCCATGCAGACATCTTCTTCTCAGCCTTTTTAGGGGTATACCCCATATTTATCTTTCTCGCTCACCGCGCCCTTCTCATTCGAACCCTTCACTTTCTGCTCAACAATTGCAGTTGGTTTTTCCTTTTGTGCCCCCTTTTCTACATTCATCTCAAAAGTCACAGTCTCCTTACCCACTCTAAGCATGAGTTTTCTCTCGTGTATATCTAATATAGCTCTAGCCGTCGCTAAGAATGGTCTTCCTAGGATGAGGGGGACCTCCTTAGTTTCCTCCATATTCATCACTATAAAATCCACAGAAAATACGAACTTATCTACCCGAACTAACACATCTTTCACTATTTCCTCGGGTATTATAGTCGTCTGGTTTGCCAGCTGCAAAGATATGGGTGCAGACCTCATCTCTCCAATCTCCTTCTGCACTTTCCTGTAAATAGATAGAGGCATTAAATTAATTGAGGCACCATAATCACATAAAGACTTATCAAAATTAATAGCTCCTAAAGAGCAAGGTATAGTAAAACTCCCTGGATCTCCACACTTTTGTGGGAGTTTATTTTGCAATATCGCACTACAATGCTTTGTGAGCTTGACCACTGAAGTCTCTTCTATCTTTCTCTTCTTTGTCAGGATTTTATTCAAGAATTTGGCATAAGCAGGTATTTTTTAGAGCACTTCTATGAATGGTAAGTTTATATAAACCTGTTTCAGCACATCCAGAAATCTCCCAAACTACTTGTCCAGCTTTTCTATATATAGCTTTTGGGGGAAAGGTAAAGCAAGCATATGCTCGCTCTCATCATGTTCCTCCCTTCTCGAAGTTTCCTCCTTCTTAGTTTTCTCAGCTTTTATCTGGCCCTTCTTCTTTTTATCAACATAATTATTCAGGTGCTCCCCACTTTCTTTTTCAAGTATCACATCTTTTTGGATCGGGGTAGGATCTTTCATCACTTGCCCACTTCTCAAGGTTACATCATTCACTATTTTTTTAGGATTTCTCTTAGTATCAGCATGGAGAGTCCCTGGAGCCCTCTCAGATAATACTGTTGCAATCTGTCTCACTTGTCTCTCCAAGTTTCGAAAATATGTTCCCAATTCTTTGATAGCTTCTCCATGGGTGTCCAGCCTCTCATCTGTCTTGATAATGAAAGCTTTCATCAGATCCTCTAGACCAGGATGAATGTGCTGTTGAGGCTAAAATTACTGCCTCTACTGATTTTGGTATGCTGGAGCTCCATGTCCCTGGGGTCTAGATGTATTTTGTTGCCAAGCATTCACATTACCCCCAGGAGAACTCCATGATAAACAAGGGTGCCTCTGACCCATTCCATTAAAATTGTAGTTTCCCACAAATTCACTTCCTCAGTTGAGGCTTGACACTCATGAGTAGGGTGTCCTTTTCCACATATAACACAAACTGGGTGAGGCTCATTTTGTATCAAGGCTAAGGTCAGCTTTCTTATTTCTTTGGTCATAACATCAAGTTGTACCTGCACAGATGTGTTAGGATCGCCTTGGTGAACACCGGTTGATCTTCTTCTTTCAGCACTCTCAGGGGGCCATTGATTTGCATCTTCAGACTACTCATCAAGAATTATGACTATCTCTTCTGGAGTCTTCTTCATCAACGGGCCTCCAGCTGCATTGCTCAATGTTCTACGTGAGGCCGTTGTCAATCCATCCCAAAAGTCCTGGAGTTGCATCCAGAGTTTAATTCCGCTATGTTGACACTTCCGAATAATCTCTTTAAACCTCTCCCATTCTTCAAAAACAGTTTCAGTCTCTTTCTGGCAAAAGTTATGGATTTCTCTTCTAAACTTGCCCGTCTTATCTGATGAGAAATATTTATCAAGAAATTTTCTGGTCATATCCTCCGATGTTCTAATCGATCCCGTGGGTAAACTTCGAAGCCACTATTTTACATCATCTTTGAGTGTGAAGGGGAGTGCCCTTGAGTACACTGCATCTCGTGATATAACATTGTATTGAAAAATGTTTATAATCTCCTCGAAGTCCATTAGATGTGTATTTGGATCTTCGTTTGGCTTCCCTATGAAGACACAACAATTCTGAATGGTTTGAAGCAACCCATGCTTCAACTCGAAATTGTTAGCTGCAATTAGAGGTGGTCTAACACTTGATAAGCCTTGATTGTAGACCGGTCTAGCATAATCACCTAGTGGTCTCCCAGACATAGGAGCTATATTTCATAACTGGTCTGCAGCCAAGGGTTGATTCTGAGCAATTCTCCGACCCCTTTCTTCTTCATAGATGATCTGTGCATCTCTAATAGCTGCTTCCTCAGCATCCCGTGCAACTTTTTCTCATTGTTGTGCTGCCTCCCTCGCATCCAAATCTACATTATCATCACCGTTTCCAGCCATAGTTTCTTTGGTTGAGGATTGACCAACCTTTTCTGATGTTTTGGTGAGATCTCTTTCCTTCCTCAGCTGTCGCAATTGTTTTTCTGTCTCGGGCTCGTATGGTAGCACTTCCTTCGCAGAAGTTTTAGTCATGCACCAATCTTAACCTGTAACCTGCGCACAATCAAAGAACACCAACCGTAAAAGGGAAAAAAATTAAATAAAAAGATAAAAATATTCCTGAATTAGCACTACAAACTACTTCAAACACTATTGATTGCCAATCCATGGCATCGGCTCGAAGAAGATGATGAGCTCGAAACACACACTTAAATTATGCTCACTAATCAAATATAGTATAGCATAATATCGTATCCACATGGATTGGATTTAATCAGTATTCTCGTAGTTTCTAGCTTGGTTGCTATCCAAGATGATCAACAATTGAGATTTATATGATTTCTAACTATAATTAACTAGGAATATAAAGCTATTGACTAATGACAATCGCACCAAAGATCAAGAAAAGAAGGTTATCAATGGGAGAAGATAGGGTTTTGATGGGATAGGTGCAAGATAATTGTTTGGGATCTAACTCTAGATAATTCACTTCTAATGTTCAAGTGAGTCTCTCGAATTCACTCAATTATTTGTTCAAACATTAGGCAAAACTCCTATCTCGATTAAGTCTTAACCTCTCAAGATGAACCAATTTAAGCGCGTGAAGATATGTAGGAATGCGTAGTGGATTGGTCTTTAGGAGCACCTCTCTCAATTATTCTCCTAATTAGGTTTAATCAATGATTCAACTAGCGTCTTTTGATTATTAAGAAGAATTAATGAACTCAACCAACAATATAATGCAAAGATATCACAAGTTATGCCTCTCTCGATTGCATGAACAAGTGAATATATATGCAATGATTAAATCATCCAAAAATGCTTCAATGCATAAAACTAGAGTTATAATCCACAAACAATCATCAGTACACCAAATCCATCAAACCCTAAAGAGAACTACTCCATAGACATGGAGCAATTCATCACAAATAAAGTTAAAGTATAGGAAAACATAAATTCAATCCAAACTCGGGTCTTGAGTGGGGAAAGAATGATAAAATCCTTGTGCTCGTATTCTTCCAACTCCTCCTTAGCCTCCTTAGGTCGAAGATGTGTCAAAAGTCTAGAAAATAATATTTTTTCATGTATTTATACCAAGTAGGGTCGGGCCAAGACGAAACTACCTTCTCCTAGCTGAAGTAGGACATTTACTCTGTAAACATTGCACAGGCGCGCCACATAGGGCAACGCGCCATGCGGGGCATTAGGGGAAAAATCCAGAGAACTAAGTTCTGACAGACAATAGGAATTTGTACAAGCACGGCACCCCACGCGCCGCGACAGTGGGAAATTCTCAGAGTGCGGTTCAAACTTTGATCTTTGATGTCCAGACTTGGTCCTCGACCCCCGAACACGATCCTGGCTTAATCCCTTGGGTTTTTACTCAGACTTCAAAACTCCAAATAGTTCAAATTAGCTCCACAATCTCTATATAGCTCGGAATCACTCCTATAAGGTATAAAACACACAATAAGTATAAAACACTATCAATTAAAGAACAAACATGAATAAAGATTATCATACTGCCAAGTTCAAAGGGAAATTAGGCCAACACAAAGTTTAGGTATAAACTGAATAAAAGTCATCTATTCTGCCAATTTGGAGTGTAAATGGATAACAACTATAAATGCAGAATAAAACAAATTAATTACCCTTAATGAAATTATTTTCTTAAATTCTTCGATAAAGCTAAATATTGTCCACATTCAAACTCGTTATACACGTGAAATACACTCATTTTATCTAGCTCTAGCCGTTAAGCTGCCATATGTGCTAGGTCAACTGTCCAACACTTGAACGAGTGAAGGTGCCTAGATAAAATGTTGTGGAGTAAAAGGGATGGAATGTCAAAACTAAACAAGTAGAGGTCTAAATAACCTTATTCGGCCTTTGTTTTAAATACCACAAGTTTCAAAGTATTTCTTTTTTAAATAATTTCTCAATTTAAATATTGTCACATAAATTGTTACGAGACAACATTATTTTAAGAGTTTGACGAAATGAAGGAGTTTGATATTTTTAATACGATTAGTGTAATGACCCGACTTGTCATTTTAAGAATTAACATCCCGTTCGGTGACTTGAGATCTCGAGAAGCCGTTGCATTCCCACAATTCAAGCACCGAAAGGTCTACTACTGCACCCCCCCCCTCCAAGACTAGATGACATACCGCAACTATAATCAAGAGTACATAGCCCTTCATAGTCCATCCACATCATCACAAACCGTCGGCGCATAGCTAATATCGAGTGTGCAACATGACATATGAGTGAATAGGAAGAAATATATAGGCGCCAAGCTGAAACAAAGACGCACGATGTGGAAAGAAAGATGGGAAGTTTCCTAGAAGCCCTATAGCCTCTCGAAGATAGGTATAGACATCATCATACCAATCTGCAAGATTCTACTAGACACTTGCTCATGACTCGTAGAACCTACGAACCTAGTGCTCTGATACCAACTTGTCACGACCCAAAATTCAACTAGTCGTGATGGCACCTAACCCAACTCGCTAGGTAAAACCAATAACAGTCAACACAATTCTAATAAAATAAAAGTGAACAACAAATGATATAATCGAATTCTATACAATATCCCAAGGACTGGTAGTACAAGTCATGAGCTACTACGACTGGATTTTTGCAATAACTGATATGAACTAAATACAACTTCTATTTGAAATGTACATAAACAGAATTCAACTCTAAAACAACCCAAGGACAAGTGAAAGCTAAATCCGGAAAGCAGGTACATCTCCAATATCAGCTCCCATAATCCACCGCATCTCCTCCAAGATCTGCACACAAGGTGCAGAAGTGGAGTATGAGTACAACCGACCCCATGTACCCAATAAATATCTTGACTAACCTCGGTGAATTAGTGACGAAGCTTTTAGGTTAAAAAATACTCACTGATATAACTTGTGCAATTGAATTTGCAATAGAAACAATACTAGAACATAACAGAGAAGATTACAAGAACAAATATGTGAAGTGGTACATGATTACAAGAAGAAATTACAGTCAATAATTATCAATACCACAACAAATCTTTTCCTTAAAGCGATGACCATCAAACTACGGCAGTAAACCAGAACTTTCATAGTGTGAGAAATATACTCAAGATATCAAATCAAATGATACCGCAACACCTTTCGTGCGTTTATCTTATCCTCACCAAATATATGAATGTATTTCAAATCAAATGGCACGGAAACACCTCTCGTGCATTTATCTTTTCCTCACCAAGCATATGTATAACAATATTAACTAGGTGAAAGAAATACCGACAACAGTAATGACAAAGTGGGAAGTACATAGGTAGCAATAACGAACAAGGCAGTGCATATGAACAAAGATAATAGACTAGGTGAGAGGCATAGAAGTAATGATAGCAACTAAGATAGGAGAACATAAATTTCACTAGCTAACATGGTATGCTTATACGAAAGTGCAACAAATAAGAAATGGCATAAATGTAGATATAACAAACAAGAAGTAAAGCATGATCTTTATAAGCTAAACAAAATAGAATGCATGGATAATTAGCATTGTAGAAGTCTTATACGAAAGGGTAACAAGTAAGAAATGGCATAGATGTAGATATAACAAACAAGAAGAAAAGCATGATCTTTATAAGCTAAACATATAGAAGGCATGGATAATATAACAACAATTTAGGTAGAGAACAAAGACAGAACAACAATGACAAATCACATAGAAAACATAGGTGCAACAGTAACAACTCAAGATAAAGGCATAAATGTATACACAAGGAAAATATATCATAATATAATACATGTCTCCCGTCCTCGCCTGCACGGAAACATCCTTCGTGCCATGAACACATGCTAATATAAAAATAATAGCACGACACCACCCTTCGTACTTTTACTCTCGTCCTCACATGATAATGTAAATACAATGGCACGGCATCACCCTTCGTGCTTGACTCTCTTCCTTATACTCTTGCTCATATGACAATGTATATGGAAGGGCACGGCATCACCCTCTGTGCTTTACACTCTTCCTCACCAAGCATATATATATCAATAACAAGCAAGGTAGGAAGCATGAATAACATCAAGAAGATGATTAAGCAAATACTCCAAATGAACATCAATCACAACTTTCAAGCCAATAACAACTCAATAAACCTCAAGAATCTTATTGTTCAAGTATCTCAACAAATCTCAAAAGATATTTTCAAATAAAGTATGGAATCCAAATATATCAAGAATAACGTTCGTAGTGATATATTTGTGATTAGTTATAGTGATGACCGAATTGAGCACATCAATAGTTTCACAAAAAGTCCATCAAATTTTAATCAAGTTATAATAAGCTAAATCATGATTTCTAGTATTTAACTTCATATTCATATTAATCTAGAAGTCAAGTAAAACATGAAGCAAGAAGGTCGCACATTCCAACAAGGCACAAATAATCATATAATATACCCTCAGGCATGATTAACCCTGGCACATGCATATATGCTCGTTACCTCGTATATGTATCACTCCCGCATGTAGGAAACAATATCAAATAGTAGAAAAAAAATTTCCAACAAAGTTTGACAAGACACTTTCCTCGAACAAGCCAAATCGATACACTAGAAGCATCATCCCGCATAAATCGACCTCTGAACAGCTCGAAACTAGCCAAAAGCAACTCAAAATCATCAAATAATGCGATAGAAAGTAAACCCAAATAATAACGGTCGAATCTTTAATCAAATACTCAAAGTCAACGAAAAGATTAACCCGAGGCCGCATCCCGGAACCTGAAAAACTGACAAATTTTGATAACCCACTCGGATACGAGTTCAACCATACTAATTTCATCCATTTCCGACCTCAAATCGGCCTTCAAATCATCAATTTATATTTTAGAAATGTTTTTACTAAAATTCTCAATTTCTTCAATTTGATTCATCAAACAATCGCAAAATTCAAGGTTAGAATAATGAAATATAAATAAATTCGAGTCAAAAATACTTTACCAATCCAAATTGTGAAAATTTCCTCCAAAATCGCCCAAATCCGAACTCAAAAGTCTTGTGAGAAAAAATGACTAAATTTCGGAACAAGCAAAACAATGCAGCAGTTGTTATAGCTTGAATTACATACTAGATGAACCTAAAACTTATATTTGATAATTCCAACATAATCCTTGCAAGATTACACCCAAGATAGCCTTTTGAATTACCCAATTTGGCCTTACAATGAGAGAGATATGATGTTTTGAAGTTTTAAAGAAATCTGAAAATTTAAGGGACAAAAATGACATTGTCGTAAATATTTTACACCAGAAAAGCAGCAACAAAAGACTCTTCGTTTTAGCACCCAAAATTCATTCGGAACCTCCCGGACACAAACCAAATATGCATTTCAATCAAAAAACACATTACGAACCTTCTAGCGCACTCAAAACACCGAAAAGAGGTCATCTTGACCCGATATTGACCATGGTCAAACTCAAAATTCTTAAATTAACTAATTTCTCAACCAATGATCAAAAACACACTCGAGCCCCTCGAGACCCCATCCAATCATACCAAAAATTACAAATACACTATCCAAACTTATCCTAAGCCTCAAAACACCCACAAGAACATCACAACAAAGAATTGAGGCTCAAACCGAATAGAATTTGTCTTAAGTTGTTAAATCTTCATTCTTTTAAAAGAGTGTCAGAATCACACTTAAACACTTCGAATTACTTCTAAATTTTGTACACAAGTTTAATACAACTATATAGACCTATCCAAAGTCTCGGAACACCAATTGGTGTCCAATAACATCAAAGTCAATATTTGGTCAAACTTTTAAACCCTTAAGTTCTTCAAAATGCCAACTTACGACAAATAGTATGAAAACCTTCTAGGAACCTCCAAAATCGAATCCGAACATACATACAAGTCCAAAATCATCATACGAATCTATCGCAACCATAAAAACTTGATTCCGAGTCCGTTGACCCAAAAGTCAAACCTTGGTCAACTCTTCCAACATAAAGCTTCCAAATCGAGAGTCAATCTTCCAAATCAATTCCGAATCACTCGAAAACTAAAACCGGCTATACACGCAAGTCATAATATATCATATGAAACTACTCAAAGTCTCAAACAACCAAACGAAACACTAAAGCTCAAATGACATCGGGTCGTTGCAAATGAACAATTGAAAAAGAAGAGAAAAGAAATGGAAAAGTTAGGCAAACGTTTGGCAGCAAATCAAATTTCCAGGCAACGCGAGACTCATTCCTCGTGTTAGGCCTCGCGACCGAGATCCAGCGCGGGCTACTTCGCGTGTTTCGCGTGGTGATATGCGGGTCCGGATTTTAAAGCTATTTTGTCTTCTTTTTGGTTTTGGATTTGGTGATCACAACATTTGATGAAGGGAAAGCACAAAGCCGCCGTGGAGGCCTAGTTTAATTTTTTCTTTCACCAAACTTAATAATTTTTATGTTTCTCCGTATGATTTGTTGTTTGGCTACCATGTCTATATAGAGCTAAAATAAACGTTCTAGGATTGTGGTTCTTTCATGACTATTGTTATTCGAATATTGATTTTGATTTTGATTTCTTGATTTATCATATTACTTTATTTATTCAGTCATGCGCTTAATTATTTGATTGCTCGATCACCAATTGAATACTATCTACGAATCTGGAGTTGAACTCGAAAGTGAAAATTCTAGATTACACATAGGATTGAATAGAGCAAGTTCTTAAACCCGGACATCGGGAAATAGATTCACGGTTAGGATAGACATGCTAATCGCCTTACTTGATTATAATACGGGTATTGTCTTGGTCATTTCTTTGACTGATGAAAAGGCAGCAACACTGGTTGCCTCTCCATCTCTTTTGGCAACGAGAGTAAGCATTTTGCGGTGAAGAACAAGCTGAAGAATAAGCTGCTCCTAGTCTCAAAGGAACGCAATAGATAATCTCAAGAAATCTTATCACGCACTCTAAAGAGAGAATTTCTAGAGTTACACAAGAGATGCAATTTTACTACTCCGATTTAAGTTAAAGTTCTCAAATATGATTGTGGAGTATGTCTTAAAGTGGAATTAATGATGTAAACATGGTAACCAAGTAACCCTAAAAGTGGGTCTTGTGAAAGAGATGATGAATAGTACCTAGGGCTAGGGAGTAATTTGGCTTATTGGTTATAAATACCTCGTGTGGGTGATAAAAAGAACTCTATTATGGCGGTAATCAGAATCATGGGAATTGGATTGCCTTGAGCCTATTGCGACCCCTAAATGAGTTATGATGAAATTGTTTTAATACTAATTGACGGAATTCGATATCAATATTATAGATTGATAAAACTTGCGCATGTTGAGTTTGTTGGACTTATTTGGAAGGCAAAGACGAGGTAAGTTAAGATGTACCTTCCCTTAAGAATTATTTGATGAATTTCATGAATTCTAACATTCGCTAAAGTTATTTTAAATGTTGGTTTGGGTTCGTTGGAGCGATCGAAGCTTACCATTCATGCTTTAATATTATGAGACATCTTATGCTATCTTATAGTATCGTATATGCATAAATTGTATTGTTGGTCCTTTATTGACTTTTATTGAATGATATCACTTTTAACCATATTTTTTCTACTTGATCTAAATCAAATAGTTATCGCAAATGTTGAAACTCATTATCTTCTGATTTTACAGCTTATCGAGATGTTTTTTTTTAAAAAAATCGTTTTGTCGAAGTCAAAGAAACTTTAACAAAGTATAGAATTGAGCTATGGACCATGAGAGCCAATTATCGAAAATGTTTATAGGACCTATGGGTTATACAATTTAAAGAAAATATTATTTGGGAGGACCGTAGTTATTATTGCCTATAGACTACACATTTTAGTGTTTAACATATATTGTCCAATGAGACACTTTAATGTGCTAGCACTATCGTCAAAATCCCATAGCAATGGGTGAGACGGCCTCGTGACCGGGCGATGGTTACTATCGTCAAAATCCCATAGCTATGGGTGAGACGGCCTCGTGACCAGGCAATGGTTACTATCGTCAAAATCCCATAGCTATGGGTGAGACGGCCTCGTGACCAGGCGATGGTTACTATCGTCAAAAGCCCATAGCAATGGGAGAGGCGGTCTCGTGACCAGGCGATGGTTACTATCGTCAATATCCTTCGGGTGAGATGCCCAAGTTGACCGGGGGATGGTCAACATACAGATATCGATTATTGTTATAGTTATAACTATTGGAACTCTATTGAGAGATTTACATCCTATTGGAAGATTACAGCATATTAAAAGATTTACATCCTATTGAAAGATTACAACCCGTTGAAAGAATTATAGCCTATTGAATGATCTACAGTCTAGTCAAAGGTTTACAACCTATTGAAAGAGTGACATTTTATTAAATATTTCTTTTCATTATTGATTTTGTGAAATGTCATACTTATTATATTTCATGTATTTTACTTATCCCTAAAGTATCGTTCCAACCTTATCGGAAGGAGTCAATGATACTTACGGGGTACGATTTTTATGAAATTGTGCTCAGCCTCCCATGTGGGGCAACTTATTTGATGTTTCAAATATTGTGACATTAGAGTTGACAGCACATGCTAGGCGTTTTCTCCATTCTCTGCTTTACTTGGTAAGCCCCACTTATTTTGTCAGTGGATCTGTGTCTAGAGATTTTATTATGTTCAGTTATTCTATAGAGGTTCCAGTGACACTGTGGGGAAGTCTAGTCATGTGGATGATATTTATACTTTTTTTAAAACTCCCTTGTTTATTCCGCACCTATGTATCTTGGCCAAAGGCCTACTTAGATTTTCTTTAAAAAGACATTTAATTAAATAATTCAAGGCGGTATTTTAAATGTTTAAATGATCTTCAAATCTTGGAATAATCATGAATGGGTAGATATGTTCAAGTGGTTAGCTCGGTGTAAGTTGAAGGCATTGGGTGCCGACCGGTTGCGCTAGTCTTTTTGGGGCGTGACAGTGTGTTGATAATTTATTCTTTTATTAAAATGACTAAAATATCCTTAAAAACTTTACAAAAGATTATAAATTAAAAATTTTCTTTGTAAAGAAAAAGATGAACAATGAATATGGAATGAAAAGAAAGTTAGAAAATTTATTTTGGAAAAAAATATTTTGTGAATTTTAAAGTATTATTAAGGATAAACTAGTAAAAACCTTGGTCAAACTAAAAGTGCTTATAAGTTAAAAAAATCATAAGTTGAGGGTAACCAACTTATGACTTATGGCTAATTTCACTTTGAATATTTACCAAAAACGTAAATAAGCCAAGTTAAATAAAAGGAATCTATACCCTTTCAAGAATAGTTCCTCCTTATTCTTGGTCAAGGATGCATCGCAATTATGAACCCAGTTATGTACTAAGGAAAAAGAGCCAAGAACTCGCTCGTGCAAACATTTCAATACTTAAAACTGCTATTTTTCCTATAGTCAAATATATAATTTTCTTCTAAGACGTGATGTGCCACCTCTTTAAGATCATAATATTAGCCTTTTCTTCTTTTTTTATTACTTTTTTTTTATCTCATTTGTCACTCTAATTTTGTACTAATCTTAGGAAGAGATAAAATCAGCCTATTTTGAGAAGTATTTTTTTTCAAAAGTATTTTTGGCGAGAAATAATTTGTGTTTGGCTAATCAAATTGAAAAACACTTCAGAGCAGGAATTAGTGTATGCCCAAACTTTTAAAAAGTCCTTGTATATGTATTTTTCTCAAAAGTACTTTTCAAAAAGAGTTAATACCCTAAAACCTCCTTAAATTATCACGTTTTTGTGAGTTCCCTACTTAAACTATTCAGTGTCCTCAAAATTCTCCTGAACTATATTGTCCTGCATATTTAAACTCCCTCGTTACATTCTTAGAATTAATCAGTCATCCGAAAGTGCTACATCCTGAATAAACTACAAAAAAAATAAAACTAGTACAAAACATAAGTTAATATAGTTAGACGCACCTCTAAGAATTTAATATGGAATTTTAATATATAGGACAATATAGTTCAGGGGGTTATTGGGGATACCAGATAGTTTAACAAAGTAACTAACAAAAAAATTATAGTTTAGGGGGTTTTTAAACCGAGTTAAATAGCCATGTGTAGGGGTGTACAAAGCAAACCGATAAACCGCACCAAACCGAGTCAAACCGGAAACAAAACCCGACTAGTGGTTTGGTATGTAAAAAAAAAATCCGACTATAATAGGTTTGGTTTGGCATTAACTAAAATAAGTCAATCCGAGACCAAACCAACCCGATATTTATGTATGTAGTTTTTAAATTTATTTTATACAAAATAAATATTTACTATAATACAATTTATATATATTTCTTTTAATTTATCATTATTTATTATTATTAACATTATATTTGGGCTTACAATTTTAGCTCACTCCATATACGTCTAGCAAGCCAAATAAAGCCCAAAAGGAATAACAAAAGTTAACAAATGTAAAAGAAAAAAGACCACTAAGACTGAGGTCATAACTCATAAGGCATCGACTTTTCCGCCAAAAGCATAATACTTTCCCCCCTAAATCAAAGACCCCTAACTTCTTCCCGCCCATATCAAAAGCCCTAACTTCATCTTTCCCAAATTGAAGATTCCAAATCTGAGGTCGTTGAAGCTTCTTTCTTCAGGTAAAAGTTCTTGAAACTTATTTCATTTATTGCTCATTTTCTCCTCTAAGTTTGTTCTATGTCTAAGTTTTACCCTATATCATAATCTTTTCTTCTAAATATTTTTTAGTATTAATTTTTTGAACTTATTATCTTCAGAACCAATTACACACTCTAGTTTTCACTCATTTTTTAGGGATTTTTGCGACTTTTTTTGGTTCTGGGGATGAAAGAAATTTTTAGAAATATAACATTTTGCTTTGAAAGTGGCTCTCTTTCACTTAGTTGTGCTGTTTTACTTAGTTTTATATCAGAAAGCTCATAAATATTGTTTTGAGATTACAATTTTATTTTCATGTACATGATACCTTTTTTCGGATGGAAACTACAACTTTTGGACCAGATGTGGAGGTGATTGTAAATACCCTCTGACTATGCCAGCAGTAGCTCAACAACAAGGTCAAGACGCTCCTCATCGACGCACTCCTCCTAAAAAGCAAAAACAAACAACTCGTCCAGTACCTTCTAAATCTGGAAATACTGGCAGAGAGACGTCTGAGATTTGGAATCATTTCTTCAAGTTTACTGCTAAAAGGAGGTAAATGTAGGGCTTTGCTTCTGAGAGCAAGAATGGGAGTACTACGTTATGGACATATTTAAATATGACATGTCACAAGTCCCCCTTTAGAATCGTTGATAAGAGGCAATCAACATTAAACCCTATCAAAGAAGAGTGGCTAGAAGGAGGTTCGGGTTCCACTGAGAGGGTGGTGTATAATGTGGAGGATATTAGGAGAGCTATTGCCGAATTTGTAATCATTGATGAGCAACCGTTTAGAGTTGTTAAGGGAGTAGGATTCAAGAAATTAATGGCAAAAGCCTTGCCTAATTTTGAATTACCTTCCCGTGTAACTGTTGCTAGACACTGTTTAAAGATTTATCAAGAAGAAAAAGAAAAACTCAAAAATCTTATCAAAAACCAGCGTGTATGTATTACTAGTGATACATGGACATCACTATAAAATTTAACTTATATGATTGTCACTGCACATTGGATTGATGAACAATGTAATATATAAAAGAAAATTCTAAACTTTTTTCAAACACTGGATCACAAAGGTGAACCTATTGCTAAGGGAATTGAAGAATGCTTATTAGGTTGGTGTATTGAGAACTTGTTTACAGTGACCCTCGATAATGCAATTGCTAATGATGCTGCCATTAAGCATTTGAAGGTGCGCATTGATGATTGGAAAGGGGTAATACTTGAAAATGATTAGTCGACTCTATTCATGATGCACCATCTGTTTGAGAATTGGTATGAGAACTTATTTAATCATTCTTGATACTGATTTTATCTTTGGCATATGGTTCAAATCTAATGCTTTATATCAGAATACTGATTTTATCTTTGGCAGATATAATATATGAAAGTGTATTTTCAAACCAGTATGCTTCGGAAAATCTTTTTGTGAAATTTAAATTTTCTGTAGATGTAGACTTAATATATCTTTTGTTCGTCGAGCAGTTTGATATCACTTTTTCAACTATTCGATGTTCACTGCTCAATCTTGATGCAAAGGATATTAGTGGAGAAGAACTATATATTTTGCATTAGTCCGCTGATATATATAGAGTTACACCTAAAAGGCTAAAACCCCTTCATTCTATCTTCAGTACTAGCTTTCTCCCACCATTTGAATATAAAGGATTATGCATTCATGAATGATCTGCGATATTCCTCTGCTTATTAGTTCATATGATTCTGCTATGGACTTTCGCCTTGATTTTGAGAGGGTATTTTATGCACTATTCCTCTGTATTTATGTATATCTTGTCAATATTCACATATGTTAGTCTTTTATAAAACTTTAATTTATTTGTCAGAAGATTTAAGGGTGAATTTTGGAAATTTGGTGAGATCCATGAAGTTTCAAGAACTAAAGACTAAATTCTTTGGTCTTTTGAGTTGCTGCTATTATGTTATTAAGTTTGAACACCTTTTGGGAAGATCTTAGTGAAGATATCTTGTGTTTAGTTTATTTTGTGATTTGTAACAAGGATATCTATAGCTCAAGGTTAACTGGAGATCATGTTTAGATTGAATTAGCCTAGAATTTTCATATTTAGATTGAGATAGCTATTGTAATAGTATAGATGATCTTGTTATTTCATATGTGGATTCTTATTTTTGTTATATTCTATTGTCTCTGATGTTATTGTAAGATGCTTCACAGCGAACCACAAAAAAATTCGAGAAATTCGAGATTGAAAAACACGACTATTGTTGGTTTGGTTTGGTATATAGATTTAAAAATCCGAGATAATTGGTTTGGTTTGGTAAATGAAAAATTCGAATCAATCAGGACTATGTACACCCCTAGCCAAGTGTAGTGTCACATGACACGTTTTTAGATGATTAGGAGCGTGACTAGACATACCACTAAGAATGCAACGAGGATTTTTTAATATGAAGAGTAATATAGTTCAGAGGATTTTAGGGGCGTCGAAAAGTTTAAGTAGGAAACTGACAAAAATGTAATAGTTTGGTATCTCTCATGACTAGGAGTGACAAACAGGCGGGTCGGGTTGGATATGGTTCGGGTCGAAAACGTGTAATGAAAAAACGGATAAATTATCCGACCCAGCCCATATTTAATACGGATAAAAAATGGGATAACCGACAGATAATATGGGTAACCATATTATCCATGACTTTTTGAATATGATCACTTTTGGGATAATTCCTAATCTCCCAAACTTGAGCAACTCCCAATTTGAGGCTTTACAAATATAAAAGTTAAACTCATCGGTTATCCATTTTCTAAATGGATAATATGGTTCTTATCCATATTTGATCCGTTTTTAAAAAGTTCATTATCCAACTTATTTTTTAGTGGATAGTATGGATGGTTAATTATTTTCTTTTAATCATTTTGCCACCGCAACTCATGACGGATGCCATTTAATGATTCTGAAGATAGATAAAAAGTGCCCGAGGGAGTATATTATTGTCGATGTATGGCAATAGGCTATTCGTTCACAGGCTTTATATTGAAGAATATGACGGAAAACTGAAAATGGGGAGAAAATACAACTAGATTTTTGCAAGCATATCTCACGGTAAAACGGGCAGACCATGCTATTCCTGTTTAATCATGGGCAGAGCCACTTTATGCTAAAGGAGTCCCCCTTACATTGTTAGCTAAGATCAAAATTTTATTTTATATACATAAATATAAATATTAAATATTGATTCCCATTATTTTCTTCGTATGTTTACTTTTTTATATTTTCACTTCCCTATTCCTGGCTCTACCACGGATCATAAGGAGAACTAATTGCCATTACACAATGCAACTTTCTGAGCAAGGATGCCCCCAGTGGCAGACCCAGGATTTTATCCAAGGGGGTTCAATAAATATAATAACATTAGGGGAGATAGTAGTCAATAATAGAAATTACCGAGTAATAGAAAGTGAATTATATATATATATATATATATATATATATATATATATATATATGTGTGTGTGTGTGTGTGTGTGTGTGTGTGTGTCAACTTTTAATCCGTTATAAGACTATAAATTTTCTTTTAAAGTCTTCAGTTTTAAATTCTTATGTTTTACTCAAAAGATAAGTTAATACAATAACAATCTAATAATTTTGAAACACTATAAATATAAATAAAGTAAGAATTAAAATTAACAGACAATTTACTTGAACAATAAAGAAATAAACACACAGTTTAATAAAACAGTAAATAAATTTAAAAAGAACTAATTGCAAAAAAAGAAGAAGAGTAAAAACGCAACTTTACATAAAAGTGCAAAATTAAGATATTAGAAACTAAATACACAGATTTCACTAAAATAAAACTTTTAAAAGCTAAGTATTATTTACAAATAATAAATAATTATAACAACTAAAAACAACTTTTATATGACAAATGGCAAATAATAAACCTCAAAAGGAAAAATAACCTAACAATTTTGACATACATATTAGTAGATGGTACTAATTCGAACTCATGTCGTGTGCCATAAATTGACCCTGCTTGACCATTGAACTGCTATTACTTTGCTGGACTAAGTGAGTTAATTTTATCTACATATCACTTTGTGAATATAATTTACACATATAATTAACAAAATAATTCGGCGAAGCGGATTCAATTGAACCCACTTGATACAACGTGGGTCCGCCCCTGGATGCCCCAGATTTCCCCTCGAACTCATCGAAATTCCTCCATGATCTTATCCCATATATATAAGGATTGATAATGTAAAAGAAAAAAGTAATTTTGAGTAAAATTATAAGTTTATAAACTAAAAGGGAAGTTTAGATCTGTGTAATTTTACTTCAATTTCAGTAGCAAAGTTATCTTTTCATCATTTGATGCGTACACTTGTTCCTTCCATGTCTTTAAATTCCTTAACTAAACAATAACCCTAAACATTAAAAAGGCTTCAAAATAAATAAGAACAGAGAAACGAAAACTGCAAATTAATGTGGGAATTCTATAGTAAAAGAGGTGCGGAAAAAAAATGTCTACAATAAATCTCTCTTTAGATTGTAAAGTGTCAAATGGAAACTGAATATGCAAATGTGAGAAATCTCTTAAAACAATCAAGACAATAAATGGAAATTCATATTAAACTACCACTTTACACCTTACATACTGAAGCTAATTTCCAGAAAAAAGCCTTCTCTTGTACATCCTATACAAATCAATTCATTCTGATTATCTAAGTTTAAATCATTCATAATATTTAATTAATAAGCTATCTATTATTTTGTTTTTCCGATATCTCCCCCATTAAAGTTGTTCTTGTCTTTCCAAGCATTCTATCCTCGCGATCAATTCAAGAAGTGAAGGTTGCTATTGGAAAACGTGATCAGTGGGTCGAAGCTTGCAACAAGAGACGTGAAAGCTCAAGGCTACCATCGGAAGAAAGGAAGACAAGGAAATTGATGTAGCCTTCCCAGGTGAATCAGACATTCCGTCTTTTATTGTTGCAGCAAAACCACAAAACATGCACACTACGAAAACAACAAGTCAATAAATATAATTCATTAGACTCCATGTGTTTGTGTGAGTTTTATAAAGGAAAAGGGCACATCGATCAACATACCAATGATGAGAACCAAAGCATAAACAAAGAGGGAAGAACTTACAAATATGGTGACTCATTGATTCAATGTTGAAGAATCCATGAAGAGGATTCATAAGGAATTGGATGTCATCGTCTTCATCATCATCATTATTGTCATCCTCATTGACGTTCTCTTCGCTGTTGGTAGCCCTCTTCATCTCCACTGCAGGTGCCAGGTAGGTTAAGTTGTGTTGAGAATGAGGATGAGTGGTAAAGCATATCTCTATATATAGGAGGGGAATTGGGCTCTATGGTCAAAAGTTGTTACAAACTTTACTAACATATAATCTGATTTACTTGGTATAATCTGATTTACTCCACAAAAGATCTGATTTACTAACAATTTTAATGCAAATGTCAAAATTCTATTTTTGTGGGATTGTGGTCCTTGTCCATGGATAATAATTGTACTATTTGAATTTTTTTTACTGAATTCACGTAAATCTATAGATAACGTCTAGATCCATCCCTGACACTAGGACCATGGGAGAAGATGACCCAATTAATATAGAGTAAATAAAATCTGGAGACATGTCAATAAAATAGAGAATATGATATGGAAGTTCTTTATTATTTCAGGGGCTCTTTTTGTGAATGGATGTGCGGGCACACTAGGTTGGATAAGGTTAGGAATGAGGATATTCGAGCGAAGGTGGGCATGACCTCCATGAAGGACAAAATGCGAGAAGCGAAGCTTAGATGGTTCAGGCATGTGAAAAGGAGAAGCCTAAATGCCCCAACTAGGAGGTGTGAACGATTGACTTTGGCGGATTCGAGAAGAGGTAGAGGGCGACCTAAGAAGTATTAGAGAGAGGTGATCAGGCAGGACATGGCGTTATTTCAGCTCACTAAGGATATGGCCCTTGATAGGAGGGTGTGGAGGTCGGAATTAGGGTAGAAGGATGCCAGATAGTCGGGCTTTTTTCTGATCCTAACTGGGCTGTTTAGGGCTAGTCTGGTAGTATCTTGTTGTTGTTCCTAGATTGCTAGTATTACGGCTACTTCTTACTATCTTCCACTTCAGTTTTCTAGTATCCTATTGTGGTTACTGCTTGTTGCTATTGCTAGTGAATTCCTTCTCCTTGCACACTACATCCGCCATAAATAATAAACCCGAATCATTCCACGATTTTCATATACCCATAAAGTATAATATATCATGCATCTCTCCCAGTACTAACCTCGAAGCCAGCCCTCTTCAAGTCATATCTGATCCACAAAAATGCCTTAGACAAAACTAACATAACACATGACCATTCAACCTGATCATCGATAGCAGACTCCCTCACTTGGTTCGAAGCCATAGAACATAACATCTGATAACCCATGATATTCTTAGTCCATAACTGCCATAATTTCGCATTATAATTCAACTACATCCTTCATACGCTCATGTAGCTCAAATCATAAAATATCTCAAATCATCTGCTGACCGCATATCCATCCTCGCGACAATCATTCAAACTTTCTCAAGCGATCCGAACTCAAATTGCAGCACATAAACATTTTGTTGGTTGAAAGGAAACACTTCACAGAAACATCATAGGGATCATTTAAGCTCAAAAATATTCCGTAGGAGATAATCCACCTGCTTAGCCTCAAACTGGTATTTCTCTATGCCCTAACATGCTCACAACCACTATGTAATCGCTAAATCCTCCGAGCCAGAACTCGTCAACAAGACATAAGAATCTACTTCATTACACAAATTAACAACATAAAAGATCCCTCAACACACCCATAACTCAAGACTGTACAATACATTAAGACAGAAATCAAGGATCCATAGTCCTTTTGCACCCCAAGCAAAATTCTTCTCGTCACATCCAAACCATCTAAGCATATTTCACAGTCACATAATACTAATCATATAGCTATCTAACCACTCACTGGGCCATCAATCCCACTCATAGGGACACTACCAGACATATAAGTCCAAATGTACATATCCACGCAACTGAAACTACCGAGCCCAAGCTGCAATATGAACTCGGCCACAAGTCCTTCAGACTGCCTACCTCCACAATCACAAAGAGCACATCTCGCACCACATCCATGACATCACAAGTCGTGGATGCACAGTTAATACCGAGTGACCAACATAACATATGTGTGGATGGAAGGAATTCAAAGGGATACGCTTCAAGCTGAATCAATACCACACGATAAGGAAAGAAAGATGAAAAATGTTCCTATATGCCCCGTAGCATCTCGAAGATAAGTATGGATGTCATCATACCGATCTGCTAGACACTTGCTCATGACTCGTAGAACCTATGAACCTAGAGCTCGGATAACAACTTATCACGACCTAAAATTCACCTGGTCATGATGACACCTAACTTAACCCCCTAGGTAAGCCAAACAAGAGCCAACACAACTCAAATAAGAATAATAAGAAATCAATAAGTGAAATAACTGAATTTTGTATATAATGACCCAAGGATTTAGTAGTACAAGTCACGAGCCACTAAGACTTAGATTTACAAAAATGGTATGAAAATAAATATGACATCTATTTGGAATATAAATAAACAAAATACAAATCCAAAATTACCAAGGATAAGTGGTAGCTATATCTGGAAAGCAGGTACATCTTCAATGCCAGCTCCCGCTATACTCAGCAACATTAGCTCCAAGATCTGCACGCAAGGTGCAGAAGTGTAGTATGAGTACAACCGATCTCATATACTCAACAAACAATAAACCTAAGCTCAAGTTGAAAGCAGTGACGAGCTCGGAAAAGGATCAGTGTCCAACACCAATAATCAATAATAACACATGATATAATAATGCAGTAACAGTAAATAATTCAAAAGGTATCATATTGAACTCGTTCACAAGTACGGAAAACTAGGCATACTTTACAAGTATAAGAGTTAAAGACTAAATCTTCCATGGAAGCACTATGATACGAGTTTATCAAAGATCATTGATTTTTTTCCAAACTTTCAACAACAAATAAGGCATTTCATTTACTAGCTAGCCTGAGGAAAATACATCTCTATGCCTACATATCATGTATACATGTCAAGTCAATACCATATGTTTACCATTTAACATGAGAAAAACACATCTCTATGCCTACATGTCAAATATAAATGTCAAGTCAATAACACCACAGTAAAATCATCAAGTACACTCACTCTCAGCACACTCAAGATGCCTGGCATACATGCCCCTCACTATCACGCACACAATCACTCAGCACTTTACTGGTACCTGGCAAAAATGCCCCTCACCGAAGCACATATATCTCTGTGCCTACGCTCAGTGTAATATCAGACTCCAGAGGGGCGGATCCTGACCCAACTGCTAATCAATAGTCAATATGACCTGTTGCGTTATGTAACCTTATCGAGATATAGAGATATAGAGATATACCATGCGGATATAACGATCATGGCTGAACAGTATGACTACGGCTAAGGCAAATAGCTCAACATGGTAAAATAGCCCTATCATGTATCAAATAATCAAGCAGATAGCCTAAATATAATTTTTAGCTTGAACAATAACTCACGTAGTCATACAAATAGAGAAAAAATGTTATCAAAGTAGCATGATGGCAAAACAAGTCATATAATAGCCTAAAATCTACCCGGATTATGAATACTCCGGTGCACACACAAACGTCCATCACCTAGCACGTGCGTCACCCCCAACATATCTCAATATCACAGTTATCAGGGTTAATTACCCTCAAATCCAAGTCTAGATATGTTATTTACTTCGAACAAGTCAAAACAATACCGAGCAAGACAAAACAATACTCTAGAAACGCAATCTCGCACGAATCGACCTCCAAACGGCTCGAAACTAGCCAAAAGCAACTCAAATCATCAAATAATGCCATAGGAAACAAACGCAAACGATAAAGGTCGAATCTTTAATCAAATACTCAAAGTCAATAAAAAGTTCAACTCGGGCCCGCATCTCAAAACCTGACAAAACTCACAAATTCCGACAACCCATTCGAATACGAGTCAACCATACTAATTTCATCCAATTCCGACTCAGAATCATTGTTCAAAACTCAATTATTCACTTTAGGAATGTTTAGACAAAAACTCCCAATTTCTCTTTTGGATTCATCAATTAAATACCAAAATCGAAGATGGAATTATGTAATATAATCAAATCCGAGTAAAAAAATACTTATCCCAATCCTAATCGTGAAAATCCCCTCCACGATCGCCCAAATCCGAGCTCTATAACTCAAAATGTGATATAATAACTCAAAATCTAAAATAGAGTACTTATATGCACTGCCCAGGTAAACCTTTCGCGATCGCGGGACCCACTTTGTGATCGTGAAGAACAAAGATGAACGCTGCTGGAATGAACTTTGAGTTTGCGTCACTTACATCGCAAACGCGATGACCACAAGCACTAGAACCCCGCGAATGCGCCAGCTCCCACGCGAACCCGATGGCAAACCTAGCTCCCACACTGAAAAACAATCACGAACCTACTACCGTGAACACGATGGTCAAATATCTCAAACCTCCGCGAATGCGTTGAATAAAACACTAGCAGCTCACAGAACACTCCGAAATGGTCCAAAATCAATCTGAACCCCCTCGAGCCCCTCGGGACCCTGTCCGAACATGCCAACAAGTCCCAAAATATAAAGTGGACCTGCTCGAGGCCTCAAATCACACATATCATCTTCAAAATCACGAATCGCACGTCAAATCAAGCTTAATGAACTATTTCAAATTCTAAAATTCCAAGCTTGCGCCAAACACGTCTAAACAACTCGGAATCAACTCAAATTTTGCAGACAAGTTTCAAATGACATAACGAACCTATTCCATCTCGCGAAATAATAATCCAAACATGATAGCATCGAAGTCAACCCCCGGTCAAACCTATAAATTTTTCAAACCTTCAAATTGCCAACTCTCGCCAATTAGTGCCAAAACCTTTTAGAAACATCCATATGCAAATACGAGTATACGCCCAAGTCCAAAATCACCATCCGGACCTAATAGAACCATAAAAACTCCAATCCGAGGTCAAATACAGAAAAGTTAAACTTGGTCAACTCTTCTAACTTAAAGCTTCCTAGTTGAGAATCATTCTTCCAAATCAATCCCGAACCACTCGAAAATCAAAACCGACGATACACGCATGTCATAATACACCATATGAAAGTACTCATGACCTCAAATCACCGAACAGAATGCAAATGCTCAAAACGACGGTCGGGTTGTTACAATTTGCCAGTCCACAAACTAGCTAAAAGCCAAAATATTGCAGGCAAATTCCGTGTTACTAATAGTTCCAAAAGTTTATAACAACTTCACAAGATTAGAAAAAAAAAACTTTAAGGCCCATATTCCTCCTATATAAACTTATATATATGGCAGAGAAACTTCAAGTTGTAGGATCTTTATTCATTGGATATCATTTAATTGATTTGTTTTTGTCAACCACAAGCTTAACATGCATTTAGAGAAACTTCAAAGTCACAAAATAAAGCTTCAAGTTCTAGCTCTTGCAATCTTCTTCTTGTGGAAAAAGCTTTTGACGAGGGCATGCACCGCAACCAATCAAGTGGTTAATGGCCGATGTACTACTTATTCTGCCTCGATCTAGACGTACAGAACAAATTTCATATGTCATAACAAATGCAATCATCACAACTACATGGACGCAAACCCTAAACTCCTAAAGAGAGCGAGATATTCGTGTTTCAACCCGAAGAATTTCTTGTTATTGTTTTTTTTTTCAAGTGTACTTGTATTTTCATCAACAATTAGTTTAGCCAGAAAGATGGAGGATGTTTTTGTTGGATACATAATTTATGCTGAAAAAAAGAAGAGATCGAATACCTCCAATGGCAGAGAAGCCACAAAAATTGTGCAGCATCGATGAATCTGAACTATAATACAGTCTCCATGTTATCGATGCTAGTAAACTGTTTCTTTTTGTCTAATTCACTGCTTTCAGGTTTCTTTTGCATGAACCTTATCTCTAACATTGCCAACGGCTTACATGCAAAAGAACATAGTATGTAAATTAACATATCTTTGTCTCTAAAAGATCAAACTCCTCCTCCATTATAATCTTGTTGTACATACAACTCTTTTTTTTGAAGTGAAAATTATAACGACTCAGTCGATCGCTTTGTGTATTCGAGTATTGTTCCCCTATTTGATACTTCTCGTATGAGTATCTGTTATTTTGTGACTTGCGGGGATGGTTGATTTCGTTTCGGGAAGGTTCGGAAGTGACTTGGAACACTTGGTATCCTTTTTGGAAGCTTAAGTTGTAAGAATTGACTGATGTTTGACTTTTATGGAAACTACCTCAGATTGATGATTTGATGGTTCCAATATTTTTATATGGTGATTTTGGACTTAGGCGTATGTTCGAAATTTGATTTGAAGGTTCATAGAATGTTTTGGTACTATTTGCCAAAAGTTGGCAATTTGTAGGATTGGAGAGTTCATAGGTTTGACCGAGGGTTGACTTTGAGGTTATCGAATTCGTATTGTTATTCCGGAAGTTGGAATGAGTTTGTTTTGTCATTTGAGACTTGTGTGCAAAGTTTTTTAAGATTGGTTAGGCTTGAATCAGATGCTTAGTATGAAGTTTAAAAGTTAATGAATTGGATAGGTTTGGGGAAGGTATTAGGACTTGTCAGTGTGATTGGACGGGGTCTCGAGGGGCTCGAATGTGTTTCGGATGAGTTTTATAACATGTTGAAGTTTGAGGGCTGTTTTGGTCTTGTGTTTTCACACATGCGAGGTTTGGAGTGTATGTGCAAGTCCGCAGATGCAGACAGGTGAGTGCAGAAGCGGAATTTGGGCATGGGACAGGGATTTTACAGGTGCGAAGTTTTGGTGCAAAAGTGGTCGTATACCGGCGAGGTTGTTCTGT
Organism: Nicotiana tomentosiformis; assembly: GCF_000390325.3. Classification (NCBI taxonomy): domain Eukaryota; kingdom Viridiplantae; phylum Streptophyta; class Magnoliopsida; order Solanales; family Solanaceae; genus Nicotiana; species Nicotiana tomentosiformis. The sequence continues at coordinate 81,485,017 of NC_090815.1, forward strand.
AGGTGCGGCCTCAAAGAAGTGAGGACTTGCTTTGTAGAAGCGAAGAGGTGGTGATGTTATTGAGCTCGCAGATGCGAACATATTTCCGCAGAAGCGGAGTCGCAAAAGTGACTTTCGTGTCCGCAAAAGCGAATTGCTGGGTAGTGTTATTTTAATCGAGGGTTTGGCCTATTTTATCATATTTTGATATTGGGAGCTCGGATTCGGGCACTTTTTGAGGCGATTTTTTCCCACTTAGATTGGGTAAGTATTTTTAACCCGGATTTATTTATTATTCATAATTTTATCCTTGATTTTGGTTTTTGGTTGATAAAAATCTAAAGGAGAAAATTGGGATTTCTGTGATAAGTTTTGAAAAATAAATAATGGAGATTTGAACCCTGATTTGGAGTCAGTTTTGAATGAAATTTGTATGCTTGAACTTGTATCGGAATGGTGTTCGAGATTTGTGAGTTTTATCGAGTTCCTAGAGGCGGGACCGGGTTAGTTTTTTGTGTTGACTTTGTGTATTTGATTAAGGACTCCACTTTTATAATTTAGATTTGATTTCTTTGCCTTTGTTTGACGTTATTGGGTTGTATTTGACTAGATTTGAGCCGTTTTGTGTTGGATTTTGAGGATTTGGGCATTTTTTATGAGTCTTACGCTACCGGGTGGAGGAAAAGTCTCTTGGCTAACCTTGTTAAGCGGAAAACCCCTAGTTTGCTATGTGTTTAAGGTATTGGGGGTAGTGTATATACGTGATGGAGAGCGTAAATGCATTTATCGAATTTATATCATGACCAGGGTAGAACTAGAATATGTGCTCATTTGATTCATGAATTATTTGTCTTATGTGACTACGTTTGGTCTCTTACTCATGTTAGAAATCATGCCTAGGCTTATGATTAATTGTGAAGGTATGAGAACTTATTATTAATAAGTTGAATTTCATGATTATCCATAGTCACATAGAGATTTCTTGAGCACATTTCCGTATGATATTTATTAAGTCTTTGTGCACCTCTTATCGATAATTCTTGAGCATATACATATATTTTGAATAATACATATGTGGTTTGGACTGAGGATTTTGGCACGAAGAGTAAGCGTGCGGATGAGATACAATCACCGCACGTTGGATATGATGATCGGAAATTGATTTATGAGGGATACTATTATGCCCCTCTTTGCTCTTGGATTGGATCCATCCCTCCGGAGTCAGGTGATAACCCATGTTACTTTGGGGCATGTGAACATAGTAGGTATATGGATTTTGTACTTGATCGATACATGAATTTTGTATCGGGTTATGTTGATACATGAATTGTGTATCGGGTACATAGATCTTGTATCGGTTGAGCATGCATTCTTATTGTTGACTCGTTTTGAAGTATTTATTCAACTATTAATTGTTACTCGACATCCTTATATGCTAATTGGGAGTCTCGACTCCGTTATTTGAGCATGTTATCTTGCAATTCTGTATCTAAGTAGCGTTATGGTTATTTCTGTGCTAGGAAAGCATGCTTAATACTATTCAACTGTTGATATCATTGACTCTTGTTATTCATGATATTACATATTGTTTCTATTCATAATTTTGTTATTATACTTGTGGTAAGTTTCCGGAAGCATACTAGCCTCGCCATTACTTCTTCGAGGTTAGGCTTGATACTTACTAGGTACCGATTGCGGTATACTCATTCTACACTTCTGCACATCTTATTATGCAGATCCTCAGGTGGGTCTTAGCAGAGCTTCCTGATTTGGCTAGGAGGCTATACAGAGACTTAGGGTGAGCTGCACTCCATGGTTTCGTTTTGCAGTTCCTGAATCCCTGCTCATTTACTATTTCTATCTATTTTGTATTTTTGAAAACTTGACATGTATACAGATTTGATCTCATTTCTGTAGTTGCTCGTGTACTTGTGCCATCTAGTTTTCGGGGCGTACTGTATTAGATGTGTTTAGGCCGTGTTTGGGTTTTTATTAGATATTATTACTAATTTGGATCATTATTGTATTAACTTATGATATAGCACTATAAATTATAGAAAATAGACTTAAATTATTGAACGTGAGTTGGCTTGCTTAGCAAGTTTGGCTAGGCGCCATAACGACCTTGAGGTGGTCTTTTGGGTCGTGACAACAACCTAATAAGACTCAACTAAAATCCAGAAGTTCTGTAATAAAAAATTGACTTGTCAATAAATGATATCCGTATTAAAATAAATAAATAACTAAAACTTCTTACTATATTATTAATGATACTTGTATTAGGTTCCTTTTTGGATTGCTAGGTTCTTGAAGATTTACCTACTATTACTAACATAATCTTTTTTTATCCCTAACAACTAAATTATTTGTGTTGGCGGGGGAGGGTGTTGGACACTATATCACTACACCTTACTGCTCCTACTATTGTCGTGTGTTTATACATGTTGCTAGGACTCCTAACCGTATTATATTTACTTTTGATACGGATAAAAAGGTACTCATCGCATGCAACCAATGTTAATCAAATTAATAGAAAACATTAGAGAAGATGTGAATTGAAGCTTGCCCCTTTTCAAAATAATTCTCTTTCCGTATCAAAGCTTAGGCAGAATATAGATTGGGACCTCCCCCGAACTGGTCTAATTACCCCTCTTAACTTGACGGTTCGATATCGTTGACTTCTTAAATATTAACGTGGCAAAGAGTATGAATACACTATCTTTTAGGTGCATGTGATGAAAGTAAAATTAAAAAAAAAACATCTTTCAAGTGGAGTTTTTCCAAATATTAATTACAAAATAATCAAATACAATAATTAATTTGTTTTAACTTATTTCTACTTGTTTCATCTTAATATTCATTGCATATTTTATCCTAATTGTATTTTTTCCTCTTAGATGCAATGGCTATTTGTTTTAACTGTGTATTTCTTCTTCTTTTTTTCGGGATAAATATTTGAAACTCCATTAGTTTAGCTAAATAAAAAGAAGTTTTAGCCAATGTATTGGAGTTCAAATGGTGTATTTTGTAGAGTGAACAAATTGTGAATTTCTTCTTTTTATGAGATGATATTTTTTTAACTGTGTGTTAATTCTTTTTCAGCTCAAATTCATAATATATTGTTGAAGTTCTATTATTTTTAGCAAAAAAACTTTTAGCCAAAATAATAGAGTTTCGACTGCGTATTTCATTTTTATTTCTTCTTTAGATGCAATAATTATTTGTTATAACTGTGTACTTCTTCTTTTTATGATGAAATATGTCAAAACATCTTGATTAAGATATCATTAATTTTAGCCAAAATAATAAAGTTGTGGCCAAAACAATATTGTTATAATTTTTGTTTATAGATTTGGCTCGAAGAAGATGACGAGCTCGAAACACACACTTAAATTATGCCCGCTAATCAAATATAGTATAATATAATATCGTATACACCGGAATTGGATTTAAACAGTATTCTCGTAGTTTCTAGCTTCGTTGCTATCCAAGATGATCAATAATTGAGATTTATAAGATATCTAACTAAAATTAACTAGGAATCTAAAGCAATTGACTAATGACAATTGCACCAAGGATCAAGTAAAGAAGGTTATCAATGGGAGAATATAGGGTTTTGATGGGATAGGTGCAAGATAATTGTTTGGGATCTAACTCTAGATAATTCACTTATAATGTTCAAGTGAGTCTCTCGAATTCACTCAATTATTAGTTCAAACATTAGGCAAAACTCCTCTCTCGATTAAGTCTTAACCTCTCAAGATGAACCAATTTAAGCACGTGAAGATATGCAAGAATGCGTAGTGGATTGGTTTTTAGGAGCACCTCTCTCGATTATCCTCCTAACTAGGTTTAATCAATGATTCAACTAGCCTCTTTCGATTACTAAGAAGAATTAATGAACTAAACCAACAATATAATGCAAAGATATCACAAGTTATGCCTCTCTCGATTGCATGAACAAGTGAATATAGATGCAACGATTAAATCATCCAAAAACGCTTCAATACATAAAAACTAGAGTTATAATTCACAAACAATCATCAATACACCAAATCCATCAAACCCTAAAGATAACTACTCCATAGACATGGAGCAATTCATCACAAATAAAGTTAAAGTATACGAAAATATAAATTCAATCCAAACTCGGGTCTTGAGTGAGAAAGGAATGATGAAATCCTTGTACTCATGTTCTTCCAACTCCTCCTTATCCTCCTTAGGTCGAATATGCGTCAAAAGTCTAGAAAATAATATTTTTTTCATCTATTTATACCAAGTAGGGTCGGGCCTAGACGAAACCACCTTCTCCTAGCCGAAATAGGACATTTACTCTGTAAAAATTGCACAAGCGCCGCATGGGGCGACGCGCCATGTGGGGCATTAGTGGGGAAATCCAAAGAGCCAAGTTCTAACATACACTAGGAATTTGTACAAGCGTGGCACCCCACGCGGCGCCTCACGCATTGTGGCATTGGGAAATTCTCAAAGTGTGGTTCAAACTTCGATTTTTGATGTCCAGACTTGGTCCTCGACCCTCGAACATGATCCCGGTTTAATCCCTTGGGCTTTTACTCAGACTTCAAAGCTTCAAATAGCTCAAATTAGCTCCACAATATCTACATAGCTCGGAATCACTCCTACAAGGCATAAAACACACAATAAATGCAAAACACTATCAATTAAAGCTCAAACATGAATAAAGTGCAGTAAATTAGAGTGCAATAAGTGACTAAAATACGAGATTATAGCCTACCATCAACACCCCACACTTAAACCATTGCTCGTCCTCGAGCAATCAAACTAGACTTTCATATAGATACGACCTTTATCAACTACTCTCATAACTCGTCACACCAATTATATTTAAAACAGCATAAGCACAATACCGTAACATCCTAGACTCAAAATGTGACTCAAAAGCACCACACATTATTTATAACCCGCTCACTTACTCTAGCACAGAGGTCCACGACATTACCTTTCCTTCATGAGTCAAGTGCCCTCTCACAACAATAGAGAGTAGTTCCACACACAATGAAATATAAGAACAATTAGGAACTCAAGATAGAAAGAATTCACTCACTCTCAGAAGTAACATTCATATGCCACAAAAGACGTACCATAGGCTTGCCCGTAGTGTACTACTCTGCTAATTAAGCTCATTCAGTCAAGGATCAAATAGGACTTTAATTGGTTGTAATGTAGGCTGCGGCATGGGTATGATATATTTGGATATAAGAGTGACTACACCTCCCTAAGCACTTTAATACATGCAATTAGCCATTAAAACTCCACACTTATGTCAAACCAAAACTCCACCTTCACATCAATATACATTAACTCCCTGCTTGTTTAAGCACAATTACATCAAGTTACCACTATCAAGGAACATTTTTCACAATCATACACTTAGTTTTTTTCTTTTTCAATTCAAGTAGCTCTTACTTTTTCAAAACAGTGCACCTTCTTCCTTATTTCAATAATTCCACTCTAAAGCCAAACCAACCAACCTACACTTTACCTTTTACAAAGTTCATAACAAATTCAAGTACCCACGAGAGGTAAAAGTTCAAATAGATGGTCAATTCAATCAAATGGGTAAGGCTTGTACTGTGGTTGCCAAAGAAATAGGATTACATGCCCAAAGGGGTTAACTACAATACATAACAATTAGGTGGGTAAAAGCTTATAACTCGCTCAACAAAGAAATACCTAAATCACTTCCAAGTCTGAATAAAACTACTATTTCACTTGGCAAACACACAAGGCAAGTTCTAGACATCAAATACAATGCACAGAATACACAAGATCTCACACACAGCTGGCACATAACTCACTCAGTATTGGACTATCAAGACACTCTAGTCAAAGCAGTTAAGCAAAGTTAAGATCATACAATTTAAGGTACTTATACAAGAGTCTAAAACTGAGCCTAAGCGTCACAACTAAAGCACTTACTATTCTCAAGGCATAATAAGATCAAGAGATATTGCTTTCAATTCAAATCATAGCACAAGGTTTCATATTACTCTACAAAACAAAAACTAACTATACCCGATTCAAACAAAACTCTTGAAAAAGAATCGCGACACAAAGAAAAACCAAAAGGAAATTATTACACTACCTACAAAAATTAAAATCTTTTTGTCTTTTTTTTTCGACTTTAATCCCTCAAGAAACCTGTCGATGATATCCATCGTCGGGAAAAATAAAAAATTTTAAATTTTTTATGTTTTATGATGCTTCTTTTTTCTATCTCTCACTACTACAACTAACAATAAGAAAACTAATATACATACATACATACAACATATCCCCCACCCTATACTTTAAGTTGTGGCATGTCCCCATGACACACAACTAAAAAGCATAAGGCAAAAGAAACTTCCCTGAACATCTAGTCGGGGTCTGAGTCGAAGTCGGGGTCTATTCCTCACCTTCGAATTAATGCACACATCCATGCAGACATCTTCTTCTCAGCCTTTTTAGGGGTATACCCCATATTTATCTTTCTCGCTCACCGCGCCCTTCTCATTCGAACCCTTCACTTTCTGCTCAACAATTGCAGTTGGTTTTTCCTTTTGTGCCCCCTTTTCTACATTCATCTCAAAAGTCACAGTCTCCTTACCCACTCTAAGCATGAGTTTTCTCTCGTGTATATCTAATATAGCTCTAGCCGTCGCTAAGAATGGTCTTCCTAGGATGAGGGGGACCTCCTTAGTTTCCTCCATATTCATCACTATAAAATCCACAAGAAATACGAACTTATCCACCCGAACTAACACATCTTTCACTATTTCCTCGGGTATTATAGTCGTTTGGTTTGCCAGCTACAAAGATATGGGTGCAGACCTCATCTCTCCAATCTCCTTCTGCACTTTCCTGTAAATAGATAGAGGCATTAAATTAATTGAGGCACCATAATCACATAAAGACTTATCAAAATTAATAGCTCCTAAAGAGCAAGGTATAGTAAAACTCCCTGGATCTCCACACTTTTGTGGGAGTTTATTTTGCAATATCGCACTACAATGCTCTGTGAGCTTGACCACTGAAGTCTCTTCTATCTTTCTCTTCTTTGTCAGGATTTTATTCAAGAATTTGGCATAAGCAGGTATTTTTTAAAGCACTTCTATGAATGGTAAGTTTATATAAACCTGTTTCAGCACATCCAGAAATCTCCCAAACTACTTGTCCAGCTTTTCTATATATAGCTTTTGGGGGAAAGGTAAAGCAAGCATATGCTCGCTCTCATCATGTTCCTCCCTTCTCGAAGTTTCCTCCTTCTTAGTTTTCTCAGCTTTTATCTGGCCCTTCTTCTTTTTATCAACATAATTATTCAGGTGCTCCCCACTTTCTTTTTCAAGTATCACATCTTTTTGGATCGGGGTAGGATCTTTCATCACTTGCCCACTTCTCAAGGTTACATCATTCACTATTTTTTTAGGATTTCTCTTAGTATCAGCATGGAGAGTCCCTGGAGCCCTCTCAGATAATATTGTTGCAATCTGTCTCACTTGTCTCTCCAAGTTTCGAAAATATGTTCCCAATTCTTTGATAGCTGCTCCATGGGTGTCCAGCCTCTCATCTGTCTTGATAATGAAAGCTTTCATAAGATCCTCTAGACCAGGATGAATGTGCTGTTGAGGCTAAAATTACTGCCTCTACTGATTTTGGTATGCTGGAGCTCCATGTCCCTGGGGTCTAGATGTATTTTGTTGCCAAGCATTCACATTACCCCCAGGAGAACTCCATGATAAACAAGGGTGCCTCTGACCCATTCCATTAAAATTGTAGTTTCTCACAAATTCACTTCCTCAGTTGAGGCTTGACACTCATGAGTAGGGTGTCCTCTTCCACATATAACACAAACTGGGTGAGGCTCATTTTGTATCAAGGCTAAGGTCAGCTTTCTTATTTCTTTGGTCATAACATCAAGTTGTACCTGCACAGATGTGTTAGGATCGCCTTGGTGAACACCGGTTGATCTTCTTCTTTCAGCACTCTCAGGGGGCCATTGATTTGCATCTTCAGACTACTCATCAAGAATTATGACTATCTCTTCTGGAGTCTTCTTCATCAACGGGCCTCCAGCTGCATTGCTCAATGTTCTACGTGAGGCCGTTGTCAATCCATCCCAAAAGTCCTGGAGTTGCATCCAGAGTTCAATTCCGCTATGTTGACACTTCCGAATAATCTCCTTAAACCTCTCCCATTCTTCAAAAACAGTTTCAGTCTCTTTCTGGCAAAAGTTATGGATTTCTCTTCTAAACTTTCCCGTCTTATCTGATGAGAAATATTTATCAAGAAATTTTCTGGTCATATCCTCCGATGTTCTAATCGATCCCGTGGGTAAACTTCGAAGCCACTATTTTACATCATCTTTGAGTGTGAAGGGGAGTGCCCTTGAGTACACTGCATCTCGTGATATAACATTGTATTGAAAAATGTTTATAATCTCCTCGAAGTCCATTAGATGTGTATTTAGATCTTCGTTTGGCTTCCCTATGAAGACACAACAATTCTGAATGGTTTGAAGCAACCCTTGCTTCAACTCGAAATTGTTAGCTGCAATTAGAGGTGGTCTAACACTTGATAAGCCTTGATTGTAGACCGGTCTAGCATAATCACCTAGTGGTCTCCCAGACATGGGAGCTATATTTCATAACTGGTCTGCAGTCAAGGGTTGATTCTGAGCAATTCTCCGACCCCTTTCTTCTTCATAGATGATCTGTGCATCTCTAATAGCTGCTTCCTCAGCATCCCGTGCAACTTTTTCTCATTGTTGTGCTGCCTCCCTCGCATCCAAATCCACATTATCATCACCGTTTCCAGCCATAGTTTCTTTGGTTGAGGATTGACCAACCTTTTTTGATGTTTTGGTGAGATCTCTTTCCTTCCTCAGCTGTCGCAATTGTTTTTCTGTCTCGGGCTCGTATGGTAGCACTTCCTTCGTAGAAGTTTTAGTCATGCACCAATCTTAACCTGTAACCTGCGCACAATCAAAGAACACCAACCGTAAAAGGGAAAAAAATTAAATAAAAAGAAAAAAATATTCCTGAATTAGCACTACAAACTACTTCAAACACTATTGATTGCCAATCCATGGCATCGGCTCGAAGAAGATGATGAGCTCGAAACACACACTTAAATTATGCTCACTAATCAAATATAGTATAGCATAATATCGTATCCACATGGATTGGATTTAATCAGTATTCTCATAGTTTCTAGCTTGGTTGCTAATCAAGATGATCAACAATTGAGATTTATATGATTTCTAACTATAATTAACTAGGAATCTAAAGCTATTGACTAATGACAATCGCACCAAAGATCAAGAAAAGAAGGTTATCAATGGGAGAAGATAGGGTTTTGATGGGATAGGTGCAAGATAATTGTTTGGGATCTAACTCTAGATAATTCACTTCTATTGTTCAAGTGAGTCTCTCGAATTCACTCAATTATTTGTTCAAATGTTAGGCAAAACTCCTATCTCGATTAAGTCTTAACCTCTCAAGATAAACCAATTTAAGCGCGTGAAGATATGCAGGAATGCGTAGTGGATTGGTCTTTAGGAGCACCTCTCTCGATTATTCTCCTAATTAGGTTTAATCAATGATTCAACTAGCCTCTTTTGATTACTAAGAAGAATTAATGAACTCAACCAACAATATAATGCAAAGATATCACAAGTTATGCCTTTCTCGATTGCATGAACAAGTGAATATATATATGCAACGATTAAATCATCCAAAAATGCTTCAATGCATAAAACTAGAGTTATAATCCACAAACAATCATCAGTACACCAAATCCATCAAACCCTAAAGAGAACTACTCCATAGACATGGAGCAATTCATCACAAATAAAGTTAAAGTATAGGAAAACATAAATTCAATCCAAACTCGGGTCTTGAGTGGGGAAAGAATGATGAAATCCTTGTGCTCGTATTCTTCCAACTCCTCCTTAGCCTCCTTAGGTCGAAGATGTGTCAAAAGTCTAGAAAATAATATTTTTTCATGTATTTATACCAAGTAGGGTCGGGCCAAGACGAAACTACCTTCTCCTAGCCGAAGTAGGACATTTACTCTGTAAACATTGCACAGGCGCGCCGCATAGGGCAACGCACCATGCGGGGCATTAGTGGGAAAATCCAGAGAATTAAGTTCTGACAGACAATAGGAATTTGTACAAGCACGGCACCCCACGCGCCGCGACAGTGGGAAATTCTCAGAGTGCGGTTCAAACTTCGATCTTTGATGTCCAGACTTGGTCCTCGACCCCCGAACACGATCCTGGCTTAATCCCTTGGGCTTTTACTCAGACTTCAAAACTCCAAATAGTTCAAATTAGCTCCACAATCTCTACATAGCTCGGAATCACTCCTATAAGGTATAAAACACACAATAAGTATAAAACACTATCAATTAAAGAACAAACATGAATAAAGTGCAGTGAATTAGAGTGCAATAAGTGACTAAAATACAAGATTATAGCCTACCATCCGAAGATGATTCTGCTACTTGGTGGACTTAAAAAGATAAAACCTTTTTAAAAAATGCCACACAGACAAAAGAAATTACGTGCCAGCGCGTGTGCCACACTTCTATGTGTTGGCAGCATGTTAGTGGGTAGAGACTATCATACTGCCAAGTTCAAAGGGTAATTAGGCCAACACAAAGTTTAGGTATAAACTGAATAAAAGTCATCTATTCTGCCAATTTGGAGTGTAAATGGATAACAACTATAAATGCAGAATAAAACAAATTAATTACCCTTAATGAAATTATTTTCTTAAATTCTTCGATAAAGCTAAATATTGTCCACATTCAAACTCGTTATACACGTGAAATACACTCATTTTATCTAGCTCTAACCGTTAAGCTGCCATATGTGCTAGGTCAACTGTCCAACACTTGAACGAGTAAAGGTGCCTAGATAAAACGTTGTGGAGTAAAAGGGATGGAATGTCAAAACTAAACAAGTAGAGGTCTAAATAACCTTATTCGGCCTTTGTTTTAAATACAACAAGTTTCAAAGTATTTCTTTTTTAAATAATTTCTCAATTTAAATATTGTCACATAAATTGTTACGAGACAACATTATTTTAAGAGTTTGACGAAATGAAGGAGTTTGATATTTTTAATACGATTAGTGTAATGAATCGACTTGTTATTTTAAGAATTAACATCCCGTTCGGTGACTTGAGATCTCGAGAAGCCGTTGCATTCCCACAATTCAACCACCGAAAGGTCTACTACTGCACCCCCCTCCAAAGACTAGATGACATACCGCAACTATAATCAAGAGTACATAGCCCTTCATAGTCCATCCACATCATCACAAACCGTCGGCGCATAGCTAATATCGAGTGTGCAACATGACATATGAGTGAATAGGAAGAAATATATAGGCGCCAAGCTGAAACAAAGACGCACGATGTGGAAAGAAAGATGGGAAGTTTCCTAGAAGCCCTATAGCCTCTCGAAGATAGGTATAGACATCATCATACCAATCTGTAAGATTCTACTAGACACTTGCTCATGACTCGTAGAACCTACGAACCTAGTGCTCTGATACCAACTTGTCACGACCCAAAATTCAACTAGTCGTGATGGCACCTAACCCAACTCGCTAGGTAAAACCAATAACAGTCAACACAATTCTAATAAAATAAAAGTGAACAACAAATGATATAATCGAATTCTATACAATATCCCAAGGACTGGTAGTACAAGTCATGAGCTACTAAGACTGGATTTTTGCAATAACTGATATGAACTAAATACAACTTCTATTTGAAATGTACATAAACAGAATTCAACTCTAAAACCACCCAAGGACAAGTGAAAGCTAAATCCGGAAGGCAGGTACATCTCCAATATCAGCTCCCATAATCCACCGCATCTCCTCCAAGATCTGCACACAAGGTGCAGAAGTGGAGTATGAGTACAACCGACCCTATGTACCCAATAAATATCTTGACTAACCTCAGTGAATTAGTGACGAAGCTTTTAGGTTAAAAAATACTCACTGATATAACTTGTGCAATTGAATTTGCAATAGAAACAATACTAGAACATAACAGAGAAGATTACAAGAACAAATATGTGAAGTGGTACATGATTACAAGAAGAAATTACAGTCAATAATTATCAATACCACAACAAATCTTTTCCTTAAAGCGATGACCATCAAACTACGGCAGTAAACCCAGAACTTTCATAGTGTGAGAAATATACTCAAGATATCAAATCAAATGATACAGCAACACCTTTCGTGCGTTTATCTTATCCTCACCAAATATATGAATGTATTTCAAATCAAATGGCACGGAAACACCTCTCGTGCATTTATCTTTTCCTCACCAAGCATATGTATAACAATATCAACTAGGTGAAAGAAATACCGACAACAGTAATGACAAAGTGGGAAGTATATAGGTAGCAATAACGAACAAGGCAGTGCATATGAACAACGATAATAGACTAGGTGAGAGGCATAGAAGTAATGATAGCAACTAAGATAGGAGAACATAAATTTCACTAGCTAACATGGTATGCTTATACGAAAGTGCAACAAATAAGAAATGGCATAAATGTAGATATAACAAACAAGAAGTAAAGCATGATCTTTATAAGCTAAACAAAATAGAATGCATGGATAATTAGCATTGTAGAAGTCTTATACGAAAAGGGTAACAAGTAAGAAATGGCATAGATGTAGATATAACAAACAAGAAGAAAAGCATGATCTTTATAAGCTAAACATATAGAAGGCATGGATAATATAACAACAATTTAGGTAGAGAACAAAGACAGAACAACAATGACAAATCACATAGAAAATATAGGTGCAACAGTAACAATTCAAGATAAAGGCATAAATGTATACACAAGGAAAATATATCATAATATAATACATGTCTCCCGTCCTCGCCTGTACGGAAACATCCTTCGTGCCATGAACACATGCTAATATAAAAATAATGGCACGACACCACCCTTCGTACTTTTACTCTCGTCCTCACATGATAATGTAAATACAATGGCACGGCATCACCCTTCGTGCTTGACTCTCTTCCTTATACTCTTCCTCATATGACAATGTATATGGAAGGGCACGGCATCACCCTCCGTGCTTTACACTCTTCCTCACCAAGCATATATATATCAATAACAAGTAAGGTAGGAAGCATGAATCACATCAAGAAGATGATTAAGCAAATACTCCAAATGAACATCAATCACAACTTTCAAGCCAATAACAACTCAATAAACCTCAAGAACCTTATTGTTCAAGTATCTCAACAAATCTCAAAAGATATTTTCAAATAAAGTATGGAATCCAAATATATCAAGAATAACGTTCGTAGTGATATATTTGTGATTAGTTATAGTGATGACCGAATTGAGCACATCAATAGTTTCACAAAAAGTCCATCAAATTTTAATCAAGTTATAATAAGCTAAATCATAGTTTTTTGTATTTAACTTCATATTCATATTAATCTAGAAGTCAAGTAAAACATGAAGCAAGAAGGTCGCACATTCCAACAAGGCACAAATAATCGTATAATATACCCTCAGGCATGATTAACCCTGGCACATGCATATATGCTCGTCACCTCGTATATGTATCACTCCCGCATGTAGGAAACAATATCAGATAGTAGAAAAAATTTCTCCAACAAAGTTTGGCAAGACACTTACCTCGAACAAGCCAAATCGATACACTAGAAGTATCATCCCGCATAAATCGACCTCCGAACAGCTCGAAACTAGCCAAAAGCAACTCAAAATCATCAAATAATGCGATAGAAAGTAAACCCAAACAATAACGGTCGAATCTTTAATCAAATACTCAAAGTCAACGAAAAGATTAACCCGAGGCCGCATCCCGGAACCTGAAAAACTGACAAATTTTGATAACCCACTCGGATACGAGTTCAACCATACTAATTTCATCCATTTCCGACCTCAAATCGGCCTTCAAATCATCAATTTATATTTTAGAAATGTTTTTACTAAAATTCTCAATTTCTTCAATTTGATTCATCAAACAATCGCAAAATTCAAGGTTAGAATAATGAAATATAAATAAATTCGAGTAAAAAATACTTTACCAATCCAAATTGAGAAAATTTCCTCCAAAATCGCCCAAATCCGAACTCTAAAGTCCTGTGAGAAAAAATGACTAAATTTCGGAACAAGCAAAACAATGCAGCAGTTGTTATAGCTTGAATTACATACTAGATGAACCTAAAACTTATATTTGATAATTTCAACATAATCCTTGCGAGATTACACCCAAGATAGCCTTTTGAATTATCCAATTTGGCCTTACAATGAGAGAGATATGATGTTTTGAAGTTTTAAAGAAATCTGAAAATTTAAGGGACAAAAATGATATTGTCGTAAATATTTTACACCAAAAAAGCAGCAACAAAAGACTCTTCGTTTTAGCACCCAAAATTCATTCGGAACCTCCCGGACACAAACCAAATATGCATTTCAATCAAAAAATATATTACGAACCTTCTAGCACACTCAAAACACCGAAAAGAGGTCATCTTGACCCGATATTGACCATGGTCAAACTCCAAATTCTTAAATTAACTAATTTCTCAACCAATGATCAAAAACACACTCGAACCCCTCGAGACCCCATCCAATCATACCAAAAATTACAAATACACTATCCAAACTTATCCTAAGCCTCAAAACACCCACGAGAACATCACAACAAAGAATTGAGGCTCAAACCGAATAGAATTTGTCTTAAGTTGTTAAATCTTTATTCTTTTAAAAGAGTGTCAGAATCACACTTAAACACTTCGAATTACTTCTAAATTTTGTACACAAGTTTAATTCAACTATATAGACCTATCCAAAGTCTCGGAATACCAATTGGTGTCCAATAACATCAAAGTCAACCTTTGGTCAAACTTTTAAACTCTCAAGTTCTTCAAAATGCCAACTTACGACAAATAGTATCAAAACCTTCTAGGAACCTCCAAAATCGAATCCGAACATACGTACAAGTCCAAAATCATCATACAAATCTATCGCAACCATAAAAACTTGATTCCGAGTCCGTTGACCCAAAAGTCAAACCTTGGTCAACTCTTCCAACATAAAGCTTCCAAATCGAGAGTCAATCTTCCAAATTAATTTCGAACCACTCGAAAACTAAAACCGGCTATACACGCAAGTCATAATATATCATATGAAACTACTCAAAGTCTCAAACAACCAAACGAAACACTAAAGCTCAAATGACATCGGGTCGTTGCAAATGAACAATTGAAAAAGAAGAGAAAAGAAATGGAAAAGTTAGGCAAACGTTTGGCAGCAAATCAAAGTTCCAGGCAACGCAAGACTCATTCCTCGTGTTAGGCCTCGCGACCGAGATCCAGCGCGGGCTACTTCGCATGTTTCGCGTGGTGATATGCGGGTCCGGATTTTAAAGCTATTTTGTCTTCTTTTTAGTTTTGGATTTGGTGATCACAACATTTGATGAAGGGAAAGCACAAAGCCGCCGTGGAGGCCTAGTTTAATTTTTTCTTCCACCAAACTTAATAATTTTTATGTTTCTCCGTATGATTTGTTGTTTGGCTACCATGTCTATGTAGAGCTAAAATAAACGTTCTAGGATTGTGGTTCTTTCATGACTATTGTTATTCGAATATTGATTTTGATTTTGATTTCTTGATTTATCATATTACTTTATTTATTCAGTCATGTGCTTAATTATTTGATTGCTCGATCACCAATTGAATACTATCTACGAATCTGGAGTTGAACTCGAAAGTGAAAATTCTAGATTACACATAGGATTGAATAGAGCAAGTTCTTAAACCCGGACATCGGGAAATAGATTCACGGTTAGGATAGACATGCTAATCGCCTTACTTGATTATAATACGGGTATTGTCTTGGTCATTTCTTTGACTGATGAAAAGGCAGCAACACTGGTTGCCTCTCCATCTCTTTTGGCAACGAGAGTAAGCATTTTGCGGTGAAGAACAAGCTGAAGAATAAGCTGCTCCTAGTCTCAAAGGAACGCAATAGATAATCTCAAGAAATCTTATCACGCACTCTAAAGAGAGAATTTCTAGAGTTACACAAGAGATGCAATTTTACTACTCCGATTTAAGTTAAAGTTCTCAAATATGATTGTGGAGTATGTCTTAAAGTGGAATTAATGATGTAAACATGGTAACCAAGTAACCCTAAAAGTGGGTCTTGTGAAAGAGATGATGAATAGTACCTAGGACTAGGGAGTAATTTGGCTTATTGGTTATAAATACCTCATGTGGGTGATAAAAAGAACTCTATTATGGCGGTAATTAGAATCATGGGAATTGGATTGCCTTGAGCCTATTGCGACCCCTAAATGAGTTATGATGAAATTGTTTTAATACTAATTGACGGAATCCGATATCAATATTATAGATTGATAAAACTTGCGCATGTTGAGTTTGTTGGACTTATTTGGAAGGCAAAGACGAGGTAAGTTAAGATGTACCTTCCCTTAAGAATTATTTGATGAATTTCATGAATTCTAACATTCGCTAAAGTTATTTTAAATGTTGGTTTGGGTTCGTTGGAGCGATCGAAGCTTACCATTCATGCTTTAATATTATGAGACGTCTTATGCTATCTTATAGTATCGTATATGCATAAATTGTATTGTTGGTCCTTTATTGACTTTTATTGAATGATATCACTTTTAACCATATTTTTTCTACTTGATCTAAATCAAATAGTTATCGCAAATGTTGAAACTCATTATCTTCTGATTTTACAGCTTATCGAGATATTTTTTTAAAAAAAACATCATTTTGTCGAAGTCAAAGAAACTTTAACAAAGTATAGAATTGAGCTATGGACCATGAGAGCCAATTATCGAAAATGTTTATAGGACCTATGGGTTATACAATTTAAAAAAAATATTGTTTGGGAGGACCGTAGTTATTATTGCCTATAGACTACACATTTTAGTGTTTAACATATATTGTCCAATGAGACACTTTAATGTGCTAGCACTATCGTCAAAATCCCATAGCAATGGGTGAGACGGCCTCGTGACCGGGCGATGGTTACTATCGTCAAAATCCCATAGCTATGGGTGAGACGGCCTCGTCACCAGGCAATGGTTACTATCGTCAAAATCCCATAGCTATGGGTGAGACGGCCTCGTGACCAGGCGATGGTTACTATCGTCAATATCCTTCGGGTGAGATGCCCAAGTTGACCGGGGGATGGTCAACATACAGATATCGATTATTGTTATAGTTATAACTATTGGAACTCTATTGAGAGATTTACATCTTATTGGAAGATTACAGCATATTAAAAGATTTACATCCTATTGAAAGATTACAACCCGTTGAAAGAATTATAGCCTATTGAATGATCTACAGTCTATTCAAAGGTTTACAACCTATTGAAAGAGTGACATTTTATTAAATATTTCTTTTCATTATTGATTTTGTGAAATGTCATACTTATTATATTTCATGTATTTTACTTATCCCTAAAGTATCGTTCCAACCTTATCGGAAGGAGTCAATGATACTTACGGGGTACGATTTTTATGAAATTGTGCTCAGCCTCCCATGTGGGGCAACTTATTTGATGTTTCAAATATTGTGACATTAGAGTTGACAGCACATGCTAGGCGTTTTCTCCATTCTCTGCTTTACTTGGTAAGCCCCACTTATTTTGTCAGTGGGTCTATGTCTAGAGATTTTATTATGTTCAGTTATTCTATAGAGGTTCCAGTGACACTATGGGGAAGTCTAGTCATGTGGATGATATTTATACTTTTTTTAAAACTCCCTTGTTTATTCCGCACCTATGTATCTTGGCCAAAGGCCTACTTAGATTTTCTTTAAAAAGACATTTAATTAAATAATTCAAGGCGGTATTTTAAATGTTTAAATGATCTTCAAATCTTGGAATAATCATGAATGGGTAGATATGTTCAAGTGGTTAGCTCGGTGTAAGTTGAAGGCATTGGGTGCCGGTTGCGCTAGTCTTTTTGGGGCGTGACAGTTTGTTGATAATTTATTCTTTTATTAAATGACTAAAATATCCTTAAAAACTTTACAAAAGATTATAAATTAAAAATTTTCTTTGTAAAGAAAAAGATGAACAATGAATATGGAATGAAAAGAAAGTTAGAAAATTTATTTTGGAAAAAAATATTTTGTGAATTTTAAAGTATTATTAAGGATAAACTAGTAAAAACCTTGGTCAAACTAAAAGTGCTTATAAGTTAAAAAAATCATAAGTTGAGGGTAACCAACTTATGACTTATGGCTAATTTCACTTTGGATATTTACCAAAAACGTAAATAAGCCAAAAGGTGCTTATAAATTAATTTGACCAACTTATAAGCTTAGACAACACACCTTCTATATGGTTCATAATTTCATATAACTAACCCTTATTCATTTTGCATTATGCAGTTGATTGATTTGAATTTGTTAAGTTTAGTTTGTCGAGTTACAACAATAATCCTGTTAAACAACATCTCTTTAATTGGATTTCCCAACATGATGAGAATAAATAACGATCCAAAAATGATAGTACTCCACATATGTTCGACGGCACCATACCGAAGTCACTCGTGTTTAGCGAAAACTGATATCTTGTCAATATTCACATATGTTAGTCTTTTATAAAACTTTAATTTATTTGTCAGAAGATTTAAGGGTGAATTTTGGAAATTTGGTGAGATCCATGAAGTTTCAAGAACTAAAGACTAAATTCTTTGGTCTTTTGAGTTGCTGCTATTATGTTATTAAGTTTGAACACCTTTTGGGAAGATCTTAGTGAAGATATCTTGTGTTTAGTTTATTTTGTGATTTGTAACAAGGATATCTATAGCTCAAGGTTAACTGGAGATCATGTTTAGATTGAATTAGCCTAGAATTTTCATATTTAGATTGAGATAGCTATTGTAATAGTATAGATGATCTTGTTATTTCATATGTGGATTCTTATTTTTGTTATATTCTATTGTCTCTGATGTTATTGTAAGATGCTTCACAGCGAACCACAAAAAAATTCGAGAAATTCGAGATTGAAAAACACGACTATTGTTGGTTTGGTTTGGTATATAGATTTAAAAATTCGAGATAATTGGTTTGGTTTGGTAAATGAAAAATTCGAATCAATCCAGACTATTTACACCCCTAGCCAAGTGTAGTGTCACATGACACGTTTTTAGATGATTAGGAGCATGACTAGACATACCACTAAGAATGCAACGAGGGATTTTTAATATAAAGAGTAATATAGTTCAGAGGATTTTGGGAGCGTCGAAAAGTTTAAGTAAGAAACTGACAAAAATGTAATAGTTTGGTATCTCTCATGACTAGGAGTGACAAACAGGCGGGTCGGGTTGGATATGGTTCGGGTCGAAAACGTGTAATGAAAAAACGGATAAATTATCCGACCCGGCCCATATTTAATACGGATAAAAAATGGGATAACCGACAGATAATATGGGTAACCATATTATCCATGACTTTTTGAATATGATCACTTTTGGGATAATTCCTAATCTCCCAAACTTGAGCAACTCCCAATTTGAGGCTTTACAAATATAAAAGTTAAACTCATCGGTTATCCATTTTCTAAATGGATAATATGGTTCTTATCCATATTTGATCCGTTTTTAAAAAGTTCATTATCCAACTTATTTTTTAGTGGATAGTATGGATGGTTAATTATTTTCTTTTAATCATTTTGCCACCGCAACTCATGACGAATGCCATTTAATGATTCTGAAGATAGATAAAAAGTGCCCGAGGGAGTATATTATTGTCGATGTATGGCAATAGGCTATTCGTTCACAGGCTTTATATTGAAGAATATGACGGAAAACTGAAAATGGGGAGAAAATACAACTAGATTTTTGCAAGCATATCTCACGGTAAAACGGGCAGACCATGCTATTCCTGTTTAATCATGGGCAGAGCCACTTTATGCTAAAGGAGTCCCCCTTACATTGTTAGCTAAGATCAAAATTTTATTTTATATACATAAATATAAATATTAAATATTGATTCCCATTATTTTCTTCGTATGTTTACTTTTTTATATTTTCACTTCCCTATTCCTGGCTCTACCACGGATCATAAGGAGAACTAATTGCCATTACACAATGCAACTTTCTGAGCAAGGATGCCCCCAGTGGCAGACCCAGGATTTTATCCAAGGGGGTTCAATAAATATAATAACATTAGGGGAGATAGTAGTCAATAATAAAAATTACCGAGTAATAGAAAGTGAATTATATATATATATATATATATATATATATATATATATGTGTGTGTGTGTGTGTGTGTGTGTCAACTTTTAATCCGTTATAAGACTATAAATTTTCTTTTAAAGTCTTCAGTTTTAAATTCTTATGTTTTACTCAAAAGATAAGTTAATACAATAACAATCTAATAATTTTGAAACACTATAAATATAAATAAAGTAAGAATTAAAATTAACAGACAATTTACTTGAACAATAAAGAAATAAACACACAGTTTAATAAAACAGTAAATAAATTTAAAAAGAACTAATTGCAAAAAAAGAAGAAGAGTAAAAACGCAACTTTACATAAAAGTGCAAAATTAAGATATTAGAAACTAAATACACAGATTTCACTAAAATAAAACTTTTAAAAGCTAAGTATTATTTACAAATAATAAATAATTATAACAACTAAAAACAACTTTTATATGACAAATGGCAAATAATAAACCTCAAAAGGAAAAATAACCTAACAATTTTGACATACATATTAGTAGATGGTACTAATTCGAACTCATGTCGTGTGCCATAAATTGACCCTGCTTGACCATTGAACTGCTATTACTTTGCTGGACTAAGTGAGTTAATTTTATCTACATATCACTTTGTGAATATAATTTACACATATAATTAACAAAATAATTCGGCGAAGCGGATTCAATTGAACCCACTTGATACAACGTGGGTCCGCCCCTGGATGCCCCAGATTTCCCCTCGAACTCATCGAAATTCCTCCATGATCTTATCCCACTTTACACCTTACATACTGAAGCTAATTTCCAGAAAAAAGCCTTCTCTTGTACATCCTATACAAATCAATTCATTCTGATTATCTAAGTTTAAATCATTCATAATATTTAATTAATAAGCTATCTATTATTTTGTTTTTCCGATATCTCCCCCATTAAAGTTGTTCTTGTCTTTCCAAGCATTCTATCCTCGCGATCAATTCAAGAAGTGAAGGTTGCTATTGGAAAACGTGATCAGTGGGTCGAAGCTTGCAACAAGAGACGTGAAAGCTCAAGGCTACCATCGGAAGAAAGGAAGACAAGGAAATTGATGTAGCCTTCCCAGGTGAATCAGACATTCCGTCTTTTATTGTTGCAGCAAAACCACAAAACATGCACACTACGAAAACAACAAGTCAATAAATATAATTCATTAGACTCCATGTGTTTGTGTGAGTTTTATAAAGGAAAAGGGCACATCGATCAACATACCAATGATGAGAACCAAAGCATAAACAAAGAGGGAAGAACTTACAAATATGGTGACTCATTGATTCAATGTTGAAGAATCCATGAAGAGGATTCATAAGGAATTGGATGTCATCGTCTTCATCATCATCATTATTGTCATCCTCATTGACGTTCTCTTCGCTGTTGGTAGCCCTCTTCATCTCCACTGCAGGTGCCAGGTAGGTTAAGTTGTGTTGAGAATGAGGATGAGTGGTAAAGCATATCTCTATATATAGGAGGGGAATTGGGCTCTATGGTCAAAAGTTGTTACAAACTTTACTAACATATAATCTGATTTACTTGGTATAATCTGATTTACTCCACAAAAGATCTGATTTACTAACAATTTTAATGCAAATGTCAAAATTCTATTTTTGTGGGATTGTGGTCCTTGTCCATGGATAATAATTGTACTATTTGAATTTTTTTTACTGAATTCACGTAAATCTATAGATAACGTCTAGATCCATCCCTGACACTAG
The DNA here is from genome assembly GCF_000390325.3 of Nicotiana tomentosiformis. NCBI lineage: Eukaryota > Viridiplantae > Streptophyta > Magnoliopsida > Solanales > Solanaceae > Nicotiana > Nicotiana tomentosiformis. The sequence continues at coordinate 81,507,050 of NC_090815.1, forward strand.
GACCATGGGAGAAGATGACCCAATTAATATAGAGTAAATAAAATCTGGAGACATGTCAATAAAATAGAGAATATGATATGGAAGTTCTTTATTATTTCAGGGGCTCTTTTTGTGAATGGATGTGCGGGCACACTAGGTTGGATAAGGTTAGGAATGAGGATATTCGAGCGAAGGTGGGCATGACCTCCATGAAGGACAAAATGCGAGAAGCGAAGCTTAGATGGTTCAGGCATGTGAAAAGGAGAAGCCTAAATGCCCCAACTAGGAGGTGTGAATGATTGACTTTGGCGGATTCGAGAAGAGGTAGAGGGCGACCTAAGAAGTATTAGAGAGAGGTGATCAGGCAGGACATGGCGTTATTTCAGCTCACTAAGGTGATCAGCATCTCGAAGATAAGTATGGATGTCATCATACCGATCTGCTAGACACTTCCTCATGACTCGTAGAACCTATGAACCTAGAGCTCGGATAACAACTTATCACGACCTAAAATCCACCTGGTCGTGATGACACCTAACTTAACCCGCTAGGTAAGCCAAACAAGAGCCTACACAACTCAAATAAGAATAATAAGAAATCAATAGGTGAAATAACTGAATTTTGTATATAATGACCCAAGGATTTAGTAGTACAAGTCACGAGCCACTAAGACTTAGATTTACAAAAATGGTATGAAAATAAATATGACATCTATTTGGAATATAAATAAACAAAATACAAATCCAAAATTACCAAGGATAAGTGGTAGCTATATCTGGAAAGCAGGTACATCTTTAATGCCAGCTCCCGCTATACTCAGCAACATCAGCTCCAAGATCTGCACGCAAGGTGCAGAAGTGTAGTATGAGTACAACCGATCTTATATACTCAACAAACAACAAACCTAACCTCAAGTTGAAAGCAGTGACGAGCTCAGAAAAGGAACAGTGTCCAACACTAATAATCAATAATAACACATGATATAATAATGCAGTAACAATAAATAATTCAAAAGGTATCATATTGAACTCGTTCACAAGTACGGAAAACTAGGCATACTTTACAAGTATAAGAGTTAAAGACTAAATCTTCCATGGAAGCCCTATGATACGATTTTATCAAAGATCAGTGATTTGTTTCCAAACTTTCAACAACAAATAAGGCATTTCACTTACCAGCTAGCATGAGAAAAATACATTTCTATGCCTACATATCATGTATACATGTCAAGTCAATACCATATGTTTACCATTTAACATGAGAAAAACACATCTCTATGCCTACATGTCAAATATAAATGTCAAGTCAATAACACCACAGTAAAATCATCAAGTACACTCACTCTTAGCACACTCAAGATGCCTGGCATACATGCCCCTCACTATCACGCACACAATCACTCAGCACTTTACTGGTACCTGGCACAAATGCCCCTCACCGAAGCACATATATCTCGGTGCCTGCAATCAGTGTAATATCAGACTCCAGAGGGGCGGATCCTGACCCAACTGCTAATCAATAGTCAATATGACCTGTTGCGTCATATAACCTTATCCAAATAGCAATCTGTTGTGGAGTGTCACCCGATCCAAATAATAATCTGTTGCGGCATGCAACCCGATCCAAATAACACTCAAAATATGGCTCTATGACCCACATCAGTCATCAATCCGCTCAAGTCTTAATGGCTCACATCTCACATAATCCAATTATACAATACGGAGTATCATAATGTGCCACAAGTTTAGCTCAAACTCATGCCACGTACAAGGACACCGATAACAAGTGAGGCAGCATATCAAAAGTACATAGATATAGAGATATAACATGCGGATATAACGATCATGGCTGAACAGTATGACTACGGCTAAGGCAAATAGCTCAACATGGTAAAATAGCCCTATCATGTATCAAATAATCAAGCAGATAGCCTAGATATAATTTTTAGCTTGAATAATAACTCACATAGTCATATAAATAGAGAAAACATATTATCAAAGTAGCATGATGGCAAAACAAGTCATATAATAGCCTAAAAACTACCCGAATTATGAATACTCCGGTGCACACACAAACGTCCATCACCTAGCACGTGCGTCACCCCCAACATATCTCAATATCACAGTTATCAGGGTTAATTACCCTCAGATCCAAGTCTAGATATGTTACTTATTTCGAAAAAGTCAAAACAATACCGAGCATCCAAAACAATACTCTAGAAACGCAATCCCGCATGAATCGACCTCCAAACGGCTCGAATCTAGCCAAAAGCAACTCAAATCATCAAATAATGCCATAGGAAACAAACCCAAACGATAAAGGTCGAATCTTTAATCAAATACTCAAAGTCAATAAAAAATTCAACTCGGGCATGCATCTCAAAACCTGACAAAACTCACAAATTCTGATAACCCATTCGAATACGAGTCCAACCATACTAATTTCATCCAATTCCGACTCAGAATCATTATTCAAAACTCAATTATTCACTTTAGGAATGTTTAGACAAAAACTCCCAATTTCTCTTTTGGATTCATCAATTAAATACCAAAATCGAAGATGGAATTATGTAATATAATCAAATCCGAGTAAAAAATACTTATCCCAATCCTAATCGTGAAAATCCCCTCCAGGATCGCCCAAATCCGAGCTCTATAACTCAAAATGTGATATAATAACTCAAAATCTAAAATAGAGTACTTATATGCACTGCCTAGGTAAACCTTTCGCGATCGTGGGACCCACTTTGCGATCGCGAAGAACAAAGATGAACGTTGCTGGAATGAACTTTGAGTTTGCGTCACGGACATCGCAAATGCGATGACCACAAGTACTAGAACCCCGCGAATGCGCCAGCTCCCACGCGAACCCGATGACAAACCTAGCTCCCACGCTGAAAAACAATCGTGAACCTACTATCGCGAACATGATGGTCAAATATCTCAAACCTCCGCGAATGCGTTGAATAAAACACTAGCAGCTCACAGAACACTCAGAAATGGTCCAAAATCAATCTGAAACCCACCCGAGCCCCTCGGGACCCTGTCCGAATATGCCAACAAGTCCCAAAATATAACGCGGACCTGCTCGAGGCATCAAATCACACATATCATCTTCAAAATCACGAATCTCACGTCAAATCAAGCTTAATGAACTATTTCAAATTCTAAAATTCCAAGCTTGCGCCGAACACGTCTAAACAACTCGGAATCACCTCAATTTTGCACACAAGTTTCAAATGACATAACGAACCTATTCCATCTTGCAGAATAATAATCCAAACCTGATAGCATCGCAGTCAACCCCCGGTCAAACCTATGAATTTTCCAAACCTTCAAATTGCCAACTCTCGCCAATTAGTGCCAAAACCTTTTAGAAACATCCAAATGCAAATCTGAGTATACGCCCAAGTCCAAAATCACCATCCGGACCTAATAGAACCATAAAAACTCCAATCCGAAGTCAAATACAGAAAAGTTAAACTTGGTCAACTCTTCTAACTTAAAGCTTCCTAGTTGAGAATCATTCTTCCAAATCAATCCCGAACCACTCGAAAATCAAAACCGACGATACACACACGTCATAATACACTATATGAAAGTACTCATGACCTCAAATCACCGAACAGAATGCAAATGCTCAAAACGACAGTCGGGTCGTTACAATTTGCCAGTCCACAAACTAGCTAAATGCCAAAATATTGCAGGCAAATTCCGTGTTACTAATAGTTCCAAAAGTTTATAACAAATTCACAAGATTTAGAAAAAAAAAAAAAAACTTTAAGGCCCGTATTCCTCCTATATAAACTCATATATATGGCAGAGAAACTTCAAGTTGTAGGATCTTTATTCATTGGATATCATTTAATTGATTTGTTTTTGTCAACCACAAGCTTAACATGCATTTAGAGAAACTTCAAAGTCACAAAATAAAGCTTCAAGTTCTAGCTCTTGCAATCTTCTTCTTGTGGAAAAAGCTTTTGACGAGGGCATGCACCGCAACCAATCAAGTGGTTAATGGCCGATGTACTACTTATTCTGCCTCGATCTAGACGTACAGAACAAATTTCATATGTCATAACAAATGCAATCATCATAACTACATGGACGCAAACCCTAAACTAGCGAGATATTCGTGTTTCAACCCGAAGAATTTCTTGTTATTGTTTTTTTTCAAGTGTACTCGTATTTTCATCAACAATTAGTTTAGCCAGAAAGATGGAGGATGTATTTGTTGGATACATAATTTATGCTAAAAAAAAGAAGAGATCGAATACCTCCAATGGCAGAGAAGCCACAAAAATTGTGCAGCATCGATGAATCTGAACTATAATACCGTCTCCATGTTATCGATGCTAGTAAACTGTTTCTTTTTGTCTAATTCGCTGCTTTAAGGTTTCTTTTGCATGAACCTTATCTCTAACATTGCCAACGGCTTACATGAACTCTTTAGATAATCTTGTTGTACATACAACTCTTTTTTTTGAAGTGAAAATTGTAACGACTCGGTCGATCGCTTTGTGTATTCGAGTACTGTTCCCCTATTTGATACTTCTCGTATGAGTATCTGTTATTTTGTGACTTGCGGAGATGGTTGATTTCGTTTCGGGAAGGTTCGAAAGTGACTTGGAACACTTGGTATCCTTTTTGGAAGCTTAAGTTGTAAGAGTTGACCGATGTTTGACTTTTGTGGAAACTACCTCAGATTAATGATTTGATGGTTCCAATTTTTTCATATGGTGATTTTGGACTTAGGCGTATGTTCAGAATTTGATTTGAAGGTTCATAGAATGTTTTGGTACTATTTGCCAAAAGTTGGCAATTTGTAGGATTGGATAGTTCATAGGTTTGACCGAGGATTGACTTTGAGGTTATCGAATTCGTATTGTTATTCCGGAAGTTGGAATGAGTTTATTTTGTCATTTGGGACTTGTGTGCAAAGTTTTTTAAGATTGGTTAGGCTTGAATCAGATGCTTAGTATGAAGTTTAAAAGTTAATGAATTGGATAGGTTTGGGGAAGGTATTAGGACTTGTCGGTGTGATTGGACGGGGTCTCGAGGGGCTCAGATATGTTTCAGATGTGTTTTAGAACATGTTGAAGTTTTAGGGCAGTTCTGGTCTTGTGTTTTCGCACATGCGAGGTTTGGAGCGTATGTGCAAGTCCGCAGATGCAGACAGGTGAGCGCAGAAGCGGAATTTGGGCATTGGACAGGGATTTTACAGGTGCGAAGTTTTGGTGCAGAAGTGGTCGTATACCGGCGAGGTTGTTCTGCAGGTGCGGCCTCAAAGAAGTGAGGATTTGCTTTGTAGAAGCGGAGAGGCGGTGATGTTATTGATCTCGCAGATGCGAACATATTTCCGCAGAAGCGGAGTCGCAAAAGCGACTTTCGTTTCCGCAAAAGCGAATTGCTGGGTAGTGTTATTTTAATCGAGGGTTTGGCCTATTTTATCATATTCTAATATTGGGAGCTCGGATTCGGGCACTTTTTGAGGCAATTTTTACCCACTTAGATTGGGTAAGTATTTTTAACCCGAATTTATTTATTATTCATAATTTTATCCTTGATTTTGGCTTTTGGTTGATAAAAATCTAAAGGAGAAAATTGGGATTTCTGTGATAAGTTTTGAAAAATAAATAATGGAGATTTGAACCCTGATTTAGAGTCAGTTTTGAATGAAATTTGTATGCTTGAACTTGTATCGGAATGGTATTCGAGATTTGTGAGTTTTATCGAGTTTCTAGAGGCGGGACCGGGTTGGCTTTTTGTGTTGACTTTGTGTATTTGATTAAGGACTCCACTTTTATAATTTGGATTTGATTTCTTTGGCTTTGTTTGACGTTATTGGGTTGTATTTGACTATATTTGAACCGTTTTGAGTTGAATTTTGAGGATTTGGGTATTTTTTATGAGTCTTACGCTACCGGGTGGAGGAAAAGTCTCTTGGCTAACCTTGTTAAGAGGAAAACCCCTAGTTTGCTATGTGTTTAAGATATTGGGGTAGTGTATATACGTGATGGAGAGCGTAAATGCATTTATCGAATTTATATCATGACCAGGGTAGAACTAGAATATGTGCTCATTTGATTCATGAATTATTTGTCTTATGTGACTACGTTTGGTCTCTTACTCATGTTAGAAATCATGCCTAGGCTGATGATTAATTGTGAAGGTATGAGAACTTATCATTAATATGTTGAATTTCATGATTATCCGTAGTCACAGAGATTTCTTGAGCACATATCCGTATGATATTTATTAAGTCTTTGTGCACCTCTTATTGATAATTCTTGAGCATATACATATATTTTGAATAATATATATGTGGTTTGGACTGAGGATTTTGGCACGAAGAGTAAGCGTGCGGATGAGATACAATCACCGCACGTTGGATATGATGATCGGAAATTGATTTATGAGGGATGCTATTATGCCCCTCTTTGCTCTTGGATTGGATCCATCCCTCCGGAGTCAGGTGATATATAACCCATGTTACTTTGGGCCATGTGAGCATAGTAGGTATATAGATTTTGTACTTGATCGATACATGAATTTTGTGTCGGGTTATGTTGATACATGAATTGTGTATTGAGTACATGGATCTTGTATCGGTTGAGCATGCATTCTTATTGTTGACTCGTTTTGAAGTATTTATTCAACTATTAATTGTTACTCGACATCCTTATATGCTAATTGGGAGTCTCGACTCCGTTATTTGAGCATGTTATCTTGCAATTCTGTATCTAAGCAGCGTTATGGTTATTTCTGTGCTAGGAAAGCATGCTTAATACTATTCAACTGTTGATATCATTGACTCTTGTTATTCATGATATTACATATTGTTTCTGTTCATAATTTTGTTATTATACTTGTGGTAAGTTTCCGGAAGCATACTAGCCTCGCCATTACTTTTTCGAGGTTAGGCTTGATACTTACTAGGTACCGATTGTGGTATACTCATTCTACACTTCTGCACATCTTATTGTGCAGATCCTCAGGTGGGTCTTAGCAGAGCTTCCTGATTTGGCTAGGAAGCTATACGGAGACTTAGGGTGAGCTGCACTCCATGGTTTCGTTTTGCAGTTCCTGAATCCCTGCTCATTTACTATTTCTATCTATTTTGTATTTTTGAAAACTTGACATGTATACAGATTTGATCTCATTTATGTAGTTGTCACACCTCCTTTTTTCCGAGGGGATAGGGGATAAGGGAGTTTTTCCAATTAAAGTGACAATATTCGAAATGGGATTATTTATTTTATCAGAGTCGCCACTTGGAATAAGTTATGGTGTCCTAAGTCACCGGTTTATTTTAAATCCCGAATCGAGGAAATTTGACTCTATTTATGGTCTGCGAACACATAAGACCGGGTAAGGAATTCTATTAACCCGGGAGAAGGTGTGAGGCACTCCCGAGTTCCGTTGTTTAGCACGGTCGCTCAACTATTAATAATTGGCCTAATTATCTGAATTATTACATGTTTAAAACCTATTGTGCTCTTCTTCTTTTTTAACTTTTTAACCGCTTTTAATATTTATGGAATTTGTTTGAACAAGTCGCGATGTCGCGCGCTCGTTTGTTTTTGTACACATTGCGAATCGCGTTACGTGGAAACGCACCCGCGATTTACAACATGCTTATTTTAATTATTATTCGTTGTTATGGTCGAATCACATGAAATGCACACCCGAATTTGGATTTATATATCGTGACCATGCCACGGGAACCGTACCCATAGTCACTATAATTTATTATTAATCGCGCCTAAAGCAAGCTACGATGTTCATGATTATTGAAATTATTTTTCTGATCTTTAAGATTATTGTGAGGCCAAATTTATGGAATTATTGTGGAGAAAGAGTAATACTTTAGCTAATAAGACTTGAATCAGTTATGTACAAATCAATATGCAAGTTAGATGTGTATTAGGATTCTCAGCTTCTTCAATGTACTTCCCTTTGACCAAAACTTGTGGCAAAGTCACACACTTTTTGCCCAAAACATTCTGCAATTCTTTCTTTATAAGCACTGTCCATTCGAAATATCCCTTTCGTCGATCTTAACCCTATAACTCTTAAGAATCATCCTCACAATATAACAAACTTCGAACGTTCTAATTAAAAATAAAATTGGTGGCATATTGAATTCATCTAAAAATTAAAAGCATTTATTCAAGAACCAAGACTACACATATCACAATCGAAATAAAAACTAATTAAAACAACTTAAATGAAAACTAAGACATGCTACTCAAACAACGGAGAATCACAAATTAACCAACACGCTCACCAAGCTATCGTAACAAAATGAAATAAGAATGAAAATTGAGAAATGGACCTTTTATTGATGAACAAAGCTAAAAATTTGCAACTCAATCGAAATAACAAAGCAACAATCATTGGGACTGAAATGCCGAAATTGGGAACATCGAATCGGCACCGGAAAACTCGAAACCCAAACGCGACCTCAATCAAATTCCATGAGCCGAGATCAAATAGGGGCAAATATTTTTGTGTATTTCGTTTGAAGTAATATCAACTGTAATGAACCCTTTTTTTATTTTTTCTTTACTGTGCGTGACTTCCCCTCTTAGCTATCCTGATTCCCCAATTCCCAGACTCCTCCGTTCCTTTCTAGCTTTTCCTTCGTTCCCATTTTTCTGTTTTTTTCTATCTCTGTTTTGTGTGTGTGTATCTGGTGGCTGAAGGTGAGATCTTAGCTTAAGGAATTGGGTGGTGGCTCTTCAGGAGGTGCGTGGCTGAGAAAGTGAGGGAGGGTGGTCAGTTTGTTTTGGTGGAGTTGGAGATGGAGAAGGAAGGGAGCAGTTGGGTTCTTAGAATTAGGTTCGTTCCCCCTTTATTTGTTTTTTCATTATGTTTTTATATTGTGGATAGATAGGATATGGGCCATTGGATGAGAGTAGATCGATGGCTATGATTAATAGGGTTTGATAGGTGAGAAAAGGATTTGGGCTAAAAGATATTGTGAAGAATAGGTCTTTGTCTTACTGGGCCACTAAAATTCGAAAATGAGCTCCCAATTGGCCCAAATTCAATTCTTTCTCATTGAATAAAAATAAAAATACTATCAAAATATACTAATTAATCTTAGTTAATAAGAATAAACTATTAAAGTGAACTATAGATTAAAAATGAAAATATTTTTGGTATTTTTTAAATATTATAAATATCATAAAATACTAATAAGATAACAAAAATATATAATAAGAAAAAAAATATATATATATATATATTATAAAACTATTTTTTTAACTTATGTTTTAAAATTAAAACTAAAATTTGACTGAAATCCTATTAAAATAAAAAATAAATAACTATTTATTTTTAAATACTACTTTTAAAAGTTGTGCGGGTCAAAAATTACGTGCTTACAGCTGCCCCTCTTTGCTTGGAAGCACGAAGAGTTTTCGGAGCAAAGAACACTAAGCAACGCATTTGGTTTAAGACCCGACGCTTATTCAAAATAAAATAAAGACGGACAAAAGATTGTAACCGAGCCCTAGTATCTGAGCTGCCTACATATCCTTGGCTATAAAAGAATCATGCCACGTATAGTTCAGAAGTGATGGAGTGTGTGGAGATGATGAGAGAGTCGAGTGAGATACCATTCCGTCGAGGTTCCGGTCCGCGGTCCCTACCATTACATCATAAATTGAAAGCAAAAATTACATCAAAAATAAAAGAAAAATACAAGATCCTATCTACTTCTTGTCTTGAATCTTCCTTGAATCTCTACTTGATCCTTCAACTTGAAACTGAAAATTCAACCTATTCTTCAGGTGGGAGTCCCGCAGACCTGAATTTGAAGAAAATTGAAAGTTGACCATGTTCTTCAGGCGGGCATCCTGCTGCTTGCACTTGAAATAAACTTAAATTTAGAGTAGACTTGAGCTTGCAAACCTTGTCCTTCAGGCGGCTCGTGCTACTTCTGATTTTACTTAAAGACTGGAGGTCGACCCTATTCTTCAGGAGGGTTCCTGCTGCTTCTAAATTAAACTCGAAACTAAAAATTGACCATGTTCTTCAAGCGGGCTCCTGATACCTCTTGAAAGTTGAAAGTTGAAAATTAAAAGTTGAAAATTGAAAGTTGACCCTGTTCTTCAGGCGGGCTCCTGATGCCTCTCTAACTTAAACTTGAAAATTAAAAGTTGACCATGTTCTTCAGGCGGGCTCCTGTCAATAATTGAACTTTTGAAATAAATTCCCTCATTCTCCAGGTGGGTTCCTGATGACTTAAAACTGAAATAAATTCCCTCATTCTCCAGGTGGGCGCCTGCTGACTTAAAACTGAAATGAATTCCCTCATTCTCCAGGTGGGCGCATGTGCTGACTTAAAACTTGAAATAAATTCCCTCGTTGTGGGCGCCTGTGCTGACTTAAAACTTGAAATAAATTCCCTCGTTCTCCAGTTGGGCGCCTGATGACTTAAAACTTGAAATGAATTCCCTCGTTCTCCAGGTGGGCGCCTGCTACTGACTTGAACTTAAAATGAATTCCCTCGTTCTCCAGGTGGGCGCCTGCGACTTAAAACTTGAAATAAATTCCCTCGTTCTCCAGGTGGGCGCCTGATGACTTAAAACTTGAAATGAATTCTCTCATTCTCCAGGTGGGCGCCTGCTGACTTAAAAACTTGAAATGAATTCCCTCGTTTTCCAGGTGGGTACCTGATGTTGACTTAACACTTGAAATAAATTCCCTCGTTCTCCAGGTGGGCGCCTTGCTGACTTAAAACTTGAAATAAATTCCCTCGTTCTCCAGGTGGGCGCCTGCTACTGACTTGAACTTGAAATGAATTCTCTCGTTCTCCAGGTGGGCGCCTGCGACTGACTTGAACTTAAAATAAATTCCCTCATTCTCCAAGTGGGCGCCTGATGACTTAAAACTTGAAATAAATTCCCTCGTTCTCCAGGTGGGCGCCTGATGACTTATAACTTGAAATGAATTCCCTCATTCTCCAGGTGGGCGCCTGCTGACCTAAAAACTTGAAATGAATTCCCTCGTTTTCCAGGTGGGTGCCTGATGTTGACTTAACACTTGAAATAAATTCCCTCATTCTCCAGGTGGGCGCCTGATGCTACAACAAAATAGACAAAACAAAAGAAACTTTTTTGCCCCAGTTTGCACTAGGAAGATTTGTGAGTTGTTAGCAGAACTAAAAATCACTTATGTTATTGATGAATGATGAAATGATGAAAGTAAAATTAAAGACTCGACTAGGATGTGCATCTCCTGTGAGTAAAACTAAGAATATTTCGACTAGCAAATGCATCTGCTAAAAAAACCTGAATGTCCCAGACTAGGAAGTGCATCTCCTAGGGGTGAAACTTGAATTAACCAAATTAGGAAGTGTGTCTCCTAAAGAAATAAAAATCTGAAAAACCCAAACTAGGAAGTGTGTTTCCTAGATTTGAGATTGAGCTTGCAGAAACTATAAACTAAGCTTGACTAAACTAAAAACTGACCCTATTCTCCAGGCGGGACCCCTGATTTCAAGAAAACTAAAGATTGATAACTTAAGAAAACTTAAAATTGACCCTTTCTTAAAAATAAAAAAAATAAAAAATAAAAAATCCAGAATTCCTTTTTTTTTTTAAACTTATTATCCTAGGAGAAAATTCATCAGACTAGGTTTTAATCTTAGGAGAAAGATTTATCAGACTAAGATTTCTATCCTACGAGAAAGTTCATCAGACTAGGTTTTCAATCTTAGGAGAAAGATTCATCAGACTAAGATTTCGATCCTAGGAGAAAGTTTATCAGACTAGGTCTTTTTTTTTTAGGAGAAAGATTCATCAGACTAAGATTTTGATCCTAGGAGAAAATTCATCAGACTAGGTCCTTTTTTTATGGTATCTTAGGAGAAAGATTCATCGGACTATGTTTTCTAATCTTAGGAGAAAAATTCATCAGACTAAGATTTCGATCCTAGGAGAAAATTCATCAGACTAGGTCTTTTTTCTTTTTAGGAGAAAAAATGTGAAGAACAATGACAACATTTATGCATACTAGCAAGACAGATAAAGACAAAGATTTGAGAAACTTACCTTTGTCGGCTCTTCTCTTCTGTTTTCTTTTCTTTTTTTTTTTTGAAACCCAAATTCCTTGCAATGCTTGTTCCTGTTTCAAATAAAGAAAATTTTGTCAGTTTTAAAGTGGTGGTCGGTTTGCGGCCTTGAGTCTTGGGCAGCTTGGCTTTTGCTCAATCAGCTTGAGTCAATTTCAAGAGACTTTTTGCTTTACATCAACCTTAATCGTTTCACACCCAGTACCATTTGTATTTGTGGCTCAATCAACCTTATCCCAACTGGAGATCTTTGCTTAGGTGACCTTTTCTATGTCTTGAATGTCTTTCTGCTTTTTGAGCAATTTATCTGTCAGAGAGAATCACAACTGGTAAGTGTCTTTTGCATGATGTGCACACTTCATAGTTCTTGTTCAGTACTACAGAGAGCCCGAGCCTCTGATTAACCTCGAGGTTATCTTTGCTTGCTTTAGCCAAGTAGGCTGACAAAGATATTTTGAGGGGGAAGCCTTTGCATGAATCCTCAAGGCATGTTGACTATAACACCTGACTGTGCTGGCCAAATTAACTTTGTGCAACTGAAAAGCTTGTAGCAGATTTTGAAATCTTTTCTTGCTTGTTTTGACAAGGACTGACTCAGAGTGAAGGACACAATGATGCCAAGAAACAATATTAACAAGAAATGCCCATGTCGAGAAGGACATAAGGAAGAGTTTTTTTTTAAATAGCTAGCCTTAATGAATCATGACATGCATTTTAGACTTAATGGCCGATCTATCAAACTAATCCAATCTTTCCTTTTACTATTCTTATGACCTTAAGTCGGACTTGTTCGTGTCAATCCTTTGCGTCAGCTTCACGACTCACTATCGACTAGTGGTGCCCCGATGGGTTTTCACCAACAAGTCTCTCTCATTTATTCATCTCTGCTTACCGTCGTCTTACAATGCCCGTGAGAGTTTTCACTAGTAAGACTCTCTCATTTTTTTCTTCTTTATTTTTCTTTTCCTTTTGCTTTCTAGTGTGAGAAAATTGACAGTGTTCTATGCGTGTGACAATTGTTGCTCATTGCATGCGTCTCTTGGCATTCTTGAAGGCATATCGGGAGGTCTTTATTTGGAAGGTTTTTGGATAGGGTTGGAAAGAAAGGACGGCATAAGGCTCAAAATACACTCAAAATAAGGGGCTGTAGACTTACAACTCTTGGAATCGACTCTTTCAAAAGTGAAATAAAATCTTTGCCCCAGTTTCAGATATCGGGGATTTTTTGGATTTTTTTTTTAACTCTTATTTGATTGGACCGAACCGTGTATGCCTACGTATCCTTTTTTTAAAGGAATCAGGTCAAACGTAGTTCAAACCTCTGAACTAACTATTTATTTATTTATTCATATTTCTTTCTTTTTCTTTTTCTTTCTTTTTTTCTCATTTTTTCCTTCTTTCTTCTCTTTTTTTTTGTTTTCAAAACAAACTGCCCCAGCTTCTATTTTCGACGGGCATGGACCTTAGAATGTTTTTTTTTCCTTTTCTTTTTCACTTGAACTTTCAAAGAGTTTCCCAGTTTGTACTTTGGGAGTTTGTACTTTGGGAGCATGAACTTTTCTTTTCATTTTTGTTTTTTTGACTTTTGACTCTAAACTTGATTCCAAAAGAGGGTGATCAAAAAAAATAACACAGGCTCAAAAGGTGTAACAAAGGGTATAAAGTGTTTGGATAGCAGAACAAGGGCCTCCTAGCCTCGAGAATGCCAATTATAGTATCCTTTCATGATCACAACATTGATGAGCATGTATATCTTCTTGGTGTGTCGTGCTCGAAGAATACTTTCCATCTATTAATCTCAAACTTTCCACCAAACTTTAATTGGTTCTTCCTTAAACCTGATCTTCACAATGAATTTGAAGGTAAATTTTACCCGAGCTTAATTCCAAAGTGTTTTAAACTCTTTATTCATCCTCAAAAATGCCTTGTTCTCAGTTATCCAATTCAAGATTAACTTAATTTTCTAAGATCTGGCCAAAAATTTCGCATGCATGTCATGTTACTAAAACTAGCGGGAAAAGAACTAGGTATGGAATGACACAAAAGGACAAACTGTATTTCATTGAGTAAACAACAAGACAAACAACCTAAAATCTGAGTTACAACCCTAAAATAACCCGGCTAATAAAAATAGCAACACAACAGACAAACAAGACTCACACAAACAGAATAGAGGGATAGAAGGGTTTGACTCAATAAAACAAATAAAATCTGGATCACAACTCTGGAATAACCCAGATAATAGAAAAAATATCAAAACAAGCTACCAAGATTCCTTCCTAGTAAGGAGGGAATGACTTTTCAATTGCTATGCTTGACATTTAGCCACAAATTTGCTCATCAGAATCACCATGGCCTTCTCAAATTTCAGTCGGCAAGTTCCCGAGAGGATTCTCATACTCCATGTCACCACACATTATCCCCACAAAGTGTGCATCATCATGTGCATGTAAAGGATTCAGCGTGATATTGTGGGTGTCATTATCTTGGATCACAATCAGTTTTTTCTGGATCATCCTTTCTATTTCTCTTTTCAAATCCCGACAACTTTCAACATTGTGCCCCTGGGCATTGGAATGGTATTCACACCTTTTAGAAGGGTCAAAGCTTCTTGCACGTGGGTCCACATGACTTGGAGGAATAGGTGCAATCATGTCATAATGCTTTAATTTCTCAAACACACTTGCATAGGACTCTCCTATTGGTGTAAAATTATCTTTCAACCTTTGTTCCCCTCTATACCCCGGGCTTAGATGAGGGTTATAGGGCACTTGAAAATTTTGTGGAGGCTGGTGGAGATTTTGCGGTGCTGGTGCTCGCCTTCTGGGGTCTCTTGGTGGCTGGATAACATACTAAAGTGGAGCAATAGAGTATTGTAGGTTCTGAGGTGGATAGTAGTGCTCAGGGGAATCATCGAAAACCTGATGAGGCTGCTCCTACCTTCGAGATGTTCTCCTAGGACCTCTTCTCGACCTTATTGTCATCATGGTTTCTTCATCCTTCTCATTCGTGTCACTAAAATTATCAGATTCAATTTGGACAGCTTGAGTTGCAGCTTTGAGAACTGCTTGACTTATAATTTTGCCTGTCTTAAGGACATTCTTAACCATTTCCCCAATTTTGATTGCTTTCGAGAAGGATTTGCCCACTGCGGACATCATGTTTTGAAAATAATCTGGCTCTTGAGCCTGAAGGAAGATAGTGATTAGCTCGTGGTCATCCATGGGTGGCTTAACTCTAGTCGCTTGCTCTCTCCATTTAATGGCATATTCCCTGAAACTTTCAGTTGGTTTCTTCTTCAGGTTTGAAAGGGAATTGCGGTCTGGGGTGATATCGATGTTGTATTGGAACTGTTTGACAAAGGCCTTGGCCATGTCATCCCAGACATGCCAGTGAGAGGTTTCTTGATCCATAAACCATTCAGAGGCTACCCCTATCAGGCTTTCCCCGAAATAAGCCATTACTAGTTCTTCTTTTCCCTCCACACCTCTTAGCTGATTGCAATACCTTTTCAGGTGGGCTATGGGGTCTCCGTGTCCATCATACTTTTCAAATTTGGGAGTCTTGAAACCAAGTGGCAAACGAACACCGGGGAACATACATAGATCCTTGAAGGCAATACTCTTCTGACCTGCCGACCCTTACATGTTTTTTAACTTTTGTTCTAAGCTTTTCACTCTTTGGGTCATTTCTTCTTGTGCCATCTTTCTGGTAGGCTTCTCAATCTTTGAAGGAAGATCAAATAGGTACGAGTGGTACTCAGGAGAATGGTATTGTTCTTGCTGGGTAGCAAATTGTGACTCATGACTTTTCTTTTGTACCACTGTTGGCTGTGGGATAGTGAAAACGGGCATAACAGCAGTGATTATCTGATTGGTTGTCAATGGCACACTTTGGGAACGCGCAACAAAAGTTCCAGTTGTAGTCGTACAGTTGGGATAAAGACTGAACCCAAATGGATAGGATCGATCAGACAATGAGACATGAGTGGTAATAGTCGAGATGGGTGTGAATTTTGGGAAAACATGAGAAAGGGGTAGTCCTTGACCATTGGCCGATGCTTGACACATTTCAGTCATTTGCTGTTTCAGTATTCTATTTTCCTCAACCACAATAGACTCTTGTTGAACCCTTTGACCCCGAGTCTCTTGACCACTCGTAACAGCTTCAATGTCAGTTGTCAATGACATTTTTCCTTTGGATCTTGTGTTGATAGCTTACCACAAACCGACCACCTCAAACTTTCTTCTATGATTCAAAACAAGAGACACGTTAGAATGGACTCAGTCGGTCCTTATTATCATCATCATTTTTTTTCATTTTTTCATTTTTTTTGGTCGATCGAACCTGATGTGGGTTGCCTACGTATCATGTGGGAACATGAATCAGATCTTGCATAGTTCGGGAAGATCAAGAATAAAGGAAATAAATTAACTCTCTTTTTTTTCCTAATTTCCGAAATAAAGACTTATAAAGAAGAAAGAAAATATTTTTGGATTTCGATTTTTTTTTTTGAATTTTTGCAAATAAAGACTTTTAAAGAAGAATTTTTTTTTTTTTTGAATTTCAATTTTTTTTTTTGAATTTTTGCAAATAAAGACTTTTAAAGAAGAAAGAAAATATTTTTTTTTTGAATTTCAATTTTTTTTTGTTTTTTTCGAAATTTCGAAAGAAAAACTTCTAAATAAGAAAGGAAATATTTTTGAATTTTTAGAATTTTATTTTGAATTTATGAAAGAAATACTTCTAAAGAAAAGAAAAAAATATATTTTTGAATCTTGAATTTTCTTTTCAATTTTCGAAAAAGAATGAAAATATTTTTGGATTTTGAGAATAAATTAAAAAGAAAATGGTTTTGTATTTTTTTTAAAAATTGGGGTCTAAAAGAAAGACTTTCTAAAGAAGGAAGTAAAGGAAAATATTTTTGAAATTTTTGAACATTGTGGGCCGGAACCGACGAGGTTTGCCTACGTATCTCACATCCGGTGAGAATCAGACCCGCGTAGTTCTGTCATTTTGATGCACAGACAAATATGATTTGTTTTGAAATGCTTTTCTCTCTTTATTCTTGAAATTTTGACAGAGTAACGGGTTTTTTTTTAAATACCAGGATTGTCAAAACCAGGCATTTTTCTATCCTGCCTCACTCTTTGGTTTTTCTCTTCTATTTTTTTTGATTTTTTTTCTAACTCAAGAAGCTGGTCAACATACAAGCCAAGCAAATTAATGCATAAGTAGCACTTAAATAATGCATCAGGATGGTCCTTTAATTTTGGGTACACCTATCCTAGACGGACCCAACCCCTGTGTTGAGTCCCCTAAGTCAGATGCACGTGATGTAAGTAAACGTACCTACTAGGGATCCGACATGAGGCTGTGTTATTCTAAGTTTAAATCCTGGGTATATTGTTCTAGACCTGGCTTACCCGAGCGGACAACTCGAGCCGGAAGGGGGGGGGGAGGGACAGCGTACCGGGAATACAGAAGCTTCACCGGCTTTGCAACTTGTCCGAACCTCGTTCTAAAATTAGGATATGACTCTAACAGAAAAGAAGCCACGCGTAGCGCACACTCCCCAGAAGATTTAAAAGATTCAGAGAAAAGGAGGGTTTCGTAGCAGTTTATATACAATTCACACAATATTAAAGCGGTAAAAAAACGGCATTTAGCACATTAGGCTCAAACACGTAAAAATCAGACAATCATGAAAGCCAATCATAACAGCTATTCTAAGCTCGAATTCTGAACCCTGAACCAGAGATTCTGGGTTCTTGTCCCCAGCAGAGTTGCCAGAGCTGTCACACCTCCTTTTTTCCGAGGGATAGGGGATAAGGGAGTTTTTCCAATTAAAGTGACAATATTCGAAATGAGATTATTTATTTTATCAGAGTCGTCACTTGGAATAAGTTATGGTGTCCCAAGTCACCGGTTTATTTTAAATCCCGAATCGAGGAAATTTGACTCTATTTATGGTCTGCGAACACATAAGACCGGGTAAGGAATTCTGTTAACCCGGGAGAAGGTGTGAGGCACTCCCGAGTTCCGTTGTTTAGCACGGTCTCTCAACTATTAATAATTGGCCTAATTATCTGAATTATTACATGTTTTAAACCTATTGTGCTCTTCTTCTTTTTTAACTTTTTAACCGCTTTTAATATTTATGGAATTTGTTTGAACAAGTCGCGATATCGCGCGCTCGTTTGTTTTTGTACACATTGCGAATCGCGTTACGTGGAAACGCACCCGCGATTTACAACATGCTTATTTTAATTATTATTCGTTGTTATGGTCGAGTCACATGAAATGCACACCCGAATTTGGATTTATATATCATGACCATGCCACGGGAATCGTACCCATAGTCATGATAATTTATTATTAATCGCGCCTAAAGCAAGCTACGATGTTCATGATTATTGAAATTATTTTCCTGATCTTTAAGATTATTGTGAGACCAAATTTATGGAATTATTGTGGAGAAAGAGTAATACTTTAGCTAATAAGACTTGAATCAGTTATGTACAAATCAATATGCAAGTTAGATGTGTATTAGTATTCTCAGCTTCTTCAATGTACTTCCCTTTGACCAAAACTTGTGGCAAAGTCACACACTTTTCGCCCAAAACATTCTGCAATTCTTTCTTTATAAGCACTGTCCATTCGAAATATACCTTTCGTCGATCTTAACCCTATAACTCTTAAGAATCATCCTCACAATATAACAAACTTCGAACGTTCTAATTAAAAATAAAATTGGTGGCAGATTTGCTAATTGAATTCATCTAACAATTAAAAGCATTTATTCAAGAACCAAGACTACACATATCACAGCCGAAATAAAAACTAATTAAAACAACTTAAATGAAAACTAAGACATGCTACTCAAACAACGGAGAATCACAAATTAACCAACACGCTCACCAAGCTATCGTAACAAAATGAAATAAGAATGAAAATTGAGAAATGGACCTTTTATTGATGAACAAAGCTGAAAATTTGCAACTCAATCGAAATAATAAAGCAACAATCATTGGGACTGAAATGCCGAAATTGCGAACCGGAACATCGAATCGGCACCGGAAAACTCGAAACCCAAACGCGACCTCAATCAAACTCCATGAGCCGAGATCAAATAGGGGCAAATATTTTTGTGTATTTCGTTTGAAGTAATATCAACTGGAATGAACCCTTTTTTTATTTTTTCTTTACTGTGCGTGACTTCCCCTCTTAGCTATCCTGATTCCCCAATTCCCAGACTCCTCCGTTCCTTTCTAGCTTTTCCTTCGTTCCCATTTTTCTGTTTTTTTCTATCTCTGTTTTGTGTGTGTGTATCTGGTGGCTGAAGGTGAGATCTTAGCTTAAGGAATTGGGTGGTGGCTCTTCAGGAGGTGCGTGGCTGAGAAAGTGAGGGAGGGTGGTCAGTTTGTTTTGGTGGAGTTGGAGATGGAGAAGGAAGGGAGCAGTTGGGTTCTTAGAATTAGGTTCGTTCCCCCTTTATTTATTTTTTCATTATGTTTTTATATTGTGGATAGATAGGATATGAGCCATTGGATGAGAGTAGATCGATGGCTATGATTAATAGCGTTTGATAGGTGAGAAAAGGATTTGGGCTAAAAGATATTGTGAAGAATAGGCCTTTGTCTTACTGGGCCACTAAAATTCGAAAATGAGCTCCCAATTGGCCCAAATTCAATTCTTTCTCATTGAATAAAAATAAAAATACTATCAAAATATACTAATTAATCTTAGTTAATGAGAATAAACTATTAAAGTGAACTATAGATTAAAAATGAAAATATTTTTGGCATTTTTTAAATATTATAAATATCATAAAATACTAATAAGCTAACAAAAATATATAATAAGAAAATATATATATATATATATATATATATATATATATTATAAAACTATTTTTTTTAAACTTATGTTTTAAAATTAAAATTAAAAGTTGACTGAAATCCTATTAAAATGAAAAATAAATAACTATTTATTTTTAAATACTACTTTAAAAAGTTGTGCGGGTCAAAAATTACGTGATTACGGTAGTTGCTCGTGTACTTGTGCCACCTAGTTTTGGGGGCGTACTGTATTAGATATGTTTAGGCCGTGTTTGGGTTTTTATTAGATATTATTACTAATTTGGATCATTATTGTATTAACTTATAATATAGCACTATAAATTACAGAAAATAGACTTAAATTATTGAACGTCAGTTGGCTTGCTTAGCAAGTTTGGCAAGGCGCCATAACGACCTTGAGGTGGCCTTTTGGGTCGTGACAACAACCTAATAAGACTCAACTAAAATCCAGAAGTTCAGTAATAAAAAATTGACTTGTCAATAAATGATATCCGTATTAAAATAAATAAATAACTAAAATTTCTTGCTATATTTTTAATGATACTTGTATTAGGTTCCTTTTTGGATTGCTAGGTTCTTGAAGATTTACCTACAATTACTAACATAATCTTTTTTATCCCTAACAACTAAATTATTTGTGTTGGCGGGGGAGGGTGTTGGACACTATATCACTACACCTTACTGCTCCTACTATTGTTGTGTGTTTATACATGTTGCTAGGACTCCTAACCGTATTATATTTACTTTTGATACGGATAAAGAGGTACTCATCGCATGCAACCAATGTTAATCGAATTAATAGAAAACAATAGAGAAGATGTGAATTAAAGCTTGCCCCTTTTCAAAATAATTCTCTTTCCGTATCAAAGCTTAGACAGAATATAGATTGGGACTTCCCCCGAACTGGTCTAATTACCCCTCTTAACTTGACGGGTCGATATCGTTGACTTCTTAAATGTTAATGTGGCAAAGAGTATGAATACACTATTTTTTAGGTGCATGTGATGAAAGTAAAATTAAAAAAAAAACATCTTTCAAGTGGAGTTTTTCCAAATATTAATTACAAAATAATCAAATACAATAATTAATTTGTTTTAACTTATTTCTACTTGTTTCATCTTAATATTCATTGCATATTTTATCCTAATTGTATTTTTTCCTCTTAGATGCAATGGCTATTTGTTTTAACTGTGTATTTCTTCTTCTTTTTTTCGGGATAAGTATTTGAAACTCCATTAGTTTAGCTAAATAAAAAGAAGTTTTAGCCAAAGTATTGGAGTTCAAATGGTGTATTTTGTAGAGTGAACAAATTGTGAATTTCTTCTTTTTATGAGATGATATTTTTTTAACTGTGTGTTAATTCTTTTTCAGCTCAAATTCATTATATATTGTTGAAGTTCTATTATTTTTAGCAAAAAAACTTTTAGCCAAAATAATAGAGTTTCGACTGCGTATTTCATTTTTATTTCTTCTTTAGATGCAATAATTATTTGTTATAACTGTGTACTTCTTCTTTTTATGATGAAATATGTCAAAACATCTTGATTAAGATATCATTAATTTTAGCTAAAATAATAAAGTTGTGGCCAAAACAATATTGTTATAATTTTTGTTTATAGATTTGGCTCGAAGAAGATGACGAGCTCGAAACACACACTTAAATTATGCCCGCTAATCATATATAATATAGTATAATATCGTATACACCGGGATTTGATTTAAACAGTATTCTCGTAGTTTCTAGCTTCGTTGCTATCCAAGATGATCAATAATTGAGATTTATATGATTTCTAACTAAAATTAACTAGAAATCTAAAGCAATTGACTAATGACAATCGCACCAAGGATCAAGTCAAGAAGGTTATCAATGGGAGAAGATAGGGTTTTGATGGGATAGGTGCAAGATAATTGTTTGGGATCTAACTCTAGATAATTCACTTCTAATGTTCACGCGAGTCTCTCGAATTCACTCAATTATTAGTTCAAACATTAGGCAAAACTCCTCTCTCGATTAAGTCTTAACCTCTCAAGATGAACCAATTTAAGTACGTGAAGATATGCAAGAATGCGTAGTGGATTGATCTTTAGGAGCACCTCTCTCGATTATCCTCCTAACTAGGTTTAATCAATGATTCAACTAGCCTCTTTCGATTATTAAGAAGAATTAATGAACTAAACCAACAATATAATGCAAAGATATCACAAGTTATGCCTCTCTCGATTGCATGAACAAGTGAATATAGATGAAACGATTAAATCATCCAAAAATGCTTTAATACATAAAAACTAGAGTTATAATTCACAAACAATCATCAATACACCAAATCCATCAAACCCTAAAGAAAAACAACTCCATAGACATGGAGCAATTCATCACAAATAAAGTTAAAGTATACGAAAATATAAATTCAATCCAAACTCGGGTCTTGAGTGAGGAAGGAATGATGAAATCCTTGTACTCATGTTCTTCCAACTCCTCCTTATCCTCCTTTGGTCGAATATGTGTCAAAAGTCTAGAAAATAATATTTTTTTCATCTATTTATACCAAGTAGGGTCTGGCCTAGACGAAACCACCTTCTCCTAGCCGAATAGGACATTTACTCTGTAAAAATTGCACAGGTGCGCCGCATGGGGCGACGAGCCATGTGGGGCACAGAGAGCCAAGTTCTGACATACACTAGGAATTTGTACAAGCGTGGCACCCCACGCGGAGCCTCACGCATTGTGGCATTGGGAAATTCTCAGAGTGCGGTTCAAACTTCGATTTTTGATGTCCAGACTTGGTCCTCGACCCTCGAACACGATCCCGGCTTAATCCCTTATGCTTTTACTCAGACTTCAAAGCTTCAAATAGCTCAAATTAGCTCCACAATATCTACATAGCTCGGAATCACTCCTACAAGGCATAAAACACACAATAAGTGCAAAACACTATCAATTAAAGCTCAAACATGAATAAAGTGCAGTAAATTAGAGTGCAATAAGTGACTAAAATACGAGATTATAGCCTACCATCAACACCCATACTTAAACCATTGCTCGTCCTCGAGCAATCAAACTACACTTTCATATAGATACGACCTTTATCAACCACTCTCATAACTCGTCACACCAATAATATTTAAAACAGCATAAGCACAATACCGTAACATCCTAGACTCAAAATGTGACTCAAAAGCACCACACATTATTTATAACCTGCTCACTTACTCTAGCACAGAGGTCAACGACATTACCTTTCCTTCATGAATCAAGTGCCCTCACACAACAATAGAGAGTAGTTCCACACATAATGAAATTTAAGAACAATTAGGAACTCAAGATAGAAAGAATTCACTCACTCTCAGAAGTAACATTCATATGCCACAAAAGAAGTACCATAGGCTTGCCCGTAGTGTACTACTCTGCTAATTAAGCTCATTCAGTCAAGGATCAAATAGGACTTTAATTGGTTGTAATGTAGGCTGTGGGATGGGTATGATATATTTAGATATAAGAGTGACTATACCTCCCTAAGCACTTTAATACATGCAATTAGCCATTCAAAACTCCACACTTATGTCAAACCAAAACTCCACCTTCACATCAATATACATTAACTCCCTACTTGTTTAAGCACAATTACATCAAGTTACCATTATCAAGGAACATTTTTTACAATCATACACTTAGTTTTTTTCTTTTTCAATTCAAGTAGCTCTTACTTTTTCAAAACGGTGCACCTTCTTCCTTATTTCAATAATTCCACTCTAAAGCCAAACCAACCAACCTACACTTTACCTTTTACAAAGTTCATAACAAATTCAAGTACCCACAAGAGGTAAAAGTTCAAATAGATGGTCAATTCAATCAATTGGGTAAGGCTTGTACTGTGGTTGCCAAAGAAATACCTAAATCACTTCCAAGACTGAATAAAACTACTATTTCACTTTGCAAACACACAAGGCAAGTTCTAGACATCAAATACAATGCACAAAATGCACAAGATCTCACACACACCTGGCACATAACTCACTCAGTATTGGACTATCAAGACACTCTAGTCAAAGCAGTTAAGCAAACTTAAGATCATACGATTCAAGGTACTTATACAAGAGTCTAAAACTGAGCCTAAGCATCACAACTAAAGCACTTACTATTCTCAAGGCATAATAAGATCAAGAGATATTGCTTTCAATTCAAATCACAGCACAAGGTTTCATACTACTCTACAAAACAAACACTAACTACACCCGGTTCAAACAAAACCCTTGAAAAAGAACCGCGATACAAAGAAAAACCAAGAGGGAATTATTACACTACCTACAAAAATTAAAATCTTTTTGTCTTTTTTTTATGACTTTAATCCCTCAAGAAACCTGTCGATGATATCCATCGTCGGAAAAAATAAAAAAATTTAAATTTTTTATGTTTTATGCTTCTTCTTTTTTCTATCTCTCACTACTACAACTAACAATAAGAAAACTAATATACATACATACATACAACATATCCCCCACCCTACACTTTAAGTTGTGGCATGTCCCCATGACATACAATTAAAAAGCATAAGGTAAAAGAAACTTCCCTGAATATCTAGTCGGGGTCTGAGTCGAAGTCGGGCTCCATTCCTCACCTTTGAACTAATGCACACATCTATGCAGACATCTTCTTCTCAGCCTTTTTAGGGATACACCCCACATTTATCTTTCTCGCTCACCGCGCCCTTCTCATTCGAACCCTTCACTTTCCACTCAACAATTGCAGCTGGTTTTTCCTTTTGTGGCCCCTTTTTTACATTCATCTCAAAAGTCACAGTCTCCTTACCCACTCTAAGCATGAGTTTTCTCTCGTGTATATCTAATATAGCTCTACCCGTCGCTAAGAATGGTCTTCCTAGGATGAGGGGGACCTCCTTAGTTTCCTCCATATTCATCACTATAAAATCCACAGGAAATACGAACTTATCCACCCGAACTAACACATCTTCCACTATTCCCTCGGGTATTATAGTTGTTTGGTTTGCCAGCTGCAAAGATATGGATGCAGACCTTATCTCTCCAATCTCCTTTTGCACTTTCCTGTAAATAGATAGAGGCATTAAATTAATTGAGGCACCATAATCACATAAAGACTTATCAAAATTAATAGTTCCTAAAGAGCAAGGTATAGTAAAACTTCCTGGATCTTCACACTTTTGTGGGAGTTTATTTTGCAATATCGCACTGCAATGCTCTGTGAGCTTGACCACTGAAGTCTATTCTATCTTTCTCTTCTTTGTCAGGATTTTATTCAAGAATTTGGCATAAGCAGGCATTTTTTTTAGAGAACTTCTATGAATGGTAAGTTTACATAAACCTGTTTCAGCACATCCAGAAATCTCCCAAACTACTTGTCCAGCTTTTCTCTATATAGCTTTTGGGGGAAAGGTAAAGCAAGCATATGCTCGCTCTCATCATGTTCCTCCCTTCTCGCAGTTTCCCCCTTCTTAGTTTTCTCAGCTTTTATCTGGCTCTTCTTCTTTTTATCAACATCATTATTCAGGTGCTCCCCACTTTCTTTTTCAAGTATCACATCTTTTTGGATCGGGGTGGGATCTTTCATCACTTGCCCACTTCTCAAGGTTACATCATTCACTATTTGTTTTAGGATTTCTCTTAGTATCAGCATGGAGAGTCCCTGGAGCCCTCTCAGATAATACTGTTGCAATCTGTCTCACTTGTCTCTCCAAGTTTCGAAAAGATGTTCCCAATTCTTTGATAGCTGCTCCATGGGCATCCAGCCTCTCATCTGTCTTGATAATGAAAGCTTTCATCAGATCCTCTAGACTAGGATGAATGTGCTGTTGACGCTGAAATTACCGCCTCTACTGATTTTGGTATGTTGAAGCTCCTTATCACTGGGGTCTAGATGTATTTTGTTTCCAAGCATTTGCATTACCCCCAGGAGAACTCCATGATAAACAAGGGTGCCTCTGACCCATTCCATTAAAATTGTAGTTTCCCACAAATTCACTTCCTCAGTTGAGGCTTGACACTCATGAGTAGGGTGTCCTCTTCCACATATAACACAAACTGGGTGAGGCTCATTTTGTATCGAGGCTAAGGTCAGCTTTCTTATTTCTTTGGCCACAGCATCAAGTTGTACCTGCACAGATGTGTTAGCATCACCTTGGTGAACACCGGTTGATCTTCTTCTTTCAGCACTCTCAATGGGCCATTGATTTGCATCTTCAGACTACTCATCAAGAATTGTGACTTTCTCTTCTGGAGCCTTCTTCATCAACGGGCCTCCAGCTGCATTGCTCAATGTTCTACGTGAGGCCGATGTCAATCCATCCCAAAAGTCTTGGAGTTGCATCCAGAGTTCAATTCCGCTATGTTGACACTTCCGAACAATCTCCTTAAACCTCTCCCATTCTTCAAAAACAGTTTCAGTCTCTTTCTGGCAGAAGTTATGGATTTCTCTTCTAAACTTACCCATCTTAGCTGATGAGAAATATTTATCAAGAAATTTTCTAGTCATATCCTCCGATGTTCTAATCGATCTCGTGGGTAAACTTTGAAGCCACTGTTTTACATCATCTTTGAGTGTGAAGGGGAGTGCCCTTGAGTACACTGCATCTCGTGATACAACATTGTATTGAAAAATATTTATAATCTCCTCGAAGTCCATTAGATGTGTATTTGTATCTTCGTTTGGCTTCCCTATGAAGACACAACAATTCTGAATGGTTTGAAGCAACCCTTGCTTCAACTCGAAATTGTTAGCTGCAATTAGAGGTGGTCTAACACTTGATAAGCCTTGATTGTAGACCGGTCTAGCATAATCACCTAGTGGTCTCCCAAGCATGGGAGCTATATTTCCGAACTGGTCTGCAGCCAAGAGTTGATTCTGAGCAATTCTCCGACCCCTTTCTTCTTCATAGATGATCTGTGCATCTCTAATAGCTGCTTCCTCAGCATCCCGTGCAGCTTTTTCTCGTTGTTGTGCTGCCTCCCTCGCAACCAAATCTACATTATCATCATCGTTTCCAGCCATAGTTTCTTTGGTTAAGGATTGCCCAACCTTTTCTGATGTTTTGGTAAGATCTCTTTCCTTCCTCAGCTGTCGCAATTGTTTTTCTGTCTCGGGCTCGTATGGTAGCACTTCTTTCGCAGGAGTTTTAGTCATGCACCAACCTTAACCTGTAACCTGCGCACAATCAAAGAACACCAACCATAAAAAGGGGAAAAAATTAAATAAAAAGAAAAAAATATTCCTGAATTAGCACTACAAACTACTTCAAACACTATTGATTGCCAATCCACGGCAACGACTCGAAGAAGATGACGAGCTCGAAACACACACTTAAATTATGCTCGCTAATCAAATATAGTATAGCATAATATCGTATCCACATGGATTGGATTTAATCAGTATTCTCGTAGTTTCTAGCTTGGTTGCTATCCAAGATGATCAACAATTGAGATTTATATGATTTCTAACTATAATTAACTAGGAATCTAAAGCTATTGACTAATGACAATCGCACCAAAGATCAAGAAAAGAAGGTTATCAATGGGAGAAGATAGGGTTTTGATGGGATATGTGCAAGATAATTGTTTGGGATCTAACTCTAGATAATTCACTTCTAATGTTCAAGTGAGTCTCTCGAATTCACTCAATTATTAGTTCAAACGTTAGGCAAAACTCCTATCTCAATTAAGTCTTAACCTCTCAAGATGAACCAATTTAAGCACGTGAAGATATGCAGGAATGCGTAGTGGATTGGTCTTTAGGAGCACCTCTCTCGATTATCCTCCTAACTAGGTTTAATCAATGATTCAACTAGCCTCTTTTGATTACTAAGAAGAATTAATGAACTCAACCAACAATATAATGCAAAGATATCACAAGTTATGCCTCTCTCGATTGCATGAACAAGTGAATATATATGCAACCATTAAATCATCTAAAAAAGCTTCAATGCATAAAACTAGAGTTATAATCCACAAACAATCATCAGTACACCAAATCCATCAAACCCTAAAGAGAACTACTCCATAGACATGGAGCAATTTATCACAAATAAAGTTAAAGTATAGGAAAACATAAATTCAATCCAAACTCGGGTCTTGAGTGAGGAAAGAATGATGAAATCCTTGTGCTCGTATTCTTCCAACTCCTCCTTAGCCTCCTTAGGTCGAATATGTGTCAAAAGTCTAGAAAATAATATTTTTCCATATATTTATACCAAGTAGGGTCGGGCCAAGATGAAACCACCTTCTCCTAGACGAAGTAGGACATTTACTCTGTAAACATTGCATAGGCGTGCCGCATAGGGCAACGCGCCATGCAGGGCATTAGTGGGGAAATCCAGAGAACTAAGTTCTGACAGACAATAGTAATTTGTACAAGCGTGGCACCCCACGCGCCGCGACAATGGAAAATTCTCAGAGTGCAGTTCAAACTTCGATCTTTGACGTCCAGACTTGAACCTCGACCCCCAAACACGATCCTGGCTTAATCCCTTGGGATTTTACTCAGACTTCAAAACTCCAAATAGTTCAAATTAGCTCCACAATAGCTACATAGCTCGGAATCACTCCTATAAGGTATAAAACACACAATAAGTATAAAACACTATCAATTAAAGAACAAACATGAATAAAGTGTAGTGAATTAGAGTGCAATAAGTGACTAAAATACAAGATTATAGCCTACCATCCGAAGATGATTCTGCTAATTGGTGGACTTAAAAAGATAAAACCTTTTTAAAAAATGCCACGCAGACAAAAACAAATTACGTGCCAGTGCGTGTGCCACACTTCTATGGGTTGGCAGCATGTTAGTGGGTAGAGACTATCATATTGCCAAGTTCAAAGGGTAATTAGACCAACACAAAGTTTAGGTATAAACTGAATAAAAGTCATCTATTCTGCCAATTTGGAGTGTAAATGGATAACAACTATAAATGCAGAATAAAACAAATTAATTACCCTTAATGAAATTATTTTCTTAAATTCTTCGATAAAGCTAAATATTGTCCACATTCAAACTCATTATACACGTGAAATACACTCATTTTATCTAGCTCTAGCCGTTAAGCTGCCATATGTGCTAGGTCAACTGTCCAACACTTGAACGAGTAAAGGTGCCTAGATAAAACGTTGTGGAGTAAAAGGGAAGGAATGTCAAAACTAAACAAGTAGATGTCTCAATAACCTTATTCGACCTTTGTTTTAAATACCACAAGTTTCAAAGTATTTCTTTTTAAAATTATTTCTCAATTTAAACATTGTCACATAAATTGTTACGAGAGAGCATTATTTTAAGAGTTTGACGAAATGGAGGAGTTTGATATTTTTAATACGATTGGTGTAATCACTCGACTTGTTATTTTAAGAATTAACATCCCGTTCGGTGACTTGAGGTCTCGAGAAGCCGTTGCATTCCCACAATTCAACAACCGAAAGGACTACTACTGCACCCCCCTCCAAGACTAGATGACATACCGCAACAATAATCAAGCGTACATACCCCTTCATAGTCCATCCATATCATCACAAACCGTCGGCGCATAGCTAATATCGAGTGTGAAACATGACATATGAGTGAATAGGAAGAAATATATAGGCGCCAAGCTGAAACAAAGACGCACGATGTGGAAAGAAAGATGGGAAGTTTCCTAGAAGCCCTGTAGCCTCTCGAAGATAGGTATAGACGTCATCATACCAATCTGCAAGATTCTACTAGACACTTGCTCATGACTCGTAGAACCTACGAACCTAGTGCTCTGATACCAACTTGTCACGACCCAAAATTTAACTAGTCGTGATGGCACCTAACCCAACTCGCTAGGTAAAACCAATAACAGTCAACACAATTCTAATAAAATAAAAGTGAGCAACAAATGATATAATCGAATTCTATACAATATCTCAAGGACTGGTAGTACAAGTCATGAGCTACTAAGACTGGATTTTTGCAATAACTGATATGAACTAAATACAACTTCTATTTGAAATGTACATAAACAGAATTCAACGCTAAAACTTCCCAAGGACAAGTGGAAGCTAAATCCGGAAGGCAGGTACATCTCCAATATCAGCTTCCATAATCCACGCATCTCCTCCAAGATCTGCACACAAGGTGCAGAAGTGAAGTATGAGTACAACCGACCTCATGTACTCGGTAAATATCTTGACTAACCTCGGTGAAGTAGTGACGAAGCTTTTAGGTTAAAAGATACTCACTGATATAACTTGTGCAATTGAATTTGCAATAGAAACAATACTAGAACATAACAGAGAAGATTACAAGAACAAATATGTGAAGTGGTACATGATTACTAGAAGAAATTACAGTCAATAATTATCAATACCATAACAAATCTTTTCCTTAAAGCGATGACCATCAAACTACGGTAGTAAACCCAGAACTTTCATAGTGTGAGAAATATACTCAAGATATCAAATCAAATGATACGGCAATACCCTTTGTGCGTTTATCTCATCCTCACAAAATATATGAATGTATTTCAAATCAAATGGCACGGAAACACCCCTCGTGCATTTATCTTTTCCTCACCAAGCATATATATAACAGTACCAACTAGGTGAAAGAAATACCGACAACAGTAATGACAAAGTGGGAAGTACATAGGTAGCAATAACGAACAAGGCTGTGTATATGAACAACGGTAACAGACTAGGTGAGAGGCATAGAAGTAATGATAGCAACTAGGATAGGAGAACATAAATTTCACTAGCTAACATGGTATGCTTATACGAAATTGCAAGAAATAAGAAATGGCATAAATGTAGATATAACAAACAAGAAGTAAAGCATGATTTTTATAAGCTAAACAAAATATAATGCATGGATAACTAGCATTGTAGAAGTCTTATACGAAAGGGTAACAAGTGAGAAATGGCATAGATGTAGATATAATAAAATAATAAGAAAAGCATGATCTTTATAAGCTAAACATATAGAAGGCATGGATAATATAACAACAATTTAGGTAGAGGACAAAGATAGAACAACAATGACAAATCACATAGAAAACATAGGTCCAACAGTAGTAACTCAAGATAAAGGCATAAATGTATACACAAGAAAAATATATCACAATATAATGCATGTCTCCCGTCCTTCCTTGCACGGAAACATCCTTCGTGCCATGAACACATGCTAATATAAAAATAATGGCACGACATCACCCTTCGTACTTTTACTCTCATCCTCACATGATAATGTAAATACAATGGTACGGCATCACCCTTCGTGCTTGACTCTCTTCCTTATACTCTTCCTCATATGACAATGTATATGGAAGGGTACGACATCACCCTCCGTGCTTTACACTCTTCCTCACCAAGCATATGTATATCAATAACAAGCAAGGTAGGAAGCATGAATAACATCAAGAAGAGTGATTAAGCAAATACTCCAAATGAACATCAATCACAACTTTCAAGCGAATAACAACTCAATAAACCTCAAGAACCTTATTGTTCAAGTATCTCAACAAATCTCAAAAGATATTTTCAAATAAAGTATGGAATCCAAATATATCAAGAATAACGTTTGTAGCGATATATTTGTTATTAGTTATAGTGATGACCGAATTGAGCACATCAATAGTTTCACAAAAAGTCCATCAAATTTTAATCAAGTTATAATAAGCTAAATCATGGTTTCTAGTATTTAACTTCATATTCATATTAATCTAGAAGTCAAGTAAAACATGAAGCAAGAAGGTTGCATATTCCAACAAGGCACAAATAATCGTATAATATACCCTCAGGCATGATTAACCCTGGCACATGCATATATGCTCGTCACCTCGTATATGCATCACCCCCGCATGTAGCAAACAATATCAAATAGTAGGAAAAATTTCCCCAACAAAGTTTGACAAGATACTTACCTCGAACAAGCCAAATCGATACACTAGAAGCATCATCCTGCATAAATCGACCTCCGAACGGCTCGAAACTAGCCAAAAGCAACTCAAAATCATCAAATAATGCGATAGAAAGTAACCCAAACAATAACGGTCGAATCTTTAATCAAATACTCAAAGTCAACGAAAAGATTAACCCGAGGCCGCATCCCGGAACCTGTAAAAACTGACAAATTTTGATAACCCACTCGGATACGAGTTCAACCATACTAATTTCATCCATTTCCGACCTCAAATCGGCTTTCAAATCATCAATTTATGTTTTAGAAATATTTTTACTAAAATTCTCAATTTCATCAATTTGATTCATCAAACAATCGCAAAATTCAAGGTTAGAATAATAAAATATAAATAAATTCAAGTCAAAAATACTTAACCAATTCAAATTGTGAAAATTTCCTCCAAAACCGCCCAAATCCGAACTCCAAAGTCTTGTGAGAAAAAGTGACTAAATTTCGGAACAAGCAGAATAATGCAGCAGTTGTTATAGCTCGAATCACATACTAGATGACCCTAAAACTTATATTTGATAATCCCAACATAATCCTTGCGAGATTACACCCAAGATAGCTTTTTGAATTACCCAATTTGGCCTTACAATGAGAGAGATATGGTGTTTTGAAGTTTTAAAAAAATCTTAAAATTTAAGGGACAAAAATGACATTGTCGTAAATATTTTACACCAGAAAAGCAGCAACAAAAGAATCTTCGTTTTAGCACCCAAAATTCATTCGGAACCTCCCGGACACAAACCAAATATGCATTTCAATCATAAAACATATTACGAACCTTCTAGCATACTCAAAACACCGAAAAGAGATCATCTTGACCCGATATTGACCATGGTCAAACTCCAAATTCTTAAATTAACTAATTTCTCAACCAATGATCAAAAACATACTCGAGCCCCTCGAGACCTATACCAAAAATTACAAATACACTATCCAAACTTATCCTAAGACTCAAAACACCCACGGAAACATCTCAACAAAGAAGTGAGGCTCAAACCGAATAGAATTTGTCTTAAGTTGTTAAATCTTCATTCTTTTAAAAGAGTGTCAGAATCACACTTAAACACTTCGAATTACTTCTAAATTTTGTACACAAGTTTAATTCAACTATATAGACCTATCCAAAGTCTCAGAACACCAATTGGTGTCCAATAACATCAAAGTCAACTCTTGGTCAAACTTTTAAACTCTTAAGTTCTTCAAAATGCCAACTTACGACAAATAGTATCAAAACCTTCTAGGAACCTCCAAAATCTAATCCAAACATACGTACAAGTCCAAAATCATCATACGAATCTATCGCAACCATAAAAACTTGATTCCGAGTCCGTTGACCCAAAAGTCAAACCTTGGTCAACTCTTCCAACATAAAGCTTCCAAATCGAGAGTCAATCTTCCAAATCAATCCCGAACCACTCGAAAACTAAAACCGGCTATACACGCAAGTCATAATATATCATATGAAATTACTCAAAGTCTCAAACAACGGAACGAAACA
Organism: Nicotiana tomentosiformis; assembly: GCF_000390325.3. Classification (NCBI taxonomy): domain Eukaryota; kingdom Viridiplantae; phylum Streptophyta; class Magnoliopsida; order Solanales; family Solanaceae; genus Nicotiana; species Nicotiana tomentosiformis. The sequence goes on from NC_090815.1 coordinate 81,540,417, forward strand.
CAAAAGCTCAAATGGCATCGGGTCGTTGCAAATGAACAATTGAAAAAGAAGAGAAAAGAAATGGAAAAGTTAGGCAAACGTTTGGCAGCAAATCAAAATTCCAGGCAACGCGAGACTCATTCCTCGTGTTAGGCCTCGCGACCGAGATCCAGTGCGGGCTACTTCGCGTGTTTCGTGTGGTGACATGCGGGTCCGGATTTTAAAGCTATTTTGTCTCTTTTTGGTTTTGGATTTGGTGATCACAACATTTGATGAAGGGAAAGCACAAAGCTGCCGTGGAGGCCTAGTTTAATTTTTTCTTCCACCAAACTTAATAATTTTTATGTTTCTCCGTATGATTTGTTGTTTGGCTGTCTATGTGGAGCTAAAATAAATGTTCTAGGATTGTGGTTCTTTCATGACTATTTTTATTCGAATATTGATTTTGATTTCTTGATTTATCATATTACTCTATTTATTCAGTCATGCACTTAATTATTTGATTGCTCGATCACCAATTGAATACTATCTACGAATCTGGAGTTGAACTCGAAAGTAAAAATTCTAGATTACACATAGGATTGAATAGAGTTCTTGAACCCGGAAATCGGGAAATAGATTCACGGTTAAGATAGACATGCTAATCGCCTTACTTGATTATAATACGGGTATTGTCTTGGTCATTTCTTTGACTGATGAAAAGGCAGCAACACTGGTTGCCTCTCCATCTCTTTTGGCAACGAGAGTAAGCATTTTGCGGTAAAGAACAAGCTGAAGAATAAGCTGCTCCTAGTCTCAAAGGAACGCAATAGATAATCTCAAGAAATCTTATCACGCACTCTAAAGAGAGAATTTCTAGAGTTACACAAGAGATGTAATTTTACTACACCGATTTAAGTTAAAGTTCTCAAATATGATTGTGGAGTATGTCTTAAAGTGGAATTAATGATGTAAACATGGTAACCAAGAAACCCTAAAAGTGGGTCTTGTGAAAGAGATGATGAATAGTACCTAGGGCTAGGGAGTAATTTGGCTTATTGGTTATAAATACCTCGTGTGGGTGATAAAAAGAACTCTATTATGGCGGTAATCAGAATCATGGGAATTGGATGGCCTTGAGCCTATTGCGACCCCTAAATGAGTTATGATGAAATTGTTTTAATACTAATTGACGGAATCCGATATCAATATTATAGATTGATAAAACTTGCGCATGTTGAGCTTGTTGGACTTATTTGGAAGGCAAAGACGAGGTAAGTTAAGATGTACCTTCCCTTAAGAATTATTTGATGAATTCCATGAATTCTAACATTCGCTAAAGTTATTTTAAATGTTGGTTTGGGTTCGTTGGAGCGATCGAAGCTTACCATTCATGCTTTAACATTATGAGACGTCTTATGCTATCTTATAGTATCGTATATGCATAAATTGTATTGTTGGTCCTTTATTGACTTTTATTGAATGATATCACTTTTAACCATATTTTTTCTACTTGATCTAAATCAAATAGTTATCGCAAATATTGAAACTCATTATCTTGTGATTTTACAGCTTATCGAGATGTTTTTTTAAAAAAAAAACCGTTTTGTCAAAGTCAAAGAAACTTTAACAAAGTATAGAATTGAGCTATGGACCATGAGAGCCAATTATCGAAAATGTTTATAGGACCTATGGGTTATACAATTTAAAGAAAATATTGTTTGGGAGGACCATAGTTATTATTGCCTATAGACTACACATTTTAGTGTTTAATATATATTGTCCAATGAGACACCTTACTGTGCTAGCACTATCGTCAAAATCCCATAGCAATGGGTGAGACGGCCTCGTGACCAGGCGATGGTTACTATCGTCAAAATTCCATAGCTATGGGTGAGACGGCCTCGTGACCGGGCGATGGTTACTATCATCAAAAGCCCATAGCAATGGGAGAGGCGGTCTCGTGACCAGGCGATGGTTACTATCGTCAATATCCTTCGGGTGAGATGCCCAAGTTGATCGGGGGATGGTCAACATACAGATATCGATTATTGTTATAGTTATAACTATTGGAACTCTATTGAGAGATTTACATCCTATTGGAAGATTACATCATATTAAAAGATTTACATCCTATTGAAAGATTACAACCCGTTGAAAGAATTATAGCCTATTGAATGATCTACATTCTATTCAAAGGTTTACAACCTATTGAAAGAGTGACATTTTATTAAATATTTCTTTTCATTATTGATTTTGTGAAATGTCATACTTATTATATTTCATGTATTTTACTTATCCCTAAAGTATCGTTCCAACCTTATCGGAAGGAGTCAATGATACTTATGGGGTACGATTTTTATGAAATTGTGCTCAGCCTCCCATGTGGGGCAACTTATTTGATGTTTTAAATATTGTGACGTTAGAGTTGACAGCACATGCTAGGCGTTTTCTCCATTCTCTGCTTTACTTGGTAAGCCCCGCTTATTTTGTCAGTGGGTCTATGTCTAGAGATTTTATTATGTTCAGTTATTCTATAAAGGTTCCAGTGACACTGTGGGGAAGTCTAGTCATGTGGATGATATTTATACTTTTTTTAAAACTCGCGTGTTTATTCCGCACCTATGTATCTTGGCCAAAGGCCTACTTAGATTTTTTAAAAAAAGACATTTAATTAAATAATTCAAGGCGGTATTTTAAATGTTTAAATGATCTTCAAATCTTGGAATAATCATGAATGGGTAGATATGTTCAAGTGGTTAGCTCGGTGTAAGTTGTAGGCATTGGGTGCCGGTTGCGCTAGTCTTTTTGGGGCGTGACAGTTTGTTGATAATTTATTCTTTTATTAAAATGACTAAAATATCCTTAAAAACTTTACAAAAGATTATAAATTAAAAAGTTTTCTTGTAAAGAAAAAGATGAACAATGAATATGGAATGAAAAGAAAGTTAGAAAATTTATTTTGAAAAAAATATTTTGTGAATTTTAAAGTATTATTAAGGATAAACGAGTAAAAACCTTGGTCAAACTAAACGTGCTTATAAGTTAAAAAATCATAAGTTGAGGGTAACCAACTTATGACTTATGTCTAATTTCACTTTGGGTATTTACCAAAAACGTAAATAAGCCAAAAGGTGCTTATAAACTAATTTGACCAACTTATAAGCTTAGCCAACACACCTTCTATATGGTTCATAATTTCATATAACTAACCCTTATTCATTTTGCATCATGCAGTTGATTGATTTGAATTTGTTAAGTTTAGTTTGTCGAGTTACAACAATAATCCTGTTAAACAACATCTCTTTAATTGGATTTCCCAACATGATGAGAATAAATAACGATCCAAAAATGATAGTACTCCACATATGTTCGACGACACCATACCATCCAAAGAGTAATTTACAGGTAGATGTTTGTTACTACACCTTATTTACCTATCTATATATTCAAGGGAAGATAGCAGTTTTAGTCTTTAGGTTGTTGCCTAAGCCTGATTTTAGTCCTTGTATTAGTGGACCAAGCACATTTAATGTTTAATTGGATAAAGTGTGCAATTTTTGTCCTTTAACCTAACTTGAAGTTAACATTGTTAACTTTTGATTCTTTTCTTAACTACTTCAATATACTAGTTAGAGTTTAAACCCCATTTGCATCTGCATGTCGCTAACGCAGAAGACATGAAATCTTGGCAAACAAAACAGTTAAGCAAACATAAGAGTTAAAAAACAGGAACTGAAGAACACAGATCTACCCCATATGGTGCACCTAGTATTGAAAGAAAGAAAGCCAATTTTACAGTAACATTGCCAATAAAATCACATAAGCTGCACTGCTAGTAAGCTAATCTTTATTTAAAAAATGTTCTTATTACTATGCCATGTCCAGTGGAAGTCGGTACAGAAGTCACTCGTGTATTAGCGAAAACTGATATATTGCCAAGTTAAATAAAAGGAATTTATACCCTTTCAAGAATAGTTCCTCCTTATTCTTGGTCAAGGGTGCATCGCAATTATGAACCCAGTTATGTACAAAGCAAAAAGAGCCAAGAACTCGCTCGTGCAAACATTTCAATACTAAAACTGCTATTTTCCCTATAGTCAAATATATAATTTTCTTCTAAGACGTGATGTGACACCTCTTTAAGATCATAGTATTAGCCTTTTCTTCTTTTTTTGTTACTTTTTTTTATCTCATTTGTCACTCTAATTTTGTACTTATCTTAGGAAGAGATAAAATCAGCCTATTTTGAGAAGTATTTTTTCTCAAAAGTATTTTTTTCAAAAATATTTTTGGTGAGAAACAGTTTGTGTTTGGCTAATCAAATTAAAAAAATACTTCAGAGCAGGAATTAGTGTATGCCCAAACTTTTAAAAAGTCCTTGTATATGTATTTTTCTCAAAAGTACTTTTCAAAAAGAGTTAATACCCTAAAACCTCCTTAAATTATCACGTTTTTGTGAGTTCCCTACTTAAACTATTCAGTGTCCTCAAAATTCTTCTGAACTATATTGTCCTTCATATTTAAACCCCCCTCGTTACATTCTTAGAATTAATCAGTCATCCGAGAGTACTACATCCTGAATAAACTACAAAAAAAAACAAAAAAACTAGTACAAAACATAAGATAATATAGTTAGACGCACCTCTAAGAATTTAATATGGAATTTTAATATATAGGACAATATAGTTCAGGGGGGTATTGGGGATACCAGATAGTTTAACAAAGTAACTAACAAAAAAATTATAGTTTAGTGGTTTTTTAGACCGAGTTAAATAGCCATGTGTAGGGGTGTACAAAGCAAACCGATAAACCGCACCAAACCGAGTCAAACCGGAAACAAAACCCGACAAGTGGTTTGGTATGTAAAAAAAATAACCCGACTATAATAGGTTTGGTTTGACATTAACTAAAATAAGTCAACCCGAGACCAAACCAGTCTGATATTTATGTATGTAGTTTTTAAATTTATTTTATACAAAATAAATATTTACTATAATACAATTTATATATATTTCTTTTAATTTATCATTATTTATTATTATTAACATTATATTTGGGCTTACAATTTTAGCCCACTCTATATACGTCTAGCAAGCCAAATAAAGCCCAAAAGGAATAACAAAAGTTAACAAATGTAAAAGAAAAAAGACCACTTCATAACTCATAAGGCATCGACTTTACCGCCAAAAGTATAATACTTTCCCCCTAAATCAAAGAACCCTAACTTATTTCATTTATTGCTCATTTTCTACTCTAAGGTTTGTTCTATGTCTAAGTTTTACCCTATATCATAATCTTTTCTTCTAAATATTTTTTAGTATTAATTTTTTGAACTTATTATCTTCAGAACCAATTACACACTCTAGTTTTTACTCATTTTTTGGGGAATTTTGTGACTTTTTCTGGTTCTGGGGATGAAAGAAAATTTCAGAAATATAATATTTTGCTTTGAAAGTGGCTCTCTTTCACTTAGTTGTGCTCTTTTACTTAGTTTTATATCAGAAAGCTCATAAAAATTGTTCTGAGATTACAATTTTATTTGCATGTACATGATACCTTTTTTCGGATGGAAACTATAACTTCTGGACCAGATGTGGAGGTGATTGTAAACAACCCTCTGACTATGCCAGCAGTAGCTCAACAACAAGGTCAAGACGCTCCTCATCGACGCACTCCTCCTAAAAAGCAAAAACGAACAACTCGTCCAGTACCTTCTAAATATGGAAATACTGGCAGAGAGACGTCTGAGATTTGGAATCATTTCTTCAAGTTTACTGCTAAAGGAGGTAAATGTAGGGCTTTGCTTCTGAGAGCAATAATGGGACTACTGCGTTATGGACATATTTAAATATGACATGTCACAAGTCCCCCTTTAGAATCGTTGATAAGAGGCAATCAACATTAAAACCTATCAAAGAAGGGTGGCTAGAAGGAGGTTCGGGTTCCACTGAGAGGGTGGTGTATAATGTGGAGGATATTAGGAGAGCTATTGCCGAATTTGTAATCATTGATGATCAACCGTTTAGAGTTGTTAAGGGAGTAGGATTCAAGAAATTAATGGCAAAAGCCTTACCTAATTTTGAATTACCTTCTCGTGTAACTGTTGCTAGACACTGTTTAAAGATTTATCAAGAAGAAAAAGAAAAACTCAAAAATCTTATCAAAAACCAGCGTGTATGTATTACTAGTGATACATGGACATCACTATAAAATTTAACTTATATGGTTGTCACTGCACATTGGATTGATGAACAATGTAATATATAAAAGAAAATTCTAAACTTCTTTCAAACACCGGATCACAAAGGTGAAACTATTGCTAAGGGAATTGAAGAATGCTTATTAGGTTGGGGTATTGAGAACTTGTTTACAATGACCCTCGATAATGCAACTGCTAATGATGCTGCCATTAAGCATTTGAAGGCGCGCATTGATTATTGGTGCGCATTGATGATTGGAAATGGGTAATACTTGAAAATGATTAGTCAACTCTATTCATGATGCACCATCTGTTTGAGAATTGGTATGAAAACTTATTTGATCATTCTTGATACTGATTTTATCTTTGGCATATTTTTCAAATCTAATGCTTTCTATGAGAATACTGATTTTATCTTTGGCAGATATAATATATGAAAGTGTATTTTCAGACCAGTATGCTTCGGAAAATCTTTTTGTGAAATTTAAATTTTCAGTAGATGTAGACTTAATATATCTTTTGTTCGTCGAGCAGTTTGATATCACTTTTTCAACTATTCGATGTTCACTGCTCAATCTTGATGCAAAGGATATTAGTGGATATCCTTTGCATTAGTCCGCTGATATATATAGAGTTACACCTAAAAGGCTAAAACCCCTTCATTCTATCTTCAGTACTAGCTTTCTCCCACTATTTGAATATAAAGGATTATGCATTCATGAATGATCTGCGATATTCCTCTACTTATTAGTTCATATGATTCTGCTATGGACTTTCGCCTTGATTTTGAGAGGGTATTTTATGCACTATTCCGCTGTATTTATGTATATCTTGTCAATATTCACATATGTTAGTCTTTTATAAAACTTTAATTTATTTTTCAGAAGATTTAAGGGTGAATTTTGGAAATTTGGTGAGATCCATGAAGTTTCAAGAATCAAAGACTAAATTCTTTGGTCTTTTGAGCTGCTGCTATTGTGTTATTAAGTTTGAACACCTTTTGGGAAGATATTAGTGAAGATATCTTGTGTTTAGTTTATTTTGTGATTTGTAACAAGGATATCTATAGCTCAAGATTAACTGGAGATCATGTTTAGATTGAATTAGCCTAGAATTTTCATATTTAGATTGAGATAGCTACTGTAATAGTATAGATGATCTTGTTACTTCATATGTGGATTCTTATTTTTGTTATATTCTATTGTCTCTGATGTTATTGTAAGATGCTTCACAACGAACCACAAAAAAATCCGAGAAATTCGAGATTGAAAAATACGACTATTGTTGGTTTGGTTTGGTATATAGATTTAAAAATCCGAGATAATTGGTTTGGTTTGGTAAATGAAAAATCCGAATCAACCCGGACTATGTACACCCCTAGCCAAGTGTAGTGTCACATGACACGTTTTTAGATGATTAGGAGCGTGACTAGACATACCACTAAGAATACAACGAGGGATTTTTAATATGAAGAATAATATAGTTCAGAGGATTTTGGGGGCGTCGAAAAGTTTAAGTACGAAACTGACAAAAATGTAATAGTTTAGGGGGGTTTAGGGTATTAACTCTTTCAAAAAAGTATTTCTAGGAAGAAGCTACCTTTTATGCTTCTTCAAAGCTGCTTTTGCTTCTAGTCAAAAGTATTTTTTTTCTTCTAAAATTTTGTCAAACACTTCAGATTTAAAAAAAAAAAATATTTTTTTAGAAAAAAAAAAAATGCTTTTGGCCTTGAAAAAGTTTGGCCAAACATGTATTAGTTTGGTATCTCTCATGACTAGGAGTGACAAACGGGCGTGTCGGTCGGATATGGTTCGGGTCAAAAACGTGTAATGAAAAAACGGATAAATTATCCGACCCGCCCCATATTTAATACGGATAAAAAATGGGTTAACCGACGGATAATATGGATAACCATATTATCCATGACTTTTTGAATATGATCACTTTTAGGATAATTCCTAATCTCCCAAACTTGAGCAACCCCCAATTTGAGGCTTTACAAATATAAAAGTTAAACTCATTGGTTATCCATTTTCTAAATGGATAATATGTTTCTTATCCATATTTGATCCGTTTTTAAAAAGTTCATTATCCAACTCATTTTTTAGTGGATAATATGGGTGGTTAATTATTTTCTTTTTACTATTTTGCCACCACTACTCATGACGGATGCCATTTAATGATTCTCAAGATAGATAAAAAGGGCCCGAGGGAGTATTTTATTGTCGATGTATGGCAATAGGCTATTCGTTCACAGGCTTTATATTGAAGAATATGACGGAAAACTGAAAATGGGGAGAAAATACAACTAGATTTTTGCAAGCATATCTCACGGGCAGACCATACTATTCCTGTTTAATCATGGGCAGCGCCACTTTATGCTAAAGGAGTCCCCCTTACATTTGTTAGCTAAGATCAAAATTTTATTTTATATACGTAAATATAAATATTAAATGTTGATTCCCCTTATTTTCTTCGTATATTTACTTTTTTATATTTTTACTTCCCTATTCCTGGCTCTACCACGGATCATGGGGAGAACTAATTGCCATTACACAATGCAACTTTCTGAGCAAGGATGCCCCCAGTGGCGGATCCAAGATTTTATCCAAGGGGGTTCAATAAATATAATAACATTAGGGGAGATAGTAGTCAATAATAGAAATTACCGAGTAACAGAAAGTGAATTTTGAATATATATGTCTCAACTTTTAATCCGTTATAAGACTATAATTTTTTTTTTAAAGTGTTCAGTTTTACTCAAAAGATAAGTTAATACAATAACAATCTAATAATTTTGAAACACTATAAATATAAATAAAGTAAGAATTAAAATTAACAGACAATTTACTTGAACAATAAAGAAATAAACACACAGTTTAATAAAACAGTAAATAAATTTAAAAAGAACTAATTGCAAAAAAAAGAAGAAGAGAAAAAACGCAACTTTACATAAAAGCGCAAAATTAAGATATTAGAAACTAAATATACAGATTTCACTAAAATAAAACTTTTAAAAGCTAAGTATTATTTACAAATAATAAATAATTATAACAACTAAAAACAACTTTTATATGACAAATGGCAAAGAATAAACCTCAAAAGGAAAAATAACCTAACAATTTTGACATACATATTAGTAGATGGTACTAATTCGAACTCATGTCGTGTGCCATAAAATGACCCCGCTTGACCATTGAACTGCTATTACTTTGCTGGACTAAGTGAGTTAATTTTATCTACATATCACTTTGTGAATATAATTTACACATATAATTAACAAAATAATTCGGCGAAGCGGGTTCAATTGAACCCACTTGATATAACGTGGGTCCGCCCCAAATTTCCCCTCGAACTCATCAAAATTCCTCCATGATCTCATCCCATATATATAAGGATTGATAATGTAAAAGAAAAAAGTAATTTTGAGTAAAGTTATAAGTTTATAAACTAAAAGGGAAGTTTAGATCTGTGTAATTTTACTTCAATTTCAGTAGCAAAGTTATCTTTTCATCATTTGATGCGTACACTTGTTCCTTCCATGTCTTTAAATTCCTTAACTAAACAATAACCCTAAACATTAAAAAGGCTTCAAAATAAATAAGAACAGAAAATGAAAACTGCAAATTAATGTGGGAATTCTACAGTAAAAGAGGTGCGGAAGAAAAATGTCTACAATAAATCTCTTTATATAGGAGGGGAATTGGGCTATATGGTCAAAAGTTGTTACACACTTTACTAAAATATAATCTGATTTACTTGGTATAATCTGATTTAATCCACAAAAGATCTGATTTACTAACAATTTTAATGCATATGTCAAAATTCTATTTTTGTGGGATTGTGGTCCTTGTCCATGGATAATAATTGTACTATTTGAATTTTTTTACTGAATTCACGTAATCTATAGATAACGTCTAGATCCATCCCTGACACTAGGACCATGGGAGAAGATGACCCAATTAATATAGAGTAAATAAAATCTGGAGACATGTCACTAAAATAGAGAATATGATATGAAAGTTCTTTATTATTTCAGGAGCTCTTTTTGTGGATGGATGTGCGGGCACACTAGGTTGGATAAGGTTAGGAATGAGGATATTCGAGCGAAGGTGGGCATGACCTCCATGAAGGACAAAATACGAGAAGCGAAGCTTAGATGGTTTAGGCATGTGAAAAGGAGAAGCCTAAATGCCCCAACTAGGAGGTGTGAACGATTGACTTTGGCGGGTTCGAGAAGAGGTAGAGAGCGGCCTAAGAAGTATTAGAGAGAGGTGATCAGGCAGGACATGGCGTTATTTCAGCTCACTGAGGACGTGGCCCTTGATAGGAGGGTGTGGAGGTCGGAATTAGGGTAGAAGGGTGCGAGATAGTCGGGCTTTTTTCTGATCCTAACTGGGTTGTTTAGGGCTAGTCTAGTAGTATCTTGTTGTTGTTCCTAGATTGCTAGTATTACGGCTACTTCTTACTATCTTCCGCTTCAGTTTTCTAGTATCCTATTGTGGTTACTGCTTGTTGCTATTGCTAGTGAATTCCTTCTCCTTGTACACTACATCCGCCACGAATAATAAACCCGAATCGTTCCACGATTTTCATATACCCATAAAGTATAATACATTATGCATCTTTCCCAGTACTAACCTCGAAGCCAGCCCTCTTTAAGTGATATCTGATCCACAAAAATGCCTTAGACAAAACTAACATAATACATGACCATTCAACCTGATCATCGATAGCAGACTCCCCCACTTGACTCGAAGCCATAGAACATAACATCTGATAACCCACGATATTCTTAGTCCATAACTGCCATAATTTCGCATTATAATTCAACTACATCCTTCATACGCTCATGTAGCTCAAATCATAAAATACCTCAAATCATCTGCTAAGTGCATATCCATCCTCGCGATAATCGTTCAAACTTTCTCAAGCGATCCGAACTCAAATTGCATCACATAAACATTTTGTTGGTTGAAAGGAAACACTTCACAGAAACATCATAGGGATCATTTAACCTCAAAAATATTCTGTAGGAGATAATCCACCTGCTTAGCCTCAAACTGGTATTTCTCTATGCCCTAACATGCTCACAACTACTATGCAATCGCTAAATCCTCCCGAGTCGGAACTCGTCAACAAGACATAAGAATCTACTTCATTACACAAATGAACAACATGAGAGATCCCTCAACACACCTATAACTCGAGACTGTACAATACATTAAGACAGAAATTAAGGATCCATAGTCCTTTTGCATCCCAAGCAAAATTCTTCTCGTCACATCCAAACCATCTAAGCACATTTCACAGTCACATAATACTAATAATATAGCTATCTAACCACTCACTGGGCCATCAATACCACTCCTAGGGACACTACCGGACATATAAGTCCAAATGTATATATCCACGCAACTGAAACTACCGAGCCCAAGCTGCAATCTGAACTTGGCCTCAAGTCCTTCAGACTGGCCTACCTCCACAATCACAAAGAGCACATCTCGCACCACATCCATGACATCACAAGTCGTGGACACACAGCTGATACCGAGTGACCAACATAACATATGGGTGGATGGAAGGAATTCAAAGGGATACACTTCAAGCTGAATCAATACCACACGATAAGGAAAGAAAGATTAAAAATTTTTCTACATGCCCCGTAGCCTCTCGAAGATAAGTATGGATGTCATCATACTGATCTGTAAGACACTTGCTCATGACTCGTAGAACCTAAGAACCTAGAGCTCGGATAACAACTTATCACGACCTAAATTTTACCTGGTCGTGATGGCACCTAACTTAACCCTCTAGGTAAGCCAAACAAAAGCCAACACAACTCAAATAAGAATAATAAGAAATCAATAGGTGAAATAACTGAATTTTGTATATAATGACTCAAGGATTTGGTAGTACAATACACGAGCCACTAAGACTTAGATTTACAAAAATAGTACGAAAATAAATATGACATCTGTTTGGAATATAAATAAACAAAATAAAAATCCAACATTACCAAGGATAAGTGGTAGCTATATCTGGAAAGCAGGTACATCTTCAATGCCAGCTCCCGCCATACTCAGCAACATCAGCTCCAAGATCTGCACGCAAGGTGTATAAGTATAGTATGAGTACAACTGATCTCATATACTCAACAAATAACAAACCTAACCTCAAGATGAAAGCAGTGATGAGCTCGGAAAAGGATCAGTGTCCAACACCAATAATCAATAATAACACAGGATATAATAATGCAGTAACAGTAAATAATTCAAAAGGTGTCATATTGAACTCGTTCACAAGTACGGAAAACTAGACATACTTTACAAGTATAAAAGTTAAAGACTAAATCTTCCATGGAAGCACTATGATACGAGTTTATCAAAGATCAGTGATTTGTTTTCCAAACTTTCAACAACAATTAAGGCATTTCATTTACCAACTAGCATGAGGAAAATACATCTCTATGCCTACATATCACGTATACATGTCAAGTCAATACCATATGTTTACCATTTAACATGAAAAAAACACATCTCTATGCCTACATGTCAAATATAAATGTCAAGTCAATAACACCACAGTAAAATCATCAAGTACACTCACTCTCAGCACACTCAAGATGCCTGGCATACATGCCCCTCACTATCACGCACACAATCACTCAGCACTTTACTGGTGCCTGCGCTCAGTGTAATATCAGACTCCAGAGGGGCGGATCCTAACCCAACTGCTAATCAATAATCAATATGACCTATTGCGGCATGTAACCTTATCCAAATAATAATATGTTGCGGAGTGTCACCCGATCCAAATAATAATCTGCTGCGGTATTCAACTCGATCCAAATAACACTCAAAATACGGCTCTATGACCCACATCAGTCATCAATCCGCTCAAGTCTTAATGGCTCACATCTCACGTAATCCAATTATACAATACGGAGTATCACAATGTGCCACAAATTCAGCTCAAACTCATGCCACGTACAAGGACACCGATAACAAGTGAGGCAACATATCAATAGTACATAGATATAGAGATATAACATGCGGATATAACGATCATGGCTGAACAATATGGCTACGGCTAAGGCAAATAGCTCAACATGGTAAAATAGCCCTATCATGTCTCAAATAATCAAGCAGATAGCCTAGATATGATTTTAAGCTTGAATAATAACTCACGTAGTTATACAAATAGAGGAAAAATGTTATCAAAGTAGCATGATGGCAAAACAAGTCATATAATAGCCCAAAAACTACACGGATTATGAATACCCCGGTGCACACACAAACGTCCATCACCTAGCACGTGCGTCACCCCAACATATCTCAATATCACAGTTATCAGGGTTAATTACCCTCAGATCCAAGTCTAGATATGTTACTTACTTCGAACAAGTCAAAACAATACCGAGCAAGCCAAAACAATACTCTAGAAATGCAATACCGCATGAATTGACCTCCAAACGGCTCGAAACTAGCCAAAATCAACTCAAAACATCAAATAATGCCATAGGAAACAAACCCAAACGATAAAGGTCGAATCTTTAATCAAATACTCAAAGTCAATAAAAAATTCAACTCGGGCCCGCATCTCAAAACCTGACAAGACTCACAAATTCCGATAACCTATTCGAATACGAGTCCAACCATACTAATTTCATCCAATTCTGACTCTGAATCATTGTTCAAAACTCAATTATTCACTTTAGGAATGTTTAGACAAAAACTCCCAATTTCTCTTTTGAATTCATCAATTAAATACCAAAATCGAAGATGGAATTATGTAATAGAATCAAATCCGAGTAAAAAATACTTATCCCAATCCTAATCGTGAAAATCCTATCCAGGATCGCCCAAATTCGAGCTCTATAACTCAAAATATGATATAATAACTCAAAATCTAAAATAGAGTACTTATATGTACTGGCTAGGTAAACCTTTCGCGATTGCGGGACCCACTTTGCGATCGCGAAGAACAAAGATAAACGCTGCTGGAATGAACTTTGAGTTTGCGTCACTGACATCACAAACGCGATGACCACAAGCACTAGAACCCCGCGAATGCGCCAGCTCCCACGCGAACCCGATGACAAACCTAGCTCCCACGATGAAAAACAATCGCGAACCTACTACCGCGAACACGATGGTCAAATATCTCAAACCTCCACGAATGCGTTGAATAAAACACTAGCAGCTCACAGAACACTCCGAAATGGTCCAAAATCAATCTGAAACCCACCCGAGCCCCTCGGGATCCTGTCCGAACATGCCAACAAGTCCCAAAATATAACGCGGACCTGCTCGAGGCCTCAAATCACACATATCATCTTCAAAATCACGAATCGCACGTCAAATCAAGCTTAATGAACTATTTCAAATTCCAAAATTCCAAGCTTGCGTCGAACACGTCTAAACAACTCGGAATCACCTCAAATTTTGCACACAAGTTTTAAATGACATAACGAACCTATTCCATCTCGCTGAATAATAATCCAAACCTAATAGCATCGAAGTCAACCCCCGGTCAAACCTATGAATTTTTCAAACCTTCAAATTGCCAACTCTCGCCAATTAGTGCCAAAACCTTTTAGAAACATCCAAATGCAAATTCGAGTATACGCCCAAGTCCAAAATCACCATCCGGACCTAATAGAACCATAGAAAATCCAATCCGAGAACAAACAGAAAAGTTAAACTTGGTCAACTCTTCTAACTTAAAGCTTCCTAGTTGAGAATCATTCTTCCAAATCAATCCCGAACCGCTCGAAAATCAAAACCGACGATACACACATGTCATAATACACCATATGAAAGTACTCATGACCTCAAATCACCGAACGGAATGCAAATGCTCAAAACGACGGTCGGGTCGTTACAATTTGCCAGTCCACAAACTAGCTAAAAGCCAAAATATTGCAGGCAAATTCCGTGTTACTAATAGTTCCAAAAGTTTATAACAACTTCACAAGATTAGAAGAAAAAAAAAAACTTTAAGGCCCGTATTCCTCCTATATAACCTCATATATATGGCAGAGAAACTTCAAGTTGTAGGATCTTTATTCATTGGATATCATTTAATTGATTTGTTTTTGTCAACCACAAGCTTAACATGCATTTAGAGAAACTTCAAAGTCACAAAATAAAGCTTCAAGTTCTAACTCTTGGAATCTTCTTCTTGTGGAAAAAGCTTTTGACGAGGGCATGCACCGCAACCAATCAAGTGGTTAATGGCCGATGATGATCAATTTTGTATGAATGGGACGTTTTAAAAATATTGGGGCCGAAACCCTGGTCCTTGAGCTATCTACATATCCCTGATTTTACGGGAATCAGGCCATATGTAGTTCTGGATCCATAGGTGAACAAAGCCTATGGAATTATTATAGAAAGACTGTGTGCTTCAGTAATGTTGTGAAGGTTGATATAAGAGATGGAATGTATAGATGACAATAATGCGGAATCGATCGTTACAGATGCGTGAGGAGATGTGATTGGCGAACAGTCACAGAAAAGGGAATTGCTCGATTGTCGGTTGGCGGTTATTTGGAGATATCAAAGGAATGTGAACGTTGAACAAATATTGGAGCTAGAATAGCTCTACAGAACAAATTTCATATGTCATAACAAATGCAATCATCAGAACTACATGGACGCAAACCCTAAACTAGCGAGATATTCGTGTTTCAACCCGAAGAATTTCTTGTTATTGTTTTTTTTTCAAGTGTACTCGTATTTTCATCAACAATTAGTTTAGCCAGAAAGATGGAGGATGTTTTTGTTTGATACATAATTTATGCTGAAAAAAAGAAGAGATCGAATACCTCCAATGGCAGAGAAGCCACAAAAATTGTGCAGCATCGATGAATCTAAACTATAATACAGTCTCCATGTTATCGATGCTAGTAAACTGTTTCTTTTTGTCTAATTCGCTGCTTTAAGGTTTCTTTTGCATGAACCTTATCTCTAACATTGCCAACGGCTTACATGCAAAGGAACATAGTATGTAAATTAACATATCTTTGTCTCTAAAAGATCAAACTCCTCCTCCATTATAATCTTGTTGTACATACAACTCTTTTTTTTGAAGTGAAAATTGTAACGACTCGGTCGATCACTTTGTGTATTCGAGTACTGTTCCCTTATTTGATACTTCTCGTATGAGTATCTGTTATTTTGTGACTTGCGGGGATGGTTGATTTCGTTTCGGAAAGGTTCAGAAGTGACTTGGAACACTTGGTATCCTTTTTGGAAGCTTAAGTTGTAAGAGTTGACCGATATTTGACTTTTGTGGAAACTAGCTCAGATTGATGATTTGATGGTTCCAATATTTTCATATGGTCATTTTGGACTTAGGCGTATGTTCGGAATTTGATTTGAAGGTTCATAGAATATTTTGGTACTATTTGCCAAAAGTTGGCAATTTGTAGGATTGGAGAGTTCATAGGTCTGACCGAGGGTTGACTTTGAGGTTATCGAATTCGTATTGTTATTCCGGAAGTTAGAATGAGTTTGTTTTGTCATTTGGGACTTGTGTGCAAAGTTTTTTAAGATTGGTTAGGCTTGAATCAGATGCTTAGTATGAAGTTTAAAAGTTAATGAATTGGATAGGTTTGGGGAAGGTATTAGGACTTGTCGGTGTGATTGGACGGAGTCTCGAGGGGCTCAGATGTGTTTCAGATGAGTTTTAGAACATGTTGAAATTTGAGGGCATTTCTGGTTTTGTGTTTTCGCACATGCGAGGTTTGGAGCGTATGTCCAAGTCAGCAGATGCAGACAGGTGAGCGCAGAAGCGAAATTTGGGCATAGAACAGGGATTTTACAGGTGCGAAGTTTTGGTGCAAAAGTGGTAGTATACCGACGAGGTTGTTCTGTAGGTGCGGCCTCAAAGAAGCGAGGACTTGATTTGTAGAAGCGGAGAGGCGGTGATGTTATTGAGCTCGCAGATGCAAACATATTTCCGCAGAAGCGGAGTCGCAAAAGCGACTTTCGTGTCCGCAAAAGCGAATTGCTGGGTAGTGTTATTTTAATCGAGGGTTTGGCCTATTTTATCATATTTTGATATTAGGAGCTCGGATTCGGGCACTTTTTGAGGTGATTTTTACCCACTTAGATTGGGTAAGTATTTTTAACCCGGATTTGTTTATTATTCATAATTTTATCCTTGATTTTGGCTTTTAGTTGATAAAAATCTAAAGGAGAAAATTGAGATTTCTGTGATAAGTTTTGAAAAATAAATAATGGAGATTTGAACCCTGATTTGGAGTCAGTTTTGAATGAAATTTGTATGCTTGAACTTGTATCAGAATAGTGTTTGAGATTTGTGAGTTTTATCGAGTTCCTAGAGGCGGGACCGGGTTCGCCTTTTGTGTTCACTTTGTGTATTAGATTGAGGACTCCACTTTTATAATTTGGATTTGATTTCTTTGGCTTTGTTCGACGTTATTGGGTTGTATTTGACTAGATTTGAGCCATTTTGAGTTTTATTTTGAGGATTTGGGCATTTTTTATGAGTCTTACGCTACCGGGTGGAGGAAAAGTCTCTTGGCTAACATTGTTAAGAGGAAAATCCCTAGTTTGCTATGTGTTTAAGGTATTGGGGGTAGTGTATATACGTGATGGAGAGCGTAAATGCATTTATCGAATTTATATCATGACCAGGGTAGAACTAGAATATATGCTCATTTGATTTATGAATTATTTGTCTTATGTGACTACGTTTGGTCTCTTACTCATGTTAGAAATCATGCCTAGGCTTATGATTAATTGTGAAGGTATGAGAACTTATCATTAATATGTTGAATTTCATGATTATCCGTAGTCACATAGAGATTTCTTGAGCACATATCCGTATGATATTTATTAATTCTTTGTGCACCTCTTATCGATAATTCTTGAGCATATACATATATTTTGAATAATACATATGTGGTTTGGACTTAGGATTCTGGCACGAAGAGTAAGCGTGCGGATAAGATACATTCACCGCACGTTGGATATGATGATCGGAAATTGATTTATGAGGGATGCTATTATGCCCCTCTTTGCTCTTGGATCGGATCCATCCCTCCGGAGTCAGGTGATAACCCATGTTACTTTGGGCCATGTGAGCATAGTAGGTATATGAATTTTGTACTTGATCGATACATGAATTTTGTATCGGATTATGTTGATACATGAATTGTGTATCGGGTACATGGATCTTGTATCGGTTGAGCATGCATTCTTATTGTTGACTCATTTTGAAGTATTTATTCAATTATTAATTGTTACTCGACATCCTTATATGCTAATTGGGAGTCTCGGCTCCGTTATTTGAGCATGTTATCTTGCAATTCTGTATCTAAGAAACGTTATGGTTATTTCTGTGCTAGGAAAGCATGCTTAATACTATTCAACTGTTGATATCATTGACTCTTGTTATTCATGATATTACATATTGTTTCTGTTCATAATTTTGTTATTATACTTGTGGTAAGTTTCCGGAAGCATACTAGCCTCGCCATTACTTCTTCGAGGTTAGGCTTGATACTTACTAGGTACCGATTGTGGTATACTTATTCTACACTTCTGCACATCTTATTGTGCAGATCCTCAGATGGGTCTTAGCAGAGCTTCCTGATTTGGCTAGGAGGCTATACGGAGACTTAGGGTGAGCTGCACTCCATGGTTTCATTTTTGCAGTTCCTGAATCCCTGCTCATTTACTATTTCTATCTATTTTGTATTTTTGAAAACTTGACATGTATATAGATTTGATCTCATTTCTGTAGTTGCTCGTGTACTTGTGCCACCTAGTTTTGAGGGCGTACTGTATTGGATGTGTTTAGGCCGTGTTTGGGGTTTTATTAGATATTATTACTTATTTGGATCATTATTGTATTAACTTATGATATAGCACTATAAATTACAGAAAATAGACTTAAATTATTGAACGTGAGTTGGCTTGCTTAGCAAGTTTGGCTAGGCGCCATAACGACCTTGAGGTGGTCTTTTGGGTCGTGACAACAACCTAATAAGACTCAACTAAAATCCAAAAGTTCAGTAATAAAAAATTGACTTGTCAATAAATGATATCCGTATTAAAATAAATAAATAACTAAAACTTCTTACTATATTTTTAATGATACTTGTATTAGGTTCCTTTTTGGATTGCTAGGTTCTTCAAGATTTACCTACTATTACTAACATAATCTTTTTTTATCCCTAACAACTAAATTATTTGTGTTGGCGGGGGAGGGTGTTGGACACTATATCACTACACCTTACTGCTCCTACTATTGTCGTGTGTTTATACATGTTGCTAGGACTCCTAACCGTATTATATTTACTTTTGATACGGATAAAAGGGTACTCATCGCATGCAACCAATGTTAATCGAATTAATAGAAAACAATAGAGAAGATGTGAATTAAAGCTTGCCCCTTTTCAAAATAATTCTCTTTCCGTATCAAAGCTTAGACAGAATATAGATTGGGACCTCCCCCGAACTGGTCTAATTACCCTTCTTAACTTGACGGTTCGATAGCGTTGACTTCTTGAATGTTAATGTGGCAAAGAGTATGAATACACTATCTTTTAGGTGTATGTGATGAAAGTAAAATTAAAAAAAAAAACATATTTCAAGTGGAGTTTTTCCAAATATTAATTACAAAATAATCAAATACAATAATTAATTTGTTTTAACTTATTTCTACTTGTTTCATCTTAATATATATTGCATATTTTATCCTAATTGTATTTTTTCCTCCTAGATGCAATGGCTATTTGTTTTAACTGTGTATTTCTTCTTCTTTTTTTCGGGATAAATATTTGAAACTCTATTAGTTTAGCTAAATAAAAAGAAGTTTTAGCCAAAGTATTGGCGTTCAAATGGTGTATTTTGTAGAGTGAACAAATTGTAAATTTCTTCTTTTTATGAGATGATATTTTTTTAACTGTGTGTTAATTCTTTTTCAGCTCAAATTCTTAATATATTGTTGAAGTTCTATTATTTTTAGCAAAAAAACTTTTAGCCAAAATAATAGAGTTTCGACTGCGTATTCCATTTTTATTTCTTCTTTAGATGCAATAATTATTTGTTATAACTGTGCACTTCTTCTTTTTATGATGAAATATGTCAAAACATATTGATTAAGATATCATTAATTTTAGCCAAAATAATAAAGTTGTGGCCAAAACAATATTGTTATAATTTGTTTTTATAGATTTGGCTTGAAGAAGATGACGAGCTCGAAACACATACTTAAATTATGCCCGCTAATCAAAAATAGTATAGTATAATATAGTATACACAGGGATTGGATTTAAACAGTATCCTCGTAGTTTCTAGCTTCGTTGCTATCCAAGATGATCAATAATTGAGATTTATATGATTTCTAACTAAAATTAACTAGGAATCTAACGCAATTGACTAATGACAATCGCACCAAGGATCAAGTAAAGAAGGTTATCAATGGGAGAAGATAAGGTTTTGATGGGATAGGTGCAAGATAATTGTTTGGAATCTAACTCTAGATAATTCACTTCTAATATTCAAGTGAGTCTCTCGAATTCACTCAATTATTTGTTCAAACGTTTGGCAAAACTCCTCTCTCGGTTAAGTCTTAACCTTTCAAGATGAACCAATTCAAGCACGTGAAGATATGCAAGAATGCGTAGTGGATTGGTCTTTAGGAGCACCTCTCTCGATTATCCTCCTAACTAGGTTTAATCAATGATTCAACTAGCCTCTTTCGATTACTAAGAAGAATTAATAAACTCAACCAACAATATAATGCAAAGATATCCCAAGTTATGCCTCTCTCGATTGCATGAACAAGTGAATATAGATGCAACGATTAAATCATTCAAAAATGCTTCAATACATAAAAACTAGAGTTATAATTCACAAACAATCATCAATATATCAAACCCTAAAGAGAACTACTCCATAGACATGGAACAATTCATCACAAATAAAGTTAAAGTATACGAAAATATAAATTCAATCCAATCTCGGGTCTTGAGTGAGGAAGGAATGATGAAATCCTTGTACTCATGTTCTTCCAACTCCTCCTTATCCTCCTTAGGTCGAATATGTGTCAAAAGTATAGAAAATAATATTTTTCCATGTATTTATACCAAGTAGGGTCGGGCCTAGACGAAACCACCTTCTCCTAGCCGAAATAGGGCATTTAATCTGTAAAAATTGCACAGGCGCGCTGCATGGGGCGACGCGCCATGTGGGGTATTAGTGGGGAAATTCAGAGAGCCAAGTTCTGACAGACACTAGGAATTTGTACAAGCGTGGCGCCCCACGCGACGCCTCACGCGCTGCGGCAGTGGGAAATTCTCAGAGTGCGGTTCAAACTTCGATTTTTGATGTCCAGAATTGGTCCTCGACCCTCGAACACGATCCCGGCTTAATCCCTTGGGCTTTTACTCAGACTTCAAAGCTTCAAATAGCTCGAATTAGCTCCACAATATCTACATAGTTTGGAATCACTCCTACAAGGTATAAAACACACAATAAGTGCAAAATACTATCAATTAAAGCTCAAACATGTATAAAGTACAGTAAATTAGAGTGTAATAAGTGACTAAAATACGAGATTATAGCCTGCCATCAACACCCCACACTTAAACCATTGCTCGTCCTCGAGCAATCAAACTATACTTTCATATAGATACGACCTTTATCAACCACTCTCATAACTCGTCACACCAATAATATTTAAAACATCATAAGCACAATACCGTAACATCCTAGACTCAAAATGTGACTCAAAAGCACAACGTATTATTTATAACTCGCTCACTTACTCTAGCACAGAGGTCAACGATATTACCTTTCCTTCATGAATCAAGTGCCCTCACACAACAATAGAGAGTAGTTCCATACACAATGCAATTTAAGAATAATTAGGAACTCAAGATAGAAAGAATTCACTCACTATCAGAAGTAACATTCATATGCCACAAAAGACGTACCATAGGCTTGCCCGTAGTGTACTACTCTGCTAATTAAGCTCATTCAGTCAAGGATCAAATAGGACTTTAATTGGTTGTAATGTAGGCTGCGGGGTGGGTATGGTATATTTAGATATAAGAGTGACTACACCTCCCTAAGCACTTTAATACATGCAATTAACCATTCAAAACTCCACACTTATGTCAAACAAAAACTCCACCTTCACATCAATATACATTAACTCCCTACTTGTTTAAGCTCAATTACATCAAGTTACCACTATCAAGGAACATTTTTCACAATCATACAATTAGCTTTTTTTCTTTTTCAATTCAAGTAGCTCTTACTTTTTCAAAACAGTGCACCTTCTTCCTTATTTCAATAATTCCACTCTAAATCCAAACCAACCACCCCACACTTTTCTTTTTACAAAGTTCATAACAAATTCAAGTAACCACGAGAGGTAAAAGTTCAAATAGATGGTCAATTCAATCAAATGGGTAAGGCTTGTACTGTGGTTGCCAAAGAAATAGGATTACAGGCCCAAAGGGGTTAGCTACGATACATAACAATTAGGTGGGTAAAAGCTTATAACTCGCTCAACAAAGAAATACCTAAATCACTTCCAAGACTGAATAAAACTACTATTTCACTTTGCAAACACACAAGGCAAGTTCTAGACATCAAATACAATGCACAGAATACACTAGACCTCACACACACCTGGCACATAACTCACTCAGTATTGGACTATCAAAACACTCTAGTCAAAGCAGTTAAGCAAAGTTAAGATCATACAATTCAAGGTACTTATACAAGAGTCTAAAACTGAGCCTAAGCGTCACAACTAAAGCACTTACTATTCTCAAGGAATAATAAGATCAAGAGATATTGCTTTCAATTCAAATCACAGCACAAGGTTTCATACTACTCTACAAAACAAAAACTAACTACACCCAGTTCAAACAAAACCCTTGAAAAAGAACCGCGACACAAAGAAAAACCAAGAGGGAATTATTACACTACCTACAAAAATTAAAATCTTTTTGTCTTTTTTTTCCGACTTTAATCCCTCAAGAAACCTGGCAATAATATCCATCGTCGGGAAAAATAAATTTTTTTAAATTTTTTATGATTTATGCTTCTTCTTTTTTCTATCTCTCACTACTACAACTAACAATAAGAAAATTAATATACATACATACATACAACATATCCCCCACCCTACACTTTAAGTTGTGACATGTCCCCATGACACACAATTAAAAAACATAAGGTAAAATAAACTTCCCTGAACATCTAGTCGGGGTCTGAGTTGAAGTCGGGCTCCATTCCTCACCTTCGAACTAATGCACACATCCATGCAGACATCTTCTTCTCAGCCTTTTTAGGGGTACACCCCACACTTATCTTTCTCGCTCACTGCGCCCTTCTCATTCTAACCCTTCACTTTCCACTCAACAATTGCAGCTGGTTTTTCCTTTTGTCCCCCCTTTCTACATTCATCTCAAAAGTCACAGTCTCCTTACCCACTCTAAGCATGAGTTTTCTCTCGTGTATATCTAATATAGCTCTACCCGTCGCTAAGAATGATCTTCCTAGGATGAGGGGGACCTCCTTAGTTTCCTCCATATTCATCACTATAAAATCCACAGAAAATACGAACTTATCCACCCGAACTAACACATCTTCCACTATTCCCTCGGGTATTATAGTCGTTTGGTTTGCCAGCTGCAAAGATATGGGTGCAGACCTTATCTCTCCAATCTCCTTATGTACTTTCCTATAAATAGATAGAGGCATTAAATTAATTGAGGCACCATAATCACATAAAGACTTATCAAAATTAATAGTTCCTAAAGAGCAAGGTATAGTAAAACTCCCTGGATCTCCACACTTTTGTGGGAGTTTATTTTGCAATATCGCGCTGCAATGCTCTGTGAGCTTGACCACTGAAGTCTCTTCTATCTTTCTCTTCTTTGTCAGGATTTTCTTCAACAATTTGGCATAAGCAGGCATTTTTGAGAGCACTTCTATGAATGGTAAGTTTACATAAACCTTTTTTCAGCACATCCAGAAATCTCCCAAACTACTTGTCCAGCTTTTATCTATATAGCTTTTGGGGAAAAGGTAAAGCAAGCATATGCTCGCTCTCATCATGTTCCTCCCTTCTTGAAGTTTTCCCCTTCTTATTTTTCTCAGCTTTTATCTGACCCTCCTTCTTTTTATCAACATCATTCTTCAGTTGCTCCACACTTTCTTTTTCAAGTATCACATATTTTTGGATCGGGGTGGGATCTTTCATCACTTGCCCACTTCTCAAGGTTACATCATTCACTGTTTTTTAGGATTTCTCTTAGTATCAGCATGGAGAGTTCCTGGAGCCCTCTCAGATAATACTGCTGCAATCTGTCTCACTTGTCTCTCCAGGTTTCGAAAAGATGTTCCCAATTCTTTGATAGCTGCTCCATAGGCGTCCAGCCTCTCATCTGTCTTGATAATGAAAGCTTTCATCAGATCCTCTAGACAAGGATGAATGTGCAGTTGAGGCTGAAATTACTACCTCTACTGATTTTGGTATGCTGGAGCTCCATGTCCCTGGGGTCTAGATGTATTTTGTTGTCAAGCATTCATATTACCCCCCCAGGAGAACTCCATGATAAACAAGGGTGCCTCTGACCCATTTCATTAAAATTGTAGTTTCCCACAAATTCACTTCCTCAGTTGAGGCTTGACACTCATGAGTAGGGTGTCCTCTTCCACATATATCACAAACTGTGTGAGGCTCATTTTGTATCGAGACTAAGGTCAGCTTTCTTATTTCTTTGGCCATAGCATCAAGTTGTACCTGCGTAGATGTGTTAGCATCACCTTGGTGAACACCGATTGATCTTCTTCTTTCAGCACTCTCAGAGGGCCATTGATTTGCATGTTCAGACTACTTATAAAGAATTATGACTATCTCCTCTGGAGTCTTCTTCATCAACGGGCCTCCGACTGCATTGCTCAATGTTCTACGTGAGGCCGATGTCAATCCATCCCAAAAGTCCTGGAGTTGTATCCAGAGTTCAATTCCGCTATGTTGACACTTCTGAACAATTTCCTTAAACCTCTCCCATTCTTCAAAAACAGTTTCAGTCTCTTTCTGGCATAAGTTATGGATTTCTCTTCTAAACTTGCCCGTCTTAGCTGATGAGAAATATTTATCAAGAAATTTTCTGGTCATATCCTCCGATGTTCTAATCGATCCTGTGGGTAAACTTCGAAGCCACTGTTTTGCATCATCTTTGAGTGTGAAGGGGAGTGCCCTTGAGTACACTGCATCTCGTGATACACCATTATATTGAAAAGTGTTTATAATCTCTTCTAAGTCCATTAGATGTGTATTTGGATCTTCGTTTGGCTTCCCTATGAAGACACAACAATTCTGAATGGTTTGAAGCAACCTTGCTTCAACTCAAAATTGTTAGCTGCAATTAGAGGTGGTCTAACACTTTATAAGCCTTGATTGTAGACCGGTCTAGCATAATCACCTAGTGGTCTCCCAGGCATGGGAGCTATATTTCCGAACTAGTCTGCTGCCAAGGGTTGATTCTGAGCAATTCTCCGACCCCTCTCTTCTTCATAGATGATATGTGCATCTCTAATAGCTGCTTCCTCAGCATCCCGTGTAGCTTTTTCTCGTTGTTGTGCTGCCTCCCTCGTAGCCAAATCTACATTATCATCACCATTTCCAGCCAAAGTTTCTTTGGTTGAGGAATGCCTAACCTTTTCTGATGTTTCGGTGAGATCTCTTTCCTTCCTCAGTTGTCGCAATTATTTTTCTATCTCGGGCTCGTATGGTAGAACTTCCTTCACAGAAGTTTTAGTCATGCACCAATCTTAACCTGTAACCTGCGCACAATCAAAGAACACCAATCGTAAAAAGGGAAAAAAATTAAATAAAAAGAAAAATATATTCCTGAATTAGCACTACAAACTACTTCAAACACTATTGATTGCCAATCCCCAGCAACGGCTCGAAGAAGATGACGATCTCGAAACACACACTTAAATTATGCTCGCTGATCAAATAAAGTATAGCATAATATCGTATCCATAGGGATTAGATTTAATCAGTATTCTCATAGTTTCTAGCTTGGTTGCTATCCAAGATGATCAGCAATTGAGATTTATATAATTTCTAACTATAATTAACTAGGAATCTAAAGCTATTGACTAATGACAATCGCACCAAAGATCAAGAAAAGAAGGTTATCAATGGGAGAAGATAAGGTTTTGATGGGATAGGTGCAAGATAATTATTTGGGATCTAACTCTAGATAATTCACTTCTAATGTTCAAGTGAGTCTCTCGAATTCACTCAATTATTAGTTCAAATGTTAGAAAAAACTCCTCTCTCGATTAAGTCTTAACCTTTCAAGATGAACCAATTTAAGCACGTGAAGATATGCAAGAATGCGTAGTGGATTGATCTTTAGGAGCACCTCTCTCGATTATCCTCCTAACTAGGTTTAATCAATGATTCAACTAGCCTCTTTTGATTACTAATAAGAATTAATGAACTCAACCAACAAAATAATGCAAAGATATCACAAGTTATGCCTCTCTCGATTGCATGAATAAGTGAATATAGATGCAACGATTAAATCATCCAAAAATGCTTCAATGCATAAAACTAGAGTTATAATCCACAAATAATCATCAGTACACCAAATCCATCAAACCCTAAAGAGAACTACTCCATAGACATGGAGAAATTCATCACAAATAAAGTTAAAGTATAGGAAAACATAAATTCAATCCAAACTCGGGTCTTGAGTGAGGAAAGAATGATGAAATCCGTATGCTCGTATTCTTCCAACTACTCCTTAACCTCCTTAGGTCGAATATGTGTCAAAAGTCTAGAAAATAACATTTTTCCATGTATTTATACCAAGTAGGGTCAGGCCAAGACGAAACCACCTTCTCCTAGCCGAAGTAGGACATTTACTCTGTAAACATTGCACAGGTGCACCGCATAGGGCAATGCGCCATGCGGGGCATTAGTGGGGAAATCCAGAGAACTAAGTTCTGACAGAAAATAGGAATTTGTACAAGCGCGGCACCCCATGCGCCGCGACAATGGGAAATTCTCAAAGTGCGGTTCAAACTTCAATCTTTGATGTCCAGACTTGGTCCTCGACCCCCGAACACGATCCTAGCTTAATCCCTTGGGCTTTTACTCACACTTCAAAACTCCAAATAGTTCAAATTAGCTCCACAATATCTACATAGATTGGAATCACTCCTATAAGGTATAAAATACACAATAAGTACAAAACACTATCAATTAAAGCACAAACATGAATAAAGTGCAGTGAATTAGAGTGCAATAAGTGACTAAAATACGAAATTATAGCCTACCATCCGAAGATGATACTGTTAATTGGTGGACTTAAAAAGATAAAACCTTTTTAAAAAATGTCACGCAGACAAAATAAAATTACGTGCCAGAGCGTGTGCCACACTTCTATGGGTTGGCAGCATGTTAGTGGGTAGAGACTATCATATTTCCAAGTTCAAAGGGTAATTAGGCCAACACAAAGTTTAGGTATAAACTGAATAAAAGTCATCTATTCTGCCAATTTGGAGTGTAAATGGATAACAACTATAAATGCAGAATAAAACAAATTAATTACCCTTAATGAAATTATTTTCTTAAATTCTTCGATAAAGCTAAATATTGTCCACATTCAAACTCGTTATACACGTGAAATACACTCATTTTATCTAGCTCTAGCCGTTAAGATGCCATATGTGCTAGGTCAACTGTCCAACACTTGAACGAGTAAAGGTGCCTAGATAAAACGTTGTGGAGTAAAAGGGAAGGAATGTCAAAACTAAACAAGTAGAGATCTCAATAACCTTATTCGGCCTTTGTTTTAAATACCACATGTTTCAAAGTATTTCTTTTTAAATTATTTCTCAATTTAAACATTGTCACATAAATTATTACGAGAGAGCATTATTTTAAGAGTTTGACGAAATGGAGGAGTTTGATATTTTTAATAAGATTGGTGTAACGACCCGACTTGTCATTTTAAGAATTAACATCCCGTTCGGTGACTTCAGGTCTCGAGAAGCTTCGCAATATGTATTATGACCCGCGGTGTGGTCTAGTTTGATTTTCGGAAGATTCGGAATTAAATTGAAAGAACAATTCTTATTTAGAAGCTTAAATGGAAAGAGTTGACCGGAGAGTTGACTTTCAAGCAAACGACCCCGAAATAGAATTTTGATGATGTCAATAACTTCTTATGGTGAATTCGAACTTAGGCATATGTTCGGATTTGGATTTGAAAGTCCGTAGGAGAATTCGTGTCTATCATTTTTATTTGTGTACACCACTGAGGGCTATAAGTCCAAATGTGACTTTTTATTACTCACTACAGTGAGTTTGGATGTGATTTCGGAATAATTGAATTAAATTTTATGAATTATATGCCCTATCGCGATGAGGGTTCATTATGTGTTGAGAAAGTTGTTTACGACATTTACTAAAAAGAAGAAAGAAAGAAAATTGAAAATTTCAGTTGGCACAATGTGCAAAATACTAGTGATTCGGAGTTGAGGACGAGATCCTCGCAATTTTTATATATGATGTGAAATATTTAAACCGGGCTACAAACCGCGGTGGAAGTTATATAAGGACGAGGTCCTTGTGGTGAAATTTTTTATGAGTTTAAATTCTTCCTTTATGAAATTAAATTTGTACTATAGTATAAATAAGGAGTCATGCTTGTTAGGCTTATTTGATAATTCTTGTATATTTTCTGTGCATATTTAGCCATATTCGTGCTGTAAATATCGAATTTTAGCCTATAAGATGAGTGCCCAGGTGGCGTTAAATGTGACTCGTTAATTCGGGTAAATATTTATGAGGTATACATGCCTCGCGTGTTATTGTCAGTGTTACGAAAAGTTGGAATGATATTTTGGTGAATATGAGATTAATTGAGGATGCTGAAATTAATTATAAACAGCTATTACGACCAGAGATGTGGTTATGGACATACGTATGATATGTGTTGTAACGACCCGGCCGGTCGTTTCGAGATTTATAGCCCCATTTTCCCTATGTCTTCTTCCTTTTGTGCTTCTCAGCTATATTATGATATATCGGGTTAGTTGGTTCGGGTCCGGAGTGGTTTCAGAGTGAATTGAGACACTTAGTCTCTTATTTAGAATCTTAAGTTGGAAAAATCAACCGAATTTTGACTTATGTGTAAACGGTCTCGGGTTTGAATTCTGATGGATCCATTAGCTTCGTTAGGTGATTTTGGACTTCAGAGCGCGTCCAGAATGTGAATTGGAGGTCCGTAGTGGAATTAGGCTTGAATTGGTGAAAGTTGAAAACTGGCAATTTCGGTCGGCAGTGAAAAATTTGATATCGGGATCGGAATGGATTTCTGGAAGTTGGAGTAGGTTCTTGGTGTCATTTGTGACGTGTGTGAAACATTTGAAGTCATTTAGACGTGTTTTGGTAGGTTTCGGCGTCGTTTGCGGAATTTGAAAGTTTAGAAGTTCTTAGGCTTGAATCCGAGGGCAATTTGGTATTTTGATGTTGTTTTGAGTGATTCAAAGGCTTGACTAAGTTCGTATGTTTATATATGACTTGTTGGTATGTTTGGTTGAGGTCCCGAGGGGTTCAGGGTGATTCTGGATGGCTAACGGGAGGTTTGGAATTTGGAAATGCAGCTGAACTGTTGCTGCTGGTGTTTTTCCGCACCTGCGGAGGGGGAGCCGCAGGTGCGAGGTCGCAAGTGCGCTTGGGGAGCCCCAGATGCGGAGTTAGAGGACCTGGGCTGGAACCGCAGGTGCGTAAGAGTAGTCGCATCTGCAAGCCCGCAGATGCGAGGCTGAGTCACTGATGCAAAAGTGAGGAGATTGGCCTTTTCCGCAGAAGCAGAGGGAGATGCGCAGGTGCGCAACTGCAGGTGCGAGAGGTTGGTCGTAGATGCGGAACCTAGATTATTAAGTGAGTTCTGCACCTGCGATGGGAATTTTGCAGGTGCAGTGTCGCAGAAGCGGGCAAGTGGACCGCAAGTGCGGTTTCGCTAGGTAGAAGGTATAAAAAGGGGACTTTGTGATTTTTGCTCATTTACACCATTTTCAAGTCGGACCTTGGAGCTTTTGGAGCAATATTTGAAGGGGATTCAAGGGTATTCACTGAGGTAAGTTGCTTGAGCTCTATTATCATTAGCTATGGTATTTTCCCACCTAATTAGTAGAACTTTTGAATTGAAATAAGGGGTTAGGGCTTGGTATTTGGAGAGAGTGATTTGGGGATTTGAGGAACCAAATGAGGTCGGATTTTGATAAATTTAGTATGGATAGACTCGGGAGTGAATGGACTTCCGGGTTTTGTGACTTTTGTCGGATTTCGAGACGTGGGTCTGAGGGCCGGGTTTGAGTGAAATTTGGGATTTGGCCTATAATTTGGTATTTTCCTTGTGGGATTCATTCCTTTAACTCATATTGATCGTATTTTATTGCTTGTGGCTAGATTCAGGTCATTTGGAGGCCGGTTCGAGAGGAAAGAGTATTCCGGAGTAGGAATTCTACGTTGTTGAGGTAAGTAACAGTTTTAAATCTGGTCTTAAGGGTATGAAACCCGGAGTTTCATATAATGTGACTGTTTGGAGGTGGCACCCATACTAGGTGATGGGCGTGTGGGTGTACGCCATGAGGGATTGAGACTTGGTCCGTCCCGGGAGACTGTGAAGTCTAATAGCCTTTATTTGTGTTTATATGCATTCCTGTCTACTAGAACTGGATTGCTTTTCATGTTAGAAATCATGCTTAGGCTATATTCCTGCTCATGGTAGTTATATTCAGTCATAGTGATTTTTGTACATGTTTACCTCAGTCTCTACTATTTTCCCTTATGATATACTGTAACACTTTGATTTGGGCTGTTTTCCCTTTCTTTATTGAGAGCTATGAGACTAGAGAGGTTCATGACTGAGTGAGGCCGAGAGCCTATTTGTGAGGTATTGTATCTTAGCACGTGAGTTGTCCGTGCAGATTCTGATGTGATATGGTGTCACGTGAGTTGTCCGTGCGGGCCTTGATATGATATTATAGCACGTGAGTTATCCGTGCAGCACGTGAATTGTCCTTGCAGATTATAGCGCTTGGGCTGTAGGAGCCCCTCATGAGTCTGAACACCCCCAGTGAGCGCATGTACGTATTGAACGTGTGCATTAATGTGAGAGTTAAGTGTCGAGTTATTGACGGTTTGAGTGACAGTGTCTGTGAGGTTTCATCTATTTCACTTTGTTGCTGCATTTAGCTGATAATTGTCTGGCTAGAATTGGTAATTATGCAACTGATCTTTTGCTTATATTTACTCTTAACTGTGAAAATTATCAACTGAATTGTTTTGTATAGCTCGTTACTACTTCTCAATTCCTTATTTATTTCTATTACTTGTTGAGTTGGTTGTACTCATACTACACCCTGTACTACATGTGCAGATCCAGGTGTGTCTGAGCACGGAGATTGTTGAGTTCAGGTCTGTTTGAGTTTTGGAGACTGCAAGGTAGCTGCCAGCGTCCACAAGACCTTGTTACTCCTTCCACATTTCTTTCCATTTTGTACTGATATTTAGACATTGGCTGTAATAGCTTTAAATACTTAGACGCTTATGACTTGGTGACACCCCGATATTTGGGGCTCGTTTTCCACACTTTGTTCCAAATTTGAGTTTAACTTTGATTTTATGAAAAATTTATGATATGGAAAGCTTTAATTTACTTTTATATTTAGTTTGGAAGTATTTTTGAGAAGGTCGGCTTGCCTAGTACAACCGATAGGTGCCATCATGACACGTTAGGTTTTGGGGTCGTGACAAGTTGGTATCAGAGCCTAGGTTACATAGGTCTCACGAGTCATGCGCGGGTTTAGTAGAGTCTTGCGGATCGTTATGGAGATGTCTGTACGTATCTTCGAGAGGTTGCAGAACCCTTAGGAAAATTTCATATTCTTGGATTCTTGTCGTGCAAATCTGTCTTTTCTGGTAACTAAACACCTGTTGTTTCATTCTCTCACAGATAGTGAGGACTCGTGCTACCGGTCAGGAGGGCCAGCCACTAGTACCACCAGCCAGGGCAGCGAGAGGCCGAGGTAGAGGCCGTGGTAGGGACAGAAGTGCAGCCCACACAGCAGCTGGGGCAGTACCTGCAGATCCACCAGTTGCCCCAGATCAGGACCGGATTCCAGTTATTGATGCATCAACTCAGGCACCACCTATGCCTATTGTGATTCCAGGCCTTCAGGAGGCCCTAGCTTAGATTCTGATTGCATGTACCGGCCTTGCTCAGGCGATCTCTATCTCGACGGCCGCAACCACTTCTCAGGCAGGGGGAGACACTCAGACTCCCGCCACCCGCACACCTGAGCAGGTTGTTCAGGGACTCCAGACACCGGGGGCACCACCAGCCCAGCCGGTTACAACTGCTCAGGATTATGTAGTTCCTGCTATGCCTGAGGATGATCAGTGTAGATTGGAGAGGTTTGGGAGACTCTAGCCTCCACCTTTCAGTGGCACAGAGAGAGAGGATGCCCAGGATTTCTTGGACAGGTGTCAGAGGATACTTTGTACAGTTTGTATTCTGGAGACTTGTGGGGTCTCATTCACTACTTTTCACTTTTCTGGGGCTGCACTCAGATGGTGGGAGACTTACGAGAGGCGTAGGACTATTGGCGCAACACCCCTTACTTGGCAGCAGTTCTCCGTGGTCTTTTTGGAGAAGTTCGTGCCTTAGTCCCGCAGAGAGGAGTTGTGCAGATAATTTGAGCAGCTTTGCCAGGGTGATATGTCTGTGATGCAGTATGAGATGCGATTCTCAGAGTTGGCTCATCATGCTATCTGGTTGGTTCCCACAGACAGGGAGAGGATCATGAGGTTTATAGATGGTCTCACTTTTCAGCTACGGTTGCTTATGACCAGAGAGAGGGTGTCTGGTGCTACCTTTGATGAGGTTGTCGACATTACTCGACAGATTGAGATGGTTCGCGGTCAGGAGAGGGTTGAGAGGGAGGCTAAGAGGTCTTGTGGTCAGGGTGGATTCAGCGGTGCTCCTTCTGGGGGTCAGTTCCAGCATGGTGGAGGTCGTCATTTCAGACAGGCTCAGATAGCTTGGCCATTTCACCGTGGTGTATCATATGGCCATGGTTCTCATAGTCATCAGTAGGGCCAGTCATCATTCAGTGCACTACCAGCATAGAGTTCTCATTATGCCCCATCCACTCAGATATCCCCGGGTAGTTCTTTTGGGCATCATGAGCAGCAGTTTTGTCAGAGGAGGGGTTGTTTTGAGTGCGGAGATTTTGGTCACATTATGAGAGATTTCCCTAGGCTATTGGGTAGGACTCTATAGTGGAGTACTCGGCCGATGGCACTAGCACCAGTTCCTCCACCACCTGCCTAGCCAGCCAGGGGTGGAGCTCAACCAGTTAGGGGTGGAGCCCAGTCAACTAGGGGTCGCCCGAGAGGGGGAGGCAGATCAGGGGGTTGCCATGCCCGTTTCTATGCCATACCTGCCAGACCATATGCTCTTTCTTCAGATGCTATGATTACAGGTATTTTCTCAGTTTGTCACAGAGATGCCTCTGTATTATTTTACCCTAGTTCCACTTATTCATATGTTTCCTCGTATTTCGCTCATTTTTTGGATGTGCCCCGTGAGTCTTTAGTTTTATATATTCATGTATCTACTCCTGTGGGCGATACTATTGTTGTAGATTGCGTATATCGGTCATGTGTGGTGACTATCGGGGGTCTGGAGACCCGAGTGGACCTTTTGTTGCTCAGTATGGTTGACTTTAATGTGATATTGGGTATGGATTGGTTATCTCCATATTATGTGGTTCTAGATTGTCACGCTAAGACCATGACGTTGGCAATGCCGGGGTTGCCAAGGGTTGAGTGGAGCGGTTCTATAGACTATGTACCTAGTAGGGTGATTCTATATTTGAAGGCTCATCGTATGGTTGAGAAACGTTGCCTATCTTATTTGGCTTTTGTGAGGGATGTTAGTGCAGCGACCCCTACCATTGATTCTCTTCCGGTGGTACGAGATTATCCGGATGTGTTTCCTGCAGACCTACCGGGCATGCCACCTGTCAGGGATATTGACTTCGATATTGATTTGGTGCCGGGCACTCAGCCCATTTCTATTCCACTGTATCGTATGGCACCGAAGGAGTTGAAGGAGTTGAAGGAACAACGTCAGGAACTCCTTCATAAGGGGTTTATTCGGCCTAGTGTGTCACCTTGGGGTGCACCGGTTCTATTTGAAAAGAAGAAGGATGGTTCCATGAGGATGTGCATTGATTATAGGCAGTTGAATAAGGTCACAGTCAAGAACAAGTATCCTTTGCCTCGTATTGATGATTTATTTGACCAGCTTCAGGGGGCGAGGGTGTTCTCTAAGATTGATTTGAGGTCCGGTTATCACCAGCTGAAGATTCGAGATTCGGATATTCTTAAGAAAACTTTCAGGACCCAATATGGCCATTATGAGTTCTTGGTGATGTCTTTTGGGCTGACCAATGCCCCGGCAACGATCATGCATTTGATTAACAGTGTATTCCAGTCCTATTTGGACTCAATCGTTATTGTATTCATTGATGACATCCTGGTGTACTCTCGTAGCCAGGAGGAGCATGCCCATCACTTAAGGATTTTATTACAGAGATTGTGAGAGGATAAACATTATGCAAAGTTCTCCAAGTGTGAGTTGTGGATCGGTTCCATAGCATTCTTGGGGCACGTGGTGTCTAGTAAGGGTATTCAGGTGGATCCGAAGAAGATAGAGGCGGTGCAAAGTTGTCCTTGACCGTCCTCAGCCACGGAGACTAGGAGCTTTCTTGGTTTGGGGAGCTATTACCGTCGCATTGTGGAAGGATTTTCATCTTTTGCATTGCCCTTGACCAAATTGACCCAAACGGGTTCCCCATTCAAGTGGTCGGATGAGTGTGAGTAGAGCTTTCAGAAGATCAAGACTGCTTTGACCATAGCTCCAGTGTTAGTTCTGCCATCAGCTTCAGGTTCTTACACCGTGTATTATGATGCCTCGAGGGTAGGTATTGGATGTGTTCTGATGCAGGAGGGTAAGGTGATTGCCTATGCCTCGCACCAGTTGAAGACCCATGAGAAGAACTATCTTGTCCATGATCTTGAGTTAGCAGCCATTGCTCACGCCTTGAACATTTGGCGTCATTATTTGTATGGGGTTCATTGTGAGATCTATACTGATCACCGTAGTTTGCAACATCTATTTAAGCAGAAGGATTTTAATTTGTGCCAATGGAGATGGTTGGAGCTTCTTAAGGACTACGATATCACTATTTTGTACCATCCGTAGAAGGCCAATGTGGTAGCCGATCCTTTGAGTCGCCAGGCAGAGAGTTTGGGGAGTTTAGCATATCTCCCAGCAGCAGAGAGACCCTTGGCATTGGATGTTCAGGCCTTAGTGTGCCAGCTTGTCAGATTGGATATTTCGGAGCCGAGTCGGGTATTGGCTTATGTGGTCTCCAGGTCTTCTCTTTATGACCGTATTACGGAGCGTCAGTATGATGACCCCCACTTGCTCGTTCTTCAGGACAGGGTTCATCGAGGTGATGCTAGGGATGTAACCATTGGTGATGATGGCGTGTTGAGGATGCAGGGCCGGATATGTGTGCCTAATGTAGATGGGCTCAGGGAGTTGATTCTTGAGGAGCCCCATGATTTGAGGCAGCACTATTGGTGGAGGCGAATGAAGAAGGATATAGTTAGGTTTGTGGCTCGGTGTCTCGAGTGTCAGCAAGTTAAGTATGATTATCAGAGACCGAGTGGATTTCTTTAGAGGTTAGAGATCCCAGAGTGGAAGTGGGAGCGGATTACCATGGACTTCGTAGTTGGGCTCCCACGGACTTCGAGGAAGTTCGATGCTATTTGAATGATTGTGGATCGGCTGACTAAGTCCGCGCACTTCATTCTAGTTGGTAGTACTTACACTTCAAAGTGATTGGCCGAGATTTATATCTAAGAGACTGTTTGCCTGCATGGCGTTCCAGTTTCCATCATTTCACATAGAGGTACTCTATTTACATCGCAGTTTTGGAGGGTCGTGCCGCGAGAGTTGGATACTCAGGTTGAGTTGAGCACAACTTTTCACCCTCAGATGGACGGGCAGTCCGAGCGCACTATTTAGATATTGGAGGACATGTTGCGCGCTTGTGTCATTGACTTTGGGGGTTATTGGGACCAGTTCTTGCCGCTCCTGGAGTTTGCATGTAACAACAGTTACCAGTCGAGTATTTAGATGGCTCCGTACGAGGCGTTATATGGGAGGAGGTGTAGATCTCCGATAGGATGGTTTGAGCCGGGTGAGGCTAGGCTCTTGGGTACAGACTTGGCCCAGGATGCATTAGATAAGGTGAAATTGATTCAGGAGTGGCTTCGCACGGTGCAGTCTAGGCAGAAGAGCTACGCGGACAGGAAGGTCTGTGATGTGTCTTTTATGGTCGGGGAGAAGGTTTTGCTGAAGTTATCACCCATGAAAGGTGTTATGAGGGTTGGGAAGAGGGTAAAGTTGAGCCCCCAGTTCATTGGGCTTTTTAAGGTGCTTCATAGGATAGGAGAGGTGGCTTACAAGCTTGTCTTGCTGCCCAGCTTGTCGAGTGTGCATTCAGTGTTTCACGTTTCTATGCTCTAGAAGTATATTGGCGATCCGTCCCATATTTTGGACTACAACACGGTTCAGTTAGATAGTGATATGACTTATGATGTGGAGCCGGTGGCCATTTTGGATCGGCAGGTTCGGAAGTTGAGGTCAAAGGATATAGCTTCGGTGAAAGTGCAGTGGAGAGGTCAGCCTGTAGGGGAGGCCACCTGGGAGACAGAGCGGGAGATGCGGAGCAGATATACATACCTATTTGAGACTCCATGTATGTTTCTAGACCCGTTCGAGGACGAATATTTGTTTAAGAGGGGGAGGATGTAACGACCCGGCCGGTCATTTTGAGAGTTATAGCCGCGTTTTCCCCATTTCTGCTTCCTTTTGTGCTTCTTAGCTATATTATGATATATCGGGTTAGTTGGTTCGGGTCCAAAGTGGTTTCAGAGTGAATTGAGACACTTAGTCTCTTATTTAGAACCTTAAGTAGGAAATGTCAACCGGATATTGACTTATGTGTAAACGGTCTCGAGTTTGAATTCTAATGGATCCATTAGCTTCGTTAGGTGATTTTGGAATTCGGAGCGCATCCGGAATGTGAATTAGAGGTCCGTAGTGGAATTAGGCTTGAATTGGCGAAAGTTGGAAACTTGGCGATTTCGGTCGACAGTGGAAAATTTGATATCGGGATTGGAATAGATTTCCAAAAGTTGGAGTAGGTTCATGGTGTCATTTGTGACGTGTGTGTAAAATTTGAGGTCATTCGGACGTGGTTTGGTAGGTTTCGGCGTCAATTGCGGGATTTGGAAGTTTAGAAGTTCTTAGGCTTGAATTCGAGGGTAATTTGGTGTTTTGATGTTGTTTTGAGTGATTTGAAGGCTCGACTAAGTTTGTATGTTGATATATGACTTGTTGGTATGTTTGGTTAAGGTCTCTAGGGGCTCAGGGTGATTCCGGATGGCTAACATGAGGTTTGGAATTTGGAAATGCAGCTGAACTGCTGCTGCTGGTGTTTTTCCGCACCTGCGGAGGGGGAGCCGTAGGTGCGAGGTCGCAGGTGCGCTTGGGGAGCAGTCAGATGCGGAGTTAGAGGACCTGGTCTGGAACCGTAGTTGCGTAAGAGTGGTCACATCTGCGAGCCCGCAGATGCGAGGCTGAGTCGCAGATACAGAAGTGAGGAGATTGGCCTTTTCCGCAGAAGCGGAGGGAGATGCACAGGTGCGAGAGATTGGCCGCATATGCGGAACCTGGAGTATTAAGTGATTTCCGCACCTGCGATGGGAAATCCACAGGTGCGGTGTCGCAGAAGCGGGCAAGTGGACCGCATGTGTGGTTTCGCTCGGCAGAAGGTATAAAAAGGGGACTTTGTGATTTTTGCTCATTTCCACCATTTTCAAGTCGGACCTTGGAGCTTTTGGAGAGATATTTGAAGGGGATTCAAGGGTATTCATTGATGATACTATAACATTTTGATTTGGGCAAAAATGACTTTCTATTGCTCACTACAGTGGGTTTTATGTGATTTCAAAATAATTGATTTCAATTTTATGAATTATATGCCTTACCGGGATGAGGGTTCATTATGTATTATGAAAACTGTTTACGAAATATATCGAAAAGAAGAAAGAAACAAAATTAAAAATTTCAGTTGGCACAATGTGCAAAACACTTATGATTCGGAGTTGAGGACGAGATTCTCGTATTTTTTATATGATGTGAAATATTTAAACCGAGCTACAAGCCACAGTGGAAGTTATATAAGGACGAGGTCCTTATGGTGAAATATTTATGATTTTAAAATTCTCCCTTTGTGAAATTTAAATTTGTACTATAGTATTAATAGGGAGTCATGCCTGATGGGCTTATTTGATAATTCTTATATATCTTTCTGTGCATATATTAGCCATAATTGTGCTATAATTATTGAGTTTTAACCTACGAGGTGAGTGTCCGGGTAGCGTTAAATGTGACTCGTTAATTCGGGTAAATAATTATGAGGTATTCATGCCTCGCGTGTTGCTGTCAGTGTTACGAGAAGTTGAAATGAGATTTTGGTTAATAAGAGGTTAATTGGCGATATTGTAATCGATTATGAACAACTACTAGGACTAGAGGTGTGGTGATGGGCATACATATGATGTGCTTCATGTCCTGATATCATTATGATAATGTGGTGCTTGTAATGTTGAGATTAGTGTTATTGATATATACATTGTAGTGTTTTGTTGGATTGTGGATGTGTTGTTAGGAGTTGTTTTGGTGTTACTCTGGTAGGTGGATAGGCCCATTTATATGGGAGACTCTGCAGAAATTTCTGGAAAAAAAAGTTTGGGAGATTGTTATGTGTGAAAGAAGAGAAAAGTTATGTTATGTGTTTGAGGGCGGGCTCTACTTCTCATTCATGGGCGAATGATCCTAAGCGGGGGGAGAATGTAACACCCCTGAGTACTTCAACACTATCAAGAAAGTTGATGTGTGCGTAGGCATGAGTTGTTATAGCCAGTTGAGACTAATATCGTGCGTCAAAGTAAAAATCAGGCATTTTGGAAATGATTGGAGAGTTAGGGATTTTGCTTTAAAGCTTATAAGAATGGAGAAAAGAAATAATCTCAATTGAGATGGTGTTGTTAGACCCGTGTTAAATTGCAGGAACGTAGAATCACCTACAAGTATGTGTGTAAGAATACACTGAGTAATTTAAAGTCCTCAAAAAGATTTTTAGCACGTTCGAGGACGAACGTTTGTTTAAGAGGTGGAGAATGTAACAACCCGACTTGTCGTTTTAAGAATTAACGCCCCGTTCAACGACTTAAGGTGTAGAGCAGCTTCGTATTATGTGTATTGACTTGCGTGCGCGGTTGAATTCAGTTACCTGATGATTCGGGGTGATTTGGGACACTTGATCCCTAAAACGGAAGCGTAAGTCTTAAGATTTTGACCATAGTCGGAAATGTGTGAAGACGACTCCGGAATGGAGTTTCGTTAGCTCCGTTGGGTGATTTTGGACTTAGGAGTGTGTCCGAAAAATTATTTGGAGGTCCCTAGTGGAATTAAGCTTGAAATGGAGAAAGTTGAATTTTTTGAAAAGTTTGACCGGGGGTTGACTTTTTGATATCGGGGTCAAAATCCGATTCTGGAAATTTGAATAGCTTTGTTATGTCAATTATGACTTGTGTGCAAAATTTGAAGTCATTCTAAATTGGTTTGATGTGTTTCGGCACAAGATATAGAATTTGAAAGTTCAAAGTTCATAGATTTTGATTTGAGGTGTGATTCGTTGTTTTGATATTGTTTGATGTGATTTGAGGCCTCGAGCAGGTCCGTGCTATGTTATGGGACTGGATGGTATGATTGGACGGGGTCCCGAGGGGCTCGGGTGAGTTTCGGGGTGGTTTCGGACCATTTCTAGGCCATTTATAGCTGCTGGTTTTTTGCTACAGCAGTGTGCTATGCGATCACGTGGAATTGGCCGTGATCGCGAAGCACAAAATGGGGGAAAATGGCCAGTGAATCGCGATCGCGGAAGGCCTTTCGCGATCGCGTAGAGGAAATTTTCTGCTGCACT
Organism: Nicotiana tomentosiformis; assembly: GCF_000390325.3. Lineage (NCBI taxonomy): Eukaryota > Viridiplantae > Streptophyta > Magnoliopsida > Solanales > Solanaceae > Nicotiana > Nicotiana tomentosiformis. Next base: position 81,580,812 of record NC_090815.1, read on the forward strand.
GACCCGACTTTGGAAGCATATATCTCACAATGTATAAGGAATTTGGAGATGATCCAAAACCAAAAGTTGTATCCCTTTGTGTGTTGTATTCAGAAAGGTAAACCATTTGTCATTTAGAGTTGTGTACAAAAAGTTATGGTAGATATACTACAGGCTGTCCGCGAAGAGTTTGGAAATCTCTGTTGCATAGGGATGACTTTGGAAGCTTATATCTCGAAATATATAAAGAATTGGGAGATAAGCAACAAATAAACGTTATAGTCCGTGGAATCTAGTTTTCAGAAAGTTAAGTCATTCATCATTTGGAGTTTTGTACAAAAAGTTATGACCATTATACTAGAGGCTATCCGGAAGAGTTAGGGAGTTTGTTCTTCGCGATCACGATTGGTTTCCGCGATCGCGAAGATTAATTTTGGGGCTGAAAAATTATGTGCTTCGCGATCACGAAGCATTTTCCCCGATCGCAATCGAGAAGAGTACATACCTGGGCAGTAGCTATATTTCGAGATATGAGCCATTGTTAACATATTTGGAGCTATGGAGCTCGGATTGAAGCGATTTTTGAGGCGATTTTCACCATATGGATTGGGGTAAGTGTTCCATATCCTAAAGTGATTATACTTCATGATTATATGGTTATATTCATCATTTATTTCGGATTTAAATGGAAGAAATCAAAATTTTTGCAAAATCTTCCAAAAACGAAAATTTAAAATTTGGAGGTCGAGTTGTTATCGGAATTTGATAAAATTGGTATGGTTGAACTCATATCAGAATAGGTGTTCGGATTGCATGAAAATTATGTTGGGTTCCGAGGGACAAGACCCGCGTTGACTTTTGTTGACTTTTTGGAATAAATTTTTAAGTCGACGTATTATTATCCGAAATTATTTTTGATAAATTTTAATAGAGTTATACAATTAATTTGGATAGATTTGGGCAGTCTGGAGGTCAATTCAAGAAAGGATGTGATTTTGGAATATCGGCATAACTTCAAAAATGACACGACCCAAAATCCAACTAGTCGTGATGGCACCTAACCCAACCCGTTAGGTAAGCCAACTTTGAACTATCCAATTCCAATAACAATTATTAAAGAAATTTAAGTAAATAATTATCTTAACCTTATACATTCCCCAAAAACTGGTAGTACAAATCATGAGCTTCAAAGAATAGAGTATACAAAGCGGAAATGAAATAATACATAGTCTGTTTGAATAATACATAAACAGAGCTTTTATAAATCTAAGGCTACCCTGAACAAAAGGCAGCTACAACAGGAACGTAGGTACATCTTCAAGTCCCGCAACCATCGAGCACAGCAACAACAGCATCCAACATCTGCACGCAATGTGCAGAAGTGTAGTATCAGTACAACCGACCCCATGTACTGAGTAAGTAACAAACCTAGCCGTAGGTTGAAAGTAGTGACGAGCTTCCACCAAGTCGGGTCCAAAACCAATAGTCCACAACAATCTATAACAACATAAAGCAAATAATACCAGAAATAACTCAGGGATAAAATAATCAGCCAAATAATGATTTCAAAAAACAATTATAGTTCTTCCTTTCAAATACCTCAGTGAAAACCCAAATCGTTTGCCGAAGTTTCCAATAATATAAATAGTTTGAAAACAATAAATTTCTCCAAAAATATTCTCAATAATAAATAATAAATTACATTTTCCTTCCGGATAACCCGTGTAAAACAAATGCATCACTATGCCCATCTGTCAAAAAATAATGTGTGAGAAATCATGAATGATGTGATGCAGTATCGCACGAGGAAATACATCTCGATGTATATATGTCATGTGTGCATGCCAATGCAATGCAACTCATTGATAAAATCATAAACAGCCCCTGGGGCAGAACATCACTCATATACAGTCCCTCGGGCAAAACCTCACAGTCACTTGTGCCACTCGGGCATACCTCACAATCACTCTTGCCACTCGGGCATACCTCATAATCACTCTTTCCACTCGGGCATACCTCACAATCACTCATGCTTCCCAGTCACTAAGCATTCGGCACTCGCACTCAGTAGGTACCTGCACCCACTGGGGGCTCCTTCAGCCCAAGCGCTATAATCTGCACGGATAACTCACGTGCTGCACAGACAACTCACGTGCTATAATTATAAAGTATGCTGCAGGCGGGTAGCCCCGATCCACACTCATCCTTACAAATCAAGCCCTCGGCCTCACTCAGTAATAAATATGCTGCAGGCGGGCAGCCCCGATCCACACTCATCCTCACAAATCAGGCCCTCAACCGATATCAAATATGCTGCGGCGTGCAACCCGATCCCATAAATATGCAACATGCTGCGGCGTGAAGCCCGATCCCATGAATATGCAACATAAATCAGGCCCTCGGCCTCACTCAGTCATAAACTTCTCAAGCCACTCGGGCATCTCAGTAAAACAGGGCATTCGGCCCAAAATATTTATATGCATCAAAATAGAGTCATAAAACTGAGTTATGATATGCAATGAAATGAATATGACTGAGTATGAAAATTTCAATTTAACACAATAATTCACAAGAATATGACCTATGTGGGTCCCAATAATACTGGCACATAGCCTCAACATGATTTTTAATATGCTTTTCAGCTCAATTTCTTTAACACATAAAACCGCATGAAAAATGCCAAGATTATTTAACTATAAAATATCACAGAAACAATTATGTCACAATTTCTATAGTGCACTCTCACATGCCCATCACCTAGCATGTGCGTCACCTCCCAACAATTCACAAAATACATATATTTAGTGTTCATACCCTCAACTCCAAGATTAGAAGAGTTACTTACCTCGAACAAGCCGAATTCAATGTCGAGCATGCTAAACAATGCTCCAGAAATCCCATTATGCGTGTATCAACTCCCGAACGGCTCGAATCTACCACAATTAATTTGATTCAGCCCACAAAATTTATAGGAATTAAATCCATATCAAAATACTAATATTTTCACAAAATCTGAAATTACGCCCCAAAAATTACCCGTGGGGCCCACGTCTCGGAATCCGAAAAAACTCACAAAATCCAAACCCCCATTCAACCACGAGTCCAACCATACCAAAATTACTCAAATCCGACTACAACTCGGCCTTCAAATCCTCAATTTAAACTAAGAGAGTTTTTCAAACTTTTCCAACTTAATTCACCAATTAAATGATAAAAACAACCATGGATTCGGGTAACTTAACCAATATTGAATTAAGAACACTTAAACCGTTGTTTTCTCTGAAAATATCCCAAAAATGGCCTCAATCCGAGCTCCAAATCATTAAAAATGGAAAATGGGACGAAGTCCCATTCTCTGAACTTAAACTTTCTGTCCAGACTTCTCATCTTCGCGAACGCGACAGGTCCCTCGCGTTCGCGAAGCACAAAATGTTCTTCCCAACATTTGCTCTTCACGAACGCGAGACACTGTTCACGAACGCGATGCTTTACGGAGCCCTTCTTCGCGAACACGAGCTCCCCTTCGCGAACGCGAAGGCAAAACCCAAGCCCACTATGTTTCCCTTCGTGAACTCGATACCCCATACGCGAACGCGATGCACAACCCAGCTTCTCTTCGCGAACGCGAGACCTCCTCGCGAACGCGAAGAGTAAATCCTGCCTGCCACAAATTCCTTTTCGCGAACGCGGAAGAGAAAATCCTAAAAATGCAGTAACAGATATCAGCAATCTCACCAAGGCCAAAAATGACCCGTTAACCATCCAAAACTCACCCGAGCCCCTCGGGACCTCAACCAAATATACCAACAAGTCCTAAAACATCATACGGACTTAGTCGAACCCTCAAATAACTTCAAACAACATTAAACCATGAATTACACCCCAATTCAAGCCTAATGAACTTTGAAATTTCTAGTGTCTACAACTTGCGCCGAAACACATCAAATCACGTCTGATTGACCTCAAATTTTGCACACAAGTCATAAACGACATAACGGAGCTATTCCAATTTCCAGAATCGGATTCCGACCTCGATATCAAAAAGTCAACTCCCCGGTCAAACTTCCCAAAAATTCAACTTTCGGCATTTCAAGCCTAATCCAACTACGGACCTCCAAATAATTTTTCTGAACACGCTCCTAAGTCCAAAATCACCATACGGAGCTATTGGAATCATCAGAATTAAATTCCGAGTTCGTTTATACATAAGTCGACATCCGGTCACTATTTTAACTTAAGCTTTAAACCTTGGAACTAAGTGTTCCAATTCATTCCAAAACCTCACCGGACCCGAACCAATTACCCCGGCAATTCACACAACAACTGTAAAGTACAATTTGAGCAGTAAAGGGGGAAGTGGGGTTGTAATACTCAAAACAACCGGCCGGGTCGTTACATTCTCCCCCACTTAAACATACGTTCGTCCTCAAACGTGCCAAGAGTTGTTTCCAAGCCATCAAATCATTGTTCCATCTTACCACACACGTACCCGGGGGTGAACCCACGTCACCCTATCCCACCTAGGCTTGACTACACAATGCAACTAAAAATCATTAATTTAACCTTAGCCCATAAACCTTGGAGTTTAATTTCCAACCTTTAAAATTTCTTTCAAGACACGAATATTACATTTACATACTGTATAAGTCCGAATCAGCTGCATCGAGCTATAACTATAACCACGAATATAATCACCCAGCATATTACACAACTCGCATGCTCGTAGCACCATTCCTGATCGCAATGACTACTCCAAAACCAACCGCATAATAGTATTAAACCCATATCGAACCAAACCTCATCCCAAAACCTTCGTACACTGTTGATAATAAAAGAAACACGCAGAATCTTGTAACCCCTTTATCAGACCAACAAGTCATGGAGGTATCTTGCCCCAACCGGAACCATAATCACTTTCTGAGCCAACTTTCAATATTATACTCCTGAATATACCGAAATTAAACCTGATAGTACACATTCCAGGTCCAATGACCTTATATTACTAAACATAACTGCTCCACAGACATACCGCACCAATATAACTCGGAGCCATAACTCATGCCATCCGTGCACTAATACGCAACAATTCAAATGTGCCCAGTCATGGAAAATGACTCAAATGAGAGAACTGCCCCGCCAGATTAACAAGTACTTCCACAACGAAACGCTGAAAATTCATCATACACCGTAGAACCATCACCCGATTCTAACACGAGGTTCATATTATAAACTCCGAGCCACCCTGCTCCAATTTAATAACGACGGAGAGGCAAATGACAAAAATACCACACAAAAACCTGAAAGGACATAACCATTACACTATCGATCATGCAATACCCAATTACTCATCACACTCAAATTCCGCTATAAAGATCAAATAGAACCGCACCATCTGTGCACATAACCAATGAATCACAACTCCTCGTAGCATAAAGGAATAACTCGCAGATCATTTGAGAACACGAATAAGTTCGACATCAATAAAATGACACATCCCTCAATAATAGCAGTATGGAGCCAACTATTCCGGCTCGATGTATAATACACATCTTAATTGGGCCTACCTATGGACCCCCAAATCAACTCGGGTTACCCACAAATAGATAAAAATTCTTCCGAAAATCCATAATGACTGAATCATAACACATTCTATCATATGGCTAGCTCCGGCCACAACTTCACAGTCCACAACCATGAAACAATCCGCTCCTGAGAACTCCCAATCTCCAAATCCATAGAACACGCAAATCACCATATTTGATTCCATCTCCATGGCCCGAATGCCTAATAACTCTCTCATACACGATCATCCCACGAGAAATACTTTAAAAGTTCTTCCGTGCCAATTGATAAAATTTGAATATCAGCAGTCTATCAACCATGTGAGTACCACAATACTAATTTATACCTCCGTAAGTAAAAAAAAATACAATGCGCCTTCTGAAGTCCGCCCCTTTCTTATACAACACCAAGTAGTAATAGTTATTTATCTATTTATTTGAAACCGTCCATGTTGTCCAACATTCGTTACCTTCTCTTCAAGACTGCACTGCCACCTTGTACATGAAAATCTAGCTTTCGTACAACACGTAACATCTATATTGCCATCATGCGAAAAGCACAAGAATCTTATTATCAACTTTGAGTCACCAATAATTTACATACCATTTTAGTTAGAAACCTTTCTCTTGCTTCTTTCCAGGAGGAAATCACAATACATAACACGTTCTCCACACCGGTAGAAACCATCAAGAATACTTTGGAATCCATTTGCACATAATCAAGCCCTTAAAACTAAATTCCTCTAAGTCCAGGTTTATTGCCACAAAGCACATGTAGAAAACCCCCAGACCATAAGCACTCAAAGAACCGATCATATCCATTACCATATTGATCCAACCTACTACCAAGCTATCCTATTTCTCCAAGTCCCTTCCGAATTTGTCTTCAGATTGATACTTCTTCTTGCTAAAATACCATGATCTTTAACCACAACTTACTCCACAAATATTAGCATAGAACCACAACGCCTTACGGCCCATAAACAACTGTATTCTTCTTAAGCACCTTCAAAAATACCACAACTACAACACTCACTCTGAGAATACATTATGTGAATTTGAAATTGTTCTTCTTACCTTCCTTACACAAAAATGTAAAATCCATACACAAGTCCGGAAACATTCTCAATTGCTATATATAATTCTCAAACCCACTGGAATCTTCTCGAGAGTCACCCACTTTGCTCATATCTGATTGCACCGCCCAAATGGGCCAAAAGACACGTGCCCCATTAGCACCACAACACTCAAAGAAGTCACTCTACTTTAATACTACATATCAAATTCATACCTCGTGCGTACTACATCATTCACCAATAACAACTCACTCATCTCGCGAATTTCATTTACTAATACGTGAAATATAATCCTTAACCAGAAATTTCCTTATTCGAGTCATCCTCGATCTCAACTTCTATAAGTCATAGCTAACCCACAAGTATGCCTCAGACCAAAATTAAAATTTAACACCTAACCATGTGATCAAATTGTCAATAGCAGACTCCCCCACTTGGCTCAAAGCCATAGATTAAAACATTCCATAACTCACAATACCAATACTCTCTTACTGCCATAATGCCACAGTCAGTCCAACGAAACTTCTTCCTAAGTTCATACAACGCCAACCATAAAAATACCTCAATCATTCGCTAAGCTCGTATTCATTCTCTTAACACACAAGTCAACTTTCTCAACCAGATTTACATTCAAATCTCCACCCATACAGCCCGTCGGCAGAAAAGAAACTATCCACTCACATCATCAGAAATACTCCTACATAGATTACTCCGCAGGGGATAATCCACCTGCTTAGCCTCAATCTGGTATCTTGTTATATCTTTTCGCAGTCACAATTACTATGCAATCACTTAGTCAATCTACGTCCAAACTCATTACGCAGACATGAGAATTTAATTTACCCCAAAATTTAACAATATAAAAGATCCTTCAAAACATTCATACTCGAGACTGTGCGTCACATTAAAATGAAAATCAAGCATCCCATGGACATTTCTTTACATTTCAAGAAAACACTTCTCGTCAAATTCAAATCGTCTTAACACATCCCGCGGTCACATCATGCCCATCATACCGCCATTCCACCACTCATCGAGCCATAAATTCCACTGTAGGGTCATTACCGGACATATGAATCCAAATGTATAGGTTTACAACTGAAATTACCGAGCCTAAGCTGCGGTCTAAACCTGGCCTCAAGTCCTCCAGACTTGCCCAGCACCAAAACACAGAATACTCACCTTGAACCTCGTTCATAGAATCATAATCCGGCGATGCACAACTGATACAGAGCGCTCATGTGCGCATACGAATACGTGGAAGGATTTCAAAGAGTTTATATCTCAGGTTGAATCAATCTCTCATGATAAGGAAAGAAAAATGGGAAGTATATATCCTAAATGCCCTGTAGCCTCTCAAAGATAAGTATGGACGTCATCATACCGATCCGCAAGACTCTACTGGACACTTGCTTATGACTTGTAGAACCTATGAACTTAGAGCTTTGATACCACCTTGTCACGACCTAAAATCCAACTAGTCGTGATGGCACCTAACCCAACCCGCTAGGTAAGCCAACTTTCAACTATCCAATTCCAATAACAATTATTAAAGAAATGTAAGTAAATAATTATCTTAACCTTATACATTCCCCAAGAACTGGTAGTACAAATCATGAGCTTCTAAGAATAGAATATACAAAGCGGAAATGAAATAATACATAGTCTGTTTGAATAATACATAAACAGAGCTTTTATAAATCTAAGGCTACCCTGAACAAAAGGCAGCTACAACAGGAACGCAGGTACATCTTCAAGTCTCGCAACCATCGAGCACAGCAACAACAGCATCCAACATCTGCACGCAATGTGCAGAAGTGTAGTATCAGTACAACCGACCCCATGTACTGAGTAAGTAACAAACCTAGCCGTAGGTTGAAAGTAGTGACGAGCTTCCACCAAGTCGGGTCCAAAACCAATAGTCCACAACAATCTATAACAACATAAAGCAAATAATACCAGAAGTAACTCAGGGATAAAATACTCAGCCAAATAATGATTTCAAAAAAAATTATAGTTCTTCCTTTCAAATGCCTCAGTGAAAACCCAAATCGTTTGCCGAAGTTTCCAATAATATAAATAGTTTGAAAACAATAAATTTCTCCAAAAATATTCTAAATAATAAATAATAAATTTCATTTTCCTTCTGGATAACCCGTGTAAAACAAATGAATCACTATGCCCATCTATCAAAAAAAATTGTGTGAGAAATCATGAATGATGAAATGCAGTACA